>NC_135899.1:4626136-5226136 GCF_964194155.1 Cetorhinus maximus
ACGCTAGTGGCTCCTTTCAGGGCTCCACAGGTGACCTCTGTGGGATATCACAAGCCTCCACACACAAATACACCCATGAGGTCACGGATGCCATCTTCGCGAGGGTACACAACTTTGTGCATTTCTCCTGGGACTAGGACAGCCAGGATGCAAGAGCGATTGGATTTACCCAGATCTCAGGTTTCCCGCAGGTGCAGGGTGCCATTGACTGCACTCACATGGCGCTCAGATCTCTGTCGCAATACACAGTCAACTATGTCAACCACAAGGGATTCCATTCGCTGGTGTGCAACCACCACAAACGCATCCTGCAGGTCTGCGCATGGTTTCCAGGGAGTGTGCACGACTCCTACATTCTCAGTTGGTCACAGATCCTTGAAGTCTTCCAGGGCCCACAGAAGCTGCAGGGCTGACTCCTCGGGGACAAGGGCTACCCGCAGAGGCCGTGGCTGATGACACCCGTGCGGTGGCCTCAGACTGCAGCAGAGCGACGCTATAATGAGGCTCGTGCTGCAACTCATAACTTGGTGGAGCAGACCATCGGGATGCTGAAAATGAGATTCCGGTGCCTGGACCGGTCTGCTGGACCCTGTAATACGGTCCGCAGAGGGTATCACGCATTGTCGACATCTGCTGCGCCCTTTACAACCTGGCACTCCAACGGGGAGACGAGCTGGCTGAGGAGGAGCTGGAGGTCTCCTCCAATGAGGAGGACGTTGATGGTGATGGGGGTGAGGGGGTCCTCGGAGGCGATGATGACGGGGATGAAGCCTCACATTGGCCAGACGAGGCAGGCACGCTCGAGGGGCCCTCATAGCTGCTAGATTTGTGGAGGATGATGACGACATACAGTGAGGACACTCCACAGATCCTCAGATCACATCTATGAATGTTTGACTCCAGTCTGACTTATGGCAGCACACATACCCTCTGCTCCTATCATTGAGGTGCAGCGGAGGCCCTAATAGTCAATCGATTGCTGGAGGATGATGACGACATGCAGTCATGACACTTCATAGATCTTCACATAGCCTCTGAGAATGTCTGGCCCAGGGCAGCTCACTTATGTTCTGTGATCAGAGTCATGTCATGGAGACGCAGCCACGAAAATTTAAAAGCATTTAATCCTTTGTCTGCCTTCAGCACCTGAGCCCTTCAGGAGCACAGCATCACTGGTCACAGATGCTGATGAGATGGGGGCCAGCCCCATCTGAAAGGTGCTAAGGGCACACAGAGAGAATGACGGTACTCTGTGATGCCTGCCCACGACACCCTGGCAGCAATGACCAGCGCCATTGAGTGCCGGCATCAGTAATGTGTTCAGGGAGTGTGGCCAGACCATTACTTTGGTCTGAAGGTTGCACAGAACACAGGGAAGAGGCCCTGGATTGAGACACCTGCCTTTGTCTTGTGCAGAAAGATTTCACATCTGAGTGACACAAACACTGCTCATCAGAACAAGGAACCATAGGGGAGACATTCTTGGGAGTTTATTGACAATAGTGAACAGTATGTACAAGTGATTAACACCCGTGCCCAGGCTGTGCAACTAATTCTTCTTAAATTTCCTAAACCTGCCGCTACACCTTGGTGCTCCCCAGACATCCACGGCGGAGGTGGAGGTAGCCTGCTGACTGCTACGCCCTGTCTGTGATGACCTTGGCAGGGGTCCTCTGGAGGGCCGAGACCTGGATGGCCCCGGCCTGCTTTTGGGGCCCTGCTGTATGGCAGTGGCACCCCCTTGGCCTGTGAAACTGGATCTGCGGAGGTCACAGGAAGGGGGCATTCGGATGGGCTGGGCACACTCAGAGTCACCTGAGTGTATGGCCCTGGGGAGTATACCTGCTCATCCTCCCTATGGATGCCCAAGGGCCCCAGGCTGACTCCTTGAGGAGAAGGGGTAGCTGGAGTGAGATCGAGCTGCCCCGCAACCCTCTCGCGTACGCACTGTTGGAGGCCAACTACAGCAACAGTGAAAAGAGCAGTGCAAACAAATGTGGCTCCTTCTGAGGGTGAGACTGGGGAATTAATAACGAGATACAAGGACATGGCAGAGACTTTGAACATGTATTTTGTATCTGTCTTCACATAGAAAACACAAAAAGCATCCCAATAATACTAGAAAATCAAAAGGCAAAAGGAATGGAGGAACTTAAAACAATCACGATCACTGGAGAAAAGGTATTGGGAAAACCAATGCAACCAAAAGCTGACAAGTCCTTGAACCTGATGGCCTGCATCCGAGGGTCTTAAAAGAAGTTGCTGCAGGGTTAAGGATGCATTGGTTGTAACCTTCCAAAATTCCCTAGACTCTGGAAAGATCCCAATGAACAGGAAAACTACCAATGTAACACTGTTATTTAAGAAAAGAGGGAGACAGATGGCAGGAAACTATAGACCAGTTCACCAAACATCAAGTAATTAGGAAAGCTAATAGAATGTTATCATTTATAGTGAGGGGAATTGATTACAAAAATAGGGAGGTTGTGCTTCAGTTGCACAGGGCACTGGCAAGGTCACATCTGGAGTACTGTGTACAGTACTGGTCTCCTTATTTAAAGACAGATGTAAAGGCATTATAAGCAGTTCAGAGAAGGTCTACTGGACTAATGCCAGGAATGGGCAGGTTGTCTCATGAGGAAAGGCTGAACAGGTTAGGCTTATATCCACTGGAATTTAGAAGAGTAAGAGGCAACTTAATTGAAACCTTTAAGACCCTGAGGCATCTTGACAGGGTGGATGCAGAGAGGATGTTTCCTTTTGTGGGAGAATCTAGATCTAGGGGTGACTGTTTAAAAATAAGGGGTTGCTCATTTAAGACACAGATGAGAAGAAATTTTTTTCTCTCAGAGGGTTGTGAGTTTTTGGAAGTCTGTTCCTCAAAAGGTGGTGGAAGGAGAGTTTTTGAATATTTTTAAGGCCGAGCTAGATAGATTCTTGATTAACAAGAGGGTGAAGAGTTATCAGGGGTAGGCAGGAATTGGGGTTCAGGTTATGTTTAGATCAGCCATGATCTTATTGAATGGCGGAGCAGGCTCGAGGGGCCGAGTGGCCTACTCCTGCTCCTAATTCGTATGTTCATATGCAAAATGCTAGAATCCATTAAGAAGATAATACCAGGGTATTTAGAAAATCATAATGCAATCAGGCAGAGTCAAAATGGTTTTCTGAAAGGGAAATCATGTTTGACAAATTTATTAGAGTTCTTTGAGGATGTAACAAGCAGGGTGGATAAAGGGGAACCAGTATGTGTCGTGTATTTGGATTTCCAAAAGGCATTCAATAAAGTAGCACATAAAAGGTTACTACACAAGAGAAAGAGTTCATGGGGGTGATATATTAGAATGGATAGAGAATTGGTTGACTAACAGGAAACAGAGAGTCGGGATAGATGGGTCATTTTCAGGTTGGCAAACTGCAGCTAGTGGATCATCAAAGGCATCATTGCTAGGGCCTCAAACTATTTACAATCTATATTCATGACATGATTGAAGGGACCAAATGCATTGTAGCCAAATTTGCTGACGATACAAAGATTGGTAGGAATGCAAGGTGTGTGGAGGATGTAAAGAGTCTGCAAAGGGACACAGGTAGGTTAATTGAGTGAGTAAAAAATTGGCACATGAAAAATAACGTGGGAAAATGTGAGGTTGACAACTTTGACAGGTCCCGCATGGGAGACTGATAACTAAGATAAGAGCCCATGGGATTCAAGGCAGTTTGGCAAATTGGATCCAGAATTGGCTGAGTAGCAGGAAGCAGAGGGTGATGGTCGAGGGGTGTTTTTGTGATTGGATGCCTGTGTTGAGTGGGGTTCCACAGGGATCGGTGTTGGGTCCCTTGCTGTTTGTGGCATAAATAAACGATTTAGACTTGAATGTAGGAGGATTGATCAGTAAGTTTGCAGATGACACGAAAATTGGTGGAGAGTTAATGATGAGGAGGGTATCCTTAGATTACAGGAGGATGTGGATGGGCTGGTCAGATGGGCTGATCAGTGACAAATGGAATTTAATCCAGATAAGTCTCGGATGATGCACTTGGGCAGGACAAACAAGGCACGGGAATACACGATGAATGGTAGGACCCTGGGAAGTGCCGAGGATCAGATGACCTTGGTGTGCATGTCTATCGGTCCCTTAAGGTAGTAGGACAGGTAGATAAGTTGGTTAAGACTGCATATGGAACACTTGCCTTTATTAGCCGAGCCATAGGGTATAAGAGCAGGGAGGTTATGCTGGGACTATATAAAACGCTGGTTAGGCCACATCTAGAGTATTGCATGCAGTTCTGGAATCCATATTATAGGAAGGATGTGATTGCACTAGAGAGCGTGCAGAGGAGATTTACCAGGATGTTGCCTGGGTTGGAGAGTTTTAGTTATGAGGAGAGATTGGATAGACTGGAGTTATTTTCTCTGGAGCAGAGGAGATTGAGGGGGGACATGATTGAGGTGTATGAAATTATGGGGGGCATAGATCGGGTAGACAGGAAGGAACTTTTCCCCTTGGTGGGGGGATCAGTAACCGGCGGGCATAGATTTAAGGTAAGGGGCAGGAGGTTTAGAGGGGATGTGAGGAAGAATTTTTTCACCCAGAGAGTGGTGGGAATCTGGAATTCACTGCCTGAAAGGGTGGTAGAGGCAGAAACCTTCATAACATTTAAGAAGTATTTGGATGTGCACTTGCAACACCATGGCATGCAAGGCTATGGGCCTCGTGCTGGAAAATGGGATTAGAATAGTTAGGTACTTGCTTGACCGGCACAGACTCGATGGGCCGAAGGGCCTTTTTCTGTGCTGCAGACCTCTATGATTCTGTGACTCTAAGAATAGAAAGCAGAATACTATTTGAATAGAGAGAGACTGCAGAATGCTGCAATACAGAAGGATCTGGATGTCCCTCTGTATGAATCACAAGAAGTCAGCATGCAGGTCCAGCCAGTAATTAGGAAGACAAATGGAATGTGGGCCAGGGGGTGGAGTATAAAGTAGGGAAATCTTGCTCCAGCTGTACTGGGCATTGGTGAGACTGCTACTCTGGTACTGCGTACAGTTTCAGTCTACTTCATTAAGGAGGCATAAACTTACATTGGAAGCAGTTCAGAGAATGTTCACCAGGCTGCTTCCTGGGATGAAGGGGTTGTCTTATGAGGAAAGGTTGAGTATGGTGTGCCTATTCTCATTGGAGGTTAGAATGAGAGGGGATCTTCTTGAAACAATAAGACTCTAAGGGGACTTGACAGGGTAGATGCTGATCCCCCTCAAGGGATTCTCGAACCAGGGGACACAATTTAAAAATAAGCGTCTCCCTTTTAAGACTGTAATAAGGACCCTCTCAGAGGGTCATTAGTCTGTGGAATTCTCTTCCCCAGAGAGCAGTGGAGGCTGGGTCATTAAAGATATTATGTTAGACAGATTGTTGATCTGAAAGAGAGTTGAGGGTTATGAGGGGACAGGCAGGAAAGTGGAGTTACGGCAACAATCGGATCAGCTACGATCTTATTGACTGGCGGAGCAGACTTGAGGGGCCGAATGGCCGACTCCTGTTTCTGTTTTTTATGATCTATGTACTGCCTTTGGCATGCGGGAATCCTCCATGCGAACCACACGGCCGACGGAACGAAGCTGAGCTCTGATGGTCATGCTCGCAATGCCAGAAACGCAGCACTTTGCAAGAACCTCAGTGTTAGTGCTTTTGTCCTGCCACCTGATGTTGTAAATAGATCTCAGATGGTGAGGAAGGAATGTTTCTACTGCTTTATGAGATGCCGGCATTATCCTGAGACAAACACCATGCTCTTTCTAAAGTCTATGGGCTGAATTTTCCCATCCTGCTCACGGCAGGTTTCATGGGGAACGGGAACGGAGAATCTAGCGGCAGGCAAAAAGCCACAGGTCTGCCATTGTCAAAACAGTTTGCAATTCTCCCGATGGTGTGTTTATGGCAGGTTGGTTATATCACCAACTAGTGGTGTGAACGTCATTTTCACTCATTAACATGTCGTGAAAGCTCATTAAATCAGCTGCTCAGCCAGGATCTTGTCACACCTTCCAACCTTACATCACACCAGCAGGAAATCACGTCATCCTCAAACCCGTTTGAAAAGGGGTGGCGTGCACAAGTCAGACCTCTGTTCATGGGTAACTTTGAGGTGATACATAGTTTATCTGCCATAGCGCTGCGCCGGTCTTGTTGCGATGACTGCCACACTGCTGGGCTTGCAGGGTTGCCCTGCTCCTGCTGTTTGCCTACATTGTCCCAAGGAATACCACTGTGCTGTGGTACTCATGCAGGCCTCCAGTTTCAGAGACACTTCAACCGGGGGTGGGCTGTGAGGCAAGGGTGGGGTTGATGAACACGATGGGGGCAACGGGGAGGGAAGGGGGTGGAATGACAGTGAGAGGGAAGGGTGAACATGAGTGGGCATTTCTGAGCTCTCTAACCTCTTATTTTTTTTTCCTTTTTATTCATGGAATGTGGGCTTCGCTGGCTGGGCCAGCATTTATTATCCATCCCTAGTCACCCCTGAGAAGGTTGTGGTGAGCTGCCTTTTTCAACCTCTGCAGTCCATGTGGTGTAGGTACACCCACAGTGCTGTTAGGGAGGGAGTTCCAGGATTTTGACCCAGCGACAGTGAAGGAACGGCGATAAATTTCCAAGTCAGCATGGTGGGTGACTTGGAGGGGAACTTGCAGGTAGTGGTGTTCCTATCCATCTGCTGCCCTTGTCCTTCTAGATGGCAGTGGTCATGAGTTTGGAAGGTGCTGTTGAAGGAGGCTTGGTAAATTCTTGCAGTGCACCTCGTAGAGGCTACACACTGCTGTTACTGCATGTTGGTAGTGGAGGGAGTGAATGTTTGTGGATGTGGTGCCAATCAAGCAGGATGCTTTGTCTTGGATATTGTCAAGCTTCTTGAGTGTTGTGGGAGCTGCACTCATCCAGGCAAGTGGAGAGTATTCCATCACACTCCTGACTTGTACCTTGTACAAGTAATCCCCAGGATGGTGGTATTGGGGATTCAGTGATGGTAATGCCATTGAATGGCAAGGGGGTAATGGTTCGATTCTCTCTTGTTGGAGATGGTCATTGCCCAGTACTTGTGTGGTGCGAATGTTACTTGCCACTTGTCAGCCCAAGACTGGATATTGTCCAGGTCTTGCTGCATTTGGACATGGACTGCTTCAGGACCTGAGGAGACGCGAATGGTGCTGAGCATTATGCAGTCATCAGCGAACATCCCCACTTCTGACCTTTATGATGGAAGGAAGATCATTGATGAAGCAGCTGAAGATAGTTGGACTGAGACACTATCCTGAGGAATTCCTGCACTAATGTCCTGGAGCTGAGATGGCTGACCTCCAACAACCACAACCATTTTCCTTTGTGCCAGGTACGACTCCAACCAGTGGAAAGTTTCCCTCCGATTCCTATTGATTCCAGTTTTGCTGCGGCTCCTTGATGCCACACTCGGTCAAATGCGGCCTTGATATCAAGGCCAGTCACTCTCACCTCAACTCGGGAATTCAGCTCTTTTGTCCATGTTTGAACCAAGGCTGTAGTGAGTTCAGGAGCTGAGCCGCCCTGGCAGAACCTAAACTGGACGTCAGTGAGCAGGTTATTGCTAAGCAAGTGTTGCTTGATAGCACTGTTGATGACCCCTTCCATTACTTTACTGATGATCGAGAGTAGACTGATAGGGCTGTAATTGGCTGGATTGGATTTGTCCTGCTTTTTGTGTCTAGGGCATACCTGGGCAATTTTCCGCATTGCTGGGTAGATGCCAGTGTTGTTGCCGCAGGAATGAGCAGGAAGCTGCTCAGAAAGAAAGGAGGAAGACCTCCTTGTGATGAAAGCCACTGAAAGCCAATGGCTTCATTCGCACTGTTAAGGGGCTACTCAGAACTCAGTAGATTCACGTCACAGTCGCTGTATCTCAAGAGTAACACATAGAAACGTAGAATTTGGGGATGTAGGAAGTAGTGAAGGAGGCACAGCTGTATCATATGTGGCATTCCATCAATTAAGGCCTGTCATGTGTTTACCAGATGTGATGTTCCTAATGGGCAAAAGAACATCCACTCATTTACCATGAGCAACTGATTGGCTATTATTAGGACACATCAGAGATTGGAGCACAGAGCTATGTTGGGTCACAGATCTCAATTAAACCTTAGTATCCCATGCAGGGCTCAAGATGTTATATATCTGAAATGCCATCTTGGTCACTTTGATGTGTGCGCTAGTGCCTCATGGACAAGGCAGCATCAGCCACCATGCAAGTAGATCAGGAAAAACTATGGACCCTTATAATCTCTAAACGTGTCATATACTGAGCTTCACTTTCTTGCCCTTGAATCATTAATATCTTCAATGTTTCCTTTCAGAGAGAAGGCAAAAGCAGTTGTGGATCCAGGGCTCAATGCTGCCCTTGTCAGGACCCTAATGCAATGGAGGAGGGGAAGGAGGGAGAGGTCACTTCGCGTGCAGCTCCAGCATAGCCAAGCGGAGCCAGATCATGAACAGGAGGGTCAGAAGGAGAGACCCAGTCAAAGGGGGTGACTTGCCAGACCTAGGGTTTATCATAGAAGAGTCTCCTATTAACAAATGAGTGAGAAGCAATGCCATGCACGTCTGCACTTGTCCCAAGTCCTGGTACATCACATATGCCACGTTCTTCGCAAAGATCTGAGGGTATCCCCTGCCAATGGCTTTGAAGGTGACACTGCGCTCAATTCCTTGGCCTCTGGTTCTTTCCAAGGATTAACAGGGGACCTGTGTGGCATCTCTCAGACCGCAACACATTGATGCATAAAGGAGGTCACAGATGCCCTTCACAGGAAGGCCCATCATTATGCCAGGTTTGCTCTGGAAGAAGATAGCCAGGCTGCAAGATTCACCGGCTTCGCCGCCATTTAATGTTGCAAATGCTGCTGAGATTGAAATGTGGACATGCCTCAGGATCTCCTCCTCCTGTGCATGTCTTTTCTTCTGCCTCTACCACTGAGGAGACACAAATGCAGCTAGATTATCAATGCTGATCAGCTGCCCTCACTCAATGGTGTTCTTTGAGGAAGAAGGGTTAGAAATGCTTACAGCACACACTTCCAATAAAGATTTAAACACATCTCGCTCTCATCACACAAGGATGTGGAGACTAGTTCAACTGAAGTTGACATCACAGGAATGTGAATCTCACAGTGGCACACTATTGCTGACTGGGAGGAAGGCTAAACCTCGAAATAAGAGCATTCCAAAGTACTAAATCACAACACCTTCAGTTGACAAGAACATTCACATAAGCATCAAATATATCAACACAAGAGCAATTTAGTTACATGTCGAGCAAACCCGTGACCCGAAAGTGACATCAATTTTTCTTACCTTTCCTAGCTCTATCACTAGGCCGGGGTGCAACCCTGACATCCACAGAGGTGGAGGCAGCCAGCTGACTGTTATGTCCTGATGCCTGTGATGATCTTGGCAGACGTCCTCTGGCAGCCTGTGGCCTGGAGGGCCCCGGCCTGATAAGGGTCACCTGCTCAGGGGCAGAAGTGCCCTCAGCGGCCTGAGAAACTGGAGCAGATGGGGTCAGAGGGGGCTGTGAGCGGATGCACACCCTTCGAGTGTCTTGAGAGGAGGCCCCCTCGGGTATCCGACTGACTCTCACCCTCGCTGTAGGTGCCCGAGGGCCCCGCCCTGACTCCTAGGAGATGGTGTACCTGGAGCGGGGCCAAGGTGTCTCATCTCCATGTTACCTACATCTTGATGATGTCCACCAGGGTGTGTGGCCATGGAGTACAGGGCCAAGCCCAAATCTGGCAAGACCTGCTGGACCAAGGTCTCCATGGTGGTCGCCAGCCTTCCCATGGTGAGCTCGAGGTGCTCGCATGTTGGAGCCACGACATCAGACAAACTCCTTCACCGTTCACTCTCGTCTGCTGAGTGACTGCTGAATCTCTGCCTGATGTTCCGCTGCCTGTCGTTGCATCTCCAGCATTTGGAAGCCCTTCCCAGAGGCTCATCATGTGACTCGGGCCAAGGTGGTGGCTGGTCTTCAGCAGCCCTCCAAGGGCCGGAGACCTGGGCTGTCCCTGCCTCTGCCTGCTGTGGGGACCTGACAGTGAGGTGTTTCCCAGAAAGTAAGTCCGAGCCTATTCTATATCTGTGCCCCCCTGTCATGTGTGTGTTTCTGAGCTGGTGGAGGGTGCGTGTGAGTGCCACAACAGTTCTTCCGGAGCTTCCTCTTCAGGTAAAATCTGGGGGTTCATACTGGTGCTGGACTGGCCTGGGGGCTGGTGTCTAGAAAATGGAGTTTCAGTCACTGAGCATGAGCTAGATAAGACTACACGTGACTGACTGTGAATGTCAGGATTTGATGAAGTGATGGAGCTGTGATTCGTACTAGGTTAGTTGGAGAGGCCGATCTCCCCTTCCCCACAGGAATGATCCCTGTCCTCCCCAGCCAACCTGGCTGCAGCCTCTTTAAACTCAGTGAGGGCAAGAATGTCAGCCGTCCCTCTCCGGGTCTGCGCTCTCTCGTGCCTGTTGTGTGCCAGCTTGGCCTGTATGAAGAAGAAAGAAAGGCATGCGATGAGATGGGATGGAGCAGAGGTTGGGTGAGATGCATGTCCCCTGTGTGAGTGGTGAGTCCTCCCTAGAGGGCCAGAGGATGGAGTGTGAGCAACATGATGGGATGGTGGTGATGTGAAGGTCTCAGTGAGAGAATGAGTGTTGATCTGTGTCGCCCGCTAATGGCTGGGTGAGATCCCTGAAGAGAGTGACCGTTTGAGTGCATGATGCCGTGATGAGAGTTTGATATTGGAGGGAATTGAAGGATGACTTCCCCTGGCAGAGCAGATGAGATCATTCATCGTCTCCCTGCACTGGGTAGCATGTTGGCCACAGTTGCCAGCTGCACTGACCTGCTCCACATTGGCCTCCCACGTCAGATAGGTGAGGTTGCTGTGCTTCCTGCAGCCATCCCTGGGTTACAGGACTTGCCTCTCTGACCAAGGCCTGGAGGACCTGGTGTGTGAAGTGGTGCTGCCTCCCTCCTCAGTCTCTCGGCCTTCCTCTTCTGGCTGCCAGACATCTCTGTTGGGCTGGAGCGAGTGAGATTGTGTGTTGGATTGGCCTTTAAAATTGGCTTGCTGTTGCCAGGCAACAAATGTTCTTGTCAGCCGGTGTCGTGCTATTGGAGGTGTCAACTCTACTTCCTCAATATTCTCCTATCTGGCAGACGTGTTGATGACAGGGTGACCAACTATCCTTTATTTTAAGGAATTGCCCCTTATTTGGACTCTTTGTCCCACGTCCCTATAAGAACACCTTTTTCCCATGTTTGCAGGACAGCCTGTGGGTCTGGGAGTGTCAGTTGAGTATCTTAGATGTATTTTTCCTTCTGTGGATTACATGAATAATCAATTTTATTTTAAATGTTACTGTTCACTAGGTAAATTCCTTGTACTAGGACCTGATGATCCAGTTGTAACTACAGCAGGTGAAGATGCTCTCCTGGAATGTCAGGTTGTACCAGATATATCCGTCAGGAACATGGTGGTGAAATGGCTTAAATCAGGTCTTGATTCACCAGTACATGTGTACAGGAATGGAAAAGATGACACTGTTGCTCAACACAGGGATCACAGAGGAAGGACGGAACTGTTTAAAGATGAACTGACCAAAGGAAACATTTCTCTTCGAATAAAGAACACAACAGTATTTGATCAAGGAGGATATACATGTTCAGTTGATGACAAAACCGATTCTGAAACATTTACACTTAGACTGGAAGTTTTAGGTTAGTAAATCTCCACTTGCATATTAATAAATTTGGAGAAATAATATGTTTGCCTTTCTAAACCATTGTTTAAATTACAAATAGTTCAAAAGTAGGTTTATTTAGCAGTTGGTCTAGATTTTGATTTAGTTAATAATTCTACTTGCCCAAACTCCGAGTGTGAAGCTACACTCGAAAGCGAGATGTGTGATGGGACAATAACGTTCTCAGGATCATGAGATTTGTCCTGTAGTAACAGCTGATCATAAAATAGTAAATTTCATGAGGAATTCATTATCAGCACTGGCTTGTTGAAGAAAATAATCAGAAAAACAGAAACTAAAGGATGTTCAAATGAAGGATGTTTGTTTAGTGTTGAGTTATTAAGAACACACTGGTGATAACATTCATTTTCTATTTCTGATTTAATTCCTTTCTTCAAGTAGTTTAAATCAGCGCAGAAGAATAATGTTGGATCTGTCTGTTTCAGCCTTAAATATATTCAACGATGGAGCATCCACAACCCTCTGGGGTAGAGAATTCCAAAAATTCACAACCCTTTGAGTGAAGTAATTTCTCCTCACCTCTGTCCCAAATGATTGGCCCCTTACCCTGAGATAGTGCTCCTGCCCCATTTGAGATTCCCTAACATGGCTTAGCCATAAGGACACTCCCACTGCACCGCAAGGCCTCCCTCCTGGGCAATTATATCACGTGTGTGTGTCAGGGCTTCCACAGAGTCCCAGTGTGCAACACAGACTTCAGATCGGATTTCATGGTTCCTCACATTGAAAGTTTTGGGCTGTGCTTTTTGGAAACCAACTCACTTTTAGCTCATTTTTTTGTCTTTTTAATGTCTTTTCATGTGGTGAATTGAGATGACAGTCAGGAGTTTTCACTGTGGTTGAATCCTGGTAGAATCCTGGTAGAATGTGTATTGTGCTGTCTGACTGAACCACTGCTAACCTTGGTGAGATTTCCAATCAAATGTTATTCAGGATCCCTGCCTGTGTCTGGGTGATCACCATGGGGGTTGTAGTTCTGAGAAATGGCAGCTGATGCTGTAAGAAATGGATGCCCCCAGAATCTTCATAGACAGGCAGCCCCTGGGAGCTCAACAACATTTCTAAAAAATAACATTTGTTTATAAGAGCATTTAAATAATATTTTATCAGGCACCAATAAGTTGGCAAAACGTACCAAAACTATACTGCCGATAATTTGTGTCCATATTTCTGTGCCATTCAGTTTCCTTCACAAAATATGTCTCACAAACATACAAACAAGGAGCAGGAGTAGGCCATTCGACCCCTCGAACCTGGACCGCCATTTAATAAGATCATGGCTGATCTGATATTAACCTCAAATCTGCATCCCGCCTAACCTTGATAACCTATCACCCCCTTGCTTACCAAGAATCTATCCACCTCCGCCTTAAAAATATTCAAAGATGCTGCTTCCATCACCTTTTGAGGAAGAGGGTTCCAAAGAGTCACAACTCTCTGAGAGAAAAAAGTAATTCACCTCATCTCTGTTTTCAATGGGCAACCCCTTATTTTTAAAGAGTTCTCGAATATCCCACAAGAGGAAACATTCTCTCTACATCCACCCTGTCAAGTCCCCTCAGGATCTTACATGTTTCAATCAAGTCACCTCTTATCTTCTAAACTCTAGCAGATACAAGCCTAGTTTGTGCAGCCACTCATTACATCTTGCAAACCTGAAAAAGACCCATTTATGCCCATTTCCTGCTTCCTGTTAGCCAGCTGATCTTCTATCCATGCCAATATGTTACCCTCTATACAGCCCATCCATTCCAGGTATTAGTCTGGTAAACCTCTGAACTGCTTTCAACGCATTTACATCCTTCCTTAAATAAAGTGACCAATACATATGCAGTGCTCCAGATGCGCCCTGTATAACTGAAGCATAACCTCCCTACTTTTGTATTCAATTCCCCTCACAATAAATTATAACATTCTATTAGTTTTCCTAATTACTAGCTGTACCTGCATACTAGCTTTTTGCGATTCATGCACTAAGATGCCCAGATCCCTCTGCATCTTGGAGCTCTGCAATCTCTCACCATTTAGATAATATGGTTCTCTTTTATTCTTCCTGCCAAAATGGACCATTTCACATTTTCCCACATTATACTCCATTTGCAAGATCTTTGCCCACTCACTTAAACTATCTATATCTTTTTGTAGCCTCCTTATGCCCTCTTCACAACTTACTTTCCTACCTAACTTTGTGTCATCAGCAAATTTGGCAGCCATTCCATCCATCCCTTCATCCAAATCATTTATATAGATTGTAAAGTGTTGAGGTCCCAGCACTGATCCCTGTGGCACACAACTCATTACATCTTGCAAACCTGAAAAAGACCCATTTATGCCTACAATTTCCGTTTCACAAAACCATGTTGACTCTGCCTGATGATCTTGAGCTTATCCAAGTGCCCTGCTATAGCTTCTTTAATAATAGCTTCTAACATTTTCCCTATGACAGAGGTTAAGCTAACTGGCCTGTAGTTTCCTGCTTTCTGTCTCCATCCCTTTTTGAATAATGGAGTTACATTTGCTATCTTCCAATCTAATGGGACCTTTCCCACATCTAGGGAGTTTCGTAAAATTAAAACCAATGTATCAACTATCTCACTAGCCACTTGTTTTAAGACCCTAGGATGAAGTCCATTTGGACCTGAACACTTGTCACCCCGCAGTTCCAACAATTTACTTAGTGCCATTTCTCTGGTGATTGTAATTTTCCTGAGTTCTTCCCTCCCTTCCATTTCATGATTTATAGCTGCTTCTGGGATGTTACTTTTATCTTCTAGAGTGAAGACTGATGCAAAATACCTGTTCAATTCATCTGCCATTTCCTTGTTTTCCATTATCAGTTCTCCAGGCTCACTTTCTATAGGGCTAATGCTCACTTTGTTAACTTGTTTCTTTTTAAAATATTTATAGAAACTCTTACTGTTTTTACATTTCTGGCTAGCTTTCTCTCTTACTCTAACTTTTCCCTCCTTATTAATCTTCTAGCCATCCTTTGCTATTCCTTACATTCTGTCAAATCTTCTGGCCTTTGCACAGTTATATACTTTTTCTTTAAGTTTGATATCATCTTTAATCTTTCCAGTTAACCACAGATGGTGTGTCCGTCCCTTGGACTTTTTCTTACTTGTTGGAATGTATCTATTCTGAGTATTCCGATATATCCCCTTAAATGTTTGCCACTGTATCTCTATTGACCTATCCCTCAACCCAATTTTCCAATTCACTTTAGCCAGCTTTGCTTTCATGCCCTTAAAATTGCCCTTATTTAAGTTTAAAAACATAGTCTCGGACCCACTCCTCTCTCCCTCAAACTGAATGTAAAATTCAAGAATATTATGGTTGCTGCTACCTAGTGGCACCTTCACTATGAGATCATTAATTAATCCCATCATTGCCAATGCTGGTGAAAAATCAAATTTTGATGGGACTCTGTCAATGCCACTGATTGGAACATACCCGATTAATACCCCAAGAAGAGAAGACTGATGAGTGGGCAAGTGCTTGACCCTAGTATATAAATACCTCATCCCCAGAGCTTGGAATGGGGTCATAACAGAGTGAGCATGACAGACAGAATTTTGAAAATCCATTGGTATTAACAGAATTATTGCTCAAGTGTCTAAAAGTATCACCTTCCCCCATGCTTCTATGTAATGGGTCAGCAATACATGGATTTTATCATCATACCAATTTTCTCCCTTCCTCTCCTCTTGAAGGTGTTAAGCCTGTCTCAGGTCCAATTCCATGGGTATCAGGTGCCCTCCAGTACCTTACATAAGTTGGAGTTAATTACTCTGACCAATTCATTTCTGACTTATATTAATTGTCACTGTCTATAAGAACATACTTTGGGATTAAATTTAGATCATAATCTCACTGAAATCATGTTATCACAAGACTGTATTTAGATATCAATAACATTAAATGAATATTTCACATTGGCCACAGGAAGTGTTCTTGGGAAGCACTGTAAAGGCTCTATATCAATAAAAGTTTGTGTCGTTGCTCCTAACAGTTGCCATTTCTGAATCTGTTCACTGTTGGTTGCAGGGTTTGGGTGTGAGCCCTGGATTCAGATGAAGGGATATGTTAAAAATGGAATCGAGCTTGTGTGTAAATCCAATGGATGGTTCCCTGAACCGGAGATACAGTGGATTAATGAGGATGGACATAATTTAATACAGTCTGAAGCACGATCCCAGCAGGACTCTAAAGGTCTTGTCGATGTCCAGAGAAACATTGTAATAACAAGAGAATCAAAAAACAAGCTCACGTGTCGTATACGGAATGGGCAATTAAATACAGAGCAAGGCGTAACTGTCAGGATATCAGGTTTGTAAATTAAAACATTTGGTCAATAAAGGAAAAGGTGATTTAAACTCCATAAATCAAAGCATAAATTTAACTGTCCCCAAGATGCCTTGCTACAATAGTCCAGGAGGTGTCAATATGCAATATCATACTCACATCAAACCTGTTTATGTTGAAATTCTGCTTCCAGTAAAGTTTAAACAAGAAACTTATCATTTATGTTGACACTGACAAACTCTGAACACTTAAGTTGATCATTTTTCAGTCTCTCTAACAATATTAAAAGTTTATGTCATTTCCCCACCCGTGTTGACACAGACCAGGACTCTTAAACTCCTTCAAACTTTTGATTGATTCCTGCAAATTCAAAGCAACAAAAATGACATTTGAATGGTCCCCAAAATGTGAACATAAAATGTATGGTATTGTATTGTTATTGATAATTGATTTATATCTACCTATAGTAAACACATTTATTTATGAAAGCAGTCTGATTCTGGAACACTGTCAGAGGGTGGGGGGGTGAGAATTCTGGCTGCCCCAAATACCAAAGTATAAACATTTAGGCATCATTTGTTTTGTACATGGCACATTTTGGGTTCTGCCCATTACTTCTTCCTCTCCTTTGTATCTTTTTGGGCCCTTCATTCCTGTCTCCTCTCCTTCCTGCACGCAGTCATGTTACCTTTAATATCTCACCCCTTGGGTACTTCTATCCACCCACCCAATCTCTGCACCAACCCAGTCTCTGCACCAACCCATTATTTCTCCTCTATCTTTCTACTCTCTTCCCATCGTTCCAGGTTTGAAGACTCTTATAGAAGCCTATGACTACACTCTGAGGTAATCTCAGATGGACTCATCAGGCATTCGCTGCTGTTTCCTGAACACTTTACACCCTGAACTGCCCAATTCCCTCACTTTGATCTTCCCATTATCATGTTCACCAGGGGTGAACCTCATTAACGTACTTCCTAACCTGCTCAATCTATCCAGCAATGCTATCTCTCACACTCTGTCAGCATAACAACATCAACATGTGTTCAAATCCCACCATGGCAGCAGATAAATTTAAATTCCATTCGTGAAGTAAAGCTGGAATAAAAGGCTAGCATTAGTAATAGCGGCTATGATACTACCAGATTGTTGTAAAAACCCATCACTAATATTCTTAGGGAAGGAATCCTGCCCTTGTTACACGGTCTGACCCATATATGACTCCAGATTCACAGGAATATGGTTTACTCTTAGCTACTCTTAGTTACAACTTAGATAACCAGGTGATGAAGAACAGAACAGGTGCCTAGTCTTTATACACTCACAAGCTTTTATATGCAGAAACATGTAAAATATATCAAGCACCTCCAACCCAGAAACCATTGTTTAAGCCTGCTCATAGATATATATATATGCATGGTTGAATCAAAATATAATTAAGCACCCAATTTATATACAATTAACACCCTCTGAAAGGGCCAAGCAAACCACTCAGTATTCAACAAAGTGGCTCACCACTACTCACTGTGTCCAACAATATTCTTCCGCACAACACCTCCCTGCCATATCATTTGCCAAAAACTTAAATCATTGCCCCCTCGTACCATCTTGTACCATTAGTTAATGGGAACAGTTTTCCTTTGTCCTGGATTTTCATCTGTGAGTGCAGGTGCAGAGAGACAGGGAAATTCCCGGCTCAGTGAACTCGACTTTTAACAATGGCTGCCCAGACATTCAATTTTCATTCTGGAGTGACTGGATTCCCTGGGAGTGTGGCCCATCGACCAAGGAACGAGTGCGGAGAATGGACTAGCCATATAAAAACTGTGGCTACAAGAGCAGGTCAGAGGCTAGGAATCGTGTGATGAGCAATTCACCTTCTGACTCCCCAAAGCCTGTCCCCATCTACAAGGCACAAGTCAGGAGTGTGATGGAATACTCTCCACTTGCCTGGATGAATGCAGCTCCCACAACACTGAAGAAACTTGACACCATCCAGGACAAAGCAGTCAGCTTGATTGGCACCACATCCGCAAACGTTTGCCCCCTCCACCACCGATGCACAGTAGCAGCAGTGTGTACCATCTACAAGATGCAATGCAGGAATTCACCAAGGCTCCTTAGATAGCACCTTCCAAACCCATGACCACTACCACCTAGAAGGACAAGGGCAGAAGATAGATGGGAACACCACCACCTGCAAGTTCCCCTCCAAGTCACTCACCATCCTGACTTGGAAATATATCGCCGTTTCTTCACTGTCACTGGGTCAAAATCCTGGAACTCCCTAACAGCACTGTGGATGTAGCTACACCACATGGGCTTCAGCAGTTCAAGAAGGTAGCTCACCACCACCTTCCCAAGGGCAACTAAGGATGAGCAATAAATGCTGGCCCAGCCAGCGAAGCCCACATCCTGTGAATGATTTTTTAAAAAGTGCTGGATGCAGAAGCGAGCTGGGCAGAACCACAGTGCACTGACACTACGCCAATGTTTTTTAAAAACAATAAACGTAAAACATCCTTTCAATCATCACCCTCACTTCCCACACACTCCCCATGCCCAACACATGTCACCCATGCCCTGTACCCACTCCTCAAGGTGCTTCTTATGTCCAGGCCAACGTTTGTCCTTATACTCACCTCCATGGCCCTTTATATCCCTATGTCAACTTAGTACCAACCTATGATCCCCAACCACTCCTTTCCCGTTATAATTATCATGCCAACTCATCCAGTATCAGCTATGGGCAGATCTCAGGATCCAAACAGAGATGAGATAAAATAAAGTTCTAAGTTACATTGCAGAATTCATGATGTTGAAAATAACTATCATTCGTAATAATCTATTTACTACATTTATATTCCTTCAATTACATAATACCTTATAACAACAAACATTTCATTCAATTGCACAACTGCTGCTAACAGCAAGCATAGGAATTCATCGTCCCAACTTCAGAGTCAATAACATTTGTAGCTGTCAATCAAACTATGAAATGGCAAGCACCCTACTGTGACAATGGAAGGTTGTGAAATCAGTCATGCAGCAGTAATCCAGGCTTATGTGAACAGAGCGAAGTAGCAACTCCCTGTTTTCTGTCCTTTAGCTACTGTTTTTAAGATGAGACTGACACTCCTATTCCACGAGGCTCAAGTTTGTTAAAAAGCGTTTTTATGTGGCAGGACATATTGAGAGAGCAGTTCACAAAGCATGTGGGATTTTGGGCTTCACAAACTGAGTACCAAAGCAGGGAAGTCATTATGAGCCTGTATAAAGCTCTGATTAGGTCACAACTAAGAATACTGTATCCAGTTCTGGTCACCAGACTTTAGGAAGGATGTAAGGGTTTTGTGAAACACTTCATTAAAATCGATACAGACAATATGCATTACCTTCCCTTTGTCAACCTTGTCTGGTGCTGCATCAAAAAATTCAATCACCATTAGTCAAGCACAATCTTCCTTTTACAAAACCATGCTGGGTTTCTTTAATTAACCCACACCTCTCCAAGTATCTGATAATCTTTTCCTGACTATTGTTTCTAAAACCTTACCCACCATGAATGTTAAACTGATTAGCCTCTAGTTTCTAGGACTGACCCTAAATCCTTTCTTGAGTAAGGGTATCACATTTGTCACTCTCCAATCCTCTGCCACTTCCCCTGTATCTCGGAAGATTGGAAGTTTAGGCAAACCTTTCCACGATCTCCAACTTCACTTTCTTCAGCAACCTGGGACGCAAGCCATCCAAGCCAGGGAACTTATCCATTCGGAGCGACCTTTCCAGTACATCCTTCCGATCAATTATCACCCCATCCATTACATCTACCATCACCATTTCTACCGATACTTGTTAGATTCCTCTTCCTTAGTAAACACTGATACAAAGTATTCATTAAGTATTGTAGCCTTGCCATGCGCCTCTAAGCAAAAATCACCCTCTTTGAGCCCAACCCCACTTCTTAATACCTGCTTGCTATTCACATGGCAGTCGAAGATTTTTGGGTTCCCTTTTATATTAACAGACTACGAATCCTGCCACGAGTAACTCACCTACTGACTCTCCAAAGCCTGTCTACCATCTACAAGGCACAAGTCAGTATTCCATCATGTGATGGAATACTCCCTACCTGTCTGGAATGAGTGCAGCTGCAACAGTGCTCGAGAAACTTGACACCATTCAGGACAAAGCAGCCCGCTTGATTGGCACCCCATCCACAAACATTCATTCTCGTCACCACCAGCACAGTGGCAGCAGTGTGTACCAACTACTGCAGGAACTTAGCAAGGCTCCCTAGACAGCACCTTCCAAACCCAGGACCGCTACCATCTAGAAGGACAAGGGCAGCAGATACATGGGAACACCGCCGCCTGGAAGTTCCCCTCCAAGCCACACACCATCCTGCTTTGGAAATATATCATCATTCCTTCACTGTCACTGGGTTAAAATTCTGGGAACTCCCTCCCTAACAGCACTGTGGGTGTACCTACACCACATGGACTGCAGCGGCTCAAGAAGGCAGCTCATCACCACCTTGTCAAAGGCAATTAGGGATGGGCAATAAATGCTGGCCCAGCCAACGAAGCCCACATCTCATGAATAAATTTTAAAAAGGCATTTTATTTTCATATTCTCTCTTTGACAGTCTTATTTTCCTCATCACTTTCTCTCTCAACTTAATATATTTGGCCTAGTTCTAAATTGAAGAATTCACCTGACATCCTCTTTAATTTTGTTTCATCATCTTCTCTATGTCCCTCATCATCCAAGGAGCCCTGACTCTGGGTTCCCTTACCTGCACCCTTGTTGGAATGTACCTAGCTTGTACCTGAAACATCTCCTTAAAGATCCCCTATTGCTCTCTTAGAGATTTCACTGCCAATCTTTGATTCTATTTTATCCTAGCTAGACCCTTTCTCAGCCCATTCAAATTACCCCCCTTCCTAAAAGTTCCGCTTGAGTTTATTTCTTGCTCTACTCCATTACAAATCTAAACCTTATGTTACAATGATCATTTTTACACAAGGTTTCCCGGACAAACACTTGGTCCATGTGGTCACCTCATCCCTCAGCCCCAGTAAGGCCTCCTTTCTGGTTGGACCGAAAACATTCTTGTCAAGGAAGTTTTCCTGATCACATTTCAGAAATTCCTCCCCCTCCTTTCCCCTTTATGTTATGATTATCCCAATCAATATCTGGGTAATTAAACCCCCCCAATATCACCACTCCCGTTATTTTGTACAAGGTTTGATCATCCTTCCTAATTATCTTTTTCTTTGGCTTAGCATCCATCAATGTTTGATTACAGCTTGGTGAAGCGCCTTTCAAGTTGTTGTTGAATGTGGCCAAGACAAACATATTTTACAAACTTAGGCCCCCAAAGATTCAGAGGGTGCCATGTCCCTATGTGTGTTGTGATGCACCAGCCTTTGATGCCACTAAAATGTGCAGCATTAGGGGAGGTCCCACCGTTTAACAAAGAGCCCCTTTTCTTACAGAGGCCGTGATAATAATAGACATCAGTGGCAGTGATTGAAGTGGGAAGAGGCTCCATCCACAATGAAGTTTAACAAACTAAAGTTAGTTAAGTGAAGTCTGTTAGTAAATTTCTGCCTGTTCCAATGGACTCCTGCTGAAGTTACAGCAGGAGGCTGCCTGAACAACCATGGACTTTCCACCTCATGAACTTTTACTACTATTGGATGTTCTAAAAGAACAATTCCTATGGTATATGTTGTAAGTAGTATTATTATGTAATTCACTGGTGTTTATTTCACAGATGATATGTTCCCCACTGTTCCTGATTGGCTGGTGCCATTGCTCATCAGTATTTGTCTTCTAATTGTGGCCATTTCTGCTTTGATTTATTGGAATGTGAAACAAAATCCATGGATTGAAGGTACATTCTCAATGTAATAGTGACAAACAACAACATATATAGATACAGTCCTGGAAATTCTGTGGGGATCTTCCTAGTTTCCTGCTGTAAACTCATTGGAAACCTTGAGGAATCCCTGGAGAAACGGTAGAAAAGCCACGTTTCACTGGGGATTCTGCCCATCTTCCATCAATGTTAAGGGTGAAACAAGAACCGTCCTGTGGAATTTCAGGATGACAGGATTATACCTGCATCCCATAAAATTGAGGATAGGTCAGGGGAGGATGACGGAAAGGTCATCTGGGTAATTTGAAATCCTGCCCACCCCCCCAAATATGCCAGAGGGGGGGCCGTTAAATTTTTCCCTGGGTTTATTTCAATATTAAATGTTTGGGCTGCGGGTGGTGATGGGGGAGTGAACATTGAAGTGAACAACAGAAGAATAGCTCAACTCCCATTGCTGGGTGAGTAGAAATTCTAACAATATTATTTTAATAGCTCTTTAATACCATTAGTTTGCCTATTCAATATTCTGTGAGTGTGGTTCTCGTGGACCTGTTTCATCTTTCATCTTTCTCTTGTCAACCTTTGCAAGTAAATATTTGCCTGTAAAATAAGATCTATTCTTGTTTCCCATTGGTGAGTGCTTTTCCTTACATTTATCTTCATTAAAATCATTCAGACTTTTCACAAAAATAATTGTCTTATACTGTTTTCATAACCTGGCATCAAGTAAAGTGCCCTCAGTATAGCTTCGTAATAATGTAAAGAATAGGGAAATAAGCGTGAACCCTTTATAATTGTCACGAGTATTATTATTGCGGTTACACATTAGAACCATAGAAAAGTTACAGTACAGAAGGAGGCCATTCGGCCCTTCTTGTCCATGCCAGCCCGAGGATATCCAGGTGCCCTTTCTAATCCCACCTTCCTGCACCCGGCCCATAGTCCTGCAGTTTACAGCACTTAAGGTGCAGATCCAGGTACTTTTTAAAAGAGTTTAGAGTTTCTGCCTCTACCACCAACTTGGGCAGCAAATTCCAGACACCCACCACCCTCTGCGTAAAAAAGTTCTTCCTCATGTCCCCCCTACACCTTATGCCACTTATCTTGAATCTATGTCCCCTGGTTCTAGAATTCTCCACCAAGGGAAGCAATGTTATCCTGTCCACTCTATCTATTCCCCTCATAATTTTGTACACCTCAATCAAGTCACCTCTCAGCCTTCTTTGTTCTAAGGAAAATAATCCCAACCTATCCAATCTCTCCTCGTAGCTACACTTTTCTAACTCTGGCAACATTCTTGTAAACCTCCTCTGCACTCTCTCCAGAGCTATTACGTCCTTCCTGTAATGTGGTGACCAGAACTGCACACAATACTCCAGTTGTGGCCTCACCAGTGTTTTATACAATTCCAACATTATATCCTTACTTTTATATTCTGTACTTCTGCGAATGAAGGAGAGCATTCCATATGCCTTCTTTACAACCTTGTCTACTTGAACTGCTGCCTTCAAGGACCTGTGTACTTGTATGCCATGATCTCTCACTTCACCTACCCCTCTTAGTATATTCCCATTTATTGTGTAATCCCTGTAACTGTTTGACCTCCCTAAATGTATGACCTCACACTTCTCTATGTTAAAATCCATCTGCCACTTTACCGCCCACTCCACCAGCCCATCTATATCGTTTTGGAGATTATGGCTATCCTCTACACTATCCACTACTCAGCCAATCTTTGTGTCACCTGCAAATTTCACATATCGTACCCCCCACGTTCACGTCGAAATCATTAATATATAACACAAACAGCAAGGGTCCCAACACCGAGCCCTGTAAAATACCACTTGAGACAACTTTCCATTCGCAAGGGCATCCATCGACCATTACCCTTTGTTTCCTGTTACAAAGCCAACCTTTTATCCAGTTTGCCATGTTACCCTGAATCTCATGGGCTTTTACTTTCCTGACCAATCTGCCATGTGGGATCTTGTCAAATGCTTTGCTAAAATCCATGTACACAACATCCACTGCACTACCTTCATCAACCCTTCTTGTCACTTCCTCAAAGAATTCAATCAAATTTGTGAGGCAACACCTTCCTTTAACAAGTCCATGCTGACCATCCCTGACTAGTCCATGCCTTTCCACATGACAGTTAATCCTTCCAGACTTAATATTTTTTATTTCTGAAACTCCCAAAAATATTAACTGTTCACCTGTTCACCTATTTTGCGGCGTATTTCCTTGTTAATTACAAAGTGTATCACATCAGCTTTGTGCACTTGACTCTTTGGATCTGGAATTTATCCACAGTCTTTAACTGTTAAGATTGAAATGGACAATACATGTATCACACCTGCCATTTCCTAATGCTCCATCATATCTATCTATTTATCCTTTAAATGTCTGGTCCTTATATCATTTCACCAAAAGAGAGGTATAGAAATTCTTTATGCGTCTATACTCTGTTAATTCTCATCTGTTATTCTAATTTTAATGTTGTTCTTTCCTCCCTCCGCCTTTCCCTGCCTCTCTATTTGCTTACAACCTGGAAACTATTTTTCCAGTTCTGATGAAAGGACATCAACTGTTTCTCTCTCCACAGGCACCACCTGACTTGCTGAGCATTTCCGGCAGTTTTTATTTTTAGCTCAGATTTCCAGCATCTGCAATATTTTGCTATTGAATAATGAAGTCAGCGTTTCTAATATTCAAAACAATGTTTATTCTTGTATTTTTTCAGAACTGAAACTTCGGAAATCTATCATAGAACTTGGTAAGAGTTCAATATTGAAATATTCACAAACACCAAAGAATGTTTGTTTTGCAGTGGTTACAAGTTTAATGAATTACATTTATCTGTTAGATCAGTTAATTATACACATTGTTGACATGACTGTGCTTTAACCCAAAGGCTGATTAACTGACCTTCTTAAGAATCTTAGTGAACATTCACTGTATGAGATTATCTTGGAAAAATGTTCGATGTTTGATTTAAGTACACGGGGCAGAATTTTCCAACACCTTGTGCTGCCACAGAAGCCTCAGAAAGAGCAAACACAATCAGAAAATTGTGGATGACTCCAGTCCAACCTCAAAAAAACTCATTGCTTACTCGTCTCACACTTGTGTTTCCCACAGATACAATTCTTTTGACCACTTTGACTTTCATTGGTAATATTATGCTGTACAGCTACTCGACACGAGATAGAGTTTGGCCCAAATTTGCTCCATAGGGGACCATGATAGCCAGTGGAGGATGAAGACTTGCATCCGTTAATCTAGCTGTGGATATTGCATCCAGATCCCAGATTTAAAAGAATACTGCACTGTGCCACTCGCTGTAACAATTGGTCAGATCTTATGACAGGCCATAATACAATTTAATTATTGGATTGAAATTTCCTAACAGGTTTAGTTCATATCTGTCTTAAAATATTTTTTCTGAGTTATAAGTAGAGGATCCATTTCTATTTATTAAGCATCTTATATGTCCGCAGCATATTGCAAAACACTTCCCATGTATGTAATTGTGACAGCCAATTTGTGTACGCCAAGGTCCCACAAAGAGCCCTGAGACAAATGACCAGTTAATCTGTTTTTAATGGCGTTAATTGAGAGATTAATAAGCATTGTCCAGAACACCAAGTGAGCTCCCTTGCTGTTTTTCGAATAGTGCCATGGAATTTTTTATTTTCACTTGAACTTGGCATAACATCTCATCTAAAAGCTGGTATTTCCAAAAAAATGCAGTGCTCCCTTGATACTGCAATGAACTGTCAGCCTAGATTGTGTGCTAAGGTCCCAGAATGGGGATTTATAAACAATCTTTTGATTTGGGTTAGAGTCCTACTGCACAGCTGAGATTAGTCTTGGTGTAAGCTAAATATGTCCACTCTAAGGAAAGGTTTCTCCATTGTGCTGTGGAGCCCTGTGAGAATTGTTTGGAAATGTAGAAATGTTTTATGTATAAACCATAAGAAGAACTAACACCAAAATGTTTAGAAAGAAACTTGTATCAACTAGTCCTGCTCCACCTCATCAATAATGCTATACGTTAAGCATAACCGGAGAATCCAGATTTCAGGACACTGTGTAACTAGTTGTAAGGATGAGAGAAACAGGAAACTCAGTGCACCCATTCCTACACATGATGGCTAAAATTAACAACCGTTATGTGATTGTGGTTAAGGAACATATTCAAAGCGCAGTTAGTAAATCCGAAATTGGTATCAAAGTTACAAAATAAATACAGTGAATTTGTCAGAGTTCCAACTTTACACATTGGAGAAATATGATAGTAACTTCTGGAACAATCTGAATGCTAACAGACCCTCTCCATCTTTATTTAAGTTACCTTCCAAAACTTTCACATAAGTTAATATTCAAAAATGATGCACAGTTTGATGTAATTAACATGCCCGATTGGTTTTCCTTATATTTCAATAAATATTACAAACACTTAAACAATGAACTTTTGTAAAATTGATCACTTGCAAGTTTAAGACATAGTTTGGGAGAATGTTTCAAGCTGGAACTAAGAAGTCCTGAGTTAGCATGGACCATTCGAAGGTTAAGTATATTACAGATTGTACTGAGGAAATCTCCTTCCAGGCTTATTACAGATTGTACTGAGGAACTCACCTTCTACACCCAATCCAAATTGTACTGAGGAAATCTCCTTCCACACTTAGTACCGATTGGACTGAGGAAATCCCTTTCTGCACTTATTACTGATTGGACTGATGAAATCTCCTTCTACAATTATTACAGATTGTACTGATGAAATCTCCTTCCACACTTAGTACAGATTGGACTGAGAAAATCTCCTTCCACGCTTTTTACAGTTTATACTGAGCAAATCACCTTCTAAATTTAATACAGATTTTACTGAAGAAAGCTCATTCCACCCTTATTGCAGGTTGAAATAAGGAGACCTTCTTCTGCACTTGTTATAGGTTGAACTGAGGAAATTTCCTTCCACGCTTATTACACATTGTACTGAGGAAATCTCTTCCCACACTTATTACAGATTATACTGAGGAAATCTCCTACGACACTTATTGCAGATTACAATGAGCAAATCTCCATCTAGACTTGTTACAGATTGTACTGAGGAGATCCCTTTCTACACTTATTACAAATTGTACTGAGGGAATCCCCTTCCTCACTTATTACAGATTGGACTGAGGAAATCTCCTTCTACACTTGTTACAGATTGTGCTGAGGAAAACACCTTCTGCCCTGATTACAGATCATCCTGAGAAAATATTCTTCTATACTTAGTACAGATTGTACTGGGGAAATCTCCGTCCACACTTATCAAAAATTGTACAGACGAAAACTCCTTCTCTACTTAGTACAGGTTGCACTGAGGAAATATCCTTCCACACTCATTACAGATTGTACTGAGGAAAACTCCTTCTAACTCATTCCAGATTGTACTGTGGAAATCTCCTTCGATACTTATTTTGGATGGTCTGAAGAAATCTGCTTCAAGCTCTCATTCCCAAAAACATGCCTTCATTTTGAAACTTATGATGTATGAGTGTTAATAGTTCAAATTCTCTCACTAACCATCCTTGTCAACTCCAAATTGAAATTTTCATTTTGTGACAATTAATCCTGAAATCCCTTTAATGGCCAAGAGTGCAATGGCACCATTTGGTTTGACAGGAATCAATGCTGTTCTGAGGAAGTGCTGCACTGCCTGAGATGCCATGTTTTTGAGGTGTTTAACTAAGCCCCACCCATCCTCTTGCGTGAATTCTAAATATATCATGGCACTATTTTGGAAAGGAGCAGAGGGTTTCTCCCCAGTGTCTTGGATTTCTCAAACAACACCACTAAAGCATATTCTCTTTGTTATTGATTGCTATTTGTGCTGTGCACAAATTGGCAGTAAAATGCACGGCAACATCTTGAGGTTGTGAAAGGCACTAAATAAAGTCCCTTTTTTTCTATATATATTCACACCAGAGGGTGGGGGATTTACTGCAAGGCTTGTGATGAATTGACTCTTTCTTCCTGTTCCTTGGCTTAGGCTGGGGGAAAACATTCTGCAAATGTTCTGATTCTCCAAAGAAACTCAGCAGAAAGTGAGTAGTCTGGACATTAGGTCAGCACAGGACTGATTGCACATGATACATTCTATAGGGATACATCTGTTCTATGATGGATTTACCTACCACTTCTTAATGTCTCGGCTCACACAGGAGAAATGGTCATGAGTCTAATACTGGCTGCTCATATAAATACATCCCAGCAAAATTCAGCACCTTCAGGCAGGAGAGGAAAATGAGGAGAGAAATAGGGAGATAAGAATGTTGCTTATAGACAGAGGGAGAATTGGTTTGTGGAACAGTCATTATTTCCCTGTGACCATCCCAGGCACATTACAACTAATCGATTACTTTTGAAATGTGGTCAGTGCATTTACGCAACTTTTATAACTGTTCGGAAATGATTATAATGCTGATTGCTTTTAAATTGTTTGAAAAGAGGGCTCAGTGTTCAAACCATTGTAAACCTGAGGAATGCAACAATATGTGATGTATGATGTTCAGACAAATAAAATGTTTTTCCTAAATTATTTTTTATTTTGTAGGTCAGTGGAAGCCTCTTGTTGAATCAGCTATGATATTCTTTTACATAAACTCTTGTTATCTATTCATTAATAAATCTCCTAGGGTGTTGTTAATTGTTATTCAGGGCTATTATAGCATCAAGGCCTTCAGCCAAATAATGCCAGCGACATTGACTTAGTGGCATTGAGGGTATCACTGGGTTTGGAGGGCACTAAGGAGAGTGTTTGGGATAGCACTGGGATGGAGTCTCTGGATGCTGTACTTGGAAGGGGTTCCAGGGAGGATTCTGTGAGCATAGTGACAGGTCCTGGGTGGTTCAAGGATTTTGGGGAACTGGGGAAAGAAGTCTCTGAGCCTTGCTGCATTCTTTACTTGGGGATGAGGGATCTGTGAGCTATTAGAGACTGTCCCAGGATCTAGGAGTTTGTGGGAAGGGGAAAGAAAAGCTACAGAAAAGGTGCTATGGCATCCAGTAGGATTGAGAAAGAGGTTCCAATGCTTGGAGTAGTCATTGTCTGGTAGTATTAGAGATTGCTAGAATCTGTGAATATCTTAGGAAGCTGCATCTGTCTTTTATGGAGGGGGCTCAGGGGAATGACACCCACACTGCCTCACCCACCATGTTCCCAATGATTGATCTCTCCCAACGTATCCACAACCTTGTTGCATCCTCGGAGAGCTCCCTCCCATCCCAACTGATTTCCCATCATTAGTGGTTCTTGTCTTACACAACTGCCTTAAAGCATTTAGGAGTAAATGTCCAGCTTCACACAATTCAATGCCAGGCTACAATATTATAGCATTGATTTTTCTGCTGACCTGCCCTTCGAGCATTTGTCCCACTGGGAGGGTGGGGTTGGTGAATTTTCCCTTAGTGCAGTGTTGGTTAGACAGATTTCCTGAGGGTATTTATTGTACATCATATCGACTTACAGATTCTCTGGATGGTGAACACTGCACTGACTCTGGCAGCCAAGCTCAGGCATTCCTTCATACAAACAAGTATCATGATTTATCAGGAAGCCTCCTCTGGTACAGAAACTACAATTGGATATCTGACAAAGCAGTAGAAAAGTGAGCACCCATGTGCCTTGCTCCATCCATGTTTTAAGAGCTGCATTGCTGTGAACGCCCATCATGACTGGGCTAATCCAGACTCCAGAACTATTCAGGCCGATCTTACGAACTCTTTAATATCGGGTCAGCCAGACTCTGACAAGACCCTGCTACACAATACAGACACATCCTAGCAACCCCTAATACTACCAGGCACTGACTGCTCCCAACATCTGAAACCTCTTCTGTCCAACAAATGGACCATTTTCCCTTACAAGGTTTTGAAGTTGTAATTTTCATAGTCTAGCTCTCCTGTCATTCTAATCAATATGTTTCAGATTCTCATCTTCAGTGCTCAGACAGAGGAACTTTTCCAACTGGATGAACCAATGGCTAAATGTGGGTACAAACTGCCCACAATTTTCTGCCAATGAAGCTTAATGGAGAATCATGGACACTGAACCTATGCCAGGCACTCCTGTCAGGCAAAACTCTTGTGCTTGGTCCTTGATGATAAAAATCTTGGCCACACAGAAAACTTAGCTTCTAATTTACAGTGAGTAATGCCACAGGAAATCCATTAGGAGATAGGAGGGCCTACAAAATTCTGAAGGGGCTTGATGAGGTAGACGCTGAGAGATTGTTTCCACTGGTTGGGGAATCAAAAACATGGGGGCACAGTCTCAGGATAAAGGGCCGATCGTTTAGGACTGAGATGAGGAGAAATTACTTCACTCAAAGGATTGTGAATCTTTGGAATTCTCTACACCAGAGGGCACAAATGCTCCATTGTTGAATACTTTTCAGGCTAGGATAGACAGGTTTTTGCTTTCTCAGGGAATTAAGGGATGTGGGGAGCAGGCTGGAAAATGGAGTTGAAGCCCAAGATCAGCCATGATCGTACTGAACGATGGGCTGAATCGTTCACTCCTGCTCCCATTTCTTGTATTGTTGTATCTATTAAATTTAACATGCCTGGAACGTTCTTGCTGTGAAGTTATTTACACATTAAATCACGGAGAACGACTTGGAGAAATAAACTTTATGACACAGAATGAAGCCATTCCAGGCTAATTTGTTGTTTCTGTTTTCAGAGTGGAAGAGAATTTGTGAATGTGAAGGTAAGACCTTATTTTTGTAACACACAATAAGAAAGAATGAATAAATTCAAAAACTTATGAGCAGCTTCAAAAAAGCTGGAAACTCAAAAAATAAACCAGACAACTGAAAAATAGTCTCAGTAAAGATCTAACACAAAGGTCATTGTTTCAGTGCAACCAGACAAGTTAAATCCTTTTTGCATTGAGTTTCAGGATTTTTAATTGCTGTTTTGAGATCTGATTCCACATTTTAGTTTGTTTTCATTCCCTCCCATGTGCCATTTAAAAAGAATTAGTTATAATGGGAGAGCAGCGGGACATTAACTTGTCCCGACTGATGCAGCTTCTATGCCCAATTTTGTAGTTTAAAGGAGACAGGGTGGATGCTGAAAGAATGTTTTCCATTGCAGGAGAGACGAGAATTAGGAGGCACAGTTCAAAAATAGAGGGTTCCCCATTTAAAACTGAGATGGAGGTTTTTTTTCCTTTGAGGGTCGTGAGCCTTTGAAATTCTCTTCCCCAGAGCGCGGTGGAGACAGGGTCAGTGAATATTTTCAAGGCAGAGTTAGATAGATTCTTCCCGAACAATGGGGTGAACGGTTATTGGGGGTAGGCGGTAAGGTGGAGTTGAGGCTACAGTCAGATCAGCCGTTATCTTATTAAATGGCAGAGCAGGCTTGGGGGGCCGAATGGCCCACTCCTGCTCCTAATTCATATGTTTGTAACACCATGCTGCTGCATTCGCCAACATTTTAAAGCATATTATGGTTCTTGGTTTTTCTCTGTTCTTTTCGATATCATGTTTTTATTTTGTTGTCCTGCTTTTGAAAATAAGCTCAGTGGTGTAACTTTACCACTTTCCGGGCTGAATAATATGGCCGTGCACCAACAACGGATTCCGCACGTGACTTCCGGGCCCGCCATCAAGACGCGCCCGATAATACCGTAATTGACACCAATTAGCAGCAAGGTCGGGTTATAGACCGTCATCCCGCCCAATGCATGCTGGAGGGTGGGATGTCCGGCCTCTGAAGCTGCAGGCCGTGATCCCGAACAAGGTAACAGCCAGCACTTTAAAGGGCCCCCTGGCACGGGCCAGTGTCAGGTGACCCATCAGATGATCAATCGAGTGCATCTACTATACATAGGCTTGAATTTTCAGGATGGCCTATGTATGGGGCATGGGCGGGCTTCCCATCCGAGGCCCTGCCCACCACAGCGTAAAATCGCTACCAGGTCAGGGTGGGCAGGATCCCAGACCCCATGCAATTCCTCCCCACCTCAGAACCCACTGGTACGGGAGAGTAAAATTCTGGCCCTCGTTGAAGATTTTCCAACCTCGATTTAAATTTTATCTCATCTTTACCAACCATGTCAATCTTCACAGGTGGCAGAAATTTAAAAAAAACAGCAAGTCTCCTAACTTCTGGCTTCAGGAGTTGTATATTTATGACACATTTCCATGTATAGATGTCTATGCCATCGGAGCGAGGGGAGAGGCATCCCAGAAGGGGCAAAGCTGTCCCCAGATTCAGTGAGGCTGCCTCTGGTCCCCTCCTGCATGCTGCATATGATCTACGTAACCAGCTTATGCCAAGCCCTGGGAAAAGGAGGGCCAAGGTTTCACCAAATCCTTTCTATAGCCGTGGCAAGACACACTTTAGGAACCTTTGCCATATTAAGGCATCCTGTTGGATGCATTAATGGCCATCTACTCGATCAAGACCAGGGCCATCAGCAAGCACATTACCCTGATCCCTCAACTCATCATTGCCCTCGTCCTCAGAGAATTGGCCCCCATTTGGCATGTCATCATCCTGCAGAGCACGTCTTTCTTTGGATGGCAATGTTATGGAGGGCACAGCAAATCACAACAGTCAGACAAACACATGAGGGGGAGTCCTATAGTGCACCTCCAGATCTGTCCAGGCATTAGAATCGCATCTTTAGGAAACCGATAGTCTGCTCCAGTTATGACACGGTAGATAATGTGTGCCAGGCAGTTCAAATCCACGAGTGAAACTTGATCGCACTACCACAATGGTTTTGCAATTTGTATTTATTTTGAGATGCGTGCCCTGAATTCAGAAATAATAAGTCCGTCAAGAGTTTAGAGATATTTTTAAAAACTAAATTGAAATAGTTACCAACAGAAGAGATTTCAAGCACATACATAGAACTATAAATTACTACTATAATAATTCCTGAAACCCCTCATTAACTTGGTTCCCAGTTACACCCCCATTAAGACAATGATCCAAAAATAGATTTTAGATTTGAAACAGATCCAGCAAATTAGCACAATACCGTGGACAGTGGAATTCAAAATGGCTCTCTCTAGCTTCGGCTTCTGTAGACAGCAGGCTTATGCACAAATACTAGAGGCTTCACACACTTCTGTTAGATCTTACAATGCCTTCCCCAGAAACACAGCCTCACTCGCCTTCATATATGTTTCTCCCCTTTCGATATGTAAATCCCATTGTTCCCATATGTCCCTGGAACTTTACCTTTCTCATCATATAAATCTTTTCATGTTGCCACTGTATATTTTCAGTAACCCTTGAGAAAAATAAACATATTTCCTTGCTTGCCTGGCTATTTCTAAACAGACTGAGATCCCTTTGAAAACCAAATCCCCTTTCATTTATCTAAAAATGCAAATTCCCTTTACACCTTACATGCTAAGACCCCAACCATGTTTACTCATTAGCATATTAAAGGTACTTCTACATCTTACTTCTTTTGATAACTTGCAGTCTGCTTAGCTAGCAAGACTGGTCTAAGGCACCAGACTTAAGGAGTGAGGTTCCTTGCCTTGCAGCGGCTTGGTGAATTCTGGTCTCTTTCTAGGGGCATGGGTTCAAATCCCACTCCTGACGTTGCCTCTGCGATACCTTTACATTGAGCCCCCTCCGAGATGGTTGTCCTGGTGACATAATTTTTCTGCCAGGTGCACAGCCTGAATTATGACATGCACCTCCTGTTTGTAGACCTGAGGGACCTTTGTGCCTCTTTGCAGGAGTTGCCCATCTTTTACCAGGACCTGATCAAAGTCTGGAACATGATTCACAACGCAGCTCTCTGTTGTCAGAAGTAGTGGTTATCGTCAGAGAGCCACTGCTCAGGAATCTGTACCTCCGCCATTTTCGGTGGCTGGTGGAGAGGAGGGCTGTGGTTGCCGGGGTGACCAGGATTGGGGACGTGCTGGGTGGCAGAGGATTGGACTGGATGCTTCTGCAGGAGTTGGTGTATCGCATCTCGGTAGGTATCTGGCTCATAGCCAATGCCATTCAAGACCTTAGGACGGTCATGCCCAGTCCTGATGTCATCCTGGGTCTCGAGGTGGTGCAGGTGCGCGATGGTCTTCCATCTGAGCATACCCCTGTCTGGACGGAATTCCACATTAGCCCCAAATCCCGAACCTTCTCCCAGGAGCCAGAGCCCTGCAACCTGAGTCACCTCACGGAAATGCCCTCTGTGTTCTTTAGCATGGTGTGGAGGAGTTTCCTGTATGGGCTGCTGCACACTCTTCACTTTCTTGCCCTCAGCCACTGCCCGGACACGCCCTGGCATACCTTGTTTCCCTTCAGTGGTGGATGTGCCCAGTGGGGAGGTTCTCTACATGGAAGTCCTCCTCCTTTCTATCAGGGACCTGGGGTGGAGGGTGCTGCAGGCAGCAGTCCCATACAACCATAGCATGTGTCGGTTCACAGACTGCAAAGATGCCTGCGACTTTTGCGGCCTTGGGGAGTCCGTGGACCATGGGTATATAGGTCGTTGTAGGCTGCACCCGCTTTTTAGTTACTTGAAGAACCTTTTGCTTCTGTTTTGCTTGAACTTCAGTCCCACGCTCCTGATCTGTGGGCACCCAATAAGGAGGGAGACGGGGAGGGAGGAGGATCTCCTCGTGAACCTGCTCCTGGGCCCGGCCAAGTTGGCCTTTATCAGGCCCAGGCAGTGGATGATCGGGGTCATCAGGCCCGACTGTCTCCCCGTCTTCTGTGCCTATGTTTGCAGCTGGGAGTCCCTGGAGATGGAGCACGCAGTCCCCGCTGGCACCGTCGAGGCCTTCCATTTTCAGTGGGCACCGTGGGCACTGGGGTGTTTTATTGATCCCTTTGATCACATTTTGGATTAATGTTTGTAAGTTTGCTTCAAATTTTGTCTTTTGTTTTTGCAGTTTCCCTTTAAGGGGCTGCCTTTTAACTTGTCCCTTGGTTTGTTAATTTAGTTTATTTGGCTTTGACTCAAAAGAGTTACAAAATGTAATTAAATCCCATACACAGACAGACCTAACTATTTACCCCCATAAACCTACTTTACAATAAAACAGAAAAATATTGTGAAAATTATGACACCTCATGACATCCACTATGGCCCTGGTGCTGCTGTGACTCTCATTGTATCTCCTTTCTGTGTCAGTTCTGGACACCCTCACAGGCATCATTAGAGATCTTTTCAGTGAATAGTTCTTAATGTCTAGAATCCGTCCCTCTAACGCATCAGGGCTGGTGAAGAGGTCTGGAATCTGAGAGTTCCTGAGGATGTATGAGTCGTGTTTGCTGCCCAGGTACCTGGCACACACCTGCATGACCTGCCGAATATGGTCACACACCAGCTGGACATTGATCGAGTGGAAGCCCTTTCTGTTTCTGAAGGTGCATGGCTGTCCAGCAGGAGACTTAGTGGCTACGTGCGTGCAGTCAGTGGCTCCCTGCACCCGGGGGAAAACTGCAATCGCTGCAAATCCTCAGCCTTATCCATTTGGCCCTGGACATCCTGCGTGAAGGGGATGTAATTCTCAGCCCTTTGGAATATTGTATCTGTGAACACCTTGATGCAGTGGTGTGCAGCAGGCTGTGTTATCCCACTGAGATCTCCACAGGCTGCCTGGAATGTGTCTGTTGTGAAGAAGTAAAGCTCCACTGTTACCTTCAATGTGACAGGCACCAGGTGGTTGGATGAGATCTCCCCTGTCAGCATCTCACATAGTGATGTCACAGTGACTCCTGAAAGTCACTGAGTCTCACTCAGTTGCAGGTAGCTGAATCTCTGCCTGTATATTCTGGGGACAGAATAAGTTCATTTGTGCCTCCGCTGAGGGTTTCTGGGTTCCTCCTGCCCATTGGGGTCTGGCATTACTCTGCCTCCTTCCTGAGGAACCACAGCATCCTGAGCACCCCTGTGCTCCCTTCTTCCTCTCACCTTTCTCATCCTGCTTCTCCTGTTAATCCTTCTCTCCTCCTCACTGGAGGATGTGTCTCCAACTGAGACCACAATGCCTTCTGTCTCCGAGACTTTTCACCCCTGGGTAACAAACAGGAAAATAATCAATCGAAAGAACCCTCTGAACCAGAGGAGAATCCTCCTGATGAAACAGTATCCAAAAGGTTCCTCTGCTCAGTCACACGAGCAGTCTCTGCTGTCAATGAAGTGTTAATTGCAAAGCTGAGACTCTGGTGTTAGCTGCAGTTTTAAAACCCGCCCAAACAAGCTCGCCTATGAAAAAAACAATTTCCCCACCGGTCGTGATTCTCACCCTGAAGGGGTATTATTATCTCTTGACCATATTATTGCAGTGAGATGGGTAGTTAAATAGCTCTATTGCCTTTTAAATTGATATTTAAATATCGCGGGCAGGTTCCTGACTTTTTGACCCGCCCGCGTACTGTATTATCAGCAACCGGCGTGATGATGTCATAAACGCGCCCGACATCATCATGTCCCATAATACTCTCCGTGAAGCTGGGTACGCTTCTGATCTCAGAGTGGATTATTCAGCTTTTCATACCTGTTTGCTTTCATAGTCCTGCTCTTTCAATCAATGAGCAATACCTTGCAACGTGAACTAATTAAATTAGACAATTCAATATAATCCAAATGGATGGGATGGATTTTCAAATTGGAAGCAGGAACCTGACATCCGGATGAAATGGATCTACTTATCCACTCTATCTAGACCTCTCCTAATTTTATACACTTCAAATAGGTCTCTTCTCAGCCTCTTCTGTTCCAAAGAAAAGAACCCCAGCTTATCCAATCTTTCTTCATAACTAAAATTTCCTCTGTATCCTCCATCGTGCAATCACATCTTTCCGAGAGTGCAGTGAGCAGAACTGCAGGCAGTACTCCAGATGTGACCTAACTAGTGTTTTATACAGTTCCAGTATAACCTCACGGTGAAAGTCATAAGATGATTGGCTGGTGAGTATTGCTGCTCAGGGACTGAGTTTAAAAAATGTTGAAAATATTACCTATTAATAACAACTTAGTAGCTGGTGAGTTTTATCTTCTATTTTTAAGTAAGGTTTATTCCCACTAGTAACGCATATTAAGTATTAGTAGGGCTTATCAATATTAGTAAAGCTTATTAATACTAGTAAGTTTTATTAGTATCGGTAAATCTTTATTAGCAAATTCCGAGTGTGAGATTTTCCACGTGCACAGAATCGAATTGAGATGAGCACATGGGCAGAATCAACCTGAGAGGCTCGACTGGGGATGCAGCCAGAAGTGTGGCCTGGTGAAATATGTTGCTTTGTTGAGTCTGGAGCCTGAAGCAGTGGATTATCTGTGAATGTTCATGACTGGGTTTGGAGTGTAGTGTGGTCCCATATGTGACAGGGATATAAGATGGTAAAGAGGGTAAACGGGATCCTTGCTTTCATTGGCTGGGATATAGAATATAAATGCTGTGAGGTTTTAGTGGAGCTGTAAAAAAAACTTTTCACATTTTGCTTTCATTTTGAAGCCCTGTAACCATTTTCTGTCCTAAATCACTATTTTGTGGGTGAAGCATAGAGTTAAACCAGGAGAGAAGAAACAAAGCTGAACAGCAATGCCATTGCAGTCAAGCAGCAACCAATGATCATCTAAGGCAGTTGTCACTTAAAGTGCTGCAACCTGGAGATAAACTAAGTTCAAAAGCTGTAAAAGAAAATCTGAATAGCTGATACAACTTTCAGATAGCATTAAAAATCCTGAAAAAAGCAAAAAGATGACCACAAAATTTCTAACACTCAACTGGAAGGCAACTGATCTCCTATCTGAGTTGACTTTGTTCTGATAACGCGTCAAGCTGTGTTTTCTGGACCTCAATATTTCTGACTGTGATAAACAACATTGAAATGAAAATTGCTGTCGGGAATGAAGGCCTCCACAGACTGAACATGTCAAGTCCGTCAGATGGCCACCTTAAAAATCGGAATAAAGTATGGTCTAACACTCGAAGATCAATTACGACTGAAGCTCAACTTCAGAATACACCTTCTGGAATTCATGTCCTTTAGTGAACAACCGACAGAGACCATTGATAAGTAGCTGCCGATACAAGGGGTGTGATTGTGAATTCACGGTAGCAGAGCTAGCCGACAGAATAATCGAGCTTGTTATAGCATCTACTCCAATAGAAGTGTTCCAAAAAGACCTCTTGGACCAGCCCAAAGTCTACACTATAGAAGTGACTGCAAAGCAGATACAAGTATGAAACCAGACTATTGGGTAGAAAAAGTCTACAGGCTATGCCGAATTTATCCACCATTGGCACCATTGCCAATACAGGTTAGACGAGTAAGCAATGCAGGAAATACAATCTCATACATACACCCAGAAATTGCCCAGCTTTTAATGCTGTATTCAATGTATGTGGCATCAGAGGACATTGGAAGTGTGAGTGCTGAAAGCAAAGTCCAAAAGAAGTGGTTCAATGTCATGAGAAACCACAACCAGAGGCCGGACAGATACAGCATTCCAACAAACCAAGGGTGTGCACCAAACAGCATCAAGAGAAGATCCACGACATGTCTGGCCAAGCTACACGGTCAGGTGAGAATGACCAGACCACCAACAGTGAAAGTGAACAGACAATCAACCTGGTGAACATCAAAGAATATATTGGCTCAGTGATACCAACAGAAGCCTTTGCCAACATCCAGATTAATATGCCCATAGCTGAAGGGGCAGCATAACCCACGTGCAAAACTGGATACCAGTACAAGTGTAAACATCATTCCATTTCACACACTGAAATGTATGTACCCACAGAAATGGCAAGTGATGATTCAACCAACCAACGCCAAACTCACTGCGTACAATGACCGGGAGATTCCATCCCTGGGATCTATTACACTCAAATGTCACTTCAACAACTCACTCTGATTACCCCAGATATTTTACATTGTGGACACCACGGGTCCAGTGATTGCAGGCCGACCGGCGGGCAAGGACCTGTCCTTGGTCACCATCCATAGTAACATCAAGACAAAGATGAGGAAGGCAGAGCCCAAGGAGAACCATTGAAAACCCGGTGCTTACATTGGGAGAATATCACCAAACTCTGCAATGTACATCATCGGCCAGCAGGCTGAGCGGCACAATTTGAGCTGAATTTATTTTTTTATTATTCATTCATGGGATGTGGGAGGCACTAGCTAGGCCAGCATTTATTGTCCATCCCCAGTTGCGCTTCAGAAGGTGGTGGTGATCTGCCTCTTTGAACCGCTGCAGTCCATGTAGGTACACCCACAGTGCTGTTAAGGAGGGAGTCCTAGGAGTTTTGGAAAATTATGAACATATTTGCACTTCTTTACCTATCACTGGTTCCTCCTGTTTTATCTGTACACAAACCACTGGATTTTCCTGTGCCTGAAACTCAGAACCCACAGTATTTTTAATTCCAGAACTTTTCTGCACCCCTATAATTCTAACAGATTTCCCCAGCGATTACCAGCGGACTGAGTTCATGTGTCTAACTTTATTACAATGAAAACATCTCAATTTTCGAATGTCACTTCTACCCTCAGCACCTTCCTTTGTATTCTTAGAAAAACATCCTGGCAATTTCCACCTACTCTTTCTCACCCCTAACTACAAACCTTCCTTTCACATTCCCACTTTCTATCCTTTTCCAATTTGAAAGGGTTACGAAAGAAAGGTTTAGCTTTCTGAACTAACTCACAATCATCAGCTATCTCTGCTGCTTGCCTGACAGATTCAACCCTCTGTTCCACCACATGAGTTCTCACTACCGAAGGAATTGAATCTTTAAATTCTTCCAAAATAATTACCTCTCTAAGAGCTGCATATGTTGTCTCTATCTTTAATGCCCGTATTAACCAGTCAAAATTACTTTGTTTTACTTTTTCAAGCTCAATATAAGTTTGCCCCGGCTGTTTTCTCATATTCCTAAATTTCTGCCTATCTGCCTCAGGAACCAACTCATCTGCACTCAAAATAGCCTTTTTTCACCACATCATAATTCATTGACATTTCTTCTGACAGCAAAGCATAAACCTCATGTTCTCTACCCACCAACCTGGATTGTAACAACAATGCCCAGTTTTCCTGTGGCCATTTCATCTCTTTAGCTATCTTCTCAAATGAAATAAAAAATGCTTCAACATCTCTTTCCTCAAACTTTGGAAGAACTTGTACAAATTTAAACATCTCCCCACTGGTTTTTAAATTAAAGGTTTTTACATCATCAGAACTTTCCTCAGAATATGAGGTCTCTTTTTTAACTTCCAGCCTTTGAAGTTGGTATACCCTTTCTCTTTCCTTCTCACTTTCCCTTGCCTCTCTTTCTTTATCCTTCTCTCTTGCCTGGAATTCCAGTTCTAGCTTCCTTTCTATCTCCTGACTTTCTGCTTTCTCACTTTGAAATGCCCTTTCCTTTTCTGCTGCCTCTCGCTCAATTTTTCTAGTTCCTTTGTTTGTTCAAGTTTAAACTTCTTCATTTCTAACTGAAGTCTCACTACCTCCAGCTGTGACTCACTAGTGCCAGGTATCACTTCCAACTTCAAATGTTGTGTTATACCTTCAATTATATCTGCTTTATTAACCCCTGCAGGTAAGCCCAATTGTAATGTATTCACCAATTCCAGTAACTTAACTTTAGTTACCTTTTGTAAACAGGCCAAAGTTATAATTTCAACCCCCAAACAAGTCTGAGCAACTGCCAAAGCCATATTGCAGCCTCACCACTACAAAAGGCCTCAGCCAAACTTCTCATTTCAAAGTGCTTCTCCTACTCATAGCCTTAAGATTCACCAATTCCAAACAAATCAAGGAATTTCAAATCTATCCCACAAAGAGCGCCCAAGAATGTTATGACACAGCCGACAGTAAATGCTGAGCTGTTCAAATCCCAGAGGGAAACTTGAAACAACTGTCACAATTAATTTTCAATTTGTATACATTTTGAGATGCCTGCCTTGAATTCAGTAGTAATAAGATCAACAAATCTAATAGGTTTTTTACAAAACTAGAGTGAACATTTATTAATAGAGAAATGATCTTTAATACATACACAGATCTACAAATTACTACTATGATAACTTCAAATCCCCTACTCAATCTAACTCCCAGTTACACTCTTGTCAAGGCAACAGAAAGACACATAGATTTTAAAAGACCCAGGCAAAGAATCATGATATCCTGAACAAGTCGCATTCGGAGTGCATTCTCTTCACTTTAGTCCCTGAAGACAGCAGCTTGAGGCATAGATGCTGAAGGCTTTTTCACATACTTGTAAAATTTTAAAAATGCCATCCCTTACAAAACAGTCTTCTCTTCTTTATACATATCTTCCTCTTTGAATGCAAATACCCATTGTTTCACTCTGTCTTTGGACTTTATCTCCCTAATAATAAAACCCTCTCATAGCACTAAGTTTTTCCAGTAATCTTCAGGAAAAATAAACACACTGTTTCTAAACTTCACCTGACGAGGTGACACATTTCACCCCTCCTTTGAAAACAATCTAGTCTGGTTTATTTCAAAATGCAAAGGTTCCCCTGACACCTATCATTCTAAACTTCCCCATGGTTATCTAACTAACATTTCAAAGCTGACCTCCCTTCTTAGATCAAAGCACCCAGACTAATTCAATTAAGTCTCATACATACACAGACACATATAGACACACAGAAACATCCCACTATTAGTCTATTTTACAATAAATTCCAATAACATTATAAGAATTATTACATCATCTTAACAGTTATTCGCTACAGGATTCCTAGCCTCTGACCTGCTCTTGTAGCCACTGTATTTATATGGCAAGTCCAGTTCAGTTTCTGGTCAATGGTAACCCCCAGGATGTTAGAAGTGGGGGATTCAGTGCTGGTATTGCCATTGAATGTCAAGGGGCGATGGTTTGATTCTCTCCTGTTGGAGATGGTCATTGCCTGACACTTGTATGGCGTGAATGTTACTTGCCAATTGTCAGCCCAAGCCTGGATGTTGTCCAGGTCTTACTGCATTTGAACATGAACTGCTTCAGTATCTAAGGAGTTGCGAATGGTGCTGAACATTGTGAAATCATATATACCTATTCCAACCGTGCACACTTCATCATACTGCAGAACCATTACCGAATTACTATTCAGTGAACAAGCGCAGATAAATCTCCCAAGTCATCACTCGTCAGTACTCCCAAGAGATGTGACGTATTACATGAAAAACAAGGGAATGGGCACTACACAAAGGAAAACCAATTTTGGTGGATTTCTGCAATGTTTGTGCACAGAGGCTTTTAAATATGTTGATAGTATCTTATTGAAACTTATATAATCCTGAGGATCTTATTGAAACATGTAAGTTTCTTAGGGTACTTGATAGGGTGGATACCAGGAGGATATTTCCTCTTGTGGGGGAGACTAGAATTAGGGGACAATGTTTGAAAATAAGAGGTCTCCCATTGAAAACGGAGACAAGGGGATTTTATTTCTCTCTCAGATGGTCATTAGTCTATATTCTCTTCACTAGAGAGCAGTAGAGGCTGGGTCATTGAACTTATTAAATGCTGAGTTTGATACATTTTTGACACACAAGTGAGTCTAGGGTTATGGGGCTGCAGACAGGAAAGTAGAGTTGAGGCCACAATCGGTTCAGCTATGATGTTATCAAATGGGAGAGCAGGCTCGGGGATCTGCCTGGCCTACTCCTGCTCCTTGGTCCTGTGTTCCTATGTCAACTCAATCCAAATTATGGCCCTTCTATACCCTTATACCTAGTGTACACTATGTACAGAATTAATGAGCCATATAGTAACAATGACCTGTGTGGAAGTGCTATAAAAACACCCATTCACAAATCGTCTTTTGAAAAAAACATTGTTGTTCCTACAACCCTGTAAAAGTGTCAATCAAACAGACCATTAAAGTATCAAACACAGCAGCTTCAACACCTCTTAATGTTGTGAAAATAAACACTGAGACATCAACAAAGCTGATCACAGACAGAAAATGTATTATAACTACTGAAAGGTGTCAATCAAGCAAAGGCAAGCCTTCTCTCCAGGCGTCAAAACAGAACCTCACTGAGATAATCCTTTAATGAGTCTTTTATTTCTGAGCAGTTCCCCGAGTGCCATTGTTACTTTCTGGCTCATTGGTTCTATACATTGTGTACACTGGGTTAATGGGCATGGAAGGGCCATGAGTTCACATGGAGGCTATAAGGGGTGGTGGGATGGATGGAGGGAATGGATTGGCACTGGGTTGGAATGGAGGGGGGAATGGTAGGTGCATGAAAAGGGCATGGGGGGGGCATAGGTAAGTCCTTTTGACCTTAGCTTTCAAAAGGTTCCTAAATCCGGACTATGTGTCACAACTCCTCTGTGAGGCCATGAACCATGAGTCATGGAGAAGCTGGCCCGACTCAACAAAAATTCGGGAGGGCTATGATTCACCTGACCTCACAATGGAGCTGGCAAGGTCGAGAGTGCAGAGTGTGGGCTTGCTCCTCACAACCTTATCCTGTGTCAGCAAAAATTGGGGTGTGGGGGTTTGCGATGGGGGGCTGGTGTGGGGCTGCGGGGGGTTGCGGTGGGGGTGGGGGTGGGGTGGGGTACGGTGGGGGGTTGGTGTGGGGGTGTGGTGTGTTACGATGGTGGGTTGGTGGGGGTGGGGTGGTTGCGGTGGGGGTGTGGGGGGTTGCGATGGTGGGTTGGTGGGGGTTGGGGGGTGCGGTGGGTGGGTTGGTGGGGGTGGGGGGGTTGCGATGGGGGATGCGGTGGGGGTGTGGGGGGTTGCGATGGTGGGTTGGTGGGGGTTGGGGGGTACGGTGGGTGGGGGGGTTGCGATGGGGGATGCGGTGGGGGTGTGGGGGGTTGCGGTAGGGGTGGGGTGGGGTACGGCGGGGGTTGGTGTGGGGGTGTGGTGTGTTGCGATGGTGGGTTGGTGGGGGTGGGGGGGTTGCGGTGGGGGGTTGGTGGGGTTGTGGGAATGACCTGAATCGGGGGCGGAATACCTGAATCAGATCCCACCTGCTATTTTTAAATGGAGTTGTTATGATTGTGTGAAAATCCATGCCAACATTTCAGGTCAATCACCTTTTATCAGAGCTGGGAAAGTTTAACGTTGTTATTGTGATGCCCAGAATTTTGAAATAATCAGACTTGTAGACACAGATACAAGAGCTTTTCATCAAGTTTATTTTTCCAGATTTCCACGTGCTGTGGAATAATACATTGTGCTTTTCTGTACATTGACCAGAGTGTAATAGTGAGTAATGGGGCATTCTAGATATACATGTATACATGCACATCACAATATAGGTCCAACCCTTTTTGAATAATATAAAAATATAACAACCCTCTTTCTTTAAAATATAATGCCTCAACTTATCAATATAACTGTTCCAAACATTAAATTTTTTATATTATGTCTAAACTAAGGACAATTAACTATCGAATTTTGTAATTAAACTGACAGCTTAAGAGTCAGTTATAGCTTATTTTCTTTTCTCAGAAACATCATTGACGGTATCACTAAGGTGGTGGGATGTTGTGCCTCCATCTCGTGACTTTGGGAGTTATCGTTCTCAGTGATGAGTTGGTGATGTTGTGTGTGCTGCTCCTGGTGTTGTCGGAGTTGTGCTTAATGTGGCTGCTGTTGTGTCACTTGCTGGTGATGTTGTTGATGTTGCACTGCTTGTTGGTGATGTTGTCTCACTGCTTAGTGATGTTGCTGTTATTGATGACCTTTTCTGCTTTTCCAGCCTAGGTGTTGGTTGATTATGGAACCTTTCCCTCTTCATTTGGTTACTGATTTCAGTCTCGGTGATGTAAGACTTTGGAGTCTCAGCTTCACCAACAACTTTTGCTGGTTACAGGTTTTCAGGATTGTATCCTGTACATGTACAGATTATCCTCTCAGTAACTCAGACAAGGATTTAGCATCCTGTCGGAAGTGTTGACCTCCTCCTATCTCTTCATCAGTGAATTGTTGTCTACTTCCTCCTGGTCATTTGCTTGGTAAAGTTCCCTTGTATTTTCTGCCATTGAATAGCTCTGCGGGTGATTTAATGTCAGCCTCGAGCAGTGTAGCTCGGAGTGACAATAAGGTAAGGTTTGGGTTCTCCTCTGTCTCTTGGCATTTCATGAGGGTTCTCTTGACCGCCTGGACGTGTCCTTCTATAAACCCATGTTCCCCTTAGGTAATGTGGAGATGAAGTGAATTGGGTTCACTTATCACAGATTACTCTTTCAGGAATCCCTTGCTCAGTAAACAGAAGCCATACTGCTCAGGTGGTTGTTGTAGGTCTCAAATCTTTCCCCTTTCAGAGAAAAGCAACTTTGAATAATAGCCTGGTACCATGAGACACCATTAGGAACATAGGAGCAGGAGTAGGCCATTCGGCCCCTCGAGCCTGCTCTGCCATTTAACTCGATCATGGCTGATCTTTTGCCTCAAGGCCATCTCCCCGCACTCTCCCCATATCCCCTAATGTCATTGTTTCTAGAAATCTATCAACCTCTGCTTTGAACAGAATGACTGAGCCTCCACAGCCCTCTGGGATAGTGAATTCATTCTTGATTGTGTGTGAATAAATCAGCTCCTCCCGTTTGCCATGGTCTGAGTGATATTTCAGTCATTCTGCTGTGCATTTCTAAACCTCTGGCATTCACTGCATGTCGAACCATTCTTTCGATGTCTTTGTAGATTTATATCTAGTACACAGCTGAACTGCCTCTGAGCTTACACTTCACCATTCCCATGTGGCCTTCCTCTATCTTTCTGCACTGTTTTGGATGCGATGATTCTGGATCTGGCCTGCAGAACACTATCTTCTCGTGAGATGTCATCACCAATAGTCCAATACTGCTGTATTGCTGACTGAGATTGCTGAACCCATTAGGCCATCCACTGAATTGCTAGCTGAGAGAGCATACGTAACAATTCATCTTTGCTGGCCTCATCTCTAAGTGATGGGTCTTTACACCTCAAAATTTTATCTCATGTTTCGCATGTGGTGACAAATGAGATAATGCATCTCTGAGCACCATTTCACTTGCTGGCTTGTATATCAGAGTGAAATCATTACTCTGAATCCTCAAGAGTAACCTCTGCAGCCTTGCCGCTGCTGTGCACAGATTTTTCTTGCAGATCTGCTCGAGTGAACAATGATCATTCTCCACAATGAACTTTCTCCCAGAAAGCTGTGGATTGAACTTCTCAATCCATACATGACTGCCAAGAGCAGATCTGGTTCCAGCCGTGTTAGAACTTTTAATGCAAATGCTATCACTTTTCCCTCTTGTACCCGGGATGCTCCCAGTCCTTATGCACCTACTTGCAGAGTGACAGGTTGTCGTATGACAGACTTGTCTCCTTGAATCACATTACTTCTTTGAGCTTGTTGAAGCTCCTCTCATGTGACTCTGGCCACGGGTGCTCAGCATCTTCTCTAATCAGCTCCCGTAGGTTTGCTGTGTGTTTTGACATGTGAGGTATGAAAGAGCTCATGTCCTGAATCAAGCCAAGAAAACGTCTCAACTCTTTGTTGTCTCTTCGAACTTCCATCTCAGAGATGGCTGTGACTTTCTCAGGACACGATTTGACTTTAAGATAAAAGCAAAATATTGCAGAAGCTGGAAATCTGAAACAAGAACAAAAATTGCTGGAAAAACTCAGCTGGTCTGACAGCATCTGTGGAGAGAAAGACAGAGTTAACGTTTCGAGTCCGCATGATTCTTCTTCTGAACGAAAGAGAAGTAGAAATGTGGTGAAATATATACTGTTTAAGGGGGTTAAGCTGGATAGAAGGCCAGTGATAGGTGGAGGCAAAGGAGAGATTGCAAAAGATGTCATAAACAAAAGGCTGAAGGGATGTTGATGGTGGTGGTCCTGGCTGAAGGAGGACATTTTCCAGTGGATGTACTACCTTCAACCCTCAGTGATGCCTCCATCATCTCATGGTTTACTAAGTAAGCTGCAACTCTTCACATCTGCTCAACCCAGGAAAGCAGGACCACCTGTTTCAGCAACGCAGAACACGCAGTTAACGGCTTTCCCTTTGTGTGTCCCTCTGATTTGGGACATTCCGAGCTGTCGAATCTCAGTTCCACCAGATGCTGTCAGTTTGACATTGCTGAATTTCAGAGCATCTTTCTTTAGGTAACCATTTTCTTTCAAATTTTCAGGAAAGATCTTCTGATATAGTCTGAGCAGGATGATGTTACTCTGTGCTTCAGTATCAAGCTTCAGCTTCAGATTTATGTTTACTTCATGTCAATTTACACTCTTGTTTAAACTTATCAAATGCCTGCACAACATCATCGGCCTCCCATTTCATCCTGAGTTAGAGCTGTGTATTCATGGTTGTGGCAGCAATCATTTCGTTTTCGTGCAGTTCACTCAGTTTTTTTTCTCTTTCTATACTAATTTGAGATGATTTTTCTCAAACTAATTCAGCATTTATTTCATTTATATGGTTTGGGGTTTACTCACAAACACCTGCTGCCACCATGTTACGTCTTATGGTTCCCAGAAGTCCAAAATAATTAGAATTTTAGATACAAATATCGGAGCTGAGATGCAGTGCATTTCTCCAGAACTCTACATGTGCTGTGGAATGATACATTATTACTTTGGTAAACTAACCATCATGCAATAGTCAGTGATGTGGCATTCTGGATATATGTGTATACCTACATGTCAAAATATAGTTCCTAAATCATTTTGGAATATATATAATGACCTTGTAGTCTATAACATGGAATAAGGGGGAAGAATTTCCAATATCTCCTTTATTTATCCTTTCTCTCCCTTAAACCAATTTTCAATTTCTGATGTTTGCCACTTAGCCTCATTTGGAAAAAATAATCAGTAAGACATGTCTTTAATTGGATGTCTACCAAAAGCAATAGTAGTTTCCTTTTAAAGAAAAGTTCCTCTAATAAAATTTCAGCAGTGTTTTCTGGTCCCGTTGCCTTTCCATTCAAAACAGAAAATGTTTCCAATTCATTTGTCTGAGCAGTTTTAACCTCTGTTGTGGGACTTTTAAACCTATTTTTTCTCAGGTGGGGGTTTCAGGTGGGGTTCAGTTATTGCCGGGCAGACCCCTTTCTGACCCTCTATCTGACTCTCCTTCACTCGGATGTGTGACCAAGAGTCACAGTGACTAGGTCCACCTGCTGGGCACTCATAGTATTGGGCAGGGATATTGCTCATTCAACCTCCCTTTGTGGATCATTAATCCAGCATTCTGTTTTTCTTTTCATTTTTTCCCCCCTTTTTTCATGTCAAAGACTACAAGGTCATTGTTATACAAATATTATTCCAAAGTTATTTAGAGGTTATATTTGACATGTAGGTATGTCACTTACATCCAGAATGCCACATCACTGACGATTGCATGGCAGTTAATGTACCAAAGTAATAATGTGTCATTCCACAAACAGAAACTAGAGCCATCAACATAAATATCTCATCCCTCAGGGTGGATTCCTGCCTTGAATCCTCCCTCAGTTTCCCAAACCCCCTGTATGGTACAAGTATGGGGTTCTCCCAGATAGTTGAGATTAGCTATGAGTTTAGGGTCATCCATTCTGTTTACCTTAATGTTTTTCCCACTTCGCAAGAAAGTCCATCTGGTTATTCTGGCACTAGATCCTGTTCCTTCTTTCATTTTTCTGTCTAACAACAGTCGGATTGGGTTGTGCTGGGTCAGTAATGGATGCCGGTGAAAATGGTAAAATGTTTCACTGCCCAACAGGTCACTAACAGATGTCCCTCACAGAGGGAAAACCCCTTTTCCACGTCTGCTAGGACTTTGGACACATCGGCTACTTGTCACAAGTGACTGTTTGTTTCCTGCAGAAGGACTTCACTGAAACTGACGTCGGTGGCTGCAGCTTCCAGATAAAAGTCCTTGTCGGGGTCCACAGGTCCCAGAGCTGGGCCAGTCTGCAAGCCCATTTTCAGTTTAATGAAAGCCTTTTCACATTTGTCATCCCAGTCCCAATGCTCCCTGTTCCACTAGGGAGGCTACAGCCTTTTCCAGGTCTTTCCCCACTTCCTTAGGGAAAGTGTATTGTTTCTATGGTTGGGACATGGGGTCTCCCTCTATCCTGACTTCTCCCCCAGTCACTCATCCACAATCATGTTTGTGAACAGTGGAGACTTCCCTATTTTCTTCTACTACAGTCCTATACATTTCCCGTGTCTGAGTTCTCAGAGTTTTTAAATAATAGGATCCTATTGATGTCATTTCCCATGTCTCACCGTGACGTGGGGGAATAACCAACACCTCGTCCGCTATCCATTCCACCCCACAAACAGTTATTTACCACGAGAGGCAACTTCCAATCTGAACCTAAAACTCCCATCCCAGGCTGGTCCCATCTCACTAAAACACACGTCCACTTTGTTGGGGTCCCACCCTTAACATTTAAGGATTTGGATATCGCTCCAGCCACTGTGTCACCTGTAAATCTTCCCAATACAATGGATTCTCCTGTAGATCATAGGAGAGGGTGAATCTACCACGGTGCTGGACACTCCAGTGTCTACTACCTTTCTTTCCCTCCACTATAATATCTACACATTGTCATCATACTCATCATACCTGAGTGGACAAGGATAATCAGGCTGGGTGCAGCCCCTTTCTGCTGAATTTCCCGGGACACCCTCTCCCTGGGCGACATGGACCTGACCCTGGGGAGTGTTTTCGTGCTGACACCATTTCATTGATGGTTGGAATTTCTGTAAACTAGGGGTGTGTGGGTCGAGTCTCTCTTGACTCCGAGTCCCCTGACTCTGGCGCGTGCTCAACGGATGAAAAATTCAGGCCCATGGTCCAAGTGTCCATCTCGTGTGGCTGCTTGTTCCTGTACCACCCTGATGTCATGCTCTCGCTGCCCCTTCTCACTCGACCTCATTCTGTCAGTTGAGCTCCCTCCCTCTCTCTCTCTCTCTGCCTATCGCGGATTTGTTTTGCAAGTTGCATTCACTCTCTCATTCTCTCTGTTCTTCCCCTTCTCTCTCTCAAGAAATAAGGAGGGAGAAGATTAAATATGAGGGTAAACTAGCCAGTAATATAAAAGAAGATTGCAATAGTTTTTTTAGATATGTAAAGGGTAAGATGGAGGCAAAAGTGGACATTGGGCCACTGGAAAATGACACTGGAGAAGTAGTAGTGGGGAACAAAGAAATGGCGGAGGAACTGAATAGGTACTTTGCGTCAGTCTTCACAGTGGAAGACATGAGTGACATCCCCAATGTTTAAGAGAGTCGGGGGGCAGAGGTGAGTATGGTGGCCATTACCAAGGAGAAGGTGCTAGGAAAACTGAAAGGTCTGAAGGTGGATAAATCACCTGGACCAGATGGATTACACCCCAGAGTTCTGAAGGAGATAGCTGAAGAGATAGTGGAGGCGTTAGTGGTGATCTTTCAGGAATCACTGGAGTCAGGGAGGGTCCCAGAGGACTGGAAAATCACTAATGTAACCCCCCTGTTTAAGAAGGGAGTGAGGCAAAAGATGGGAAATTACAGGCCGATTAGCCTGACCTCGGTCGTTGATAAGATTTTAGAGTCCATTATTAAGGATAAGATTTCAGAATACTTGGAAGTGCATGGTAAAGTCGGGCAAAGTCAGCATGGTTTCATCAAGGGGAGGTCATGCCTGACAAATCTGTTAGAACTCTTTGAGGAGATAACGAGTAGGTTAGACAAAGGAGAGCCAATGGATGTTATCTACTTGGACTTCCAGAAGGCCTTTGACAAGGTGTTGCACAGGAGGCTGCTCAGTAAGATAAGAGCCCATGGTGTTAGAGGCAAGGTACTAGCATGGATAGAAGATTGGCTGTCTGGCAGGAGGCAGAGAGTGGGGATAAGGGGGTCCTTCTCAGGATGGCGGCTGGTGACTAGTGGAGTTCCGCAGGGGTCAGTGTTGGGACCACAACTTTTCACTTTATACATTAATGATCTAGATGAAAGGAACTGAGTGCATCCTGGCTAAGTTTGCAGATGATACAAAGATAGGTGGAGGGACAGGTAGTATTGAGGAGGCGGGGAGGCTGCAGAAGGATTTGGACAGGTTAGGAGAATGGGCAAAGAAGTGGCAGATGGAATACAACGTGGGGAAGTGTGAGGTCATGCACTTTGGTAGGAAGAATAGAGGCATAGACAATTTTCTAAATGGGGAGAGAATTCATAAATCTGGAGTGCAAAGGGACTTGGGAGACCTAGTCCAGGATTGTCTTAAGGTTAACTTGCAGGTTGAGTCGGTAGTTAGGAAGGCAAATGCAATGTTGGCATTTATTTCGAGAGGACTAGAATATAAAAGCAGGGATGTGCTGCTGAGGCTTTATAAGGCACTGGTCAGACCACATTTAGAATATTGTGAGCAATTTTGGGCCCCATATCTCAGGAAGGATGTTCTGGCCCTGGAGAGGGTCCAGAGGAGGTTCATGAGAACGATCCCAGGAATGAAAGGCTTAACATATGAGGAACGTTTGAGGACTCTGGGTCTATACTCGATGGAGTTTAGAAAGTTGAGGGGGGATCTGATTGAAACTTACAGAATACTGAAAGGCCTGGATAGAGTGGACGTGGGGAAGATGTTTCCATTAGTAGGAGAGACTAGGACCCGAGGGCACAGCCTCAGAGTAAAGGGAAGACCTTTTAGAACAGAGATGAGGAGAAACTTCTTTAGCCAGAGAGTGGTGAATCTATGGAATTCATTGCCACAGAAGGCTGTGGAGGCCAGGTCATTGAGTGTATTTAAGACCGAGGTTCTTGATTGGTAAGGGGATCAAAGGTTACGGGGAGAAGGCGGGAGAATGGGGTTGAGAAACTTATCAGCCATGATTGAATGGCGGAGCAGCCTCGATGGGCCGAATGGCCTAATTTCTGCTCCTATGTCTTATGGTCTTACGGTCTCTCTGCCTGTTGTGATTTTGTTCTGTCAGTCGTACGTTCTCTTTCTCTGCCTATCGTACGCTCTCCCGCTGCCTGTTGCACACACTCGTGCTCTCTCTCTCAGCCTTGGAGATGGTTCAAATGAGATTTACTAGGTTTTTACCTGGAATGAGCGGGTTGTCTTAGGGGGAAAGTTTGGACAGGCTGGGCTTGTTTCCATTGGAGTTTAGAAGGGTGAAGGGTGATTTGATTGAAGTATACAAGTTCCTGACCAGTCTTGGCAAGGTGGACGTGAAAAGGATATTTCCCTTGTGGGTGAGTCCAAAACTAGGGATCACTGTTTTAAAATTGGCGATCGCCATTTTAGGACAGAGATGAGGAGAATTTTTTCCTGTCAGAGGATTGTGCGACTTTGTAACTCTCTGCCTCAGAAGGCAGTGGAGGCAGGGTCATTGAATATTTATAAGGCAGAGGTAGATGGCTCCTTGTTAGGCAAGGGAATCAGAGGTTACCAGGGGTAGATGGGAATGTGGAATTCGAAACACAAGCAGATCAGCCATGATCTTATTGAATGGCGGAGCAGGCTGGAGGGGCCGAATGGTCTACTCCTGTTCCTATTTCTTATGTTCTTATGTCTGTCATGCTCTCACTCTCTCAGTTGTGCCCCTTCTCTCGCTCTGCCTGTCGCGACCTCGTTCCGCCTGTCATTCTCTCTATCTCCCTCTCTCTTTGTTTGTCTCTCTGTCTCTCTCTCACTGTCAGTCATACCCTCTCTCTGTCTGGCACATTTCTCTCTTTTATTTTTCTCACCCTCTCCCTCTCACTGCCTATTACGCTCTCTCTCTTTCTTTCTCTGCCTTCATGAACTAATTCTGCCCTTCCCACCCTTAATCTCTCTGCCAGTCACTCTATAACCCTCTCCCTCTCTGTGCATGTCATACACACTCTATCTCTTGTCAGTCATGATCTCACCTCTCTCTCTCTCTCTGCCCACCACATGTTCTCTCAATCTCTGCCTGTAACACTCTCCCTCTCTCTACCTGTCACGTTGTCTCTCCCTCTCTCTGCCTGTCACATTATCTCTCTCACTCACTTTAAGTCACAGTCTCTGCTCTCTGTTTGTATGTCACCTTCCCTTAATCTTGCTGCCACCTGTCTTACCACTGCTGATCACCATGTCGTGTTATTAGAATGATATAATACCTTGGGCTTATTTACTCTACAAGAGACAAGGCACCAATTTCTTATCGGTGATTGGGTAAACACGTTGTGGGTCAATCATTAAGACTAGGCACATGGTTCTACATAGGTATAAAGCTTGAAGGCATCAGAGCTGTGTGTGTGTGCTCTGCTCAAAGCAAAATGAACCAAGACTGGATCACGTGGCATACTTACCTTCTAGTGATATCACTTAAAGGCATATTATAATCAGTGCTCTCTCTGTGTCATTCATGCTCTCTCATCTCCCTCTCACATGCTCTCTCTCCCTCCTCACCTGTCCCTCTCACTCTATCACAATCTCGTTCTGCCTATCACACTCTCCCCCTCTGTTAACCTCTCACTTTCATTTTATTTATTCTTTCATGGGATGTGGGCATCACTGGTAAGGCCAGCATCTATTACCCATCCCTAATTTCTCTTGATTTGAGTGACTTGCTCAGCCATTTCAGAGGGCAGTTAAGAGTCAACCACATTGCTGTGGGTCTGGAGTCACAGGTAGGCCAGACCAGGTAAGGATGGCAGATTTCTTTCCCCTAAACAACATTAGTGAACCAGGTGGGTTTTTACAACAATGGTTTCAAAGTCATTATTACTGAGAACAGCTTTTAGTTTTAGATTTTATTAATTGAATTTAAACTCTACCAGTTGCTATGATGGGATTTGAACCCATGTCCCCAGAGCATGAGCCTGGGCCACTAGATTACTGCTCCAGTGACATTACCACTACGCCACCATCTTGGTCATGCCCCTTGCCCTCTCTGCCTGTTATGACCTAATTCTGCCTGTTGTACACTCTCTTGCTTTCTGCCTGTCACTCCCCCTTCCTTTCTCTCTCTCTCTCCCTGCTGCGTTCCCTCTTGCTCTCTGCCTGTCGTGGCCTTGTTCCGTCTGTTGCGCTGTCTCTGCCTGTCATGCCCCTTCTCTCTCTTTCTGTGACTGGCATATCCTTGTTCCATCTGTTGCTCTCTCTCTCTCACACACCATCAGTCATGCCCTCTTGCTCTCTCTCTCTCAGTTGCGCCCTCCCTCTCTGCCTGTCTCTGTCTCTTTCTGGTCCTATCTTTTTCTGTCTCACTTCCCTTCTCCCACACTTCTCTCCCTCTTTCTCTACCCCTCTCTCTCCCTCCTTTGCCTCGCTCTCTCTTGCTTCTCCCTTTCCCCTTCTCTCTTCCTCTCTCCTTCTATCTGCCTGTGTCTCTCTCTTTCTCTCCCCCTCTGCCTGTCCCTCTCTTCCCTCCTTTCTCCCAGTCTCACTCTCCCTGCTTGTCTCCCTCTCTCTTTCACACTTTCTCCCCCTCTCTCCACCTGTCTCTCCCCATCTCTTTCTGCCTCTCTCTCTTCCTCCCTCTCTCCCTGTCTCTCTCTCTCTCCCACTCTCTTCCCCTCACCCTCTCTCCGTCTCTCTCTCTGCTCTTTGTTCCTCTCATTCTCTCTCTTCCCATCTTTTTCTCTCTTTCTGCCTGCCTTTCTCTCACTCTGCCTCTCTCAATCTGTCTCCCCATTTCTTCCTCTGTCCCCTTCTGTCTTTCTGCCTGCTTGTCTTTCTCTCTGTCTCTCTTCCCCTCTCTCTCTCCCTGCCTGCCTGTCTTTCTCTCTCTCTCTCTGCCTGTCTCTCTTCCCCTCTCTCTCTCCCTGCCTGGCTGTCTTTCTCTCTCCCCGTCTCGCTCTGTCTGTCTCCCTCTTTCTCTCTGCCTGTCTCTCCCCACTTTCTCTCTTTCTCTGCCCGTCTTTCCCTCTCTCTCTCTGCCTGTCTCTCTCTCTCCCTCTTTTCCATGTGTTCTTGTTGTCTTTTGGTTTCCAGATGTTGTTAATAATCACACTTTATATTTGTAAAGATAAAAAACTGTTTAATTTTGCCACCCTGTCTGATTCAAAAGAAGAAGCAGATTGAACTGGTTACATACACATCGCTTCAGTCTCTGGTGCAGCTGTGAAATGTGGCCCCCTGGAACACTTGCACATAACACATTAGTTTGAGATAAGTAGTTCCCTGAAGCTATTTACAGATAAAACAACATATAACTGTCTGTCTCTCTATCTGCCTCTTCCCCCTTTCTCTCTCTCTCTCCCCTCCTCTCTCTGCCTTTCCCTCTCTCTCTCTCACATCCTTTCCCTCCCTACCTGGCATGACCTCACTCTATCTGTCATGCACGCTCTCACTCTCTGCCTGTCATGCCCCCTCACTCTCTCAGCCTGTGCCCTCAATCTCTGTTGCATCTTCTCTCAGCCCATCGCACCCCCTCGCTCTCTGCCTGTTGCGCTCAATCTCTCTCTTCCTGTCATACCCCTCTTTCTCTGCCTGTCACCCTCACTATCTCACTGCCTATCAAGCCCTCTCTTTCCTTTTCTCATTGCCTGTCCCACCTCTCTCTCTCTCTCCCCCCTGCCTGTCACACCCTCTCTCTCTGTTTCTGCCTGTCACACCATCTTTCTCTTTGCCTGTCACACTCTCTCTCTCATTGTCTGTCACCCCTCTCTGACTGCCTATCAGTTTATCTCTTCCTCTCTGCCTATCATGACCTCATTCTGAATGTTGCACTCTCCCTCTGTGCCTGTTGCTCTCTCCCTCTCTATCACGCCCTCTCTTGCTCACCGCCTGTTGTGGGATCATTCTGCCTGTCGCACTCTCGTCCTCTCTGCCTGTCACTGCCTCTCACTCTTTCTCTGTCTGATGCACTCTCACTCTGGCTGTCGTGGCCTTGTTATACCCTCTCTCACACTCTCTTTCTCTCCCTGCCTGTCACATGCTCTCACTGTCAGATACTATCTCTTCCTCTCTCTCTGCTTGTCTGCCTCCGTAATCTCTCTGCCTCTTTCTCTCTACCACACCCCCTCTCTCGCTCACCCTCTCTTTCTCGCTCACCCACTCTCTCATTCACCTCTCTCACACTCCCTCTCTCTCGCTCACCCTCTCGCTCGTTCTCCCTCTCTTGCTCTCCCACTCTTGCCCTCCCTCTCTCTTCCCCTCCCTCTCCCTCACCTTTTCTCACACTCCCTCCCTCTCACTCACCCTCCCTCTCGCTCACCCTTTCTCGCTGACCCTCTCTTTTGCTCAACCTCTCTACATCTCCCTCCCTCTCTCACTTGCCCTCCCACTCTCTCTCACCCCCCCTCTCTCACCCTCCCTCTCTCTCTCTTGCTCTCCATCTCTCTCACTCATCCTCTCTCTCGCTCACACTCTCTCCCGCTCACCTTCTCTCTCGCTCTCCCTCTCTCAACTTCTCTCGTTCACCCTCTCTCTCGCTCACTTTCTCTCTCGCTCACCGCTCTTGCTCACCTTCTCTCGCTCACCCTGCTCTCTCGCACTCCCTCTTGCTCACCCTCTCCCTCTCTCTCCCTTTCTCTCTCCCTCCCTCTTTATCTCTGCCTGTCTCGTGCTCTCATCTTGTCTCTCGCTCTCCCTCACTTCTCTTTTTCTCTGCCTGTCTCTCTCTCTCTGCCTGCCACTCTCTCTCTCTGCCAGCCCCTCTCTCTCTCTCTCTGCCTGTCTGTCTCTCTCTCTCTCTCTCTTTGCCAGCCCCCTTCTCTCTGCCTGTCTCTTTCTCTCTCTCTGCCATTCTCCCTCTCTTTCTGCAAGCGTCTCTCTCTCTCTCTCCATTGCTCTCCCTGTGTCTCTCTCTCTCCCTCTCTCTCCTCCAGTCTCTCTCTCTCTCTACCTATCTGTCTCTCTCTGTGTCTCTCTCTCTCTCTCTATTCCAGAAACTGCAGATCCCTGATTCAGTGCAGTCCTGGGGCCTTGTCACCCTCCCTAGCCCCTCCCCCTCTCTGTAACGGGGTTTCCTCAGCCTCACTGCAGGGTGTGGGCACCAGGTAAAACCTTCCCCCGGGCAGTGTCTTCCCGTTTCCCCTGTGCTCTGTTTAAACTCTTCCCCGGGTGGGGGTTGAATTTCTAATTCTGGTTCATTGCTGATTTTCCCAATCACTAACCGGCTGTGAAAGTTACAGTGAGTGTGACTAACATTTTATTTGTGTCCATCTGTTCCCAGCTCCAGTGACCTTCGACCCTAATACAGCCCATCCTAACCTTCTCCTGTCTGAGGACCTGAGGAACGTGAGATTCACCGGGAAACGGCAGCAGCTTCCCGACAATCCGGAGAGATTTGATTCCTGTCCCTGTGTCCTGGGATCAGAGGGATTCACATCAGGGAAACATTCCTGGGAGGTGGAGGTGGGGAACAAGACTGAGTGGGATGTGGGTGTGGCCAAGGAATCCAGCAATAGGAAGGGGCAAATCTACCTGAGTCCAGATAACGGATACTGGGCACTGAGACTGATAGAGGGGAATAAATACAAGGCGTGTGAGAAATCACCGAAACTCTTAGAGCTGAGTGTGAAACCGAGAAAGATTCGAGTCTGCCTGGATTATGAGGGAGGGAAGGTGTCCTTTTATAACTCAGATAACAAGTCCCATATCTACACTTTCACTGCGACATTCACTGAGAAACTCTATCCTTTCTTCTGTCCAGGTACCACTGATGGGGGTAAAAACACAGAACCACTGACAATCTGTCCCCGGACAGTAACAATCCAGGAGGATGAGGGTTTTATCCCTTCATCCAAATAAAGACTGTTTCTTGTATGTGGGTGGGGGAGGGGGGTTTGTTCCTCTGTCGATGAGGGGCTGGTGTCCTTCACGGATCCTGTCCCCCCCCCTCCCATTATCACACACTGTCAGCGGGGGTCGCCCATTCCTCAGGAACCACGGGCTGATATCCCCAGGACCTGCTCGACCTGGTCGAGGATTCAATTAAAAAGGCCCCACACACGGGGTTATTGGGCGGTGGTGCGGGAGGGGAAGGCCCCACACACGGGGTTACTGGGCAGTGGTGGGGGAGGGGAAGGTCCCACACACTGTGTCAATGTCTGGGGGAGGGGATGGCCCCACACACTGGGTCACGGGGGAGGGGATGGCCCCACACACTGGGTCACTGGGCGGTGGTGGGGGAGGGGAAGTCCCCACTTCTCCATTTCTGATTTTGGCTTCGGGGGCACTGGTTCTGGGATGGAGCTTTTCCCTGAGTCGTCGTGTGACCCGGTGCCTGAGGCAGAGCGGGGCCCTGAACCACTGTCACCCTCCGACCCAGAACCTCCAGAGCAGCCCAGGGAGGAGCCATTTGTCGTCGATCCTGGGGGTGGGATGGTGACAGACGAAGGGCCGACTAGTGTGGCTGGGCCGCCCGCTGCCCTCTGTGTGGTGGGGGGAGGGGGTTCGATCACTGACAGTGACAACCCGGAGGAGGAGGGCAGGGGAATGGGGGGGAGGAGGGCGGGGGGATGGGGGGGAGGAGGAGGGCAGGGGGATGGGGGGGGGAGGAGGAGGGAAGGGGGATTGGGGGGGTGGAGGAGGAGGGCAGGGGGATTGGGGGGTTGGAGTAGGGCAGGGGGATGGGGGGAGGAGGAGGGTGGGGGGATGAGGGAGCTGCTGGTGGACACTGGGCGTGATTTAGTCCATCACGAGTGAGTTGGGGGACACCCTCATGTCCCCACCACATCTCCCCTCATCCCCCTCGGGGAACTCTGGGAATTCCTAGCCGACAGCTTGGGTCACCGTGACAAAGTCCAGCTGGCCCTCGACCGATGATCGGAGCTGACACTGCTCGACAGGTCCGCCTCACAGAGGGCTCATGTCTTCTGTCAGGAGCACAGAGGAGGTGGAAGGCCAGCTCGAGGGGTTGGAACAGGAGGTGCTCGACCTGGAGTCCCATCTCGGTCAGGCCGATGAGGACCCGGCCCTGTGGAAGGTGTATGAGGTGGAGAAGGATGCGCTGAGGGACCTGCAGCTTATCCGGTCCTGAGGTGTGTTCGTCAGGTCACAGATCCGGCTCCTTCAGGACCTGGACTGTGGCTCCCCCTTCTTCTACTCACTGGAAAACAGGCAGGGGGTCCGTAAGCAGCTCCTGGGGCTGCTGGCCGATGACGGATCCCTCGTCTCAGATCCACAGGGTGTCAGTGTCCTCCTCCTTCCCACCCCCAGGGTCCGTGTCTGCCTCCAAGTCCCCAACAACCACCCCGCTGTCCCTTCTCTGTTACCAATGCACCCCCACCCTCCCACCCTACCGGCTCCCTCTGCCCCCTCTCTCACTCACCATTCCCTCCTATCATGCCCACACTCAGTTCATTCCCCAGGAAGCAGTCACTGACTCCATGGACCCTTCCCTTGCACAGTCACCTGGGCATCCTCACCCCCTTATTCCCTCCTCGACCCTTAATTCCTCCTCCGTGCTTTCTCCCTCCTCCCCGCTGGACACCTTCCCTCCTCCAAACTCCCTCCTCCCTCACACAACTTCCCCTCTCCAAACTCCCTCCTCCCCTCAGACACCTTCACCCCTCCGAACTCCCTCCTCCCCTGGACATCTTTCTCCCTCCAAACTCCCTCCCTTACACCGTCCCCCCAATACCTACCTTCCCACTTGCAGCATTCTGCCCCGTTACACCCTCCCACCCCCCAATACTCCCTCTTCCCCCTCCCAACCTCACTCCCCCGACATCTTCGTCCCCCACCTCCCAACTCACCACCGCCCTGCCACCCCCACTCCCACTCACACCTAGACCTTCCTCTCTCCTCCCCACCCCACCCCCTTCGCTGATTTTCTTTAACAGCCCAAGGCCAAGTCTGTGATGTTCTGAAGCAGACCTGAAGCATCAACTGAGACCTCCCACCTTCCAAGAGCTGCTTCGTGGCTGAGCCATGTCTATGTGGATCCACCCAGCATGTGATGCATGTGTTCCTCCAGGGTCCGGTGGCTGTAGGGTTCCAGCATCTTCTCCTCCTCGGATGTCCGTGATCTAAGCAAGGCTCTAACACTAAGCCCTGACTCCTGCTCGTCACACTGATCCAGATGTGTTCTGAGCCGGTGTGTTTTCCCGCTGGCGTAACGGTAAATCGGGCACGGGGCGGGGAGACAATTCCAGTCGGGCCTCACTTTGCATCTCATGACTGGGATGCAAACCGGGTTCACGCCGGCCTCCAGCGGGATGGACATTCTGCCGTGGCGGACACCATCGGATGATCCCACTCTGATTTCACACCAACATGAAACTGATTTCTGCTCCTCACACTGACTTGTCCCCACCCCTCTCCCCACACCCGCCATGACACCCACCACAAGCAGGACCAGGCGATCCCTCCCATTGAATAAAATGTTTAAAATTCTATTATCTCTATAAAGATACACTCATTACTAAGTCAATGACGCCTTTGCTGGCTCAACCATATTCATCAGATGGACAATGACCATAACCCAAAGATCTCGTACAGTGAACTGGCCACTGAGTCACCTTCCAGCAGGTGAAGTCCATACCTCTGCCACAAGATCACCTGCAAGTGAGATATGAAGATGATGGACATTGACACTGACAACTGGGAGACAGCTGCCAATGGTTGTGAGCTCTGGAGGCTGACTGTTTGGAAGGGCATTGGAAGAGGTGAGCAGAAAGGGAAAGCTCAGCTGGCTGAGAAGAGGGCCCAGAGAACACAGAGGCCAGAGAATGGTGCATCTGCAGGGAATGCAGCAGAGACTGCCATGTCAGAGTGGGGCCCAATTTACCGTTACACCAGCGGGAAAACACACCGGCCCAGAGCACATCTGGACGAGTGTGACATGCAGGGGTCAGGGCTTAGTGTTAGAGCCTTGCTTAGATCACAGACATCCGAGGAGGAGAAGGTGCTGGAGCCCTCCAGCCAGTGGACCCTGGAGGACAACATGCATCACATGACCACCACGGCACAGACCATTGTCTCACATGATGCCAGAAGATCGATGCAGAGAACAGTGGGTGGTGCTGACAATAACAGACACTTTGTAAAAGCAGACTATTAAGCAAAGTATGAAATCACTTATTAAACATTGTTTAACACGCTTTCACAAGTACTTTATACAAATTGCAACCCCAGCGTCCTTTACAATTTCTGTTCAATCAGTAATTCCCATGTCTCACTTTAACTGGATGGAAGTTGGCAGAATTTCCCACAAGCTTTAATGACAGTTTCCATTTTAATTGTCCTTTCTTTCATCTTGTGAAATGTCATCTCAGCATTTCAATTTGGTTCTCAAACTCTCTGTTCATTACATTTGTTTCCTAAGTTCCCAGAACATATGCTTCCATTCAGATGAATAATAACTTTGACATCTTCGAAAGGCAGTAGTATGATGTGAATGTGAGGAGTTTTATTGTGTAATTAGCATCAAATTTTCCAATAAAATCCACACCCCCCACAATATCATACAATTGTAGATGGCTGTCATTATAAATAGTTATTTGTTTATTTTTAAAATTATGCTTTATTTCAATAATTGAATAAACAACATCACACATTAGATGTTTGAAAACTTGCAGACTGCACAGTTACCCACAAGTGAACTTTAATAGATATAAATTCAAGGTGAGGCAGTTTGGTCAGAAAAACAGAAATATAAAGTATATATTTGAAAATAAAGAAACTCATGGTGTGATGGAATCTCTAGTTTGGAAGTTGTTGTCTGCACTGACTGTGCTTTCAAAGCCTATGTTTTATTAAGACAGTCCCGAACCGAAACAGAAACCAAGGGTGGAATTTGATTACCTGCCCCTTGGCGAGTTTGGTGGCACGGGCATTTAATTGGATGGGAGGGTAACAGGTGGGGATGCCGCCATCTTCCTGCCTCTGCCTTGATTTAGTCCGGGACAGAAGGAACCAGGAACGGCTTTCCCGCCCAATGCCAATTGAGGCCCTGAAGTGGGCAATAAATGCCCAGTACAGGGCCTCATCCTGCTGTTGTTGAGGTTGCTCGCAGGCTCCCAGGAAGTTTCCCTCCTTCAAAGCTACTTGGTGCCCAATTGAGGGACTCAGTATCAGTGGGAGGGAGGTACAGAGAGTCTCACTCTGACCCCCACCGTGCAAACATCTCCCACCCCACTTCCGCTGCCATCACTCACCTGTGCCCAGGTCCTTCAGCAATCCTGAGCCCAAGTGGTTGTAGTACCAGTAACAGCCACTGTCTCCTGGTGGCATTGCTGAGCAAATAATAGCTGCCAGCCTCTAATGATAAACCGACATTGTGTACAACCCCATATCCCCAGATTTCTGGGAGGGTTCGGTATAAATTAGAATTCCAGTCTGTAACATCAGACTTCTGAGAACCCAGCCTGTGGCTTAGATTGCCAGTGAAATGGAAACGGATTCGAAAGTAAAGAAAACAAACCGGAGAGGTGGAATTTCAGCCATTGGTCAGAGTAGACACAAGGGCCAGAATTTTCCGACTTCAGCGCGAGGCATCGTGATATTTCAGTCGGCGGGTGCGCTCAGCAGCGGGGCGTTCGGCCGCCATTAAGTGAAGGCCTCGTTAAAGACCTTAACTTGCCAATTGTGCTGGATTTTGAGGGGCCCGTGCGAACTTCAGGTCGGCGCACGAGCCCAATGGGCAGGCGGGTAGGACATTTTATAATAAAACTCATGCATGTCGGGATATGTGGACTCAGAGGGGTTGTTCATGTGTTACATGAAGTTTTAATTGCTGATAGTGTTTAAAAGTTGCCTGTGTGCTTGTTAGCAGTTCTCATCGATTTCCAAGAGCTTTTTGTGCACTTTGAAACCAGTCCTCAGACAGTAATCTTCCTCGGGCCTGCAGCTTTCTGGAAGCCTCCATTTAACCTGGGGGTATGGGTTCTGACCTGTCCACTGAGGCAGCTCCCCTGAGGAGGAAGGGAGGGATAGAATAAGGAGGAGGCCAGGACTGGACAATCAGCCTCCAGGGGAGCCACCTTTGGGAGTACAGGCGCAGGCACAAGGGACACAGGGACAAAAGCTTGTCCAAGGTGGAAGGGGCATGAGAAGACGCCACTATCCTGCTGCCAGGGTATACAGGCGGTGAAGCAGCTACCTCAATATGAGGTGCAGTGCCAAAGGAGGCTCCAAATCTCAAGGGAGGCAGTCAACTGTATCTGTCAGATGATTGGCCCTGAGATCTCCCCTAACTGTGTGGGTGGACATCTCATGCCAGCGGCTCTGAAGGTCACAGTTGCCCTCCACTTCTATGCCACTGGTTCCTTCCAGGGCTCAGTGGGTGATCTTTGCGGTGCCTCCCAATCAGCTGTCCACACTTGTGTCAGCAGGTTACAGACACTCTGTTCAGACGGGTATCCACCTTCATCCACTTCCGCTGCGACCAGGCAAGTCAGGCACAGTGAGCCAGAGGCTTCGCGGCCATTGCTGGCTTCCCCCGCATCCAGGGTGCTATAGACTGTACACATGTGGCCATCAAGGTGCCAGCAGGTGAACCCGGTGCTTTCATCAATAGAAAGGGCTTCCACTCCATGAACGTGCAGATAGTGTGTGACCACAGGATACTGATTCTACAAGTCTGTGCAAGGTACCCAGGCAGCTTCCACGATGCCTACATCCTCAGACACTCCCAGGTGCCGGGGCTCTTCAGTGCTCCGGCTCGGCTGGATGGTTGGCTGCTGGGTGACAAGGGCTGTCCCCTCAGAAGGTGGCTCATGACGCCTCTCCGCCATCCAAGAACAGAAGCTGAGCAGCGGTACAATAGGAGCCAGCGCACCACAAGGGCTGTGGTGGAGAGAACCATCGGTCTTCTCAAGATGCGCATCCGTTGCCTGGACCGCTCAGGGGTCGCACTCCAGTAGCCCCCAGAACCCGTCTCTCTGATAGTGGTAGCATGCTGCGTTCTGCACAATCTTGCGCTGCAAAGGGGGGATGCAGTTGACGATGAAGACCTTGACGCAGTGGATGAGGCTGCAAATGATGAATCCAGCAGTGGCTCAGAGGATGAGGAAGCACAGGGTGATGATGAGGGCCACAACGACGACCCGCATTTACACCAAGGAGGCAGGGACACCCAGGACACTTTAACCCAAAGAACCTTCAGCTAGCTCCACACACATGGATCAGCAGGAACAGCATTGCCTGGCACTTCCACACGTGGCACTTAGGTGCCACATCTTCCACCTGTTCAGCTGCAACTAAGGGCTTAGGACAGAAACATCAATGTCCACTCAAACACTCATGATAAATATGTGAAAAAGAAAAATGCACCACAAACAAAACACCCTCAGCCATGGTAACAAAAGTGGACTTTATTCTGTCCAAAAGAAAACCAAACAATTCTCCATTGCAATGAGAAAAATTTGGGTCCCTATTCTCAGGCCAAAACAAAATCACCAGTGACATATCCGTGGAGTGCCTAAGGTGCCTTATGCTTACGTTTTCGGGTGCTACGTCTAGGTGCCGCCCCATCGCTCGGAGTGGCTTGAGAGACTGCCTGCTGACTCTGCTGTCCTGTTGGCCTCGATGACCTTGGCGGGCGTCCTCTGGCCCGTGAAGCCTGTGACGGCTCCGCCTGGGAGGAACTGGCCAGTTCCAGAACTGGCACCTCCCCAGTTGTTGCAGCCTCAACGGAAGAAACGTTGACTGGCAGAGAGGCGGAGGAGCTGCTGCCCTCATCCGGAGCGCCCTGAGAGGAGCTCGCAGCGATGACAGGCAGCTGCTGCGCCAACATGAGGTCCAAATCTACCTCCCTGCTCACCGCAGATGCATGGGCACCGAGTGCCGACGCTTGGTGCCCACAACATTTCCCACATTGGGAATGACCACCCGTGGCCAGTACCGCTGTGAGGGCTTGCAGGTCAGAGGGTATCCCAATCATAAAATGTTCCATTCGATCGAACCCGCTCTCTATGAGAGTCGCCGATCTCTCATTGGAGGAAGCCTGAAGCTCTGCCCTGAGGGTCAAACCTTCACGTGCACTCTGCCTGGACTCCTCCGTCGCAGAGACCAACTGAAGCATTCCCTCATGCAACCCTGCCAGATGCAAACGCACTTCCTGCCGCCTGTCCTACAACTGCTGCATTGGGGACAACTCCAGAGGCATGTCATCAGTGCCAGACTCAGCATGTGCCTCATTCCCTGCAGCTCTCCAGCTGCTGGCGCCATCGGCACTCTCTGCCCCTACCATCTCCTCCAGCGATTGCGGTGTGCCCTCTCCACTGGAACCCAGGACACTTGCCGACGGTAAAGACCCCACCGAGGTGTATGTGACTGCCCTGGTGCCTGGCTGGCTGAAAAGATGTGCTGCAAGTTGCACATGTTGGCCCTCAGGTGTGGAGGGGGAGCTGCGGGGTCGGGGTGTGGGTCGCTGTGGTGGTGATGCTGAAATTAACAACAAGGACAGTGCCTCAGTTAGCGGACAGTCAGTTCAACCTTTCATCCCTTTCCCCCCCAGCCTCATATGTCGCTCACCCCTCAAGACCCTCAGGAGACGAACATTGGTGAGGTGGAAAAGAGTGAAGAAAAGCCCCAACCATTAAACGCACATGCAGACAGGCTGGTCAGATGGCCTCAGGAATGCCTCATGGCATGTTATGTACCATTGGAGTGGGGAAAGTGCAGAGGTACCTGACCTGGATGCATTCTGGCCTGGAGAGTTGCAGGGCTGAAGAAACATCGCAAACACTTGCGGCATTTGCTGAGTAACATGGTGGCATTTATTTAGGTTGAGTGCCATGAGGTTCACAGCTGAGGTGCTGAGGACCTTTTGGACAGAGTAATGTGGGGCGCACTGGCTGAAAGGGTGGTGGAGGTCCCAAACCCCCTAAGATGCAATAACTCTTTGGCTGTGCAGCAGCGATCCAATGGCATGTTAGACCGTGGTGATAATGGTCACAAATGGGATAGGGTGACTTTGGAAGGTGGTGGAGACACGAATCTTCAAGGGGATGAGCATCCCTTCTGTATGACCCACACATCAGAGTGTCTCACTCTATGAATGAGCATTGTTTCAGCATTAACGATTGAAGCAACCATCAGTGGTTTGGATGGTGGGCAGACAGAGTGGATGGAACTGTGGACCTCAAATACCTGGTAGCTGGACCCCAGCCTCACCGCCCCCAGCCGCCCTGGCCTCCTGCCCAGCTCCATGGCCTGCTCTTCAAAGGTTGTGAGGTGCTGGAGGAGGGCGTGCCCACCTCCAGTCCTCTGGCGCTCCCGGGCATAGTGGCAAAACAGAGAAGAGGATTTATTGGGGCTGATAACTCATGTACTCTGCACGCGCACGCCGCACCCCAACCACAGTGGCCCATCTGAGGCCTCCAGCGGCTCCTGTCCACACTACTTGTGATCAGTCCCCAGAAGATAGTACGGCTGGTCCCAACCCCCACCCCCAAAGGCCACCTTGGACACATTCGGCGTCCATCACTTTGATAACACATGGGTCTTAGCGCCCATGGCAAGGAGGCGCAACTAAGTGTGGCGCCGATGCCAGCAGATGTCACTTGGCCAAAACACCTTGAGGCTCCCCTTCCACCATCTCTTCCACCATCAATATGACATGTGTTGGAGTTCTGAGTATGTGTCTAGCTGCCTCCCCTGCAGGTTGCTCCCAGACTACTCAAATGCCACACACACCAACATATGCTGCAGGGAAAACTCTCCTTCTCCTCAACCACTAAGGCTGGTGTAAGCATGGTTAGTACCCATTTGGCCACCCAGCATGCACCAGATGCCCTGTGCAGTAACGACAGCAAGACATGGGGAGGGGGGGTTCAAAGGCTAAGGCCACCTTCTGGGTCAAATGGCCAAGACTGACATGGTACTCACCCGTCCAGAGCGCAGCAAATCATTGAATCTTTTTCTGCACTGGGTGTCAGTGCACTGCACATCATCATGGGCACTGAAAGCGTCACCCACCTCCACCCACGCCTAGCTGTGGAAGTCGGGTGAAGTAAAGCTGCTGTCAGATGGGTATAATTCCTGCATGAATAAAGAAGCTGAAACTCTACCTGGTAAGAACAATGTTTCGAGGGACTGCACATAGTGCCATATGTGCTGGAGAACTACCAGTGAATCTGTGAGATCTACCTTTCTTAAATCAGCTGTTTAAAGTGCATGGTCGCTACTGAGCACAATGTGCCTGTTAATTTATGTTTAATTTAAATTGATTTTGGTTTGGTTGCTGCAGTGAAAGTTTTAAAAAGTGAAATCTTGCCCATCGGTTTCTTCTTGAGGTTGTTTTGGGAGTCTGGTTTCTTTACATTATTGGTCTCCATGGTGACCGTAACAAGGGGTAAAATAACAAAGGTGTCTCAGTGTTTCGTTACACAAATTCTTAAAAACAATTGCAGATCAGCAAAAAAGTTAAAAAAGCTAACTTAGAACTTGGAATTATTTCTAGGGCTATAGAATTCAAAAGTAGTGAAGTTATGTTAAACTTGGACAGGACTTTATTCAGGTTGCACTTAGTGCTGTGCACAGTTCTGGTCTCCAGACTGAAAAAGGAACCATAGAATGACTGGGAAAAGTGTAAAAAAAATTTCCAGAACTGGGATATTGCAGCTCTTGGGAAAGATCAAACAGCTCAGGTGTTTTTTCTTTAGGAAACAGGAGACTCAGAGGAGATCTGAGGGAGATGTATAAAACTGAACGGGTTGTAAAGAGTAGATGTGGAGAGAATGTTTCCACTTGTGGGAGAATTCAATCATAGGGGCCGTAAATACAAGAAATGTTTCGAAGATACTAATAAATCCAACATGAAACTCACTACATAGTTTAACTGACTCCTGATGGATGAGCTCAGACAGAATATAACAAACTAGTGGCCCCATCACAATAGAAATGTCAGAAAGAGATAGTAAATTATTAATCAAATTTTTTCCATGCCTGAGCTCAGACAGTAGATTTTTAAAAATGTATTCACGGGATGTAGGTTTCGCTGGCCAGGCCAGCATTTTTTGTCCATCCCTAGTTACCCTTGAGAAGGTGGTGGTAAGCTGCCTTCTTGAACCGCTGTAGTCCATGTGGTTTAAGTACACCCACAGTGCTGTTAGGAAGGTAGTTCTAGGATTTTGACCCAGTGACAGTGAAGAAACGGTGATATATTTCCAAGTCAGGGTGATGAGTGACTTGGAGGGAACTTTCAGGTGGTGGTGTTCCCATCTATCCGTTGCCCTTGTCCTTCTAGATGGTAGCGGGTTTGGAAGGTGCTGTCAAAGGTGCCTTCATAAATTCCTACAGTGCATCCTGTAGATGGTACACACTGCTGCTGCTGTGCATCGTTTGTGGATGTGGTGCCAATCAAGCAGGCTGCTTTGTCCTGGATGGTGTCAAGCTCCTTGAGTGTTGTGGGAGTTGCTCTCATCCAGGCAAGTGGGGAGTATTCCATCACATTACTGACCTGTGCCTTGTAGATAGTGGGACAGGGTTTTGGGAGTCAGGAGGTGAGTTACTCGTTGCACGATTCCGAGCCTCTGACCTGCTCTTGTACTCATAGTATTTATTTGGCTAGTCCAGTTCAGTTTCAGGTCAATGGTAACCCCCAGGATATTGGTAGTGGGGGATTCAGTGACGGTAATGCCATTGACCATCAAGGGGCGATGGTTGGATTCTCTCTTGTTGGAGACAGTCATTGACTGACACTTGAGTGGCGTGAATGTTACTTGCCACTTATCAACCCAAGCTTGGATATTGTCCAGGTCTTGCTGCACTTGGACATGGACTGCTTCAGTATCTGGGGAGTCATGAATGGTGTTGAACATTGTGCAATCGTCAGTGAGCACCCCCACTTCTGACCTTATGATGGAGGGAAGGACATTGATGAAGGAGCTGAAGATGGTTCGGCCGGGGACACTACCCTGAGGAAATCCTGAAGTGATGTCCTGGAGCTGAGATGACTGACTTCCAACAACCATAATCATCTTCCTTTGTGCTCGGTATGACTCCAGCCAGCGGAGAGATTTCCCCCTGATCCCCATTGACTCCAGTTTTGCTCAGGCTCCATGATGCCACACTCGGTCAAATGCTGCCTTGATGTCAAGGGCAGTCACTCTCACCTCACCTTGGATTTTAGCATGCAAAAACTGGAGCAAACCATTCTGTTGTCAGAGGTGAAAATTTGAAAATCTCCTCCCTGACTGCCTCTAATCTGCTTACTAATGTGGTTTATGGATGTACAACAGGGGGCAGGTAGCCAACCCCTCCCAAGAGGCACATTAATAATGTAAATATTGTAATGAGGCTGGCAGCAGCTGATTTGACCTGTTTCACAGGTTTCACTGTCATGGTCTGGTTTCCCAAGACTCTAAGTGTGGGGTTGGGGGGTTGGTGAGGAATTGGAAACCAACCAGGACAAAATTCTGATCCTCTCGGGATCAATGTGCAGAGATGGGACTATCTGAAGCTCTTCCCCACCTACATTACCTGATCCTAATAATATCCAGGTCAAAGTATTTCAGCAAAGCCAAAGTAGTGAAAATGCTCCAAATGAAATAAAACACAGAAAATAAAGAAAACACTCAGCAGCATCTGTGGGGAGGGAAACAGAGTCAATGTTTCATGTCCATGGCCTTTCAGCAGAACTGGAAGATCTTTGCGATTAACTTTTAAAATGAATGAATGTGGCAAATAATGGTGGAGTTGGAGGAGGAAAGCACAGAGAGGAAAGTCTCTGATTGGCTGAAGGGCAGGAGGGAGGGATTCAATGACCAACAGGAAGGTGGTACAAGGTGAATGGGGTTATTGAAGAAAGTAAAGATGGATCCAGAGGAAGTGTCCATGGCTGTAGCAAAATAACCAAAGGGAAAGGAAGCAAAGAAAACATGTCTGGGAGGAGAGGCTCCCATGTCACAGGAATAAAGGCGGGGGAGGCAGTGGTGCTGTGGTAATGTCAGTGGGTGAATAATTTAGAGGCACAGACTAATGCTCTGGGGGCAAGGATTCAAATCCCACCAATGGCATCTGGTGGAATTTCAATTCAATTAATAAATCGGGATTTCAAAAACAATCATTAATGCCATTGAGGGAAATCTGCCATCCTTACCTGGTCTCACCTACAAGTGAACCCAGACAAACAGCAATGTGGTTGGCTCTGAAATGGCCTTGCAAGCCATTGAGTTGTATCAATTTGCAACTGGACGGACCATCCGGCACTGTAAATGACCAGGGTTCACCTAGCCCTGTCCACCCTGTAAGGTTCTCCTTACTAACATCTGGGGGATTGTGTAAAAATTGGTAGATCTGTCCCACAGACTAGTCAACCTACAACCTGACATAGTCATACTCACAGAATCATACCATAACAACTGTGGCTGTACCTACACAACATGGCCTGCAGTGGTTCAAGAAGGCCACTTAATGCTACCTTCTCAAAGGCAATTAGGGATGGGCAATAAGTCCTGGCCAAACCAGTGATGCCCCACACCCTGTGAAAGAATAATAAAAAGTGATGTGCACCAGCCCACTGACCACTATTGAAGCCCCACCCAGATCACCAGCACAAACTTCCTCCACTTCCAGTAACTCTGAAATAACCACCCTAATTTCCCAGCATGTGTCATTGGAGAGGTGATTATGATCTGATGGTTTTAATCCCAGTACTCAGTCTGACAGACAATGACACGTCAAATGGAAAAATACGATGATCTTCCTTATTCAGCTTCAAAGTAGAACATTCTAGAAGGCAGAGGATCGAGAAACCAGAGTCAATGTTTTATTTCCCACCCCAGAATGTGAGAGGAATTCCAGTGGGAATGACACATGAATGGAACAAAACAGATCAATTCCAGATGGGACATGAGGAATACCCCAGCAGGACAGCATGAGGGTGGGCAGAATGGGGGGAGGGTGAACTAGTCAGTCAACAACATTATGGTATCAGGTAAGACGCCTTATTCTGAAACTGTCCCCCTAGTTTTATATTCCCCCACATCCTCTCAGCATCTACTCTGATAAGCCCTTCAGAATCTTCTCTGCTTCAATAAGGTCATTTCTCTTTCCTCTAAACTCCAATGTGTATAACCTCAATGTGTTCAACCTTTCCACATAATTACAACTCCTTCATCCCAGGAATCATCCTACTGAACCTTCTCTGAAATGCCTCCACGCAATAACCCCACTTAAATAAGACAACCAATGTTGTATTGAACTCAAAATAGAAAATACTGGAAAAACTCAGCAGGTCTGGCAGCATCTGTGGAGGGAGAAACAGAGTTAATGTTACGAGTTGTGTGGCACTTCTTCAGAGCTCTGAATACACACTCGAAACGTTAACTCTGTTTCTCTCTCCACAGATGCTGCCAGACCTGCTGAGTCCTTCCAGGATTTTCTGGTTTAATTCAGAATTCCAGCATCTGCAGTATTTTGCTTTAATTTTAGACCAAAATTGTAGGCAGTACTCTCAGCGTGGTCTCAGCAACTCCCTGTATAGTTGTATGAAAACATACCCGCTTTTATATTCGTTGGTACTTGTATCAAAGGACATTAAAACCATGTTGACTCTACTTGATTGTATGATTTTTTAAATGTATTGCTACAACAAAAGCAGGACTAGGGGTTAAAGGTCTTTATTTAGAGAGAATCTAACCATCCCCCCTTGACATTCAATGGCATTACCATCATTGAATCCCCCACTATCAACATCCTGGGGGGTTACCATTGACCTGAAACTGAAGTAGACTAGCCATATAAATACTGTGGCTACAAGGGCAGGTCAGAGGCCAGGAATTGTGCGAGCAACCCACCTCCTGACTCTCCAAAGTCTGTCCACCATCAACAAGGCACAAGCCAAGAATGTGATGGAGTACTCCCCAATTGCCTGGATGAGTGCAGCTTCCACAACACTTAAGATGCTTGATAACATCCAGGACAAAGAAGCCCACTTGATTGACACCACATCCACAAACGCTCACTCCCTCCACCACCAATGCACAGTGGCAGCAGTGTGTACCATCTACAAGATGCACTGCAGGAATTCACCAAGGCTCCTTCGACAGTACCTTCCAACCCCACGACCACTACCATCTAGAAGGACAAGGGCAGCATATAGATGTGAACACCACCACCTGGAAGTTTTCCTCCAAGTCACTCATTAGCCTGACTTGGAAATATATCGCCGTTCCTTCACTGTTGCAGGGTCAAAATCCTGGAATTCCCTCTCTAACAGCACTGTGGGCATAGCTTCACCACAGGGAGTGCAGCAGTTCAAAAAGGCAACCCATCACCACCTTCTCAAGGGCAACTAGGGATGGCAATAAATGCTGGCTAATCAGCGAAGCCTAAATCCCGTGAATGAATAAAACAAATTTAGACCGGTGGAAGATGAGAAGTGATTTCCACAAGGACCAGGGCTGTTAACCATTGGGCTAAATGAAAAGGAGTCAGGAAGCAGAAGCAGAAATGCAGAATCTGTAGACAAAATAGTAATTGGAAATGCAGTTAATAGAGAGAGTAATGTGTGAAAAAAATAATCCTGCAGCTATTAATAAACTTGCAGATTGGTTGTTTTACGCAAAAAATTATTTCAATACAAATGTGAGGTGTTCGATAGGAAGAATGAAATTCCCAAAAATTCTCTGAAAAATTTGAATAGGAGAGATGGGCAAAGATTTTCACATGTGCAAGATCAGAATGAATCTAAAGTAACAGCACATGTTAACAAGGCCATAAACAATAAAACACTGGAGTTCATTCTAGAGCAAGGAAATGAAAAGCTAAAATGTGACATTGGACTCGAATGGAACCTCGGTTATCAGACACTGGGTGCAGTGTAAACAGTTTTGGTTTCCATATTTCCATGTATCAAGACAGAGAGGTTATTTTTACAAAGATGACACCAGATTGAGAGATTATAACTCACAGGAATAACTGAACAAGGTGGGTTCTATTCTATAGGTATGAGGAGGCTGAGGGGTGAGCTAGTTAAGATCTCCGAAAAGATCCAGGTCTGTTGTGAGATTGAGATAAAGAAGGTATTTCCAGTTGAGTGGGTACAAATTGGACTGCAGCAGTTGAAGAAGGCAGCTCACCACCACCTTCTCAAGGCAATTAGGGATGGGCAATAACTGCTGGCCTAGCCAGTGATGCCCACATCCCATGAACAAATGAAAGAAACCTGGATGTTCATCAAGGTCACTAATAAATCCAATAAGGGATGTTGGAGAGATTTTGTTTCTCAAAAACGGGTTAAATTGTGGAACTTGTCAAAACATGGAGTAGTCGAGGCGATAAACAAAGCTGGATTTAAGGGGAAGAAGGATATGTACATGAGAGAGAAAGGTATGGAAGGTTATGCTGTTAAGATTAGATGGGCTTGAATGGAGAGAAGCTCACCTCAGAATTCCCAGCCTTTGACCTGCTCTTGTAGCCACAGTATTTATGGCTGGTCCAGTTTCTGGTCAATGGCAGGATCCAGCATGTGGATGGTGGGGATTCAGTGATGACAATGCCTTTAAATGTCAAGGAAATATGCTCATTGCCTCATACTTGTGTGGTGTGAATGTTGCTTTCCACTTATCAGCTTAAGCCTGAATGTTGTCCATGTCTTGCTGCATGTAGGCAGGATCTGTTTCATTATCTGAGGTGTTGCGAATGGTTCTGAACACTGCAGTTATCAGCAAACATCCCCACTTCTCCCCATTTATGAGGAGGGGAAGCTCACCTCAGAATTTCCAGCCTCTGACCTGCTCCAGTGGCCACAGTATTTATATGGCTGGTCCAGTTTCTGGTCAATGGTAACCTCCAGGATCTTCATGGTGGGGGATTCAGCGATGGTGAGAAGTTGTGTGGTATACCTTCACTAAATTGACGGCAGTGTTTGGATGGGGTAATATTTCTGGATTTCTATGTGTAAAATTGAGAAGGGGGCTGTTGCCAAGTCATTTACTTGTGTGTTCTGACCAAGTGGGGCTTTTTGGGGGGATGTTTTGTAAGATTGTTTTAACTGTGTGACGTTAATCTTGTGTGCTTAAGATTTTTTCCTTCTTGCTAATAAATCTTTTAATTTTAAAATCCTAAAAAGTGTTCCTGGGATTCTACGTTTCTGGGATCAGTAGTTCTTTCCTTCATTTTCAAAATATAAAGAAAAAGGTTTTGATCAGTCAGACAAGTTTCCCTCTGGGTTTTTGCTTGCTGAATAATATCAGCTATGGTCATAACATTTGAAACTCTCCTCCTCAAAAGGCAGTGGAGGCAGAGTCTTAGAATATTTTTAAGGCAGAGCTGGATAGATTCTTGATTAACAAGGGGGTGAAAGGTTATCAAGGGTAGGTGGAAATGTGGAGTTGGGGTTACAATCAGATTAGCCATGATCTTGTTGAATGGCAGGGAAAGCTCGAGGGGCCGAGTGGCCTGCTCCTGCTCTTAACTCTTATGTTTATATGTTTGTAAGTATGACAGTGAATCTTTGGGTATCGTATTTACTGAATTGATTATTACCAATCACATATCTGCATAACGATCATCATTAGACCAGAGTGTAACATTATCGGGCACAGGCAAAATCAGGAACCAGCTCAGATTTATAAAACTTCAATCGTTATCGTTACTTACCAGGAACACCAATAAAGGCAAGGACTGTGTAGTATATTTCTTCAACACCATCAATTGGTAAATGCATTTTCTATGTGAAGAAATCTGTCCCTTTGTGCTACAGGTTATCCCTGTGATTTAAAATAGAGGCCGTACATTCTCAGAGCCTGTAATTTATATCCTGTGGGATCTCCACAGGGACACTGAGGTTGCAACGTCTCCCAAAACAGTTGTTTTTTAAATTTGAAAAAAAAACAGATTACGACAGTTGTGCTAAATCCCAGTTGTGATAGTGCTGAGATTGAATTAGAAAACCTCAAAGATTGTACAATTCTGTTCAATTCATTAACTAAAGGAGATTGAACACTTTAGCCTTAGGGTGATCGTCCTTTCCTACGAACACTACCAGCATCATCTGTAAACCTCATATTGTTTCAGGGATGTCTTTCAATCTGCTATTTCTTTAGTCATTAAATTTCAAATGGATGAGTTTTCTCTCATGCTGCTTCCTGAACCCTGGGATGTGTTTGCTCCCTTTTCCTGTAGCAATTCAGTAATTAATTTTTATTCATTTACAGGATGTGGGCTTCGCTGACCAGGCCAGCATTTGTTACCCATTCCTAATTGCCCTTGAGAAGGTGCTGGTGAGCTGCCTTCTCGAGCTGCTGCTGCCCATTTGGTGTAGGTACACAGAGTGCTGTTAAGGAGGGAGTTCATGAATTTTGACTCAGCGACAGTGAAGGAACAGTGATATTTTTCAAAGTCAGGATGGTGAGTTGCTTGCAGGGGTGGTGTTCCCATGTACCTGCTGCTCTTGTCCTTTTAGATGGTAGTGGTTGTAGGTTTGGAAGGTGCTGCCTAAGGAGCCTTGGTGAGTTCCTGCAGTGCATCTTGTAAATGGAGAAGGGAGTGAATGTTTGTGAGCTGCAACATGAACTTCATTACACCGTCACACTGCTGTAGTCTGAGGCTGCCTCAAGTGTGTTATCAGCCACAGGCTCTGTCGGTAGCTCTGTCTCCGAGAAACAATCCCTACAACTTCTGCGGACCCTGGAAGACTACAGGGGTCTGTGACCCACTGAGCATGTAGGAGTCATGCGCACTGCCTTGAAAACGTGTTTCGGGTGGTCGCACACCAGCGGCACATTCAGCGAATGGAACCCCTTGAAGTTAATATGGTTCACCGTGTGTTTCAATAGAGGCCTGAGCTCCAAATGAGTGCAGTCGATTGCACCCTGAACCTGTTGGAAACCGGAGATCTAGGCGAATCCAATCAGTCTTGCATCCTGGCTGTCCTGGTCCTAGGTGAAATGCACAAAGTTGTGTGCCCTCGCAAAGATGGCATCCGTGACCTCATGGATGCATTTGTGGGTGGAGGCTTGTGAGATCCCACATGTGGAGCCCTGAAAGGAGACACTGGTGAAGAAAATGGGCGCCGCGGTCAATTTCACAGCCACTAGCACTGGATGCCCTCCATGCCCCCATGGCGCTAATTCCTGCAGTAGCTGGCAGATGTGACCGACCAGTTCTCTAGATAATCGCAGTCTTCAGTGACACTGGTTGTTGGTCAGCTGCAGGAGTGACAGGCGGCGTCTATAGGCCCTGGGTGTCATTAGGCGTCAACCAGTGACAGCTCGCTGTGGCTCTTCGACTGTGTGTGTGGGAGACCCAGCTGCTCCTTCTTCCTGAGATTGCTCCTCCTGCCTCTGAGCATCCAGGAGCCTCAGTCACTCTCTCCTCCGACGTCTTCACTCTCTGTAGGCCATCAGACATAGAGCTAGGTCACCAGGCTCCATGATCCTGGAAGAAATGCAGTTGGAAACTTGAGAGAATCTTCTTCACTGTTATGATCCCAGCTGAGGTTACTCCTGGACAAGCCTGACCCCAGAGTGGAACCCAGCTTGATAGATCCTAACTTTTAATTTGTTTGTTTAGATATGTGGAGAATAGCTACTGAACAGAGTCTCAGGAGTCAGCTGATGAAATGTTAACAAGAATAAAATATATATCCAATAAGAAAAGATGAAATATATTCCAATACTCCTTCATCCACAACCATACCTTTACAGGTTTATACAGATTTGTAAGAATAACACAAGTTACAAAAGCAATTTTATCCTGACATGTCCTCAGTAAGTACACAGTCCATTTACCAATAGGCACCCTGTGGTCAGACACACCAGACTCTGAAACCAAGTGGCAGACGCCACCTCAACCAGATGCTTTGGATATATCCTCAACTGCTCTGCGCTGCCCCCACCCCCAAATATTTGTCACACCGTGAGCCAACCAGTCTCACTGCACTCTCTTTTTCACATGTGGGTTTGTAATCCCCACTCTCCAAGGACTCGATTTGGAATCTTCTCCCAAACTGACACTTTCTCTCTGACGCCTTCTGCAAGGGTTCACCTACAGGGTTTCGAGCTATCCTTCTGATGTTCCTCTTCCATGGGTCACCACATGCATTCAAGCTGTCTTCCATGCACCCATCTCACCGACTAAGCTGACAACAGCATGCCGCTGCTTTTCATGCCCATAGCAAAGATTTACAGACCTTCAATTGTCTCTTTGGACCTTCTTGCCTTTTCTGAAGCCTTTACCTCTTTAAGCTTGAAACTATCACGTTGAAGCTTGGAACATTTCTCTCTGCCCACACTCTTCACTTAAGATTCCTGTCATTCCTTTGATGAGAAGGTCTGCTTGGGACTTTCCCCTGTTCCACTCCCCTGGATTTTTGGGTTTTTTCTTTAGCTTGGGACTTGCTATCTGCCCCCTCCTAGGCTGCTCCTGCCTGGCAGCAATCTTCAAAAGCAGCTGAACTCCAACAGCTTCCAAAACAAACTGCTGTTTCTTGCTTTTCTGTGTGTGCCTGTGGGAGGGATCTGCCTCTCTGCGTTCCTGTTGCTAGACAACAGCCCAATTCTTCTACTCTTATGTTTGCTTTACTTCTTAAGTCATAAACTCTCATTCAAAATGCAAGCACCTTTTTAAAGTGAAACTAAAACTTCATTTGATCTTTCTTAACACACAGATATGAAAATACAAAACATTAAAGATAACACTCATTCCTAACACCTCCAAATACTATATTTCCTGAAACCCACCCCTTTGGAGGGAAGAAAGCTTCACAACAGTGAAGATTTCTTTACAATGGCCTTACATCTGCCTCACACAAACTTACCATAAGCCTCTAGCAATAGCAAACCTCTAGCAATAGCTTATTACATACTATATAAAAGAAGTTTCACATTTCGTTTCACAGTTAGACATGTTATCGTACAATTACAAATATTTAAGCAAAACAAAGTCAACGTAATATTAGTCGAGTTTCCACATCATTGTATTATCATAACTCAATTCGTATGTTTCTTTATCCTCTATCCCTCGTCATGAACTCAGCAAAAAATGTTTCATTTAAGCCGACAGCCCAATTGTCCTTTTTGTTCGCTCTAGGTGTAATTCCATCTTCAAGCTTACTTTCCAAACACAAATGTGGTAAATTCTCATTTTGATTTAGCAAAGTCACAATTGAATACTTGTGCATTAACATTTCATTTCTTCTCTGACCAAAATCTCTTATTTCCGTTTCAAAGATATTATTGAGATGCTTCTTTTGTTCACACAAAAGTATTTCATAATCCTGCTTGGTTTGATCTTTAATCTTTGTGATATTGCTGTTTCTCCAAATCCCATGTCCAAAATATATTTTCCACTTCTTTTTGAACAAAGCCAATTATATTCTCCCTGTGGAGTTTCATAGTTTGTTCCAACACTTCAATTCTTTTGCATAATCCATGAACTATATCATTCCACTCTTTTCCAGGTTTAGAACGGTCTTTTGCAAACTGTCCACTTGCCTGGATTCTAACTGCTATATTTTGCATATTAGCACTGGCAAGCACTTTCAAATCAGTGTCTCTGGTCATTGACTTTGCCAGGCCATTTTGCACTTTGTTCTTTTTGTTGGCAATTCTTGATTTCCAATTTTGCAAGCACTTCAGCTATCTTCACATTGTCCATGACTGAGGTTGATACATCAGTAATTTTACTTGGATCCGTTCTCTGCTCAACTGGGCCACAATTCAGTGTTTTTATTCACAGGAACAACTTTGGAACTCTGACACTCCATACCACATATCTTCCCCTTCATCTTTCCCAGATGGCTTTAAAGTTCAAGAATCTCATTATTCTTTTCACGACAAAATCCTGACAGTTCGTTAGTTTTGGTTTTTAATTCTGCATTCAACCAATTCTGATTGACCAACAATTCCTTTTCCGGTTCAAGGCAGTTCCCCTGATATTTCATAGCAACTGCCAATGCTTGAAGTTCATCAAGTTTTAATTGAAGATTGATTTTGTTAAGTTTGCTTCTACAAGTTTATCACTTAGACATTTCAAGTCCTCAGTCAAGTGTTCCACTGTCTGTGACTGATTCTCAGTTGATCTAATCAATTCTCTTCATTAGCAAATACATGAAAGTTATTTTTCTACCGTAATTAGGTGTTCTTCCAATTGCTTGTTATCTGCGGTAAGTGTTTCATTCTCAGCCATGGTAGCTTTCTGAAGTTGGTTGAAGCCAGCATGATCAACTGCCTGCTGCAGTACAGTCATTGCCACATTACTGGCTCCACTAACCAAATCATTACTCAGAATAAAATCTACCCCTTCAACAGGTGATTTAGGAATAGTTCCCATCCTAACAATTCCATTCACAAAGTGACTTTGTAAGTTAAGTTGACATAAAGAAACAGGTTCAAAAATTATATTAATACCTCTTATCAATATTTTTTCTTTCACAAAACTACCTGGAACTCAAATTGGACCATCAGCCACCATTAATGATTGATCTGCCCCTGTATCTCTCAAAATTTTAATCTGTTTACTTATTTTGTTTGAGGAGTAAGGGAACATGTCTCCCTTTGACATAAAACATCCTGGTTAGCCTGGCTTCCTTCACCAGTATTCAAAGAAGAATTCTCTGGGCTCTCCTATACCATATCCCCCTTTCCTGTATGTTCTGATGGAGCACGTTTCACGTGCAGCACTGCTACAGTTTTAACAACAATTTCCTTTTCTGATGCAATCTTTTCTGAGGATTCCTTTGGCATCCCTACTAATCCAATGGGGCTATGATTTAATCTCCAGCAATCTGCCCCAACATGCCCCACCTCATTACAATGAAAACGCTTAGGCTTTCGAAGACACTTCCACCCTCAGCACCTTCCTTTCTAGTCTGAGGAGAAATTTCCTGGGACTTCCCAACTATCCCTTCTCTTCCCTGGCTACTTGACTTCCTTTCACCTTCCCATCTGCTCAGGTTTATAGGGATGACAGAAAAAGGATCTAAATTTATGAACCAATTCATAACCATCAGCCATTTCCACAGCCTGTTTAGCTGTTTTAGCCTTCTGCTCTTCAACATGGGCCCTAATTACAAGAGGAAGTGTATCTTTAAATTCTTCCAGGAGAATCATTTCCCGAAGAGCTTCATACATTGTCTGTATTTTTAATGCCTGCAACTCACAGTCAAAATTAATTTGCTTTACCCTTTCAAACTCAATATAGGTTTGCCCAGGCTGTTTTCTTATATTCTGAAATTTCTGCCTGTATGCCTCAGACTAACTCATATGCACTCAGAGTAGCTTTTTTGACTGCATTATAATCTGCCAATTCTTCTTCTGAAAGTGAAGCATAAACCTCATGAGCTCTACCTACCAACCTACTCTGCAACAGTAATGTCCAGATTTCTTTTAGCCACTTCATTTGCCTAACTATCTTTTCAAACAAAATAAAGAATGCCTCGACATCCCTTTCCTCAAACTTTGGGAGAGTTGCACAAAATTAATCACCTCACTAGTAGGTTTGAGATTGACGGGTTTCTCATCATCAAATGTTTCCTCAGAATCTGAGATCTCTTTTTTAAGGTCAAGCCATTTACGCAAATATTCCCTTCCTTATTCCTTCTCTCTTTCCTCCATTGCTAAATTCTCCCTCTGAAGGTCGAATTTTCGCATTTCCATTTTTCTTTGAAATGATCTCTCTTTTTCCTTTTCTGACCTTTCTGTCTCCATTTCTTTTCCCTTTGCCTCTAATTCAATTTTTTTCAGTTGCAACTGAAGTCTCACTACCTCCAGCTTTGACTCACCTGCCTGGAGAATGTGGTCTTTCTGTTATCCCTTCCAGTTTTAAATGCTGTGCTATAATCTCAACTATGTCTGCTTTCCTTGTCCTGGCAGGTAACTCCAACTTACCCCCAACTCCATTAGCATACTCTTGGTTAATTTCTGTAAACCAGTCAGAGTTACATTTTCCACCTGTAGAAAAGTCTTAGCAACCTCCAAAGACATTTCAAATTCCAACCTGTATAACAGACCTCATAGCAACTCCAATTCATATGTCCAGTTCCTCTTTACTTCCACATATTCATTTTATAAGGATTCACAGATCCAACCAATGTTCAAGGTTTTCCAATTCCACCTTATCATGATAAATCCTGAACCAGTTATTATTCCACGTCCAATCACCCACTGTCCATGTTTCAAATCCTGCAATAGCCCCCAGTTTGTTTTGATCCCTGGACAAGCCTGATCCCAGAGTGGAAGCCAGCTTGATAGATCCGAACTTTTATTTGGTTGGTTCGTTTCGTTGAGAGTGGCTACTGAACGGAGTCATGAGTCAGAAAATGAACTTTTAATAAAAGAATAAAATATTTATTCAACAAGATGAACTATATTACAATACTCCTTCACCCACAACCATACCTTTAAGGTATATACAGATTTGTAAGGATAACACAAGTTACAAAATTTATCTTAGACTGTAATGTCCAAAGAAAATACACAGTACATGTACTAATGGGCACCAACTGATACAGTGCATAAAATGAATGCAACATCCAACATTGATGGAACATCTCAGAATATATTTTCTTCTCAGTTCTCTGCCCAAAAGCAGTTCAAACCCACAGCACCATGATCTCCAGCACAGGTAAGACAAGGAGGCAGCTCCCAGATCCACCCCAGCCGGAACACGGATCAAACCCCATGCTGTCGGCACCAATCGGATCCTCACCAGCCAATTGGTTCCACAAAGTCTCTGAGTTGCTGAGGCAACACACACTTTAACACATGGGCAACCATGCCCACATCCCATGAATGAATAAAATAGTGTTGTGAGCTGGAGCTATGAATATTGCCGGTAAGCACTCCAGATTTCTTTCCATCACATGACTGACCAGAAATCGTTCCCATTCTCATCGCTGCCATTAGCACATGTTGGAAGCTTTTTCAGGTTTCTGCTCAACCTGTTTAGCTGCCTTAAAAACAGGGGCCTTGCATTGTCCATCAAGCCCTATGATGGGTCCTGAACTGTCAGCTCCTAACTCAGAGGCAGGGATGGCACCACTGCGCCACAAAACCTCCTCTCAAGTTAATGCAGCACTTCAAACTACACCATGGCTAGTTAGTACAGCATGGTAAAATAATACAGTATGTCAAACTAAATCCCAACACAAACTAATGCTGACTGCACTGCCGAGCTCCCCTCTTATCAAACCCCACCCAGTAAAATTAACTCACTGCCTGTGAATCTCTTCACCTGTGTGTAAATCTACTTTCTCTGGGAAACACCTGATGCCTTGAAGCTCTCCCGCTCTGTGAAACTCCCAATAGGAAAAAAAAACCCTTACTATCCTGAACAGTGTGAATTCCCAGGCCTTGTGGAAAGCTCTCTTTGAAACAGGGAAAACAGTGAAACTCCATCAACTGTGAAATTCCTCCCACTGTATGTGGAACTCCAAAACTCATAGCGTGTGAATTTCCACCCTGGGAAACTCCTCCCAGTGCCACCCACAACCCACCCTGCTGTGAAACTCCTCCCAGTCACACACACCCCCCACCACCCTGTGAAACTCCTCCCAGTCACACCCACCCCCCACCGCCCTGTGAAACTCCTCCCTGTCACACACACACCCCACCGCCCTGTGAAACTCTTCCCAGTCACACCCACCCCCCACAGCCCTGTGAAACTCCTCCCAGTCACACCCACCCCCCACCGCCCTGTGAAACTCCTCCCAGTCACACCCACCCCCTACCGCCCTGTGAAACTCCTCCCAGTCACACCCACCCCCCACCACCCTGTGAAACCCCTCCCAGTTGTAACCACCCCCCACTGCCCTGTGAAACTACCCCTGTGAAACGAATCTCTGTGCAACTCCTGCCCTGAGTAAAAATTCTCTCAAAAATACCCCCATCTATCCCCTCCAGTGTGATAATTTGGCCAATGATGGAACTCAGGAATCCCAGACACTCTCCCTCACCATTCCCCGTGCATGGCAATTCACAAACATAATGAGGAGCTTATGTCAGGCCAATATAATTAATTAAAACAAGCACTGAGATTGTATTGATACACTGTATTACTTTATTGATCAAGTTTAAAGAATAATTGTTGATAATAACTGAACTAATAACTAATATCAGTACTGTATATATTGAATATAGTAATCGTGGTGATGTGCACAAGACCAGCTCCTCTACTCCTTTCTCCTTGCCTCCCGGTCCTGCGCTTTCCTCTTCAGTTTCTTTCCTATTCTGTCATGGGAAATGAGCATCACAGCGTTAATCGAGTGGCTAGGCTCTGGAATGCACTGTCTGAGAGTGTGGCGGAGGCAGGGTCAATCGAGTGGTTAGGGTCTGGAATGCTCTGTCTGAGAGTGTGGTGGAGACAGGGTCAATCGAGTGGTTAGGGTCTGGAATGCACTGTCTGAGAGTGTGGTGGAGACAGGGTCAATCGAGTGGTTATGATCTGGAATGCACTGCCTGAGAGTGTGGTGGAGACAGGGTCAATCGAGTGGTTAGGGTCTGGAATGCACTGTCTGAGAGTGTGGTGGAGACAGGGTCAATCGAGTGGTTATGATCTGGAATGCACTGCCTGAGAGTGTGGTGGAGACAGGGTCAATCGAGTGGTTAGGGTCTGGAATGCACTGTCTGAGAGTGTGGTGGAGACAGGGTCAATCGAGTGGTTAGGGTCTGGAATACACTGTCTGAGAGTGTGGTGGAGGCAGGGTCAATCAAGTGGCTAGGCTCTGGAATGCACTACCTGAGAGTATGGTGGAGGCAGGGTCAGTCGAGTGGTTATGGTCTGGAATGCACTACCTGAGAGAGTGTGGCGGAGGCAGGGTTAATTGACTCATTTAAAAGAGAATTAGATTGTTATTTGTAAAGGGATAATTCACAGGGTTACTAGGAGAAGGCAGGAGAATTGCACTAATTTATTGGTCATTTGGAGTGCCGGTGCTGACATGATGGACTGAGTGGCCTCCTTCCACACCTTCTGCTTCCCACTACCTCCCACATGTGTGGATAAAGGAAGCACAAGTCTTTTTCCCAAAGGATCCTCCGCCCATGACCAGCTGTTGTCGCTGACGGTTTGAGCTCTTCCACCATCACCATCCAAAATTTGCTGGTTCCACCGTGGGCCTTTTCTCCGAACTCTGAGCGAGGAACAATTAGCTGAGCGTGGGCTAATTCACAAAAGGGCGGAGACAAGCACTTCCTGAGGTCTCACATAACCCTGCTGCCCTAAACAACTGATACATGTGGTGTAAGAATTGGAAATAAAACCAACAACTTAAAGCCAAAGTACCCCCCCTGGAAATGAACAGTGTTTATCTGTTCCCCAGTGGCTGCTATTGGCACAAGCTGCAGAATGCAGGATGGTCTTTCTCTTGGGGATGGTGAATTGGTGAATGGTGTCAGAGACAGGGACACACTGTTCATCGCAGTGTGGAATGTGAGGGTGGTGTTGTCAAGACAGACACACCAACCAGATAGATCCAATAGGATCATTATTCACAGACACACACTGATAACTGGAAATGATTTGACATGATATTGGTATCAGCTAATGACAATTCGAGGCTGGGAGAGGAAACAATTGGCACCACCCAATTTCTAATCTTCATTGGTTAATATGGGTTACTTGCGTGTCAAACAGCAAAAACAGCAAGTGATAGACAGCTAACCGATCCCACAACCAACGGGTCAGATCTAAGCTCTGCAGTCCTGCCACATCCAGTCGTGAATGGTGGTGAACAATTAGACAATTCACTGGAGGAGGAGGCTTCACAAATATCCCCATCTTCAATGCTGTGGGAGCGCAGCACATCAGTGCACATGATAAGGCTGAAGCATTTGCTGCAATCTCCAGCCATAAGTGCCGAGTGGATGATCAATCTTGGCCTCCTCCGGAGGTCCCTAGCATCATAGATGCCAGTCTTCAGCCAATTCAATTCACTCCACGTAATATCACGAAAAGGCTGAAGGCACTGGATACTGAAAAGGCTATGGGCCCTGACAATATTCTGGCAATAGGAAGGAAGACTTACGTTCCGTAACTTGCCGCACCCCGAGCCAAGCTGCTCCAGTACAGCTCCAACACTGGCATCTACCCGGCTATGTGGAAAATTGCCCAGCCAATTACAATCAGTCTACTCTCGATCATCAGCAAAGTAATGGAAGGGGTCATCAACAATGCTATTAAGCAACACTTGCTTAGCAATAACCTGCTCACTGATGCCCAATTTGGGTTCCACCAGGGTTCCTGACCTCACTGCAGTCTTGGTTCAAACATGGACAAAAGAGCTGAACTCTCGGGGTAAGGTGAGAGTGGCTGCCCTTGACATCAAGGCCACATTTGACCGCATGTGGCATTAAGGAGCCTTAGCAAAACTTGAGTCAATGGGTATCAGGGGTTAGACCTTACACTGTTTGGAGTCATACCTAGCACAAAGGAAGATGGTTGTGGTTGTTGGAGATCAGGCTAAGTTCCAGTGAATCACTGCAGGAGTTCCTCAAGCTAGCATCCTTGGCCCAACCATCTTCAGCTGCTTCAACAATGGCCTTCCTTCCATCATACGGTCAGAAATGTTCAGTGACGATTGCACAATATTCAGCACCATTCACAACAGATACTGAAGCAGTCCATGTCCAAAAGCAGCAAGACTTGGACAATATCCAGGATTTGACTAACAAGTGACAAGTAACAAAACAAAAACAGAATTACCTGGAAAAACTCAGCAGGTCTGGCAGCATCGGTGGAGAAGAAATCAGTTAACGTTTCGAGCCTTCACGGCCCTTCGGCAGAACTGAAGCATAGTTAGGAGGGACAAGTAACAATCGCACCACACAAGTGTTAGGCAGTGACCATCTCCAACAAGGGAGAATCTAATCATTGCCCCTTGATGTTCAATGGTATTACAATCAATGGATCCCCCACTAACAACATCCAGGCGGTAACCATTGACCAGAAACTGAACTGACGAGCCATATAAATACTGTGGCTGCAAGAGCAGGTCAGAGGCTCAGAATTGTGCGATGAGTAATTCACCTCCTGACTCCCCAAAACCTGTCCACCATCTACAAGACATAAATCAGGAGTGTGATGGAATACTCCCATTTTGCCTGGATGAGTGCAGCTGCCACAACACTCAAGAAGCTTGACACTGTCCAGGACAAAGCAGCATCTTGATTGGCACCACATCCACAAACATTCACACAGTAGCAGCAGTGTGTACGATCTACAAGATGCACTGCAGGAACTCAGCAAGCCTGCTTAGACAGTACCTTCCAAACTCACGACTGTGACTATCTAGAAGGACAAAAGCAGCAGATAAACGGGAACACCACCACCTGGAAGTTTCCCTCCAAGCCACACATCATCCTGACTTGGAAATTTATCACTATTCCTTCACTATCGCTAGGTCAAAATCCTGGAACTCCCTCCCTAACAGCACTGTGGATGTACGTACACCACATTGACCGCTGCAGTTCAAGAAGGCTGTTCCCCACCAAATTCTCAAGGGCAATTTGGGATGGACAATAAATGCTGGTCCAGCCAGCGAAACCCCCGTTCCATGAATGAATAAAAAACATTGCATGGAATCGTTTCCATTATTTTAAACTGACAATAGTTGCCTGAGAATAAAGAGACTATTGGACGAGCCAGGCTGGCCATTTCCAAATTCCAAATACTGGACATGAGGACACCCAATAATGGAATGGAGATGGACCCACTGACAGTCAGACTGTCTGCTACAAAACCTGACAAATGACCACACAACTCTGAGACACCCAACTGAGAAACTCCTCCTCACTGTTAGAACCCCTCCCCCGTGAGACCCCCTCCCCCATGAGAATCCCCTCCCCCGTGAGATGTCACCCTGTGAAACTCCTCCCCATGAGGCTCCTCCCTCTGAAACTCTTCCCTGTGGAACTCCTCCCCGTGAGACCCTTCCCTGTGAGACTCCTGCCTGTGAAACCACTCCACCTGTGAGTGCCCACTCCATGTGAGACTCCTCCCCTCTCAAAAACTATGAGCTGTGGCTCTCCGATCTGCCTTCACTTTCATCACTTGCTGTAATATTTTTAAATCTTTCCCAGCTAACTCACATGCTCTGTTCAATCTTTCTCTGAAGTTTGACACATAATCCAGGAGATTAGGTTCCAAATTTTGAGACATCAATTTCCCATCATTTAACTTCGGTGGTCCCCTTACCTCATGACCGCAGACTAATTCAAAAGGACTAAAATCAGTCAGTGCGTTAGGAGCATCCCTAATAGCAAATAACAAAAATGGAAATCCCCTATCCCAATCCTGTGGATAGTCCTGACTATAAGCCCTCATCATGGCTTTTAAAGTTTGATGCCATCTATCCAAAGCCCCTCGTGACTCAGGATGATCAGCTGTTGATTTAAACTGTTTTATACCCAAACTCTTCATTATTCCCTTAAACAGCTGTGACATGAAATTTGAACCCTGATCCAATTGTCTTTCTTTTGGTAATCCATATCTTATAAAAGATTGAGTCAACTCTTCCACAATTCTCTTTGCTGTAATATTTCTCAAAGGTATCATTTCAGGAAACCTTGAAGAAATATCCATTGTTGTCTGATTTCCACTTTTCGTCTTAGGGAGGGGTCCTGCTAAACCAATCATGACCCTAGTCAAAGGTTCCTCAAATGATTGCCTTCGAATTAAAGGTGCCATGCTGGCTTAATCACTGCTTGTGATCTCCGTATCACCTGATATGTGTGACGTGTTCTCCAGAATTTGATTACATCTCTATGCAATCCAGGTCAGTAAAAATGTTTTTGTATTTTCGCATGTCTTTCAAACTCCTAAATGCCCCCCTATTGGAATTTCATGAGCTATTCTCAGTATTTCATTTCTATACTGAGATGGTATAACACCTGATGCACTTCCATCCATTTTTCATCTGCTGGAGCTTGATATGATCTCCACTTTCTCACTAACACATTACCCAGAAGGAAATCGCATTCTGTACTACACTCTGCCTCTGTTTCTGAGCAAGCTGAGTAAACTGTTTTATTCATAGATCTTTTTGCTGTAAATCAGGAACTGCCTTAAGCAAAACTCTTCAGCTTCATTCTTTTCCAATCTCTCCTCCTGAACAATCTTATCAGAGACAGTATCAGCTAATTGAACTTCAACACCTTGTCCCTGCCTTTTAACTTTCTCTTCTTCCTGTTTCAACCCGTGAGCTTGTGATCTTATTACCATATAATATGGCATCAATCCAGGATGCTCTTTCTGCAACATTCCTGTCGAAAGCACCTGTACAAGCTGCTCAACTACCATAGGCAGCACCCACATCTGTGACACAGCTATATCAGTATCTAAAATAAATTGAACCCTTGCAATGGACAATTTTTCCACTCTCCAACAATTACATCACCTGTTTTCCACTTACACTTTAAATTTACCTTGCAAAATGTGAAAGGTTTAGCATCGCCATGAACCCTACTTATTATCTCCTGATCCTGCAATATTCCCTCTGAACAACAAATATCACGATCCCACAATTAAGGATTGACAAGCCCCTGTGCCTCTTAAAATCTTTACCTGCTCCACCCTGCACACATGGAAAGAATTCACATAAAAAATCTTGAAACATTTCTGTAGCCTGCTCTTCAGAAATCCTTTGGGTAAATTGTGAACTCATTCCCACTTCTTTACCTGTCACTGATTCCTCTTGCTTTGCCTGTACACAAACCAGTGGTTTTTCCTGTGCCTGAACCTCAGAACACACAGTAATTTTACTACCAGAACTTTTCTGCGTTCCAATAATTGTAACAGATTTTACCTGTAATTTCCAACGCATTGGCTTCATGTGCCCAACATTATTACAATGAAAACACCCCAATTTTCAGTGTCACATCTACCCTCAGAACTTTCTTTTTAGGCTGTGAAAAAAACTTCCTGGGAATTTCCACCTCCTTCTTCTCTTCCCTGGCTACCTACCTTCCTCTCACCTGCTCTGATTTAAAAGGATGATGAAAAAGTTTAGATCCAAGAACTAACTCATAATCATCAGCTATTTCTGCTGCTTGGCTTATTATTTTAACTCACTATTCCTCCACATGAGTTCTCACTACCAAAGGAATCGAACCTTTAAATCCTTCCAAAAGCATTGCTTCTCTAAGAGCTGCATATGTTGTCTCAACCTCTAGTGACTGTATCTACCGGTCAAAATTACTTTGTTTTATTCTCTCACACTCAGTATCAGGCTGTTTCCTTATATTCCTAAATTTCTGCTGTTATGCCTCAGGAACCAACTCATAGGCACTCAAAATTGACTTTTTTTAAAAGCACACCATAATCCACCAACTCTTCTCCTGACAGGGAAGCATAAACATCATGAGCTCTACACATTAATCTGGGCTGTAAAAGCAATTTCCAGTTTTCTTGTGGCCATTTCATCTGTTTATTTATCTTCTCAAATGAAATAAAGAATGCCTCAACATCCCTTTCTTCAAACATCAGAAGATCTTGCACAAATTTAAAAATACCCCCACTGGGTTTTCGATTGAATGCTTTTCTCATCATCACAACCTTCCTCAGCACCTGAGGCCACTTTTTAAAAATCCGGCCTTTTAAGTTGGTACTCTCTGTCTCTTTCCTTCTCCCTTTCCTCCATTGCTAACTTTTCTCTCTGGAAGTCAAGTTTTCACATTTACAATCCTCTTTGAATACCCTCTCTTTTTCCATTCCTTTTTCTGCTGCCTCTCATTCCATTTTTTTTTCATTTCCATTGCTTGTCCAAATTCAAGCTTCTCCATTTGTAACTGAAGTCTCATTACCTCCAGCTGTGATTCACTAGTGTCAGGTATCACTTCCAACTTCAAAGGCTGTGCTATCACTTCAACTATGTCTGCTTTCTTTGTCCTGACAAGTAACTTCAACTGCAACTTATCCGCTAACTCTGTTGTACTAAGTTGCTTTTTGTAAACCAATCAGAGTTATATCTTTTACTTCCAAAAAAGTTTGAGCAGTTGCCACAGCCATTTTTGCAGCCTCACTGCTTTGAAATCCCTCACACTAACTCTTGAATTCAAAGCGCTTCTCATACTCGTAACTTTAAGTTTCACCGACTCCAAACAAATCAAGGAATTTCATGATGTGTCCCAGGTGGACCAAATCCATCAGGGAAACTTGATGGTGCTATCACAATGGTTTTGCAATTTGTATTTACTTTGAGATGCATGCATTGAGTTCAGAAGTAATAAGTCCACCTAGACTTTGAGATTTTTTTTTCAAAAAACAAATTAAAATATTTATCAACAAAAGAAAAGATTTCAAGTACATACATAGGACTACAAACTACTATTATAATAACTCCTAACATTCCCAATTAACCTGACTGCCAGGTCCACCCCCTTTAAGGCAGCAGTCAAAAAATAAGATTTTAGATTTTAAACAGATCCAAGAAATTAACACGATACCCTGGACAGTGGAATTCCAAAAGGCTTTTTTCCAGCTTCAGTTTCGGTAGACAACAGCCTAATGCACAAATCCAGGAGGCTTCATTAAGGCTACTTGACACACTTCTGTTAGGTCTCACAATGCCTCCTCCTGACACAGAGCCTCATTCTCCTTTATGTAGGTTTCTCTCTTTTTTCGTGGGTAAATTCTATTATCACATATGTCTTTGAAACTGTATCTTCCTCACAATATAAAAACTTTAATGACGCTACTCTCTATTGTCAATAACCCTTGGGCAAAGTGAGCACATTCCTTCGCCTTGCCTATCTGGCAATTTGTAAACAAACTAAAATCGCTTTGAAATCCAAACCTCCCTTTGTCTATCTAGCAATGCAAATTCCCTTCACGTCTTGCATGCTAAAATAGCATCCATTATTACTCATTAGCATATTAAGCATCTCACTTTTGATTAATTAAACTTGCAGTCTACTTGACTCCAAATGTAATTACATCACACACAGACAGAGCCAACTACTTATTCCCATAAGCTTACTTTACAGTAAACCAGAAAAATATGAAAAATATTATACCTTTGTGACGCCGATGCACAGTGGCAGCAGTATGCATCATCTACAAGCCGCACTGTAGAAACTCACCAAGGTTCCTTCGAAGCACGTTCCAAACCCATGACCACTACCATCTGGAAGGACAAGGGCAGCAGATGCATGGGACCACCACCACCACAAGTTCCCCTTCAAGCCACACACCATCCTGGCTTGGAAATATATCGCCGTTCCTTCACTGTTGCTGGGTCAAAATCCTGGAACTGCCTCCCTAACACAACATGGACTGCAGCAGTTCGAGAAGGCAGCTCACCAGCACCTTCTCAAGGGCAATTAGGGATTGTCAATAAATGCTGGGTGAGGCAGCGACACCCGCATCCCATGAATGAATATTTTTAAAAAGTTGCAAATATTCTATTTGGAAATTCCTGGGTTAGCTCATTGTCACATTGTTGGGTTTTGCTGAAATGCTGCACATGGATAGGCAACTGGTCTTAACTAGAGTGAGATTCTCAGAGAGAGACACACTTTTGGGTCAGATGTCTGATGCTTTAAAAAAATTCCTGCAAAAGCAGTCATTTGCAGCAGCCTTCGTGAGACAAATGGAACATTCAGTAGTGTCATAGAAGATGGGGGAACTCAATGGTCGCAGCCTTTTGAGCTAGTTCAGATCCAGGGTGTGGTCAACAATATAACAGAAAAATCACGGACAAAAGAAATGAGACATTTCTGCCAGATCTAACAGTCAATTAGAATGGAGCAATGATAACAGAAGAATGAGCCTCAGGAATGTCCGGGGAATTGGTAACCAGTGTTTCAGATGTAATTCAAAATATCATAATGCAGTAAATTGTACAAAACGGAAAAAACAGACTTTTTGGGGCGACCCTCGACATAGAAAGTTCCAAATTAGAGGATGATATTGATCAAGCTGAGGGAATTGTACCTGGTCACAAGAAGCTTCAGCCCAATAATTAGTGCACTGCTCAGATTTATTTAATTGTGCCGTGTTGGATAGTGGTTGCACATCGAAAGTATGTGGAATGAATTGGTTGAAATGTTATTTAGATTCACTCGGTAGTAATGATTGAAGTAAGACCAGGGAATATGAAAGGTCTATTTGTTTCAGGTTCAGGGATAACAGTATATTGAGGTCACTGAAAAGATTGGTGATTTCATGCAGAATAGCTGGAATAAGCCATTTTGTTAGTACAGGTGTAGTCTCCAGTGAGGTACGTTGCTGCTGTGCAAGCCTTCCATGAGAAAAAGCACAAATGAAATTGGACATGGAACATAATAAAGCAATTGTCTTTGGAAAGTAAGTGATTTGCAATTTACCCAATCAGGACATTGTTGCATTCATTTAACAAAACCCAGCATCTCTAATCCGAATGTTAAAAATGTATTAATGACATCAGGCAGTAGGTGTTTGAGAAAAAAGACACGTTTTCTTAAAGTGACATCGACAATTTGCTCATCCCTCTTCTCTGATTAAAAATCCTACTAAAGAACACACGAGTGGCTGATGAATGCACAAAGCTTGTTGAAGAGGTTAGTGTAAATGTGATATATGCAAAAGTATTGGAGGATGCCATCACAGTCTCTTTTATGTCTCACAGTAGTATGAGACTTTAATGAAGGTGCAGCAATGGATTTAAAGATGTTGAACAAGGTTAGAAACATTTTAAATTTTAATTTTATTGATATGGCAAAACAAGATTCAGTCTGTCTACAGTAATGTATGTTAAAACAAGGAATAATTGTAGATAAAATCATACAGACTACAGTAGGGGCACCAGCGAAATTCCTAACTGACAATGAAGGGAATTTGCCAATGAATATTTTAGAGACTTGTGCGAAAATATGAACATTGTAGTGATGAACACTGCAGCTGAACGTCTCTTTTGTAATGGGCTTTGTGAAAGAACTCCTGTGGTGGTTGATGGGATACTCCATAAAATCTTAGCTGACCAACAAACTTGTCAGCTAATAAGCTAACACCTGTCCTGCCATGGGCAGTCCATGCAAATCATTTGTTTCAAATGATTGGGGCCTATAGTCTGTATAAGTTGGTCGATAGGAGGAAACCCAAAATATCTTCTGTGCTGTTTGATCATGTACGAGCCCAGAAGGAACTACAATTAGTTCCACCTTCTCTCTGCACTTAAATGCTTTACATGCAGTGGTCAGGGCATTCCTTAAAGCAGAAGTCTCAGGGAAAATTTAGCAAGCATTACGGCATTGCATAAGATCATCAGAGATAAAGTTTAATCCTGGGGATTTAGTATGCTATGAAAGAGAGAGCAAGAAAGAGTGGAAAGGTCCAGATATAGTGACAGGGTGTGAATGGAAGACAGTAATTCTCCAACATGGTAGTCAAACTATTAGGGTACATACATCTAAGTTAATTGGGACTGATAATAAACTTTCGGAATGTGAGCAATTAATAGAAGACGAACAGGTATCCTGTACCTCACATGCTCAAATGTTTGACAGTTAAGAGGAACAGAATACAATGGATAAAGGGCCAGATGAATGTAGACGAAGTGATGCCAATGCACAGGATAGGGCTAAAATATCCAAAATACAACTGCCTAAGGTACTTGGGTAATGTGCATACCAGGAGGATCCGGTGAATGGAGAGATGTAACCATTATAGGGAGAGCAGGGGAAGCCTCTGGCAATATTTAAACTTTGGGCGAAATGTCCAACATAGTGGGCAAGGGATATGATCCATGGATTGGCAAAATGAGGTGGAAAGCAAGGAAATGCAGTGTGAGTCCCCATAATGGATCTAGAAGTGACTCAAGCACCAGGAAACAATCACGTTACTGGCAACAGATCTTCTGGTTACGGGAGGGAGGTAGGAGGGCAAGTAGAGGTTGTAGTTTGACTTGGCTATGCGATAGAACAAAGGCAACAGAACAACCCAGAAACAACGCTTGAAGTGGAAGCCCTAATGATCCGGAAGTTTTGTGGATGAAACAAACTGGAAGATAAATTAATAAGAGAGGAAAAACAAAAAGAATATTTGGAAGGAATTTGGTGTCCGCCCTAAAGTGCCAGATAGAGTACAGCCAGTCACATCACATAGATGGAAAAAGTAATCCCAGATGGGATACATAAGGCTAAAGTGAGACTGATGGTTTTTGAAGAGAGACTTGTTGTCCAAGATGTGACAGAAGACTCCCCCATGGAAGGAAAAGCAATTGTGAAAGTTCTCTTAGCTCTGTTAGCCACATTCGTGGCAATGTAGGGCGATTGATATGAAAGCTGCATTTTGCAGGATGAAAAATTTCAAAGAAAAGTGTTTTTGAAACTGGCTGAAGAAGTGAGTGATATAGAAGGGAGGCTGTGGAAATTTTAAAAATACATTTCTGAATTGAATGATGCATTAAGGGGTCTTGTATTTCTTGGTTAAGCCTATCTTGCTGAAAGTAGGCTGTATTCAGCTGAAAACATGTTCTACTGGTATCACAAAGAGAGACTCACAGGCATCATTATGATGCTTGGTGATTATTTTCTATGGGGAGGCTTTGTGGAATTTGAACAATTGATTCTAGGTAAGATCAAAAGGGAAGTTAAGATTGGAAGTCAGGCCTAAGGCAGCCTTTAAATATACAGGTTTAGACATTAATCTGATTAGGTCAGTAATAACCTGGAATTAACAATCGTATCGAGAAGGCATTAACCATATCATGATAAATTGGGCCAAAATTGTCACAGAAAACTGATCTTCCATCCAAAGAAGGGACTGAACATCTAAGAAGCTTGATTGGACCGAATGACAGTTTTAGGTGTATTGGAACTGATTACTGTGACAAAACACTCTCCATTTAGAGAGATTTTGAGGGCAAATAAAAGATTAAAGAAATTATGTTCGGAAATATGTTTATTCATGTTTCCAGCCCTTGGTGACCCGAAAGACATGAAAATAATTTTTTCCAGTGACGCTTCCCATGTCACTCTACTAGGTGGGTATCCAAGCACAGATGGGTTTATAATATTCTTTCCACATCAAATTGGAAAATGTTGACCCTTGGTCAGGGAAGCCAAGAAAATAGAAAGGTTGGTGAAAAGTACCCTAGCTGCAGAAATGCGGGCTCGAGTAGAAGGGATTGATATGGTCCTTCACTTTTCAAACATTTTGAAGCAAATTCCAGACAAAGGGAAAGAGAAAGGTTTACCCATTGAATGGCATGTGGGTAACCGTTCCTTGTGGGATAATGTACATCTGACCAAGAGCTTGACTGAGAAAAATTTAAGGCTTGACTTTACAAGTATAAACTAAACGTTAGAAAGAAAATAGACCTGTTAAGATACATGAGTCAATCCAAGTCAGCGTTTATTGACTGCTTTACAAAAAGGAATATTAGCTCGAAGAAATTGTTAGAGATCCTAAAAGAGGGATATATTTTTTCATGATGGGTTATATGTAGAGATGGAAAATCAGTTTTTTCTCTGATTGGTTTTGTAATTGCTTGAGTGTGTTTTAAAGTTTTTGTTTAAGAAAGGAAGGGGAATCTGTAAACGGTCTGTTAATTAGATTAAGATACAAAGCTGACAGGCTATGTTTAATTACTTAGAATACTCATGAAGGGACACTGGTCACTTTAACCCCATCCCCGGAGTTTGTCACAAAAACCCAAAAGATGCTCATCGACTTCTTCTGGGACAAAAAGCTGCACTGGGTCGCTGCTGAGGTTCGGAGTCTCCTGCTTAGGGAGGGTGGTCAGGCGTTGGTGTGCATTCGCACCCAGGTGGTGACCTTCCACCTTCAGACCCTACAACAATACCTTCACGTAAAGCCCTCTCCTAGATGGTGTGCCCTGGCGATGTATTTTTTCATCAGCTGCACGGCCTGAAATACGACGTGTCGTTCCTGTTCATCGACCTGATTCGTGGCTCCTTGCAGGTGATGCCCATATTTTACCAGGACCTGATCAAAGCCTGGATCATGGTCACCTGGTGCCGCAGCTCTCGCCCATGAGGGAACCACTGCTCAGGAATCCGCAGCTCCACCAATAGCACTTCAGGTGGCTGGCGGAGGGGAGGGCTGTGGTTGCCAGGGTGACCAGAATCAGGGACGTGCTGGGGGGTGGAGGTCTGGGCTTGATGACCCCAATTAAACCGGCTCTTTGTGCGTCAGTGAGTGTCCAGCTCACGTCCAATATCGTCCAACACCTTAAAACGGTGGTGCCCGGCCACGACGGTACACGTGGTTTAGAGGCGGTTCTGGTTTGCGGTGGGCACCGGTCTGACTGTACCCCTGCTCGGACGGAATTCCATGTTGGACCCAAGCCATGGAACCTTCCTTGGAAGATGGAGCCCAACCACTTGACCGAAGCTGTGTAAATTCTTTCCGTGCCCTTTCGGTGCAGTGGGGTTTCCTGTTTGGGCTGCTCCTGCACACCCTTCACCTCCTTACCCTCACCCGTTGTCCAGACCCGCCTTGGCATGCCCTTTTCCCATCTGGCAACGGAGATACCCAGTTGGGAGGTCTATACGCATGAGTCCTCCCCCTTACCATCAGGGACCTGGGCTGGAGGGTGCTGCATGTAGCAGTCAGAAAGAACCATAGGTTGCATTGGTTCATGGACTCCCAAGATTCCTGTGTTTTTGTGGCCTTCTGGAGTCTGTCGACCACGTGTATATTGAGTGCATTAAATTACACCCCTTTTTTAGTTTTCTTAAGGACATTTACTTAATTTCTGGTTGCACTTCAGCCCCACGCCCGTGATCTTTGGGCACCCAGTGCAGAGCGGGCGGTGAGGGAGGAGGACCTCCTTGTGGGCCTGTTCCTGAGCCTGGCCAAATTGGCCTTTACCAGGTCCAGGGAGCAGGCAGCTGAGGGGGTCCCCTGGCCCGACTGTCTGCCCCTTTCCCACAGCTATATTCACAGCCAGGTACACTTAGAGAGGGAGCATGTGGTTTCTGCCAGCACGATTGAGGCTTTCTGTGACTGGTGGGCACCGTGGGGGCTGGGGTGCATTGCTGACCCCCAAAATAACATTTTGATTTAAAGTTTAGTAAGTTTCCTTTGCGATTTTGTTGTTGTTTGTTGGTCCTCTAAGGGACTGCCCCCATTAATTTGTTAATTTGATAGTTTGTCTCTTTGTTAGTTTGTTGATTCAACACCATTTGTTTTTCTAAATAGAGTATAGAGGAAGACTGGGTGGGACACTGGGTTAATACATAGGAAGCAGAGATATGTAATGCTACATTCTGTAAATGAACAGACTATCAAGAATTTGCATCCAGTTTCATATTTCAGCTCTGGCTTAGCATCCATTTATCACTACGGGGAGAAGGCTGGGCAGTGACTAGGCAAATTGTTCCTATGAAGAGGCAATGCAGACACGATGGGCCAAATGGCCTTTCTGTGCTATTAACAATTCTGTGGTACTGCAATTTGTGTTTTAAATGAGACCAAGACCTGACTCAGGGCCACATCAGACATCCAGTACCTGAGAAATGGTTGTCACGGTGATAAAAATGACGCTGTACATCACCGCCCATCATTTCTAGCTCACTACACATTGTTTCCATCAGCAGGAGGCCTGAACATTGACACCAAAGAGACATCAATATGTGGACTGAAGTTCCAGATAACATCATATAGACAAAAGCCTTGCAAACATTTCAGAAACAATTTGCTGTTGCAATGGGAGGATATTAAATTGTGCTGGAATGGATCAAATTGTCAGAATGACCTCCCTTATCTGTAATTATCTTGCCATCGATTTTTTTTTTATTATTCATTCATGGGATGTGGGCATCACTGGCTGGGCCAGCAGTTATTGCCCATCCCTAATTGCCCTTGAGGAGGTGGTGGTGAGCTGCCTTCTTGAACCGCTGCAGTCTATGTGGTGTAGGTACACCCACAGTGCTGTTAGGAAGGGATTTCCAGTATTCTGTCCCAGTGACAATGAAGAAACGGTGATATATTTCCAAGTTAGGATGTTGAGAGACTTGGAGAGGAATTTCCAGGCGGTGGTGTTCCCATCACCTGCAGCCCTTGTCCTTCTAGATGGTAGTGATCATGGGTTTGGAAGGTGTTGTCGAAGGAGTCTTAGTGAATTATTACAGTGCATCTTGTAGAAGGTGCACACTGCTGTTACTGTGAGTCAGTGGTGGAGGAGGTGAATGTTTGTGGATGGGGTGTCAATCAATCTTCTTGAGCTTCTTGAGTGTTGTGGGATCTGCACTCATCCAGGCAAGTCGAGAGTATTCCATCACACTCCTGACTTGTGCCTCATAGATGATGGACAGACTTTGGGGAGTCAGGAAGTGAGTTACTCGTTACAGGATTCCTAGCTTCTGACCGGTCTTGCAGCCACAGTATTTATACAGATAGTCCAGGTCAGTTTCTGGTCAATGGTAACCCCTAGGATGTTAATAGTGGTGATTCAGCGATGGTAATGCCATTGAACGCCAAGGGGCAATGGTTAGATTCTCTCTTGTTGGAGATGGTCATTGCCTGGTGCTTGTTTGGCACCAATGTTACTTGCCTCTTCTCCACTCAAGCCTGAATATCGTCCCGGTTTTGTTGCATTTGGACATGGACTGCTCCAGCATCGGAGGAGTGATGAATGGTGCTGAACATTGTGCAAACATCAGTGAACATCCCCACTTCTGACCTTATGATGGAAGGAAGGCCATTGATGAATCAGCTGAAGATGGTTGGACCGAGGACACTACCCTGAGGAACTCCTGCAGTGATGTACTGGAACTCAGAAGACTGACCTCCAACAACCACAACCATCTTCCTTTGTGCTGGGTGTGACCCCAGCCAGTGGAGAGTTTTCCCCCTGATTCCCATTGACTCCAGTTTTGCTGGGGCTCCTTGATGCCACACTCGGTCAAATGCAGTCTTGATGTGAAGGGCAGTCACTCTCACCTCACCTTGGGGGTTCAACTCTTTTGTCTATGTTTGCCCAAGGCTGTAATGAGGTCAGGAGCTGAGTTGCCCTAGCGGAGCCCAATCTGGGTATCAGTATGCAGGTTTTTGCTAAGCAAGTGCTGCTTGCTATCATCGTTGATGACAACTTCCATTACTTTACTGATGATCAAGAATGGTCTGAGTCGTTGGCCGGCTTGGGGTTGTCCAGCTTTTTGTGTACAGGTCATCCCTGGGCAATTTTCAACATAGCTGGGTAAATGCCAGTGGTGTAGCTATACTGGAACAGCTTGGCTAGGGGCACGGCAAGTTATGGAGCGCAAGTCTTTAGTACTATTGCCAGAGTATTGTCAGGGCCCATGGCCATTGCACTGTCCAGTGCCTTGAGCAGTTACTTGATATCATGTGGAGTGAATTGAATTGGCTGAAGACCGGCATCTGTGATGCTGGGGACCTCCGGAGGAGGCCGAGATTGATAATCGACTCGATACTTCTGGCTGAAGATTGTAGCAAATGCTTCAGCCTTATCTTTTGCACTGATGTGCTGGGATCTTCCATCATTGAGGATGGGGATATTTGTGGAGCCTCCTCCTCCATTGAGTTGTTTCATTGTCAACCACTTTTCACGACTGGATGTGGCAGGACTGCAGAGCTTAGATCTGATCTGTTGGTTGTGGGATTGCTTAGCTCTGCCTATCACTTGCTGTTTATGGTGTTTGGCATGCAAGCAGTTCTATGTTATAGCTTCACCAGGTTGACACCTCATTTTTAGATGTGCCTGGTGCTGCTCCTGGCATGCCCTCTTGCACTCTTCATTGAACCAGTGTTGATGCACTGGCTTGATGGTAATGGTAGAGTGGGGGATATGCTGGGCCATCAGGTTACAGATTGTGTTTGAGTACAATTCTGCTGCTGCTGATGGTCCACAGCACCTCATGGATGCCCAGTTTTGAGTTGCTAGATCTGTTCGAAATCTATCCCATTCAGTATGGTGGTAATGCCACACAACACGATGGAGGGTATCCTCAATGGGAAAGCAGGACTTTGTCTCCACAATGACTGTGTAGGTCACTCCTACCGATACTGTCATGGACAGATGCATCTGCAGCAGGCAGGTTCGTGAGGATGAGGTCAAGTATGTTTTTCCCTCTTGTTGGTTCCCTCACCACCTGCCGCAGACACAGTCTAGCAGCTATGTCCTTTAGGACTCGGCCAGTAGCGGTGCTATCAGGCCACTCTTGCTGATGGACATTGAAGTCCTGCATCCACAGTGCATTCTGTGCCCTTGCCACCCTTAGTGCTTCCTCCAAGTGTTGTTCGACATGGAGGAGCACTGATTCATCGGCTGAGGGAGGGCGTTACATGGTAATCAGCAAGAGATTTCCTTGCCCATGTTTGTCCTGATGCCATGAGGCTTTATGGGGTCTGGAGTCAACGCTGAGGACTCCCAGGGCAACTCCCTCCCGAATGTGTACCACTGTGCCGCCACCTTTGTTGGGTCTGCCGGTGATGCTGGTGTCTGGGGCATTGTCTGTGAGATATGACTCTGTGAGGATGACTATGTCTCTCCCAATTTTGGCACTAGCCCCCAGATGTTAATAAGGAGGACTTGCAGGGTCAATGGAGGTGAGATTGCCATTGTCATTTCCGGTGCCTAGGTCGATGCTGCGTGGTCCGTCTGGTTTCATTCCTTTTTTGAGACTTTTTGTCATGGTTTGATTCAGGTGAGTGGCTTTCTGGGCCATTTAGGAGTCAACCACATTGCTGGACAGACCAGGTAAGGATGGCAGATTTCCTTCCCTTAAGGGCATAATGAAACAGATGAGTTTTTACAACAACCCATAATGGTTTCATTGACATCATTAGACTAAATTCCAGATTTATATTGAATTCAAATTCCACCATCTGCCATGGTGAGATTCGAACCCGGGTCCCCAGAGCATTACCCTGGGTCTCTAAATTACTAGTCGAGTGACAATACCACTGGTACCTTCTGAAAATCGCTTCATTCCTGATTGAAGGTTTTAACATCTCTCAGCTAAACTGTTTGCTTCCATGCCAGATTAGCCTTTTCTAATCTGGTTTCCATCTTTTCCTTTTCTGTTTGCCTTGTCTCCCATTTTGCTTTCACAGATAGCCAAGTCTCTTCCTGGTGAAATCTTGATTTGTTTCAGTTCGGTGGTTGAGCTACTCATGGCTTCATTTTCCACTTGCATCTTGGGAAGCTCTACAACTCTTCCGTTCAATGCCTCATTGCTTCATTCAGCTGATTCTTTAGTTGTTCAGTTTCTTCCTTGTATCTCTTGGCTTCCTCCTGGAATATAGAACTTCACTGAGTCTTCTCTGCCAAGTGTTTCTTCAGTTTGTTCAGAGTGGCACTAAGTTCATTCTGTTTCTCTTCATGATTTTCCAGAGGAGCCAACTTTGACCTGAGGGATCCTTGCATCATGTGAAGGTCCTTCAATTCTCTTAACTCGTCTAACTCTGGCATATTCTCTTAACAGCTCAGGAATTCCTCCTGTTCTAACTTGAAAAATTTCTGACCAGTTTAACTTAATTCTTTGCAACCAGTCGGCCTATGAGACGAGGCCCTTCACCTGTTACAATGATCACTGGAAGCAGGGCTGAGTGTTGCCTGTAGTGGACAGGTACAGCGACGATGCCTTCTACCCGTATAGCCTCTCCAGTGTACATCTTCAGCTGAGCCGAGGTTTGCTCCAGTTTTAGTGGCTGGGTACCTTCGCTTAGGTATTTAAATGTGTGTTCTCCCACCACTGTGGTCGATTCTCCTGTGACTACCTCCACAACTGGGGGCTTCCCATTCGCTTGAAGGGTGGCGGTGATTGGTTCAGTTTTTACGGCTTTGTCATTGTATAGGGATTAAGTATCAGCATTAGCAGCTTCTTGTTCGCTTATATTGTGCACTTCAATCACCTTGGCTTGCTGCCTGATTGGCTGTCTTGATTATATGCCCTTTTTCTGACAGTAGTGGCATTTGGCCTCTTTAAATCTGCAGGTTTCTGATACATATTTACGCCCACATCAGTAACAATTTAATTTCTGAATCATTGGTGAGATACTTCCAGTATGCCTTTTCATTTTTTGAGCAGTAGAGACTGTCTCCCGCTTTGCGGCTGTCTCTCTGGTTACAGCTACTTGAACGGAAATCAGTGATCAGACTAGTGGGAGGTATTCAAAGACGAGGTTCTATGGGCACATTGTAGACATGCCCCCACAAAGAAAAAGTGTGGTACTGCCAAATCTACAGCCCCCTGGTTATCTAGAAGCATACAAGGCAAGGTAAGGCAGAAAAAGAAAGCTTATGACAGTCATAAAAAAAGTTAATATTGTAGAAAGCATAGTGGAGTATGGAAAGTACAGGAAGTAAAGGAGGTAATTAGGAAAGCAAAGAGGGGATATGAAAAGATATTGGCAGGTAAAATCAAAGAAAATCCAAATATGTTTTACCAGTACATTAAGAGCAAGAGAATAACGAAGGAAAGGGTAGGGTGAAGCAGAGATTCATGTGGTACCTTGTGCTTTGATGCTGAAGGTGTGGGCAGGGTTCTGACTGAGTAATTTGTCTCTGTCTTCAATAAAGAGAGGGATGAAACAGATATTCTAGTTAAAAAGGAGTGTGAAATATCAGATGCAATAAGAATAGTGAGAGAGGATGCACTGGATGGACTGACATCCTTGAATCACAGAATCACAGAAAGGTGGATAAGTCACCAGGGCCAGAAGAATTATATCCCAGGCTGTTTAATGAAGCCAGGGAGGGAATAACAGATGCTCTGAGGATCATTTTACAATCCTCACCAGATACAGGTGAGGTACTGGAGGATTGGAGGTCTGCAAACAGAATCACAGAATCACCGAATCACACAGTGCAGAAGAGGCCCTTCGGCCCATCGAGTCTGCACCGACACGTGAGAAACACCTGACCTACCTACCTAATCCCACTTAACAGCACTTGGCCCATAGCCTTGAACGTTATGACGTACCAAGTGCTCATACAGGTACTTTTTAAAGGATGTGAGGCAACCCGCCTCCACCAACCTCCCAGGCAGCGAATTCCAGACCGTCACCACCCTCTGCGTAAAAAAGTTTTTCCTCATATCCCTCTTAAACCTCCTGCCCCTCACCTTGAACTTGTGTTCCCTTGTGACTGACCCTTCAACTAAGGGGAACAGCTGCTCTCCATCCACCCTGTCCATGTCCCTCATAATCTTGTACACCTTGATCAGGTCGCCCCTCAGTCTTCTCTGCTCCAACGAAAACAACCCAAGTCTATCCAACCTCTCTTCATAACTTAAATATTTCACCCCAGGCAACATCCTGGTGAATCTCCTCTGCACCCCCTCCAGTGCAATCACATCCTTCCTATAATGTGGTGACCAGAACTGCACACAGTACTTCAGCTGTGGCCTCACCAAGGTTCTATACAACTCCAACATGACCTCCCTACTTTTGTGATCTATGCCGCGATTCTCCAACCCTTCTTAAATAGCGGAACCACATTAGCTGTTCTTCAGTCCCCTAGCACCTCCCCCGTGGCCAGAGAGGAATTAAAAATTTGGGTCAGAGCCCCTGCGATCTCCTCCCTTGCCTCCCTCAGCAGTCCGGGGCATCCGGACCTGGAGATTTGCCCACTTTTAAGCCAGCCAACACCTTCAATACCTTGTCACTCCCTATATCAATTTGCTCAAGAACCTCGCAGTCTCTCTCCCCAAGTTCCACACCTTCATCCTCATTCTCTTTGGTGAAGACGGACGTGAAATATTTGTTCAACACTCTAGCGATGTCCTCTGGCTCCAACCATAGATTGCTCCCTTGAAACCTAATGAGCCCTACTCTTTCCCTGGTTATCCTCTTCCCATTGATATATATATAGAATATCTTGGGGTTTCCCCTACTTTTACCAGTCAGAGCTTTCTCATATCCCCTCTTTGCTCTCCTAATTGCTTTCTTATGCTCTACCCTGCACTTTCTGTACTCCACTAATGCCTCCGCTGATTTGCTTCCCTTGTACCTGCTAAAAGCCTCTCTTTTCCTTCTCATCCTATCCTGAATATCTCTGGTCATCCATGGTTCTCTGAGCTTGTCGCTCCTTCCTATCACCCTAGAGGGAACATGTTGAGCCTGTACCCTGCCCATTTCCTTTTTGAATGTCCGCCAATGCTCCTCTGTAGATTTCCCCACAAGTAGTTGTTCCCAGTCTACCTTGGCCAGATCCTGCCTTATTTTACTAAAATCCACTCTCCCCCAATCCAAAACATGTTTTTGCAACTTGTCTATTTCTTTCTTCATTCCCCAGCTTCATTCCCCAGAATTAGGTCCAGCACTGTGCCGTCCCTTATTGGACCCTCTACATATTGACCTAAAAGTTCTCCTGTACACATTTCAAGAAATTCACTGCATCCAAGCCCTTCACACTATGTCTATCCCAATTAATGTTGGGAAAGTTGAAATCACCTAATATAACTACCCTAGTGTTATTGTTTTTACACACCTCCGCAAATTGTGCACATATTTGCTCCTCAATTTCCTGCTGACTACCTGAGGGTCTATAATAAACACATAACAATGTGGCTGCCCCTTTTTTATTCCTAAGCTCCACCTACAAAGATTCATTCGGTGCCCCCTCCAAGATGTCATCTCTCCTTACTGCAGTAACTGACTCCCTAACTAATAATGCAATGCCTCCTCCTCTTTTACCCCCTCCCCTGTCTCGCCTGAAGATTCTATATCCCGGAATGTTGAGCTGCCAATCCTGCCCCTCCCTCAACCATATCTCAGTGATGGCTAATATATCACAATTCCACGTGTCAATCCTCACCCTTAACTCATCCGTTTTACCTGTAATACTCCTGGCATTAAAGTAGAGGCCATCCAGCCTTGCCTTACTCCCTTGAAACTTAATGCAGCTGTATTCCCTCTGGCTTGATTGATTTACTGTATTATGATGTGTCCCTATTCTGCTAACATTCTATGTCCCCTCCCCCTGCCGAATTAGTTTAAACTCCTCCCAACAGCACTAGCAAATCCGCCCGCAAGGATGTTAGTCCCGCTCTGGTTCAGATGTAGTCCGTCCCGCTTGTACAGGTCCCACCTTCCCCAGAAACTGTCCCAGTGATCCAGGAATCTAAAACCCTCCCTCCTGCACCAACTCTGAAGCCACATATTCATCTGCGCTATTCTCCTATTTCTGAGCTCGCTAGCTCATAGCACTGGAGTAATCCAGAGATTACAACCCAAGAGGTCTTGCTTGTTGTCCCATTATTTAAAAAGTGTGCGAGGGACCAAATAATTATAGGCCCGTCAGTTCGACTTCTGTGGGCAAATTATTGGAAATTTTTCTGAGATACAGGATAAACTGTCACCTAGAAAGGAACAGATTAATTAGGGATAGTCGGCATGGTTTTATTTGGGAAGGTCATGTTTTAATAACTTAATCAAAATTTTTGAGGAAGTAACAAGGAGGATTGATGAGGGTAGTGTAATGGATGTTGTCTACATGTATTTTAGAAAGACATTTGACAAGGTCCCACATGACAGACTGGTCAGAAAATTAAAAGCCCATGGGATACAGGGGAATGTGGAGTTGGATTCAAAATTGGATCAGCGACAGGGAACAAAGGGTAATGGTTGATGGATGTTTTTGCAAACGGAAAATGGTTTCCAGTGGCATTCCACAGGGCTCAATGTTGGGTCCCTTGCTATTACTGTATATGTTAATGATTTGGGCTTAAATGTGGGTGACATGATGGGAAATTTGCAGATGACGCAAAAGTTGACCATGTAGCTGATAATGAAAAGGATAGCTGTTGCCTCCAGAACGATATCAATGGTTTAACTGAGTGGCGGAAAAGTGGCAGATGGAATTCAATCCAGAGAAATATGAGGCATTGCATTTGGGGAGGGAAAACAAAGCTAGGGAGTACACAATAAATGGGAGGATATTGGGAGGGGTAGAGGAAGTGAGAGACATTGGAGTGCATGTCCACAGGTCTCTGAAGGTGGCAGGATAGGTGGATATGATGGTAAAGAAAGCAAATGGAATTAATTCCTTTATTGGATGAGGCATAGAATACAAAAGCAGAAATGTAATGATGGAACTTTATAAAATGCTGATTAGGCCACTGCTGGAATTGTGTGTACATTTGTGGTCGCCACATTACAGGAAGGTCATAATTGCTCTGGGAGAGTACAGAGAAGATTTACAAGAATGCTGCCAGGGCTTGAAAATTGCAGCTCTGAGGAAAGATTGGATAGGTTGGTGATGTTTTCCTTGGAGCTGAGGGGTAACCTGATTGAGGTGTACAAGATTATGAGGGGTCGAGATAGAGTAGACAGGGATGGCCTGTTTCCCCTGGCAGAGATGTCAATTACCAGGCGGCATAGACTTAGGGCGATTGGCAGAAGGATTAGAGGGGACATGAGGAAAAGCTTCTTCACCCAGAGAGTGGTGGGTGTTTGGAATTCACTGCCTGGTTTGGTGGTGGAGGCTGAAACCCTCAACTCACTTAAAAGGCACCTGGATCTGCACCTGAAGTGCTGTAAACTGCAAGGCTACAGACCAGATGCTGGAAGGTGGGATTAAAATGGGCAGCTAGGTTTTAAAAAATTTTTCTGTTCAGGCAGCACTGACAGAATGGGCTGAATGGCCTCGTTCTGTGCTGTAACTTTTCTATGGTTCTATGATCTGCTATCACCTGTTTTGTGTCTGGTGGTAAAAATGAAAATTCATGCGAGAGTCTAACTTTCCTGTGCAGCTCATTGTAGTACCAATTTCAGACTGAAGATGGTAGTAATGAGCTGTAGAAAGATCAGTAAAGTTTGACAGTGCAGAATCATCACTTGCAAAGGCTCAAGGCTCCCACAAAGATCACAAAACAGCCACCAAGTGAACTCTTGTTTGCTGATGCCTGTGCTCTCATAACAGATATTTCAGATGACATCCAGCTGCTTGTTGGCTGCTTTGTCCAGGCCTCAGAAACACTTCGGCCTCACAATGAGTCTGTAAAAGAGATTTTATACCAACCTGCCCCTGGCCACAAACTCTAAGACCCCAGAGTCACAATTCAGTCCTCAACTCAGTTCAGAGGTTCCCCTATCTTGGGAGTATCCTCCCCAAATGATGAAATTGCCCTTCACCTGGTAAAAGCAAGGTCAGCATTCGGCATTTAAATAAACTTCAAAATTATTAAGTGAGTGCTGAAGATGTGAAATTTATTTCTGGGGGTTGCCTGAGCAATACTTTAGGTAAAAGTGAGTGGAAACAGTGAGTGAATGATCATAGACAATGCCCGGGGTACGTGTCAGACTGTTACTTCAGCCCTTGGCCCAGGATTTGAATCAAACAACAACAATTTCCATTTCTACAGTAGCTCTGCAGAGTAAAATGTCCCAAGGTGCTTCACAAGATCATTATCTAACAGAATTTGACACTGAGCCACATAAGGAGATATGAGGACAGATGAAGAAAAGCTTGGTCAGAGGCAGGATTTATGGAGTTCTTAAAAGGGGAAAGTGAGGGAGAGAGGTGAGGAGATTTAGAAAGGGATTTCGAGAGCTGAGTGTCTAGTCAGCTGAATACACGACTAGCAATGGGGGAGCGATGAAAACTGGGGAAGCACAAGAGGCCAAAAAGGGAGGAACACCGACATCTGGGAGGCTTGTAGGACCGAAGCTGGTTGCAGAGATAGGGAAGGACGAGGACATGGAAAGTAAGGATGATTATGTTAAAACTGAAGCATTTCTGACGGGTAGCCAGTGTAGGTTAGTGAGAACAGGAGTTATGGATGAATGAGATCTGGTGACTGCTTGGTGCAGCCATGACCAGTTTACCTGGTGCCAGGGTCTAGGAGTCCATTCAGATAACTAAAAACCCAGTAGAGTTTGGAAGTTGTAGGATCAAAGCCCACACCCTGCTGAACATATAAACTGATCTGATCCTGAGGACAAATACTGAAGAAATCAAGAAGAAAGAATTTACATTCTTCCCGGTCTTTCCTGAGTGATGCCATCTTGTGACCCTCTCTGCCTCCTCTATCGGATGTTAAAGATCATGAGACATCTTCCTCCTTCAATAAGTTGATGGATCTGGAGGAGTTGGACATTGGAATATGCACTTATTTACAAATCTGACATGGTACATTACAGAATCCCAAAATTATTAGAAGCAGGCCATTTGGCCCATTGAGTCTGCACCGGCTCTTCAAATGAGTATTATGACTTCGTGCCATTCTCCTGCTTTTTCTCCATAACCTTGCACATTGTTTCTATTCAAATAATCATCTATTGGCCTCTTGAATGCCTTGTTTGAACCTGCCTCCACAACACTTGCAGGCAGTGCATTCCAGACCAGAACCATTCACTTTGTGAAAAAGATTTTCCTCATATCACATTTGATTCTTTTGCAAATCACTTTAAATCTGTGTCACTTCGTTTGCGATCCCTTGAACAGCAGGAACAGTTTCTCCCCCATCTACTCTATCCAGTCCCCTCATGATTTTGAACACCTCTCTCCTCTTAGCCTTCTCCTCTCCAAGGAAAACAATTCCAATCTCTACAATCTATCTTCATAACTCAAGTCTCTCATCCCTGGAACCATTCTTGTAAACCGCTTCTGCATTCTCTCCAATATGTTCACTTCCTTGCTATCATGTGGTGCCCAGAACTGTAAACAATACTCCAGCTGAAGTCGAATGAGTGCCTTATATAAATTCAGCATAACCTTCCTGTTCTTGTACTCTATGCCCCTATTAATAAAGCCCAGAATACTATATGCTTTATTAACTACTCTCTCCACCTGTCCTGCCACCTTCAATGATCTATGCACATATACACCCAGATCTTTCTGCTCCTGCACCCCTTCAAAATTTCACACCTTGTTTTAGATTGTTTGTCCATGTTCTTCCTACCAAAATGCATCAACTCACACTTCTCTGCATTGAACTTCATCTGCCACCTATCTGCCCACTCCACCAACTTGTCCATGTCCTTTTGAAGTTCGAGACTGTCATCCCCACAGTTCACAATGCTTCCAAGTTTTGTATCATCTGCAAACTTTGAAATTGTCCCCCGCCCACCATGATCTGGGTCATTAATATATATCAGGAAAACCAACGGTGCCAATACCGACCCCTGGGTAACTCCAGTACAAACCTTTCTCCAGCCCGAAAAATATCCTTTGACGATTACCCCCTGTTTCTTATTTCTCAGCCAACTTTGCATCCATGTTGCTGCTGTCCCTTTTATTACATGAGCTATAACTTTTCTCACAACTCCGTTGTGTGGCACTGTATCGAATGCCTTTTGAAAGTCCATGTACGCCACATCAGCAGCATTACCCTCATCAACCCTCTCTGTTACCTCTTCAAAAGACTAGAGGACATCAGTTAAACACAATATCCCCTTTAGAAATCCATGCTGGCTCTTTGTAATCAACCTACATTTTTCCACATGACTATTAATTCTATCCTGAATAATTTACTCTTGAAGCTTCCCACTACCAAAGTTAAACTGACTGGTCTATAATTGCTGGACTTATCCTTACAACCTTTTTTGAACAAGGGTGTAATGCTTTTAAATCTCCAGTCCTCTGGCACCTCCCCTAAGTCAAGGAATCACTGAAAGATTGTGCCAATGCTCCCGCAATTTCCATTCTTACCTCCTTCAATTTTTGGATGCATCTCAACCGGTCCGGGTGCCTTGTCAACCTTAAGTACTGACAGTTTATCCAACACTTCCTCCTTATCAATTTTGAACATTTCTAGTGACAGAGTTTCCTCCTCTGTCAATGTGGCCTCGGTAGCATCTGTTTCCTTGGCAAAGACAGATACAAAGTATTCGTTTAACACCTCAGCCATGCCCCCTGCCTCCATGTGTAAATCCCCTTTTTGGTTCCCAATCGGCCCTACTCCTTTTATCACCCCCTTACTATTTATGTATCTATAGAAGGCTTTGGGATTCCCCTTTATATTGGCTGCCAGTCTTTTCTCATGATTCTTCTTTGCTTCCCTTCTTTGCTTTTTCAACTCCCCTCTGAGCCTTCTGTATTCTGCTAGGTTCTCAGTTGTATTTTCTACCAGACACCTGTCATAAACCCATTTTATCTTCCTTATCTTAATTTCAACCTCCAATTTCATCATGGGAGCTCTGGATTTGTTTGCCCCACCATTCCCTTTTGAGGGATCATAGCTTGACTTCTTCTTTGACAATAGCCAATTGTTCAGCTACAGTTTTTCCTGCCAACCTATGGTTCTAGTCTCTCCGGCCCAGCTCCCTTATTGCCCAATTGAAGTCGGCTCTCCTCCAGTTAATTATTCTTACTCTGGATTGCACATTATCCTTTTCTAGCATCATCCTAAAACTTACAATACAATAATCACTGTCTACTAAATGTTCCCCCACTGACACTTGATCTACTTGGCCCACCTCATTTCCAAGAACCAGGTCCAACAGTTCATCCTTTCTTCTTAGATTCAGTACATACTGCTGGAGAAAATTCTCCTGAACACAATCTAGGAAATCTTGCCCCTCTCTGCCCTTTACAATACCACTGTCCCAGTCTACATTCAGGTAATTAAAGTCCCCCTTTATAACTACTCTATAATGGTCGCATCTTCCTTTAATTTCCCTGCAGATGTGTTCCTCTATGTCCTTCCGACTAGTTGGTGGCCTATAAACTGCACTGAGCAATGTGATTGCACCCTTTTTGTTCCATAGCTCTAGCCAAATTGATTCTGACCTTAAACCCTCTGGGACATCCTCTTTCTCCAGCATGTCAACGCTCTCCTTAACCAATACAACCACCCCTCCTCCTTTTCTCCCTGTCCTATCTTTTCTGAACAGCTTGTACCCAGGGATATTTAGTACCCAGTCCTGCCCTTCTGTGAGCCAGGTCTCTGTCATCATCACAAAATCATATTTCCACATGACAATCTGCGCCTGTAACTCCCCAATCTTATTCACTATACTCTGTGCATTCACATACATGCATAGTGTAGTAATTATAGTTTTGATAAATGTAGGATGGTAGCTTTAAGACTTATTGTGTTGCATTGTACCACATGATCGGTGCAAACAAACCAGCTTGTGGTGCGAGGAATCTTAGAGGAAAGTTCTTCTTTAGTTATGGAGCTTGATATACATATGTAACTGCTGCTCTTGCCCTGTAAATAAAGTGCAATGTTTAACCAAGAAAAGCTGCCTGGAAAATCAAGTCCATAACACACAGTGACCCTGATTTATACTTCATGACTTTCTCCCTTAATCCAACTCCACCTATTAACTTACTATTCTGTGTACTAGTGCTATCTGCCTCTCCCAGTATTTTGTGCACCTTGATATTCCTCTCTAATACTCTCTCATGGTTCCCACATCCCTGCTGAGTTAGTTTAAAGCACCCCCCAACAGCACTAGCAAAATGCCCTAAAAGGAACTCCATCCTGGACCTGTTCAGGTACAACCTGTCCAGCTTGTACAGGTGCCATCTCCCCCAGAGCCAGACCCAGGAAACTAAAGCCCTCCCTCCTGCACCATGCATTCATCTGCCTTATCCCCCTATTTCTGTACTCACTTGCAAGTGGCACTAGGGGTAATCTGGAGTTTACTACATTTGAGGTCTTGCTTGCTATTTTTCAACCTAGCTCCCTAAATTCTGATCACAGGACCACACCTCCCTTCCTACCTAAGTCATTGGTACCGATGTAGACCACAACCTCTGGCTGATCACCTTCCCCCAGACGAATGTCCTGCAGTCGCTCGGTGACAATCTTGACTCTGGCTCCAAGGAGGCAACATATCACCCTGGAGTCACATCTACTGCCGCAGAAGCACCTGTCTATTCCCCTAACTAGTGAATCCCCTATCAATATTGCTTTTCCACTCTTCTTCCTCCCTTCCTGTACTCCTGAGCTGCTTGTGGTGCCACAAACGTGGTTCTGACTGCACTCCTCTGAGGAACCAAAGCCCTCACCAATATTCAAAACAGAAAACTGATTTGTGAGTGGGATCCCAGGGGAGTCCTGCACTCGCTGCCTGGTTTTCGTGGACTGCCTGGCGGTTACCCAATCTCTTTCTGTCTGCATGTTCCTAGCCTGCAGTGTAACCACCTCTCTGAACATGTTATCCACGTAGCTCTCAGCCTCATGGATGAGCCACAGTGACTCCAGCTGCCACTCGAGCTTCAAAACCCAGAGCTCAAGTTTCTGCAGCTGACAGCATTGCCTGCACATGTGGTCATCTAGGACACCAGCAGTGTCTACAACTTCCCACATATTACAGGGCACGCATTCCACATGACAGAGCTGCCCTGCCATGTCTTAACTTCACTTCCCTTACGTTAACTTTAATGCACTTTGGTTTACTTATATTACTTTATTTTACTGGACCTGACTTAAATTTACTCCCCTATTCAAAGTGTTTCACCCTAAATCCAAGTAGCTACGTCTTTACAGATAATATGCTTTTCTAATTTACAGCTGTTTAAAGACACCCTAACAGCAGTTTTTCACCAACCAATGAACTTGTGGTATTCTTGTGATGTCGCTCTTCATTTTTTTCCTTCAAACTTATTGTTCTAGAACTGAAGCCGAAACAGCTGTCTCCTGTGCATTCTCCAACCAGGGTCACTCTCTGCCTCTCTCCTGGGTAAATGTAGGTCCCAATCTGCTCTCTCTTTATATCCTCGCTGTCTCCTGTGCATTCTCCAACCAGGTTCGCTCTCTGTCTCTCTCCCGGGTAAATGTAGGTCCCAAGCTGCTCTCTCTTTGTATCCTCGCTGTCTCCTGTGCATTCTCCAACCAAGTTCGCTCTCTGTCTCTCTCCCGGGTAAATTTAGGTCCCAAGCTGCTCTCTCTTTATATCCTCACTGTCTCCTGTGCATTCTCCAACCAGGTTCGCTCTCTGTCTCTCTCCTGGGTAAATGTAGGTCCCAAGCTGCTCTCTCTTTATATCCTCACTGTCTCCTGTGCATTCTCCAACCAGGTTCGCTCTCTGCCTCTCTCCCGGGTAAATGTAGTTCCCAAGCTGCTCTCTCTTTATATCCTCGCTGTCTCCTGTGCATTCTCCAACCAGGTTCGCTCTCTGCCTCTCTCCCGGGTAAATGTAGTTCCCAAGCTGCTCTCTCTTTATATCCTCACTGTCTCCTGTGCATTCTCCAACCAGGTTCGCTCTCTGCCTCTCTCCCGGGTAAATGTAGGTCCCAAGCTGCTCTCTCTTTATATCCTCACTGTCTCCTGTGCATTCTCCAACCAGGTTCGCTCTCTGCCTCTCTCCCGGGTAAATGTAGGTCCCAAGCTGCTCTCTCTTTATATCCTCACTGCCTCCTGTGCATTCTCCAAACAGGTTTGCTCTCTGCCTCTCTCCCGGGTAAAATGAGATCCTTTAAAGTGGGGGATAATTTTGGTGAATGTTTTTCAGATTGACATCAGGATATCAATTAATTACGAGAAAATGAGTTGGAGTCAGACTGGGTTTGGATAAAATGAGTAAATACAACAGGGTGTATTTTTAAACTGATTTTTCACAGACTCCGGGTTACTGCCCCAGCAGGATAAGCCATTGTTATCTGGGTGAACAAGGAAATCCATTTGTCATTTAAAATGGAAACATGGTTTTGTGGGCACACAATGGACACATGGGCATGTCAACAAAATAAACAAAAAGCTAAACAACTGTGTGTGAGACTAAGTACGGGAAACTCGATTGTTGACCCTTTTCCATATCTATTGGGGTTCTCAGTCTCACAGCAGATGATTAAGGTTCTAGTATTGTTTATTTCGAGAGAGAGGGAGAAAAGATGATTATGGTCCCTCTCTCTGTACTGATTAGATCAATTCCTATTGCTTGATTACAGTTTATGTTTTAGAGCTCCTCATGTGTGACTCTGATTGCTCAGTGGTTAAATGCACTGACTGGTGTGATACTGAGACACACAGAGCAGGGAGAGCTCCTGTACTGAGTTCACTGGTCTCAAACAGAACAGTGCTGGGGATATGACAGTTGTCACAGAGTAGCCTGGCTGATAGATTTCTATTACACATTATCACATGTTACCTCCAGCTCAGAAACTGCTCATTCAGTCCAGCCTATCCATGTTGATGTTTAATTTCCACATAAGCCCCCTCCAAACTCTACTCATCTCACCCCATCAACATATCCCTCACATGTTTATCCAGTTTTCCCTGAAATGTTTCTATGCTATTCCCCTCAACTACTCCATGTGGCAATGAGTTCCACATCCTAACCACTTTCTGGGTAAATGTTAGGAAATAGAAATAGTTTAAGTAATTATACTGGTATTTGTGGGTGTTAGGAATGAGTTTTAGCTTTAAGTTTAAGTTCGATTTGTATTTCTATATCTGTGTGTTACGAAAGGTCAAATTGAGTTTTAGTTTCACTTTATTGTATTTCGAATGAGGTTTTTACAACTGCTGCAGCTCGGTTAAACAAACAGGAATAGAAAAAAAAAACAGGGCTGTGGGTTCGGAGAGGCAGGTCCCTCCCACAGATGCACACATAGAAAAGCTAGAAACTGCAGTTCGATTTCGAAGCTGCTTTGAATTTAATTTTTGAAGACAGCTGCCAGGCAGAAGCAGACGAGGAGGCTCAGGTAGCCAGTTCCAAGCTAAAGTTGGTTGAAAGTTGGTGTCAGGAGAGACTGGAGCAAAGGGGACAGATGTCCAATCCCAAGCTAAAGAAAAGACCCGCACATCCCCACATTGGAACAAGAGAAAGTCCCAAGAAGATCTGTTCGCCAAAGGAAGGGCAGGAACCTGGAAAAGGTCCTGTTAAGTGAAGTTAAGTTTGAGGGGCAGAGAGAAAGGCTCCAAGCTTCAGATTTAAAGAGACAAAAGCTGCAGGAAGCGAGAACAACCTGTAAGAGGCAAGAAGGTCCAAAGAGGCGTCTGAAGGGCTGTACCTCTTTGCTATGGACATGTGAAGCAATTATACTATTGATGGCTCAGTTGATGAGAGAGAGTGAGTGGAAGACAGCTTGAATGCATGTGGTGACCCAGGGGAGAGGAACATAGGAGAGAGAGTTTGAAACCCTGGAGGTGAAGCCTTGCAGAAGTCGTCTGAGAGAAAGTGTCCATTTGGGAGAATATTCCAAGTTGAAATCTTGGAGAGTGGAGATTGGAAACCCTCATGTGAAGGGGGGAATTCAGTGAGACTAGTTAGCTCATGGCGTGACAAGTGTCTGGGGGGAGTTGATGAGAGATCCATAGCATCTGATTGACGTGGCATCTGTCACTTGGTTTCAGAGTGTAGTGTGTCTGACCACAGGGTACCTGTTGGTTTACATGGCCTGTGTACTTACTGTGAACACTAAAATATAAGATAGCCTTTGTAACTTGTGTTATCCTTACACATCTGTATATATCTGTAAAGGTATACTTGTGGGTGAAGGAGTGTTAGGGGAAATACAGTAAGAATTTATTGACAGGGAATGAATTACTTAAAATCTCCAGGCAGCCAGTGCTGCCAAGCACATTAATAGTTAAAGGTTACCAGACGAACCTTGCACAGCCTTAGGGCCTGCAAACAACAGAAAGGCCTTGGGAGCCGGACTGGAGTCAGAGGATGACAACAACATAGATTAAGTGAGCTCTTCAACAGATAAGGAAAGGACAGATGGTCCCAGCCTAGATAGGGGGAGAGGTCTCTGCCGGTGTGAAAGAGGGTGTATGATGTAACCTATATCCTGACAAAGTTGGAATTTGAACAATGTTCTTGTCGGTGATCAGTAGTTTATAACTAAGCGGTATACTTGTGATTTGGTAGAGTTCTACCTCAAGCTGCTTTGAGGTGGCTCTCTCCTTGCAATTGCTTGAATAAACGATTGTGGCCTGTACCTGAGCCTCCTGTGGTTCGTTTGTCAAAGTTACCACAACAGTTTGGCATAGTCGGCAGGATACTCTGATCGGATCCTCGGGGCGGCTGTGCAAAGTGGGGGAGTATGCTTTATTTACCACCCGTAGTTAGTGCAGTAAGCCTACCCAAGAATTGTCCAGAAGAGTATCAAAAGAATCGGGAGGTGGACTCAGGACAGGAGGCGCTGGGTTAGGAGGCAGAGCCGCGCTGGTGGGCTAGCAGTGCCAAAGCCACACAGGGAGTCCAGACCACTACCGAAACAGGAAGCGAAGCCGTGCTGGTGGACTATGGTTTGAAATATAACCATAGCCGAAGCCACGCAGGGAGGCCAGATCCCTGGTTAGAGAAACAGGAGGCGGAGCCGTGCTGGCGGGTTACGGTTTGCAGTAAAGCCATAGCCGAAGCCATGCAGGGAAGCCAGACCCCTGGGGAAACAGGTAAATCGCAAGTACCGCAAGTATCTAAGTTGTCAGAGCCGCCCGAACTAACTGCGCAGAGACAGACGGAATAGAAGAATAGAATGCCATTAGGAAAACAGGAAAGTGCTATGGAACTCGACTGTGGAACCATGGGCTCCATCACGAGATTCGTAGCAGAACAACAGTCAAAATTAATCAAGAAAATGTGGAAGGATGATTGGAACTCGAAAGGTCCCCTATTGAATGTTATGTAACTTAAAGAAAATGAATTGATCTAAGTCACAAGAGCTGTTTGTGCTGAAGAGAGAGAGAGAGAGAGGGAAAGGGGGCATCCCTCGGGGGGTTAATGAGCAGTGACAGGCAGGAGCAGAGGAAATGTGAGCTTCAGTCAGTTTGATTGTCCCTATAGGTGGAGCCTCCAAGATCCCTTTATTCCCCCTGCTGCTACTTGAAGTTTCATTTAGAGTACGAGAGTTTTAAGTCGTTAAGTTCAATATTATAGGAAAATATCTACATACCTTTATGTATGTGTTTGTTTGTGTGCAAGGAAGCATTTGTGAGCTTTCATGTGTTTTTTCCCCTAAATTGTCATTTGTGTGTGTAGTTCAGCAGTTTAGAGTCGAAAGCCCCATATTAGATTAAAGGAAAAGTATACTCAAACATTCCAAAGTTTTAAGTACAAGGTTCAGTTGAGATTTCCAGCAAAAATTGCAGTTTGAAGGTATTGTAAAGATAAAACAAGGTTGGCCTTTGTTTGAGATGAACCAGCCTTTGTACCACCCCCTTGCAGACTGGTAGGAGCCAGCCCTTATCACTAGCTTCCAAGCCGATAGGGATTGATATAAACTGTTACCACAACAGTTTGGCGTAGCCGGCAGGAGTATTGTCGTATAGTTAATCTTTTCTGGTGTAATAAATGTTTTATTCCTTTGTTAAAAGTTCATCATCTGACTCCCGTGACTCTGTTCAATAGCTACTCTTCATGTATCTAAGCAAACAAATTAAATGTAAGGATCTATCATGCTGGATTCCACTCTGGGATCAGGCTTGTCCAGGGGTAATCTCAGCTGGGGATCATGACAAAGTTGGGGTTCTTGCAGGATTTGAAATGCGTACAGTGGGTGATTAGACACGGAATAATGATTGGTTTGGGGTTATCATTATAAGGTGGGATTGGAAATCCTTGAATATTGGTGGGATCTGTGAACCCTTTAAAACAAGTACATGGAGGAACAGAGGTACTGGCGTAGGAATTGGAGTTGCTGTGAGGAATGTTTTACAGGTTGGAATTCAAAATGGCTTTCGAGTTTGCTACAGGTGGAATATGTAACCCTGGCTGGTTTACAGAAATTAACCAAGAGTAAGCTAATGGAATTGGCGGAAAAGTTGGACTTTGAATTACCTGAAGAGGTGAGGAAAGCAGACATAGTTGATAATTGCACAGTCATTTGAAACTGGGGGGGTAACAGAGAGACCACATTCTCCAGGGAGTGAGTCACAGCTGGAGGTAGTGAGACTTCAGTTACAAATGAAGAACAAGCAAAGGAACTGGAAAAAGTAAAAGAAAAGGAAAAAGGGAGAGTATTTCAAAGAGAAATGGAAATGTGAAAACTTGACCTCTGGCGGGAGAAGTTAGCAATGGAGGAAAGCGAGAAGAGACAAGAAGGCGAATAGTAGCTTACAAGGCTGGAAGTTAAAAAAGAGATCTCAGGTGCTAAGGAAAGTTCTGATGATGAGAAAAGCTTCAACCTAAAACCTAATGGGGAGATGTTTAAGTTTGTGCACATTCTCCCAAAGTTTGAGTAAAGGAATGTAGGGGCATTTTTATTTTGTTTGAAAAGGTGGCTAAGCAAATGAAGCAGCCAAATGAAATCTGGACATTACTTTTACAGTCTAGGTTGGTAGGTAGAGCTGTTTCACTTTTAGAAGAGGTACTGGTGGATTATGATGCAGTGTAAAAGGCTATTCCGAGTGCATATGAGTTAGCCCCTGAGGCACACAGGCAGAAATTTCAGAATATAAGGCAACAGCCTGGGCAGACCTATGTTGAGTTTGAGAGGGTAAAATAAAATAATTTTGGCCGTTGGATATGGGCATTAAAGATAGAGATGACGTGTGAAGTTCTTGGGGAACTAATTCTCTTGGAAGAATTTAAAGATTCACTTCCTGTTGTAGTTATAACCCATGTTAAAGACCAGGACATTAAAACAGCTAGGGAGGCAGCGGAGGTGGCTGACGATTTTGAAGTGGTCCATAAACCTATACCCTTTTCCTTGCATCCCCTAAACCCGAGAGGGATAGAAGATGGGAAGGTGAAAGGGAGGCAAGTGGCCAGGGAAGAGAAGGGTCAGTTGGGAATTCTTCCAACAGAGGGCGCTGGTGAGAGGTGATGGAAGAATTCTGGGAGAAGTCACCGCAGACACCACGACTCAGGAGGGAATTGAGGAGAAGGACTCTTGCACTCAACAGGAGGAAGAATATCCAACAGAGGGTGCTGGTGAGAAGTGAGGAAGCGTTCTGGGAGAAGTCACCGCAGACACTGTGACTCAGGAGGGAATTGAGGAGAAGGTCTCTTTCATTCAACAGGAGGAAGAGCATCCAACAGAGGATGCTGGTGAGAAGTGACTGAAGCATTCTGGGAGAAGTCACCGCAGACACCGCGACTCAGGAGGGAATTGAGGAGGACCCACTGTCAAAGAACGGAATAGCCCCAAACATTACATTGCTGTAGTGTTTCCATCCCTCCCTCCTCCTCAAACATAAAAAAAAGAGAGAGAGGAAGAGGCAGTGCCTTCAGGAGTGCACAAGGCTGTGAGGGACACTCTTCTAAAAGTGGATTTTAAAGAAAAAGCAGCTGATTGGTAGTAAATCCTGGGAGCAGACTCAGAGGGAGGAGCACTGGAGCAATGAGTATATATCTAGCTTACCTCGGGGATTCACGGTCTTGTCTCCAGGGAGCAGACTCGGAGGGAGGAGCACTGGAGCGGTGACCTTGGGGCACAGAGTCACTGAAGCCAAAACTGAAAAAGTGACATCACAGGAATGTTGTGACCTGATTGGTTGGTAGGAAATCTTCACCAAATCTGAAAAAAAAACACTGCAAAGCTAATTAATAAATTAATTAACTAAGTCGAGATGGCTGGGCAGGTGATGTGCTGTAGATCTGTGATGTGGGAGCTGGCAGATCCCATTGCGAGCCGCAGTGACCTCATCTGCGGCAAATGTTGGTTGCTGGAGGAACTCCGGCTCAGAATTGATGAGCTGGAGTCGGAACTCTGGACGCTGCGGCACATCCGGGAGGGGGAGAGTTACCTGGACGCTTTGTTTCAGGAGGCAGTCACACCCGGTAGATTAAGTACCTCAAGCTCGGTCAGTGGTCAGGGTCAGCAGGGTGTGACTGCAAGGGGGGCAGGTAGAGGGATCCTGTGTTTAGGAACAGAGGAGCCTCAGCTCTTGACCTTGTCCAACAGGTACGAGGTACTTGCTCCCTGTGTGGATGAGGAACAGGGCTGTAGGGAGGATGAACCAGCTGACCACGGTACCGTGGCACAGGAGGCCATTCAAGAGGGGGGAGCAAAAAGACAAGTGGTAGTTGTAGGGGATTCTATAATTAGGGGAATTGATAGCTTCATTTGTAAGCAGGATCGAGAGTTCCGCATGGTATGGTGCCTGCCCAGTGCCAGTGAGGGACATCTCTGACCGGCTTGAAAGGATATTGGAGAGGGTGGGGGAGGATCCAGTTGTTGTGGTCCACGTCAGGACAAATAACATGGGTAAGACTAAGAAAGAGGACCTGTTTGGGGATTATCAGTAACTAGGAACTAAATAAAAGAACAGGTCCTCAAGGGTTATAATCTGTGGATTACTACCCGAGCCACGTGCAAATTGGCATAGGGACGCGAGAATAAGGGAAGTAAACACGTGACTAAAGGAGTGGTGCGGGAAAGAGGGGTCCATTTCATGAGGCACTGGCATCAGTGTTGGAACAGGAGGGATCTGTACCATTGGGACGGTCTCCACCTGAACCGATCTGGGATCAATGTTCTAGTGAAAAGGGTAAATAGGGTGGTCAACAGGACTTGAAACTAGAAAGTGGGGGGATAGGGAAGGGTAAAACTCCAAGAAATATGACTAATGGGAAACAAAGCAGCAGGTTGGCGTGTGGGGGGGTGGATTCAACTTCATGGAAAATTATGAAAAAACCAAGGAGAACCCAGGAGAGGCTATTAAAGTCCCCAGAACACAAAATAGGACAGAGTGTTTGGAAAGGGCTAGGAATCTAACTTCAAGCACATCAGATAAAGGGACGACAATGAGATAGGGGACGGGAAATACAAGACTGAAGGTGTTGTATCTGAATGCACGCAGTATACGAAATAAGGTAAATGAGCTTGTGGCACAGATTGAAATTGGCAGGTATGATGTGGTGGGCATCACAGAGACATGGCTGCAAGGGGATCAGGAATGGGAGCTAAGTATCCAGGGATATACATCCTATCGAAAAGATAGGCAGGTTGGCAGAGGGGGTGGGGTTGCTTTGTTAGTAAGAAATGAAATTAAATCGATAGCAAGAAATGATGTAGGGTCAGATGATGTAGAATCTGTGTGGGTGGAGCTGAGGAGCCGCAAAGGTTAAAAAACCATAATGGGAGTTATGTACAGGCCTCTGAACAGTAGTCAGTATGTGGGGCACAAGATATACCAGGAGATAGAAAAGGCGTGTAAGAAAGGCAAGGTTACAGTGATCATGGGGGAATTCAATATGCAGGTAGACTGGGAAAATCAGGTTGATAGTGGATCCCAAGAAAAGGAATTTGTGGAATGTCTACGAGATACGAGATGGCTTTTTTGGATCAGCTTGTGGTGGAGCCCATTAGGGAACAGGCAATTCTGGATTTAGTGATGTGTAATGAGGCAGATTTGATAAGGGAGCTTAAGGTGAAGGAACCCTTAGGAGGAAATGACCATAATATGACAGAATTTACCCTGCAATTTGAGAGGAAAAAGCTGGAATCAGATGTAACGGTATTACAATTGAATAAAGGTAACTACAGAGGCATGCGGGAGGAGCTGGCCAGAATTGACTGGGAGATGAGCCTAGCAGGAAAGACAGTGGAACAGCAATGGCAGGAGTTTCTGGGAGTAATTGGCAGGCACAGCAAAAATTCATCCCGAGGAAGAAGAAGCATACTAAAGGGAGGACGAGGCAACCATGGCTGACAAGTGAACTCAGGGACAGCATAAAAGCTAATGAGAAAGCATACAACGTGGCAAAGAGCAATGGGAAACCAAGGGATTGGGAAGCCTACAAAGAACAACAGAGGACAACTAAAAAAGAAATGAGGGAGAAGATTAAATATGAGGGTAAACTAGCCAGTAATATAAAAGAAGATTGCAAGAGTTTTTTTAGATATGTAAAGGGTAAGAGAGAGGCAAAAGTGGACATTGGGCCACGGGAAAATGACTCTGGAGAAGTGGTAGTGGAGAACAAAGAAATGGCGGAGGAACTGAATAGGTACTTTGCGTCAGTCTTCACGGTGGAAGACACAAGTAACATCCCCAGAGTTCAAGCGAGTCAGGGGCCAGAGGTGAGTATGGTGGCCATTAACAAGGAGAAGGAAAACTGAAAAGTCCGGAGGTGGATAAATCACCTGGACCAGATGGATTACACCCCAAAGTTCTGAAGGAGATAGCTGAAGAGATAGTGGAGGCGTTAGTGGTGCTCTTTCAGAAATCACTGGCGTCAGGGAGGGTCCCAGAGGACTGGAAAATCAAGGGAGAGAATTCAAAAATCTGGAGTGCAAAGGGACTTGGGAGTCCTAGTCCAGGATTCTCTTAAGGTTAACTTGCAGGTTGAGTCGGTAGTTAGGAAGGCAAATGCAATGTTGGCATTTATTTCGAGAGGACTAGAATACAAAAGCAGGGATGTGCTGCTGAGGCTTTATAAGGCTCTGGTCAGACCACATTTAGAATATTGTGAGCAATTTTGGGCCCTGTATCTCAGGAAGGATATTCTGGCCCTGGAGAGGGTCCAGAGGAGGTTCACGAGAACGATCCCAGGAAGGAAAGGCTTAAAATATGAGGAACGTTTGAGGACTCTGGGTCTATACTCGATGGAGTTTAGAAGGATGAGGGGGGATCTGACTGAAACGCAGAATACTGAAAGGCCTGGATAGAGTGGACGTGGGGAAGATGTTTCCATTAGTAGGAGAGACTAGGACCCGAGGGCACAGCCTCAGGGTAAAGGGAAGACCTTTTAGAACAGAGATGAGGAGAAACTTCTTTAGCCAGAGAGTGGTGAATCTATGGAATTCATTGCCACAGAAGGCTGTGGAGGCCAGATCATTGAGTGTATTTAAGACCGAGATAGATAGGTTCTTGATTGGTAAGGGGATCAAAGGTTACAGGGAGAAGGCGGGAGAATGGGGTTGAGAAACTTATCAGCCATGATTGAATGGCAGAGCAGCCTCGATGGGCCGAATGGCCTAATTTCTGCTCCTATGTCTTCTGGTGTTATGGTCTAAAATCGCTAATGTAACCCCCCTGTTTAACAAGGGAGTGAGGCAAAAGATGGGAAATTACAGGCCGATTGCCTGACCTCGGTCATTGGTAAGATTTAAGAGTCCGTTATTAAGGATGAGATTTCAGAATACTTGGAAGTGCATGGTAAAATAGGGCAAAGACAGCACGGTTTCATCAAGGGGACGTCATGCCTGACAAATCTGTTAGAATTCTTTGAGGAGGTAACGAGTAGGTTAGACAAAGGAGAGCCAATGGATGTTATCTACTTGGACTTCCAGAAGGCCTTTGACAAGTTGCCACACAGGAGGCTGCTCAGTAAGATAAGAGCCCATGGTGTTAGAGGCAAGGTACTAGCATGGATAGAAGATTGGGTGTCTGGCAGGAGGTAGAGAGTGGGGATAAGGGGGTCCTTCTCAGGATGGCGGCTGGTGACTAGTGGAGTTCCGCAGGAGTCAGTGTTGGGATCACAACTTTTCACTTTGTACATTAATGATCTAGATGAAGGAACTGAGGGCATCCTGGCTAAGTTTGCAGATGATACAAAGATAAGTGGAGGGACAGGTAGTATTGAGGAGGCAGGGAGGCTGCAGAAGGATTTGGACAGGTTAGGAGAATGGGCAAAGAAGTGGCAGATGGAATACAACATGGGGAAGTGTGAGGTCATGCACTTTGGTAGGAAGAATAGAGGCATGGACTATTTTCTAACTGGGGAGAGAATTCAGAAATCTGGAGTGCAAAGGGACTTGGGAGTCCTAGTCCAGGATTCTCTTAAGGTTAACTTGCAGGTTGAGTCGGGAGTTAGGAAGGCAAATGCAATGTTGGCATTTATTTCAGACTATATTTAGAATATTGTGAGCAATTTTGGGCCCCGTTTCTCAGGAAGGATGTGCTGGCCCTGGAGAGGATCCAGAGGAGGTTCACGAAAATGATCCCAGGAATGAAAGGCTTAACATATGAGGAATGTTTGCAGACTCTGGGTCTATACGCGATGGAGTTTAGAAGGATGAGGGGGGATCTGATTGAAACTTATAGAATACTGAAAGGCCTGGATAGAGTGGACGTGGGGAAGATGTTTCCATTAGTAGGAGAGACTCGGACCCCAGGGCACAGCCTCAGAGTAAAGGGAAGACCTTTTAGAACAGAGATGAGGAGAAACGTCTTTAGCCAGAGAGTGGTGAATCTATGGAATTCATTGCCACAGAAGGCTGTGGAGGCCAGGTCATTGAGTGTATTTAAGACTGAGATAGATAGGTTCTTGATTGGTAAGGGGATCAAAGGTTACGGGGAGAAGGCGGGAGAATGGGGTTGAGGAACTTATTCAGCCATGATTGAATGGTGGAGCAGACTCGATGGGCCGAATGGTCTAATTTCTGCTCCTAGGTCTTATGGTCTTATGGTTCACTAAATTGGTCCCTGGGATGAGGGGGTTGTCCGATGATGAGAGGCTGAGTAAATTGGGTTTATATTCTCTGGAGTTTAGAAGAATGAGAGATGATCTCATTGAAACATACAAGATTCTGAAGGGGTTTGACGGGGTGGACGCTGAGACATTGTTTTCCCAGGTCGGAGAATCTAAAACAAGGGAGCTCAGTCTCAGGATAAGGGGCCGATCATTTAGGACTGAGGTGAGGAGAAATTACTTAATTGAAGTTAAGGGTTGTGAATGTTTGGAATTCTCTACCCCAGAGGATTGTGGATGCTCCATCGTTGAATATATTTAAGGTTGGGATAGACAGATTTTTGGTCTCTCAGGGAATTAATGGATATAGGGAGCGGGCAGGAAAGTGGAATTGAAACCCAAGATCAGCCATGATCGTATTGAATAACGGAGCAGGCATTGGAATGTTCCACAGCTCGTCTGGTGGAATCTTTATCTCTAGGATTCCTATCTAGAAAGGTCAGATGTGGTCTGCTCCTGCTCCTATCTCTTGTGCTCATGCAGGTGACCAAATGTTTTAAAAAAAAGACTTGCATTTTCATGGCATTTTTCACAAGTACCAGACATCTCAAGGAGTTTTACAGGCAATGAAGTACTTTTGATGTGGTCACTGTTGTCTTGTAGGAAACATGGTAGCCAAGTTGCACACAGAAAGCTCCCACACACAGCGATGTGATAATGACCAGATAGCATGTTTTTGTGATGTTGATTGAGGGATAAATATTGGCCAGGACACCGGGGAGAACGCCCCTGCTTTTCTTTAAAATGGTGCCGTGGGATCTTTTACATCCATCGAATCAGGCAGATGGTTTAGCGTCTCATCTGAATGACGGCACCCCTCTGACGGTGCTGCACTCCCTCAGTGCTGCACTGGAGTGCCAGCCTTGATTTTGTGCTCAAATTTGGTGAGAGAGTTAGGTTTTAAGGAGTATCTAAAGGAGGAGAAAGAGAGGTAGAGAGCCAGAAAGATTTAATGAGGGTATTCCAGAGCTTGGGGTTGAAAGCCAATGGTGAGGTAATTGAAATCTGGAATGTGAATGAGGTTAGAATTGGGGGAGTGCAGAGATCGTGGAGATTTGTAGGGTTGGGGAAGGTTATAGAGGAAGGGTGAGGGGGTCATGGAGAATCATGGAGAAACTTGAGAATTTTAAAATCGAGACATTGCCAGGTCAGCAAGCACAAGGATAATGTGTGAACAGGACGCGACGCGGATTAGGATATGGGCAGCAGAGTTTTACATGAAGCCGGGATTACTGAGGGCGAAAGATGGGAGGCCGGCCGGTAGGGTGTTGGGAGTAGTCACATCTAGAAGTGACAAAGACATGGTTGAGGGTTTCAGCGGCAGATGAGCTGAGGTAGGGGTGGAGTTGGGCAATGTTACAGAGGGGGGAGTGGTCGGCCATTGTGATGGAGCAGATATGTGGTCGGAAACTTATTTTGAGGTTGAATTCTACACCAAGGATTTGAACGGTTTGATTCAGCCACAGGCCTTTGCAGGTTTGGGAATGAAAATGATGGGCAGGGAATGGGTAGGGATTGAAGACAGTAGCTCTGGTATTCCTACTAATTAGCTGGAAGAAATTTCCACTCAGCGACAGGAGTCTGAAGTGGTATTAAATTAGGCTTTGAATGTATATGCTGTACAAAAGGTGATAAATTTCAACTCCATAGCATTGATGGTCTTTTTTAAATGATTCTTTCATGGGATGTAAGCATTGCTGGTAAGGTTAGAATTTGTTGCCCACCCTTAAATGCCCTTGAACTGAGTGGCTTGCTCGGCCATTTCAGAGGGCAGTTAAGAGTCAACCACATTGCTGTGGGTCTGGAGTCACATGTAGGCCAGACCGGTTAAGGACGGCAGATTTCCTTCCCTAGAGGGCATTAGTGAATCAGATGGGTTTTTAAGACAATCGATGATAGTTTCATGCTCACCCTTACTGAGACTATCTTTATATTCCAGATTTAATAATTGAATTCAAATTCCACCAGCTCCCGTGGTGGGTTTTGAACCCGTGTCCCCAGAACATTAGCCCGGGTTAATCGCACATCGCAACCCTTGGATCCATTTTTGGGAGCCATTGAGTGATCGGCCTGTACGCACATATACAGAGAGGGAGGGGGTGGGTTAAGACCTCCTCTAATGTCACATTTAGAATTAAAATCTTTGCAACCAGCTCCAAATCGTGTCTTTCAACATCAATGAAGAGATTATCCAATCAGCGTCACATTGCTCTTTATTTTATTGTTGTACTACTTGTGTGACTTTACTGTGTGCAAATTGGCTGCACCATTTCTTATAACGCAACAATCCAAAAGTACCTCAGTGACTTTAAAATGCTTTGGGACATCTTGAACCAAATTTCTTTTCTGTTCTTTCCTTCTTTCGCTGTCTCTAAACCCTGGAGCTGACCGAGCCTGTCAGCCACACAGGATGAAAAGGAGGGGATTAAGGGAATTAACTCTGAGACAGCAGGAGTGATTGATGAGCATTTAGGCAAATCCACCTCCTACCTCCAAACCATCATTAATTCTAACAGTTAAAGTGTTAGGAGGCACTTGTTCTGTAGCTGCTTATCTCAAAGCAATAGCTGAAACACCCATTTGCAGCTGGCAGTAGCTGGCTTGTGTTTTCTGGCTGTGATTGATGTCAGATGCAGTACTGATTAAAAAAGCTAATGGGTTGCTCTGTGGATAGAGTTCAGGAACATAGGGAATGGGAGGTGACCATTCAGATAGATCATGTCCAATCTACCCCTCAACTCCATTTTCCTGCCTTTGATCCTGATCCCTCGATACGCTTACCTAATAATTATCTGGCGATCTGCCTTGAAGATTTAATGCTGTAGTGCCCACCAGATATTTGGGGTAAAGAATTCCAGATTTCCACCACTCTCTGTGTGAAAGAATACTTTGTGGTGTTTCACTCCTGAATGTTGTGAATCATAAGAATTTTACATTGCCGAGGGAGGCTATTTTGTGTCTTATGTCCCTTTCTTTGAATTAGTCCCATTCCCGTACACAAGGAGCAGGCCATACAGCCCATCGAGCCTGCTCCTCCATTCAGTACGATCATGGAGAATCATGGGCTTCGACTCCACTCTCCTGCCTCCTCCCCATATCCCTTAATTCCCTGAGAGACCAAAAATCTGTCTCTTTTACTAAGTGGTTTGCTCAGCTGTTTCACAGTCTGGAGTCACTTGGAGGCCAGGCCCTGTAAGGAGAGCAGATTTCCTTCCTTGAGGGTGTTAGTGAACCAGATGGGCTTTTACAACAGCTGAGGATGGTTTCACAGTCACCATTACTGAGACTAGCTTTTAATTCCAGATTTATTAACTTGAATTTAAACTCCACCAGCTGTGGTGGAATTTGAACCCTTGCCCCCAAAGCATTAGCTTGGGTGTCTGGATTGCTGGTCTATTGACATTACCACTACCCCACCATGTCCCCCTATAGTGCGATGACTTTATGAAAATCTCTCATAACTTTGAACAGCTCTGTTAAACCTCCCTTTAACCTTTTCAGCCCTCAGGAAAACAATCAGAGCTTTTCTCATCTCTCCACATAACTGTTTACATTTGGAGTCAATTGAGAGGCATAAAGAGGTATCCATGCTCACAAAACTTTTAGATAAGTTTTTAAGCAGCTTTTGAAAGTGTCCAGGAGGCCCAAGGAACTTTGCAGAATTAATCTGACAGCTCAGAGAGATTATAACGCACTTGGTGCCAAGCCGAAGTGGAAGTGAAGTCATTTCTCAGGGGGATGGGGAAGGGCCAGGGTGGGAGTCACAGACTTTACCTCTGTGAAGAGATTTTGATGCCCCCCTCCTCCCACCTTCTCACTGTATAGAGGGAACAGATTTATTCCCATTGGGATCTGGAATGTACAGCCTGACAGCGTGGTGCAGGGCTTTCAAAAGGGAATTGGATAAGTACCTGATGGGAAACGAAAATTTGGGTTCTGGGGAAAGGGCGTGGAAGTGGGAACTAACTAGTGCTTGCAGAGGGCCAGCATGGACACAATGGGCCGAAAAGCCTCCTTCTGTGCAGTAACCATTCTGCAATTCTATCATAAGGTTGCATGATTATGTCTGAAGGTTTTTAGATCTTTATTTGGTACAGTACAGTTGTTATGTAACTAGAGAAGTAATCCAGAGGCCTGGGCTAATGACCCAGTAGGCGTGAGTTCAAATCCCACGATGGCAGTTCAGAGATTAAAATTAAATTAATTAAATATGGAATAAAAAGTTGTACTTAGTAATGTTAACTGTGAAACAACCATTTTGTTGTAAAAACCCATCTGGTTCACTAATGCCCTTTAGGGAAGGAAATCTGCTGTCCTTACCCGGTCTGGCCTACAAGTGACTCCAGACCCACAGCAATGTGATTGACTCTTAACTGCCCTCTGAAATGGCTGAGCAAGCCACTCAGTTATATTTAAAAAGGTGACCCGCTATCACCTTCTCAAGGGTAATTTAGACACGGACAATAAATGCCGGGCCTTGCCAGTATTGCCCAGGTCCAATGCATTAAAAAAAACCTGGTGCCTGTGACAGTCGATAAATAATCTATCAATGTTTGAAACCTGGGAAAGGTAGCAGGATGTACCTTTGGTGTTGTAATGTTAAAATGGCAGAAACTAATCCCGGTAGCTCAGTGGGTGAATGCTCCACCTCTTGAGCTGCCGCAATATGCAGAGTGGGAATGTCCTCTGGTCTTTGCGAAGTGGGCTGATCTCAGCTGGACTTGACAAGATGGTGGGTGGGGGGCAGGCTACATGTGGTGTTATCACTTCTGGGCGAGGGTTTGGAAGATCAGCTCCTGATTATTGCCCTAATGTCTCCTGCTGGAAAGTGTTAAGAGGTGAACATACCAACATATGAATTAGGAGCAGGAGTAGACCACTCGGCCCCTCGAGCCTGCTCTGCCACTCAATAAGATCATGCCTGATCTGATTGTAACTTCAACGCCACATTCCCACTGACTCCAGTTAACCTTTCACCCCCTTGCTTATCAAGAATCTATCTAGCTCTGCCTTAAAAATATTCAAAGACTCTGCTTCCACTGCCTTTTGAGGAAGAGAGTTCCAAAGACTCACAACCCTCTGAGAGAAAAAAATTCTCCTCATCTCTGTCTTCAATGGGCGACCCCTTATTTTTAAACGGTGATCCTTAGTTCTAGATTCTCCCACAAGAGGAAACATCCTCTCCACATCCATCTTGTCAAGTCCCCTCAGGATCAGGGGAGAGACGGGAGCCAGACTCTGGTATAATAAAAGCAAAATATGGCAGACGCTGGAAATCTGAAATAAAAACAGAGAGTGCTGGAAAAACTCAGCAGGTCTGGCAGCATCTGTGGAGAGAGAAACAGAGTTAACGTTGTGAGTCCGTGTGACTCTTCTTTGGAACTGACAGAACTGACAGCTCCAAAAAAAGAGTCATATTGGACTCGAAACGTTAACTCTGTTTCTCTCTCCAGAGATACTGCCAGACCTGCTGAGTTTTTCCAGCACTTTCTGTTTTTATTTCCGATGCAATGAAGTTCACAGCCTAAGCGTCCAGAATGAGAATAGCCATTCAGGGAAAGTCTAATTTCCTCACCTTTATTCCATCATTCCCACCCATCCCATCCACCCATTCCCATTGATTGCTGAGGTATCACAAGAGACACCAAGGGCAGAATTTACTGTCCCTGTTGACGTTGGGGGGTCATGGTGGGCGTGAGCGGACAATATGGTGGGAGGGCCAAAAATCGGTTTCACGCCGTCGTTTGCGATCACCCGCTCCGCCCGTTAATGGCGTCCCACCTTCCTGCTGCTGCACGTCAGGAACATCATTTTAATACATTTGCATCTGATGATTAGCCCCGCTTGCTGGAGTAAGTGGGAGGATGCCCAGGGGAACGTGCAAGGGTGGGGGGTGCCTCTGGAGCCCAGGACTGCCTCCTGGGGAGCGGAATGAGGGTGGGCATGGTCAGAGGGAACGGTGAGAACGAGAGTGAGCCGGTAGGGTGGGAGGGTGAGGGTGCGACGGGAGTGGTAGAAGGGGCAGCGAGGCTGGTTGGTGGGGACTCAGGGCCAAGCATGGACCCTGGGGGTGGGAGGGGAGGGAGGAGGTCGGAGTGTCAATGTGGATGGGGTGGGATTCTCGGGAAGATAGGGAACGCGCACATTCACCTGGACATCCTGGAAAGAAAAGGGATTGGAATGTAGGGTGAGGATTTGGGAGGTCTGTCATTGAAGCTGAAAGATGCCATTACACATTATTCAGTGAAAGCGATTATATTTTCAGATTATAAAGTGACAAAACGTGTTCACCCATGTAACCAGTTGTGATCAGGAGTTCTTAACTTTTCTAGGTGCTGCCCTGACATCCGCGGCAGGGGTGGAGACAACCTGTGCAATGGCTGGTCCTGTTGCCCCTGATGACTTTGGCCTGGGTCCTCTGGAGAGCTGAGGCCTCAAGGGGCCCAGCTTGCTTTGGCTGTCCTCCTATAGACCGGTGACAGAGGACGTATTTGAGGGGGTCACAGGTGAAGGGGGGCTCAGAGGGAGAGGACAGCTTCTGTGATTCCCGAGTGGATGACCTAGGGCGGTCCCGCTGCCGCTCCTCCTCCCTTCGGGTGACTGAGGGCCCCGGCCTGACCCCTTGAGAGGAAGGAGCACCTGGAGGGACATCGAGGTGCCTCATTTCCCTCTCGCGTCGCCACTGCAGGAACTCACCCATGGCTCCCGCGATGGAGTGCAGGTCCGTGTACATCTTGGCGTTCTGCTGGACCAGATTCTCCATGGTAACTGCCATCCTTCCCATGGAGACCTCCATATGGACACGTGTGGGCACCGCTTCAGCAGACAACAGGCAGACGCACTCCTCTAAGTCACGTGCCACTCTGCTGAGGGTTTCCAACAGCTCTGTGTTATGTTCCCCCACCTTCTGCTGACTCTCCAGGATGAGTTGGAAGGCCGAATCCAGAGATTCATCATCTGACTCGGACCTCACAGATGTCTCTTCCCCAGCAGCCCTCCGAGTGCCAGGGAGCTCAGCTGAACCTGCCTCCTCCTGCTGCGGACACCTGTCTGTGCCGTGACCACTAGATTATGAACCTGGGCCTGCTCTAGTTCTAGTTCCTACTGAGGTGTGCACCTCTGCGCTGGTGGAGGGTGTGGGTAAGCGCTGTGATGGGTCTTCCAGGCTGCTTATTTCCAGCTCTTCAATGAAGGAGGTGTCCTCTTGGCTGGAGGTGAGGACATTGATGGAGCTGAGGGACTGGCTGGCTGAGGCTGAGGGTCACTTGGCAGAGCTATTAGTGCATGGCATCAGAGTCAAAAGCAGAAGCGAGAGCACGCGCATTTGCGTTGAGAGAGGGATGACATGGTGCAGGAACCTCACATAGGCGTTCATCGCCGACCTCACTGTCGACGCAGGTACGGTCCACGCTCCGCAAAGTGAGTGAGGGGCCTAATGTGGACCACTCCACGCCCCGGTCTGGGACCTCTTCGTGCTGATGTGAGCTAGCTTCTCCTGCATGAAAACAGGGAGAGAGTGAGAGCAGGACGTATGGTGGGTAAAATGTCCTTTTTCCCTTCACGCAAATCTGGGACGATTCCTCCCCAAGACTCTACCTCAGCTGTGAGTCTAGGTGGACTATTTGACTATGGGGGCATCACAGCTAAGAGCCAATGCTGTTTATGCACCAGCTACTGGAATTAGGAACAGCTGAAGCAGCCTTGACCGCGATCAGGTAAGTGAGGACAGAATAGAGATCAAACTTAGGCTTTCCCAATACCATGGCACACTATCATACTGGACATGTGCTTTTCCATCAAGGTTTCCACTGAAGTTCTAGAAGGACAGGAAGCAGAATCCATGTGCAAGTGAGGAGGCTTCTCACTTTTTTTCCTTTATTCTTTCATGGGACCTGGGCATCACTGACAAGGCCAGCATTTATTCCCCAATCCTAATTGCCCTTGAACTGAGTGGCTTGTTAGGCCATTTCAGAGATGATTGCTGTGGGTCTGGAATCACATGGTGAATTTGAAAACAATCAACGAGACTAGCTTTTATATTCCAGATTTATTAATTGAATTTAAATTCCACCATTTGCCATGGTGGGACTTGAGCCCATGTTCTCCAGGTTATTAGCCAGAGTCTCTGCATTACTAGCCCAGAGACATTACCACTATGTAACCATCTCCCTCCTGATTGGGATGGAACTTGATGCGCATTAATTTGTGTCATATGATTGTCAGCATTACACATTGTGTCCTATATTTGCAGTGTTGAGCTGGACTGCAGTGGCAGCTCCATTCCAATCAAGCTTTGTAAAATGAAGGATGGATAAACTTCCTCTGGCACACCCTCGGCAATAAATATATCTCTTGTTTGATTCAATTGCCTAGGTTTTAATCAGCAGAGGAGTCATTTGTTATCTTCAACACTCCTTTCAAAGAGGAAGTTAGCGCTTAGCTAAGACTTATTGCCTGGAATATTTGACTCCCGACTCTCACCTGACTTTCAGTGTTAATGATTCATCCACGACTGTCATTATTTACGTGAATGCAGAACTTTGGTTTTTCTAGTACATTTTCTGCTTTCTCCCTCGTCTTATCTTGTTTTTCCCTGAGTTTCCCAATCCTGGAACTAACTGGCCAGTTCGCACTGTAAGATTTGGCCACTGTTAATTAGTGTCCCCCTTCTGCATACTCATCCTTCAACTTATTTGTTAAAATTAAAGTCCGTGGTATTAAAGGGACAGCAGCAGCCTGTATACGCAATTGGTAAAGGGATAGAAAGCAAAGGGCAATGGTGGTGGGAAAGGTAGTGGTATAGTGGTGTTGTTGCACAACTAGTAATTCATGAAGCCTAGAGTAATTTCTTTGGGGGGACCTGGGTTCAAATCTCACCACAGCAAATAATGTATTTTAAATTCAGTAAAAAATCTGGGATTAAAAATCTAATGATGACCATTGTTAATTGGTGCAAAAACTCATCTGGTTCACTAATGCCCTTTAGAGAAGGAAATCTGCTGCTCTTTCCTGGTACATGTGACTCTTGACACACAGCTATGTAATGACTGTATCTTTAAGACTTATTGTGTTATATGATATTGTGTGACAGTGTGAGCGAATCAGCTCCAAGTGCAGGAAACCTTAGAGTGGATGTTCTTCTCGTTGTGGAGCTTGATGGAAGCATGTAACTGCTCATGCAGCCTGTAAATAAAGTTTGATGTTTCTAATGAGAAACCTGTCTGGATTATCTTTCTCTCCCTATTTCTGTACCAGCTGTCATTGGCACTGTGTCATGACACATTGAACTGGTGTGATCCTCTCCATCATGTTCTTCCCCACCCTCCCTTGCTCTTTCCAACTATGGCCCACACCCACCCTATCCCCCTGGCTAGCCTGGCCATGGCAAGACCCCAGATTCACCTGACATCGTAGCTCCAGCAGAGGCCTTCCTCTTGGCCTCACTGCAGTGTCAGCAGTGGCCACTGGCCATGGTGGCGATGCTGGGACATGAGAGCTGCTTTCACCCTCTGATTGGTCTGCAACTCTCTGAGGTGGGACTTCCTCTTGATGAGGGGTGGACATCCCACATCAAGTCAATTTAAGGGCCGTCGGCTGTTTAATGGTTGCAGGATGAGGTGGCCAAGTGGAGCTGGGTTCGCCCTGACTTTTACACAAAGTGGGTGGAACTACCAGCATAAAATTCAGCCCATGGAGGTGACAACATCTTCATGCACTTTAGAGAGGAAAGAGAGGTTGGGGATGGAGATGATAGTTTTGAAGGACCGAGGGGGGTCAAGGATTGTTTTTTTTATGGAGATGGGTGATGACGGAAGATTTAAAGGGAAGGGGGACAGTACCCGATGAGAGGAACCTGTTAACAATATCAGCTAACATGGGGACCTGGAGGGAAGTTTGATGGTCGACCGTTTAGTAGGAATAGGATTGAGGGAGCAGGAGGTAGGTCTCATGGATGAGAGCTTAGTGAGGTCATGATGGAATTTGAGAGGAACTAGAGAAAGATATGAGTTCAGGTATAGGGCAGGGGACAACCTCAGATGAAGTTTGACCTGGAGGGATATGGGAAGGACGGGAAGAGGCAGGGGTCACTGAACGAATGGTCTCAATCTTTGTGACAAAGATGTCCATGAGCTCCTTGCACTTATTGTTGGAGGTGAGGATTGACGATATAGGGAGAGGTTTTGAAGAAGACAGTTTGCAGTGGAAATGCAATTGTTTCTTTCTTCGATAGGATATTCCTTCCTGTTTTACTGAAGGTGCCAACCTGTTTAAAATAAATGGGTTACATGCTGAACTGAAATAACAAACAGAGAAATATCAGGGAACTGTGTCCAGCGTTTGTCCGTTTACTTATGTCAGCTTGTTTGGTAGTGCAATGTTTATGATACTGGACCAGGAACCCAGAGAGCATGTATTTAAATCCCACTATAGCGGGCTGTGATATTGACATCGAACAGTTCTATTCAATGTTCATGATAGCTGCTGGATTATCTTAAAAACCTAACTGGTTTATTAATGTTCTTCAAGGTGGGAACCTACCACCTCTACTCAATCTGGCCAATGGCTCAGAGTCCGACATTTAACACTCCCTGAAATGTCTAGAATCAAAAAGCAAAGAGAAGCACCACAAAACCATACTGATCTGATACCGGGCACCAGTACCACAAGGGTTGATTCAAAAAGAATCACTCCCTACTCGGTGAAAACAGGGATGGTTAATAAATGTGACTTTGTTAGCGTCCTTGAAAAATATTTTAAAATGCCACCAACATTAATTCTTCAGCTGTTTTTTAGTTGCATATTTATTGTGTGCAAACTGGAGGACATTAAACGGGGATTCACTTGAGTTCCTATAAATAGACACAGACTGAAACTGTGGTTGTTGGTGTTAGGAGGTCTATATTTGGAATGAATAACTGTAAATAAATATAAAAGTGTGTAAAAATTGGCTCCAGTTACTGCCCTTTACCACTTTTTTTTCTGGAATGAAGAGTTTCAATCTCCTGTAAAAAAGTCCCACAGCCTTTCTCTCTTTAGTGACCAATGGCAAATCAAGTATAACTCTTCCATCGGAATTCAGGTGTCCTTTTTTAATGTGGCATTTCTATGCAGTCAGGAATCATCATGTTGCACACAGCATCTATTTACCTGTGACCATATTTGCCTCACAACCTTTGACCCTGATTTCCCAATCACTGGTCTTTTCCGACCTGGACTTGTTGTGATAATCATCCAACTCTTGTCCTTTAAAGAACAATAACTGCTGGAATGGATGTTTACTTCCCATAATCATCCCATAGTTGAGCCCTCTTAGTGACTGATTAATTTTACACTTATATGCTCCAGTCCAGTGCTCACAGTTAAATAACTAACAAGCATAACATAACTGGTAAAAGGAATAAATACTCACATTCTGATAGCTCACTTATCACATCAAAGCTTTTCAAAGCACATCACACAATTCAGTGCATTAGTTCTGGAGAGGCTGGTATATAGACAAAAAGAGCAGTCATGCAGAAAGGAAGTGAACAATTAGGTTGTTGGCTAATGGAAGAACATTGCTCAGGGCAATGGGAGAACTCACTTTTCCCCTTAACATCTACCCGCATGATTTAATATTGCACCTGTGAGAGGACAACACTTCCTCAGTACTGCACTGAAGAGATATTCAGCTCAGATGATATATTCACATGTGCTTGAACCTGTGACCGCCCCCTCCGAACCTCGAATTGTAAATATTACCAATTGAGCTGAACTGACAGGTTAAATTTCAATTCACTTTGGAAATAAATAAAGGTAATTAGATTCAAGACATCAACATTTGACTTCAATAATGACCTCACTGCAGCCTCATGAGCTGCAGAGAGATGAATGAATGTTTGCAGTGATGCTCTTTGCTTTTGGAGAGTTATATCGTCTGTCCTGAGTCTGGCACTGATGGAGAAGAAAGCTGCAATGAATCTTACAAACCACCCACAGAGAGGAAAAGAAGATAAACAGTGTCATCTAATTAATATATTTCAGGCACACTATTAAGTATGTTTTTAAACCATTGAGAAATAATTTTATATAAAGTTGCCAGCCAGGCTAGAGCCCAAAGATATGCCAACAATCAGTACTTGTAGGGATGGTTCAAGATCAGAAATTTAATGTCATATTGTTGTGAGCTGTTTTGTACTCAGTACAATCCCTCCATGGCCTTCCCTCTCCCTATATTTGTAATCTCCTCCAGCCTGACAACCCTCAAGCAAACTGCACTCCTCTAATGTTGGCCCCTCTCTCCAGATTGCCAACCCCCCAGAATTGGATTGGGGTGTCCAGGAATTGAAGATCAAGCTCCAGGATTTTATTCATCATTTTCTTTGAACATTTCTCTTTACCAGATATAAAAATATTGAACAAGGGGTGGAAAGAAAAGGCTGTCTGGCTGACATCCAATTGGATAATGAGTTTAATTTTTGGCTTTCAAATTGGCATAGGAAGACAGTATGTGACAAGGATGGATGTGTTGGCCGACTAATGGCTGGAGCGTGGGGCAAAGTCATGCGATGAAATTTCCAGGAATACCTTTAATCAAAGTTGGCAACCCTAGTCTTGACCATCCCCAATTTTAATTGCTCTGCAATTTCTGTCATAATGGAAAAGTGTATAATAACTGTGATAAGACAAGGAGACAGAATTAGAAATTCAACTTAATATTGATTACAACACTATGAAACCTTAACTTTAGCTCCCATGTTTTTCTTTCCCTCTTTAGGGAAGAGCATCTGTCGTCCTTAGCCTTATTTGGCCGATATGTGACTCCAGGCTTACAGCAATGTGGTTTACTTTTAACTGTCCTCTCCAATAGCCCAGCAACCCACCAAATTGCTACAGAAAAACAGCCAAAAGGAATATAACTGGCAGGACAGACCCAGTGGCACGATAGTTGAGGGGGAGCCTCTGGGAGACTTCAGCATTGACTCTGGACCCCATGAAGTCTCCTGGTATCAGGTCAAATATGGACAAAAATGATGCAGTATTACTACTATCAATTACTGCTTACTACCCTCCCTCAGCTAATGAATCACTGCTACTCCATGTTGAACACCACTTGGAAGAGGCAGTGAAGGTGAGACTGAAGCTCCATCAGTGTCATGTAGATCGTTTGCTTATGACATGTCAATAAGACATGAAAGAAGTCAAAGCTGTGTATACCAAATTTTTTTTTGCTATTTTAAAATGGACTTTTGTTGAACCAAAAGATGGCTGCTACAGGTCATATGACTCACAGGATTGGCCACCTGTCCTGGAAGCTTACAACAGGAGTTACAAGAACAAAAGAGTTCCCTCTCATCCTCATGGAATCATGTACCCCATTGTAAGGACATTATAATCATGAAACCAGGGGACTTGCAGTGATCGAAACTTGTTATTCCTGCAGGGTTGTTTACAGACCCATCTCATATCTGGGACTGTCCAGGTCCATTTCATAAGGGGACCAATGAGGCGAAAATGAAAGTCATTTGCATCTTTATAAGCTTACCCCTCCAGCGGATTCTGAGGCTCTGTCCAGACAATGGCTCCCAAAAAACAAGATCCTCAACATGGATGGTGATTCTTTCAGAGGCTAATGACTGGGACATTATGAACCATAAAACAAAAGCCAGGCCTAGACACCAGATAAATATCCCTTTTGAAATCGCTGTGGAGGAAGGAGGTCACAGGACTCAAGTGACCATTTTGAAAACTCTACATTCAGTTGAGAACTGAGAAACAAACAGTCTGGCCGGCTTACATGTGACTCCAGACCCACAGCAATGTGGTTGACTCTTTAACTGCCCCCTGAAATGAACCAGCAAACCACTCAGTTGAAGGGCAATAAATGCTGGTGCTTGGCAGTGATTCTCAATCCCCATGAAGAGAGTAAAGGAAAATAAAGTCAGAGAGGACCGTCACCTATGTGACTTCATTGTCGTGTCAACTAATCCCATTCAGGTGAAAGCCGAACTGCTGTGTGTCTCCACTTCTGTTCAGGTTTTCAGCAACTGCAGTGATTTTCTTTATTATTCACAGTAAGAAACTGGCCCACTCAACTTACCCCTCTAGCAGTACAGACTGCCTGGACATAGCTTGTACCTTACTTCTACATTGACCAACATAGCGACAGTATAAGCTGGGTGGCTTTGACAGCGGGAGGAGTGAAACTGAAAATCAACTGACCCCTGCATTTTCTTATATTTTCCTTACCACTGAGAGGGAGGGGATGAATCACCGTCAGAGTGTTTCTGTAAATTTACAGCTTTTACTGCTTTTTGTGTGTGCTGATGAAGTGGGGAAAGTCAGTATTATTACTTTGCCATTCTAGGCACCTAGGATCAGCATCAGACTTGTCTACATCAGGAATATTCCCAATTTCAAAGAGCAGAGTACCCCCTACTGTGGAGAAGAGCCAGGAGCCTAACCCATAGCTTCAGAGAAAGTTGACCTTCTTGGTCATGCAAAGGGACAACTAAGAGGAGACCTCGTAGAGGTCTGTATAATGTTATGTAGTACCTTTACAATGTAAACCCAAAGTTAAACTATTATTACAGCACAAGTGACGAAGTAGTGAGTAACGAAACGTAAATTCAGAACTAATTTCAGGAGGTTTTCCAACAATTGATCAGCATAAGGAATAGAATTTTGGATAGGGCGATGGAGACAAAAGCCTTGGAATCATTGAAGAAGCATGTGATAGATGGACTGTGGGGTCTTTCAGGAGCAATGAGCCGCCTCAGGCCCTCCTTCATCAGTATCTGCTTTGTGATCTTCTCGAGCATGAGCATTTACATTTCCCAAACCAGCCATCCTTCTGACCACTCTATTGCGAAGTGGATGATTTTCCCTGATATTAACTGAGGGAAATAATGTTGTAGACATAAAAACATAAGAAATAGGAGCAGGAGTATGGCCCCGTCAAGTCTGCTCTGCCATTCAATTCAATCGTGACTGAACATCTACATCAACTCCACTTTCCTGCTCTATTCTCCATAGGTCTTATTTCCCTTAGCACCATATAAATGGTGGCTACAAGAGCAGATCAGAGGCTGGGAATTCTGCAGCGAGTAACTCACTGCCCGACTCTCCAAAGCCTGTCCACCATCTACAAGGCACAAGTCAGGAGTGTGCTGGAACATTCTCCACTTGCCGGGATGAGTGCAGCTGCAACAACACTCAAGAAGTTTGACACCGTCCAGGACAAAGCAGCCCCCCTTGATCAGCACCCCTTGCGCTGCCTTAAACAGTTATTCCTTCCACCAATGACACACAGTGGCAGCAGTGTGCACCATCTACAAGATGCACTGCAGCAACTCACCAAGGCTCCTTCTAAACCCACGACCGCTACAATCTAGAAGGACAAGGGCAGCAGACAAATGGGAACACCACCAACTGCAAGTTCCCCTCCAAGCCACTCACCATCCTGTATTGGAAACATATCACTGTTCCTTCACTGAAGTTGGGTCAAAATCCTGGAACTCCCTCCCTAACAGCACTGTGGGTGTACCTACACCACATGGACTGCAGTGGTTCAAGAAGGTGGCTCATCACCCCATTCTGAAGGGCAATTAGGGACGGGCAATAAAAATTCTGGCCTACCAGCGATGGCCACATCTTGTAAAACAATAAAAAAAAGCCCAAAAGTCTATCCGTCTCAGTCATGAATATAGTAAACAATTGAACATCCATTATAGGGTAGAGAATTCCAATTTCAGTATCTGCTAATGATGAGGGATTTTTCACAGTTGTTTTCCTGTGGAGCTGGGAGCAGGCTGCCCATTTAGCACAGGGTTTGTTCAGCCAATAACCAGAGAAATCCTTCATCCATCAGCCTGAGTTTAATTTGAGTCTAAATACCACCAAGTCCCAAGTCATCTTCACTCTTAATGGTTGACTGAATACAATTTGTTCATCTGGGAACAGATTGTCCAACTATAAAGGAGAAGATACGGATGAAAGATTAATTGTGTCAGCTAGGAACAGGGTGTTCAATGACTAACTACAAATTAGAAGAGATAGATGAATGGCTTACACTCTTTGCTTGGGTTTGTTGTTACGGCAACAAGGGTCATGTTAATTTTCTCCCTTACCGCCCTGTTTGTGCATCTCACAATCAACTATGGCCTCTGGACCAAACTATTGAAGAAACTTTGTAATGAATGTCCCACCGTGGAAAAAAGTAGTCAGGCAGATATATGAAGAAGCTGCTGGCTTATGACAAAAAGCTGATAGATTGTCCATACACCCCAATAATTTAACATTAATTTAAATAGCTTGGGGGTAACTTCCCGCTGTTGCATTCTCCAGGGCAGCATCTGGACCAATCAGAGTCCACTTGCCAACCAATCAGCACCCTACTCCCACGCAGTACAAACTGTTGTTCCCTTTGAGATTTGACATTCTTGTGATTCTGCCCTGATCAGTTTAAAACGAAAAGATTCAACCACAACGCAACAATAATCAAGTTCCGTACTACCAAACGACTATTAATATAAAGTAAGACTTGCATTTACATACAGCCTTATCACATGTCTCAGATATGTCATAAAACATTTAGTATGCAAAGCATTGGATGTGATTACTCTAATTTATACAGTTAAACTCTTCTGAACACTTCAAGATCCCACAATCAATGAGATGAATGCCCAATTTGTTGAGGAAGGGATATTAGCCAGGACATTGGGAGAGATCCCTACATGATAACCCATGGGGATCCCTTAAACTTCACCTGAACAGTTAGACAGAATCTCAGTTGCCATCTCTTTTGAAGGAAGGCATTTTCCAACAAAGCAGTGAGTTTGGTTCCCTAACACTCTGTCTCAAATCAGGGAGCCACTACCTCAGTAGCTTAATGAGTGTATCAGGCATTAAACCAGGTCAAAGAGACCAGCAAGTCCTTGGTCCATATTGCTGTGGTGTTAAGATAAAAGCAAAATACTGCAGATGCTGGAAATCTGAAACAAAAACAGAAAATGCTGGAAAAACTAGCAGCTCTTGCAGCACCTTTGGAGAGAGAAACACAGTTAACGTTTCGAGTCCGAATGACTCTTCTTCAGAGCTAAAGACAAGTTAAAATGTGATAGAATTTATACTGTTGTAGGGGGTTGGAGCAGGCAAAGCAGGATAGAAGGCCAGCAATAGGTGGGGGCAAAGGAGAGACAAACAAAGATGTCATGGACACAAGACAATGGGAGTGTTAATGGTAGTGGTGAAGGCTAAGGAAGGAGCTGATGATGGCATAAAGATAAGAAAACAGAATTTGTTAACAGCAGAACAAGGGTCAGCACTCTGTGAAATGGCGGAGGATGATCCTTTGAATGCGGAGGCTGGTGGGGTGAAAAGTGAGGACAAGGGGGACCCTATCATGGTTCTGGGAGGGAGGGGAGGGGATGACGGCGAAGCATGGGAGATGGGTCAGACACAGTTGAGGGCCCTGTCAACCAAAGTTGGGGGAAACCTCAGTTAAGGAAGAAGGAAGACATGTCAGAAGCACTGTTTTTGAAAGTGGCATCATCAGAACAGATGCGATGGAGGCGAAGGAACTGAGAGAATGAATTAGAGTCCTTACAGGAAGCGGGGTGTGAGGAGCTCCTATCTCCTTTCTACCTCCTTCCCAAAATTGACAAAAGGACTGACCTGGCTGACCCACTGTGTCAGCCTGTTTCTGCCCCACGGAACTCATTGCTTCCTATCTTGACTCCTTTCCCTTTCCCCTTATCCAGTCTCTTCCTACTATATTCATGATTCCTTTGATGTCCAACAACATATTAACAATTTCCAGTTTCTTGGCCCTAACTGCCTCCTCTTCACCATGGAAGTCAAAATCCCTCTACATTCCCATCCCCCACCAGGATGGTCTGAGGGCTCTCTGCTTCTTCCTTGAACAGAGGCCCGAACAATCCCCATCCACCACCACTCTCCTGCGTCTGGCTGAACTTGTTCTCTCACTGAACAACTTCTCCTTTAACTTGTCTCACTTCCTCCAAATAAAAGGTGTGGCTATGGGTACCCGCATGGGCCCCAGTTATGCCTGTCTCTTTATGGGGTATGTGGGACATTCCTTATTCCAGTCCTACTCAGGCCCCCCCTTCCACAACTCTTTTTTTGGTACTTCAATGATCGTATCGGTGCCGCTTCATGCTCTCGTCTGGACCTGGAAAGATTCATTGATTTTGCTTCCAATTTCCACCCCTCTATCACCTTCACATGATCCACCTCCAATGCTTCCCTTCCCTTCATTGACCTCCCTGTCTCCATTTCTGGTGATAGACTGTCTAGCAATGTTACACGCCCATTGACTCTCACAGCTACCTCAGCTTTAGCTGTCACAACCCCAGGGCATCACTGCAGGAGTTCCTGAGGGTAGTGTCCTAGGCTCAAATATTTTTAGCTGCTTCATCAATGACCTTCCATCTCTCATAAGGTCAGAAGTGAGGATGTTCGTCGATGATTGCAAAATGTTCAACACCACTCGCAATACCTCAGCTGCTGAAGTAGTCCGTGCCCATATGCAGTAAAGCACTGGGCAACAGTCAGGCTTGAGCTGATAAACAGCAGTAACAGTTGCACCATACAAGTGCCAGGCAATGACCATCTTCAGAAGAGAGTCCTCAAAACCCTGTCTGCCACATACAAGGAACAAGTCAGCAATGTGACAGGATGCTCTCCAATTGCCTCGATGAGCATGGCTTCAACAACAGTCAAGAAACTCAATACTATACAGGACAAAGCATCACCACTTGCTCAGCATTCCATTCACAACCTTAAACATTAACTCTCTCAACCACCGATGCATAGTGACAGCAGCATGTACCATATACAAGATGCACTGCAGGAACTCCTGAAGGCTCCTTTGACAGCACCTTCCAAACCCACAACCACCACAATTTAGAAGGACAAGGGCGGCAGATGCTTGGGAACACCATCAACTGCAGGTTCCCTTCCAAGCCACTCACCATCCTGACTTGGAACTATATTGTCATTCCTTCGAACTCCTTCTTGGAATTCCCTTCCTAATAGGACTATAGGTGTAACTACACCAGATGGACTGCAACAATTCAAGAAGGCAGCTCACCGCCACCTTCTCAAGGGCAATTAGGGATGGGCAACAAATGCTGGCCTAGCCAGCGACACTCACATCTTTTGAAAGAATGAAAAACAATACTCGACTGTGATACTTTCAATATTTGATTAGCACCCACTCATGCATAAGGAATGCCGACTAGTGAAACCTAAGTGAAGACTGTTGATACCCGTGAAGTTGCATCTTAAGCAAGGAGCTTAAGGGAAAATAGAGTTGTCTTGGAGGCAGTACAAGGAATTAGATTGGTTCCTGGAATGAAAGCGTCGCCCTATGATGAGAGGCTGAGAAAATTGGGCTTAGTCTCTGGAGTTTATAAGAATGAGAGGTGATCTCACTGAAACATCAAAAATGTTGAAGGGACTTGACAGGATAGACACCGAGAGGTTGTTTCCCCTGGCTGGGGAATCTAGGAAACAAGGGAACAGAATACGGATAAGAGGTTGATCATTTAGGGCTAAGATGAGAAGGAATCTGTCTTTGCTGAGAGTTTTGGAATTCTCTACCCCAGAGGGTTATGGATGCTCCACTGTTTAGTAAATTTAGGACTGGGACAGATGGATTTTTGATCTCTCAGGAAATCATGGGATATGGGGAGCGGGCGGAAAGTGGAGTTGAGGCAGAAGACCAGCCATAATTGTATGGAATGACATAGCAGACTCGAGGGCCTGTATGGTCCACTCCTGCTGCTGTATCTTATGTTCTTAAGACCCAACATCTTAAGGATAAGAGAGAAAATTTATAATTAATGTTTCAGGTGATGGTGGCATAGTAGTAATGTCACTGGCCTAGTAATCTAGAGGCCCAGGCCAGTGTTCTGGAGACATGGGTTCAAATCCCACTATAGCAAGCTGGTAGAATTTGAATTCTGTTAATAGAATCTAGAACTTAAAACTTTCAGTTGTAGTTACTGTGAAACTATTATCAATTTTTGTAAAAATCCACCAGGTCCACTAATGTCCCTTAAGAAAATCTGATGGTCCCTAAGGAAATCTGCTGTCCTTACTTGGTCTGGCCTACATTGTGACTCTAGGTCCACAGCAATGTGGCTGACTCCTAACTGCCCTCTGAAATGGCTCCAGACAACTGGGATGGGCAACAAATGCTGGCCTTGACAGTGATGGCCACATTCTGTGAAAGAATAAAGGGAAAAAAAACATCATGTAAGGTCTTAATGCCCAAAATCTCCTGTGCGACTGAGCCATTGTAACATTTCCTGTACTGGATGATGGCTATTCCCAAAGTCAACAATAACCAGAGTAAAAGCTTGTGGGTTGCCAATTAATAATCACACCCATTGTTTCTCTTCTTTTAACTTTGCACAAACTAGCATACTTTGTCCAGTCCATCAATTACTATTTCCTTTCTTTTAAAACACTCAAACTTTAACTGCCCTGGTGTGGTACTGAGCCACACTGCTCACATGTTTAATTACAGGTCTATTGGTGTGTTGGATGACCATAGCCAAGGTGCTGGTAGGGATTTTGTTATTGGCTTGCATGTTGCTAATTGAGGAAATAGCAAGCCAGCAGTTTTCTCACTGCTCATCATTGTACCATATGGGGCAGGGGAAAAGGAGATAGTGATATAGTGATGGACCCAGGTTAATACTCTGGGGGCATGGGTTCAAATCTCACCACAGCAGCTGGTGGAACTTAAATTCAATTAATAAACCTGGAATAGTCTCAGTAATGGTGGCTGTGATAACTATTATTGTAAAAACCCATCTGTTTCAATAATTTCCTTTTTCGGGAAGAAAATCTGCCATCCTTACCCGGTCTGGCCGACGTGTGACTCCAGACCCACAGAAATGTGCTTGACTCTTAACTGCCCTCTCAAATGGCCTGGCAAGCCACTCAGTTCAAGGGTAATTAGGGAAGGGCCAAAATTGCTGGCCTTGCCAGCGATGCCCACATCCTATGACAAAACAAAGAGTAAAGAATGAAAGGAACATTTATGCAGAAGCCCATTAAGATCTTGATTGCTCAGGTATGATGCTGCAATGATTGAATAACCTAGGAATATTTATTAGGCTCATTCTGTAAAGTAACCATTTGAGCAAGGGGCCAGAGCACAGCTGGCATCCATTATTCTCTATCATTATTTGTGGAGGGGCAAACATTAAGAAATCATACATTTTAAGCATGATGTTATTTTTCTAAAATAAGAAGTTTATTTTCCAAGATCGTTCTTCATAATTCATTTTTTTATACCGAGAGAATATGTTTGTGACCATCCTCTGGCTTGGATCAGCTACATTTGTATTTATTTCTTCAGTATGCTGACTACACGTGGAAACAATGCTTCGCTTGTGGTGTTGTTGATAACACGAGCACAGGAGTCAGAATCAGTGGTGGATGTGGCAGGGGCACCCTAGACTAATGATCACGGCTGTACTCACACGGTGGTCACATGCATTGTCTCTTCATTGTGGCTCGTTTGTCAATGGTTGCTCATTAACCTCAGTGGTACAAAGATTTCCATCTCTTCACACTCTGTTGGCTTTGAGCCATGTGGCAGTGTGCTTCATGGTGGAGTTCCAGCCCGTGACCCCTTGGGCTAAACTTTCCAGCAGCCAACACCTTTGGTCTCAGACACTGAAACCTTCCCCCTCGTCCCTCCTCCTGTAGGTAGGCAGAAATGGGATGCAGCGAACATGCCCAAATAGGTGCCCATATAAGCATGGCATTGATGCTGGCCATGCCCACCTGCTCCCAGCATCACCCACTCCAACCTTAAGTTTCAGGAGAGAGGGTAATGGCCAATCAGGCGGGGAGGGCGTGGAATCTGACAGACAGAGAGGCATGAAGCTTCACAAAGATGTGCACTTGGATGGGTAACAAGGGAGCAGAAGGAACATTGTGTAGCTCTGGCCTTTCACTCTAGTGAATAGGAGGACAGGAGTGAAGGCAGGATGATTTGTCACGGCAACCCCTTCTCTTTAATTAAAAAAAAGGTTATTCATCCCACAAGTGGGGGAGATGCGGTTTATTGAGATGTCAGATTGCCTTTGAAATACACGACTGACGTAAATGTATGTGAGGGAACGCCAGGCTGCCTCACTCCTATGTTGGCTTTCGTGAACCATTGGAAGCGGATGGTGGTGGAGGGGAGCACTGGAATCTCCAGGGTGGTGAACGCTTCTCGGAATTTCTCAGCAATCCCTTATCTTGAAGCAGAGGAAAAATAAAGTAAGGCTGGGAAAAGTCACGTCATCAGTCCTGCAGTGGGTTCTGCTCGGGTTTGAGAAATAAATAAACGCCGACAGGTCTCCTGAGCGGCAAAATAGAGGAAGAGAGAGAGAGAGAGAGCGACCCACATAAAACAACCCTCAGTGAGACCTCTTCAAGGCGGACTCTGGATTCAGTGAAACACATTTGAAAAGACATCAGCTCTTTCCTAAGTCATCCGAAGACTGTATGGGAAGGAACTAGGTTTAGGATAAATTCACTGCAGTAGATGAGGAGTGGGGAGATTATAAAACAGATTTTGATTTTTTTGATATAGAAAAAGCATGGCATGAAGACTCTACAGTGAGAAGCCTCCCCGAGACTTCAGGAGACTGAAGAATCAGATATTGTTGGTTCAAATTGGACAAGTGTCAGGAAGAACCCCCCATTCCCTCCTGGGTGCAGACTCTACACAGTTGAACGGGTCAATCCATTGCCTGCCTCCAGGCGGTCATCAGTCAAAGTGCAGCTAAAGCCGAGTTACATATGGATTAGAGTGAAGAGTGAACGGCCTGTGGAACATAGACACCCAGGGGAGAAGGTACTTCGGGCATTAACTCTTAACCTGAGACCCTGGGTTAAAAAAAAAAGTCATTGCCTGAACTTAAACATTGTGACTTGTTCTTTTTAAAAGAGTGAATTACTCTTCCTGCGAAGACTTGCACGAAATTCTTGACAGCTCCGCAAAAATGCAAATTCTGGGCGAATAGACTCGTTTCTGGAGGTGAGATCAGCCAAGGAGCAACAGCTAAATACTGCGGGTGCTGGAGATCTGAAATATATAAAAAAACAACCCAGAAAGTGCTGGAAAAACTCACCCGGTCTGTAGAGAGAGGAGCTGAACTAACGTTTCTCAAGCCTGACATCTTCGTCTATTTGGCTTTAAGAAAGTGAAGATTTTCTTTTTCAAAAAAGCGTTGAGAATCGGGCTTTTTTTGCCTTTCTGAGGTTGAGTTGGGTGCTCAGTGGGACACCTGAGCGGGGAATTTGATTTGGTTGCTGTACCCAGGACATATTGCTACAACCAAAGAGAAAGGAGGCAGGATGGAGTCTGTCATGCTGGAGATCACTGGCCTCTTCCTCTCTGTGAATGGGTTGATTTGTGTTATCCTGACCTGCACATTGCCCCTGTGGAAGGTGCCCGCTTTCCAAGGGGCCAATATCCTGACCGCCCAGCAGACCATGGAGGGGCTGTGGATGGACTGCATGTGGCAGAGCACAGGCGAGCTGGTCTGCAACACCTTCGACTCCATGCTGATCCTGAGCCAGGAGCTCCAATTGGCGCGGGCACTGACCACCACCGCGGGGGTGCTGGGGGCCTTGGGCATCCTGGTGAGCATCGGCGGGGCTAGCTGGACCAAGCTGGTCAGGAGCGTGCCCTGCAAGGGCCGGCTCATCTCGGCCGCCGGCTTCATCTTCACGGTGACGGGGATTCTGCAGCTCGTCCCGGTGGCGTGTTACGCCAGCAACATCATCAGGGATTTCCACAGCGTATCCATTCCCGATGCTGTCAAGAGGGAGCTGGGGCCATCCTTGTACATTGGCATGGCGGCTGGCGTCCTCTTCATTGCTGCCAGCGGGCTTCTGTGGAGCTCCTGTTACAGATCGAGAACACAGACAACTCCAACACATTACGCTCGTGGGCAAGCAGGCTACAGTGAGAGCCATTATGTGTAGAGAAATGGCACAGAAATTGGGGTACCTTCTAACTGAAGAGTATGGAGATTAACAGTCAACAGTGTGGAAATTGAGGGATCCTCAATTGTAAAACTGTTGTAATCCTATATTGTCCGCTTAGCTTTTCAGTCATATATGTATATATATATATATAGATAGATAGATATATAAAAGTTTATAATCTGGTTTAAGCTACATAGCAATCAGAATGTCTAATTAAATGCAACTCAGAGATTCAGTACAGCTCACAATTTAGTAAAAAACATATTTAATATAGGCTTCTTAGCAGTAGAGGTTTGAAAGTGCAGGCAGCAGAGTGTCTTTCTGATTTAGCACGCTCAAATAGATTATGTTAAGCAATTTAATTATTAGGCCAAGTCTATCTGCGGAGCGCAGGAACTGGGGTAACTCATTCCCAGAACAGGGGCACAGTCTCAGAATAAGAGGCAGGCCATTTAGGATCAAGATGAGGAGGAATTTCTTCACTCAGAGGGTGGTGAATCTTTTGGAATTCTCGGTCCCAGAGGGCTGTGGAGATTCGATCATTGAGCATGTTCAAGACTGAGATTGACAGATTTCGAGATATTAAAGGTATCAAGGGATATGGGGACAGTGCAGGAAAATGGCATTGAGGTAGAAGGTCAGCCAAGGTCTGGTTGGATGGCAGAGCAGGGCTGAATGGCCTATTGCTGCTTCAATGTTCCTATGTTCCACCATTCAATGGAATCGTGGTTTATTTGTATCCCCACTCCACATGCCACACCTTGATCCTTAACCTTTTATACCTTGCCTAACAATAAAAACAATCTATCAGCCTCAGTGGCTATTCTGCCTGTAGGGTCTCAACGTAGATTGATGGGGGCAACATAGGAGATCCCAGTGTTAGACTGATGGAACTTCAGACCAAGGCTACACTTTGAGTTTGTAAATGAGGAGATGGTGGTGCAGTGGTAATGTCACTAGATTAGTAATCCGAGAGGCCCAAGCTAATGTTCTGGGGACTTGGGTTCAAATCCCACCATAATTCAATTAATAAATCTGGAATATAAAGCTAGTCTCAGTAATGGTGACCATGAAACTATCATCAATTGTTGCGAACACCCATCTGGTTCACTAATGTTCTTTAGGGAAGGAAATCTGCTGTCCTACATGTGACCCCAGGCCCACAGCAATGGGGTTGACTCTTAACTGCTCTCTGAAATGTCAACTCAGTTCAAGGGCAATTAGGGATGGGCAACAAATGCTGACTTTGCCAGTGCCACCCACATCCCATGAAAGAAAAAATAATCTGGTTTTGGCAAAAGTCTGGAGTGAGATTCCCCAAAGAGAACTGATGCTCAGTTTGGGTTCTGCCAGGGCCACTCAGCTCCTGACCTCATTATAGCCTTGGTCCAAACAAGGGCAAAAGAGCTGAACTCCAGAGGTGAGGTGAGAGTGATTGCCCTTGTCATCAAGGCCGCATTTGACCGAGTGCGACATTAAGGAGCCCTAGCAAAACTGGAGTCAATGGGAATCAGGGGGAAAACTCCACTGGTTGGAGTCATACCTAGCATAAAGGAAGATGGTTGTGGTTGTTGGAGGTCAATCATCTCAGTTCCAGGACATCACTGCAGGAGTTCCCCAGGGTAGTGTCCTTGGCCCAAACATCTTCAGCTGCTTCATCAATGACCTACCTTCCATCATAAGGTCAGAAATGGGGATGTTCACTGATGATTGCACAATGTTCAGCACCATTCGTGACTCATCAGATGAAGCAGTCCGTGTCCAAATGCATCCTGGACAATATCCAGGCTTGGGCTGGCATGTAGCAAGTAACATTCACACCACACAAGAGCCAAGCAATGACCATCTCCAACAAGAGAGAATCTAACCATCGCCCCTTGATGTTCAATGGCATTGCCATCACTGAATCCCCCACTATCAACATCCTGGGGGTTACCATTGACCATAAACTGACTAGCCATATAAATACTGTGGCTACAAGACCAGGTGAGAGGCTATGAATCATATGATGAGTAACTCACCTCCTGATTCCCCAAAGCCTGCCCACCATCTACAAGGCACAAGTCAGGAGGGTGATGGAATACTCCCCACTCGCCTGGATGAGTTTAGCTCCAACAACACTCAAGAAGCTTGACACCATTCAGGACAAATCAGCCCGCTTGATTGGCACCCCATCCACAAACATTCACTCCCTCCACCACCAATGCACAGTAGCAGCAGTGTGTACCATCTACAAGATGCACTGCAGCAACTCACCAAGGCTCCTTGGACAGTGTCTTCCAAACCCATGAATGCTATCATCTAGAAGGATGAGAGGAGCAGATAGATGGGAGCACCACCACCTGGAAGTTCCCCTCCAAGTCACTGACCATCCTGACTTGGAAATATATTTGTCGCTGGGTCAAAATCCTGGAACTCCCTCCCTAACAGCACTGTGGGTGTACCTACACCACATGGACTGCAGCGGTTCAAGGAGACAGCTCACCACCACCTCCTCAAGGGCAATTAGGGATGGGCAATAAATGCTGGCCCAGCTAGTGATGCTCAGATCCCATGAATGAATAAAAAAAATCTCCAATGATGCATCAAGCTTGCTTTGCAAAGTCCATGGGGAAGTCTTTTGGATTCCCTTGGATATTATTTTGAGATGCACCTGACATTAACTTAAAGAATTTGAGAGCAGCAACTCTCTCCTCCTACATGCCCACCACCCCCACTCCTCCCACCCCACCCCCACCCCATGACCACAACAGTCTCCAAACAGGCAGATTGCCCTCTTTACTCCCTGGGTGTTAAGCAACGGTTGTGGGGAGCCCAGAAAGGAAATCTGACAGGGAGGATTTCGCAAAGGGACAAACAAATGGATTTTTCTTCCATACATTACTGGCTGATAATACTTCAAGCGTCACGGTCCTGTCTGCCATCTTTCCTTTCCGCGTTCCATTCAGCCAGGCAATACTCAATGCCCAGGTGGTATAGATGGACATTTGTCCCAACATTTTTTTGTAAATAGCCGGGAGAGGACTTTATGCATGTGTGTGCATCCAGGGATGTGCAGAGCTCCCTACTGGGCAGAGCAAGCAGGCACCAGCCTGGAGGCATGCCAGGTGAACATTAAGTTTAAATTGCTTGGGTGGCAGATCCTGGACCAGGGACTCCCAGGTTCACAGCCCTGTCCCCGTCACTAATTCTCCATCGCCACAGGACTTGGCAAATGGAGCCTGGGAGAGGCCTGCGTGACACTTTGTTCAACATGTGGACCTTGGGGCACTGTCATTGTCCACACAATCTTGAAGGGCTGGCGGCCAGATTTCAGTGACATGTCGAATCACAAAGACCTGGACCGCCTTGCCGCTGCTGCATTCTTCCAGCTCTGCAGCTGGTGAGACGCACAGCCTCCCTTCACCGGTAGCAGAGGAACTGCTACAAAGTTTAACCTGAGGGGTGAAGGCCCAGGTTTTGAGATGGTGCAGATTGGATGTGATACTGGAAACTCCCTTCAACAGTCGATACCAGTGACCAATGAACTGTCAGAAAATTTCCCAGTCACAAATCCTTCACTCTTGGCTCCCTGCTCCAAAATGCCTTATTTTGCATCATTTTTCTTTGAATTATTTCCTATCTTATCCCTTTTTTTAAAAAAAGGCTCGTTTCCTGCCCTGCTGTGCCACATCTTGCCTCTTCGTCACGCCCAACCCAACCTGGAATCTCTCTGCCCACCCTACCTGGAATGACAACCCCCACCATATCATACCCCCTCTCTCCCTGCCCTTCCACCCACCACCCCCCACCCCGCCCCAGGATATCGAACAAGTGGCGAGCGCCCATAACACACCTGCAGGTTGAGTTCTTTTGACTACTTGTTCCTACAATTCCCACCAGTAGAGGTCAGGGAAGCAGCATTGACCAAGGCAGGCAGCAGACCAATCAGTGTTAGGTGAACAAATTGCAATAACTTTTTTTCTAACTGTAGAACGAGCAATATTAGGTTGACTGCCCTTTATAGATTCCTGCTAATTTCCCTTTCCATTGACTTTCGTACACAGGAGAGATGTAGATTGGGAAGCAGATCCAAGAGCGATCATTTTACATTCTGTCCGAAACTTAAAATTATCTCCAGCCTCCGTGATTAATGCCCAATTAAAAACCTGATTGCCAAAATAATTGGGATACGCGTGTTCCATTGCATGAACTGACCCACTGAAGAGGCCCTGGATAATTTCCCAGGTTGCTTTTATTCTTTTATTCATTCATGGGATGTGGACATCGCTGACTAGGCTGGCATTTATTGCCCATCCCTAATTGCCCTTGAGAAGGTGGTGGTGAGCTGCCTTCTTGAACCGCTTCAGCCCCTGTGGTGTAGATACACCCACAGTGCTGTTAGGGAGGGAGTTCCAGGATTTTGACCCAGCGACAGTGAAGGAACAGTGATACATTTCCCAGTCAGGATGGTGAGTGACTTGGAAGGGAACTTCCAGGTGGTGGTGTTCCCATGTATCTGCTGCCCTTGTCCTTCTAGATGGTAGAGGTCGTGGGTTTGGGAGGTGCTGTCGATGGAACCTTGGAGAGTTCCTGCCATGCATTTTATATTATAACACACACTGAGGTGAAGGACAACCACAGCTTAGGGGCTACATGACTAAAGACACAGCCACCAATGGTGGAGTGGGGAGGAAGTCCGGGATATACAAGAGGTTAGAATCGGAGGAATTCAGATAGCTCAGAGGGCTGCAGGGCCACAGGAGTTCACACAGGTAAGGAGAGGCCAGGCCTTGGAAGGATTAGAACATAAGGGTAAGCTCACCACACCTTTCCAAGGGCAATTAGGGATGGGCAATAAATGTTTGCCTAGCCAGAAAAGTCCACATCCCAAGAACCAATAATAAATAATAATTTTGTCATGTTGCTTGGTCCAGGGAAAGTGAGGTGGATGGATTTAAAGTCTGGGACTGTAGTCTTCCTTGTGGAGCTATTGGACTTGTAGCTATTCATTTTCTGAAGCAACGCTTTTGACCCACACTGAACATGGCGGCACATTGGGAGCTCACTGGGAGCTTCTAGGCAAGAATTCCTCTACTCTCTACACACAGTGATATCTCATGAAGCTTTCCTCCTGACTGTAATTCAGACCAATGTTAGACATGTCCTTTTCGAAAGGGTACATGGAGAGCAGCTGTTTTCCCCATGTGCAGGGCATTACAGATGTCCTGTTGTGATTCTCCACTTCAGCGCCCCCCCGTCTCCCCATCCCCCCCACCCGTACACACCGGAGACACGGCAGGAAATGTCTGGGCTGGAGGCTGTGTTCAAGGGGTACTAATGTAGCAGAACGTCCAGGCTGATGCCTCCATGTTATTCGAGGAGCAGCTGTGTTGGGTTTACCTGGCAGTGAAATTGTAAGGTATTCACAAGCCTGGAAGAACTTGAGTGAGAACAGATGACAGGAGTTACACGGATGTGGATGATGAACTATTCCTGTTGGTGATTACTATATACAGATATATATATAGTATATATTACTATATAAATGTCCTGTGGCATGGAACTGAATGATTGGCTCTGCTTTATAAAACATTCCAATTAATTTCTGTATGTGCCACTATTAAAGTGCCTTTTAAAAACGGTATTAAAACGGTATTTTCTCATTTTATTCCTCCTCCTCTCCTGAAGGTGCTCACTCATGTATACGGATATAGGAGCAGGGGTAGGTCATTTACCACTTCAAGCCTGTTCTGTCACCTTTCAATGAGAACATGACTAATATGTGACATAACTCCATAAATCACATTGTCCCACACCCCTTAATACTCATTGATTGTTGTAAAAACCCATCTGGTTCACTAATGTCCTTTAGGGAAGGAAATCTGCCGTCCTTACCCGGTCTGGCCTACAGGTGGCTCCAGACCCACAGCAATGTGGTTGATTGTTAACTGTTCTGTGAATTAAGCTTTCATTTCAAGGGCAGTTAGGGATGGGCTATAAATAAGTCCACATCCCAGGAAAGAAGAAAAAAAATACCTTTAGTTATTAAAAACCTATCAACCTCAGTTTTAAAATTAAGAATTTACCTACCATTATCCATTGTGGAAGAGAGGTCCAAACTTCTGCACCTTTTGCATGTGGAAGTGTTTCCTTACTTCACTTGGAATGATCTGGTTGTAATTTTTAGACCGTGTCCCCCAGTCTTAGGTTCCCCAATCATCGGTAATGTTTCTTTCTGTCAGCCTTATCAGTTCCCCTAGTACCTTAAAAACTTTGATCAAATCAGAATCACAGAATCACACAGTGCAGAAGAGGCCCTTCAGCCCATCGAGTCTGCACCGACACGTGAGAAACACCTGACCTACCTACCTAATCCCATTTACCAGCACTTGGCCCATAGCCTTGAATGTTATGATGGTGCCAAGTGCTCATCCAGGTACTTTATAAAGGATGTGAGGCAACCCGCCTCCACCACCCTCCCAGTCCACAATCTTCGAAATTCCAGGGAATAGAACATAGAGATCTGGAAAGGTCTATCCCTCCTTGTCCCATGAATGAGCCAAGTTTACCAGGCAATTATCGAGAGTGCCCTGGAATACCAAGGAGCAGTCTGGCTCAGGTACCCTCAAAGATACTTCATTCCAAAAATACTTAGCTCCCACTGTCCCAACGTGCAGGATAATCGCACTGAGCAGTGTGAGGTTGAGTCCTTGTTTAGCATTCCAGATATCAGCAGCATCTCGAGAGCAGCAGCGTAAGCAGTGAAGGAGTTTGAGGATGGAATTTGAGAGCAAGGGGCGCTGATGGCCATCGGCATGGATGCCACCAGTGGGGAAGATGCACAACAGAAAGATGGTCCATCCCATTCTGGCATCCTGACCAACCGACTGAGTCGCAGCTAACAATTTACCTGGCTTTAACTCAAACAATGCCAACCAGCACACTGCGTGAACATCTGGGAGATATCTGCATCCCATCCTATCATCTTTGTGGGCTGGGAGGGGGTGAGATTAACACGGCACCAAGGTCAAATGGCAATGAGAAATTGAAACCTACCTGATCATTTCAGTCCAATTTTTCAATCCAATGTCTTTGGGAGGCAAGCGGTAGATTTTTAGGCCTGAATTTCATGCTTTGTGTGTGCACGAAATCGGCAGGCCCGGAAGCCGATGTAGAATCCGCTCCCAGGTGAGGTCACGTTTCCAACACGATTTTGCGCTGGGTGGCCAATTAAGGCCCGCCCTGGGTGAAACACGTCCTTCAGCTGGTCGGAAGGGCCAGGCGGGGTGGGAGCCTGTTAGGCACCAGGTCCAATAGCAGCCTGGCGGGGGATTGAAAAGCAGCAGAGGCAGATCCCTGAAGGCTGCCAGGGGACACAGAAGGAGCTGTCGAGTTCGAGGAAGAAAAATTTCTTTAGAATAGCAATGGCATCTGAACCTGCTGGGCACGCCAAGCGGGAGGGCAAGCCCAGTGGGCATTCGTTCCCCCCCACTGTGGTTCTTGGATGAGTGCCTGGGTATCCTTGTGGAGGAGGTCAGTGCCAGGTGGGACATCTTCATACCCAGGGATGGCAAGAGGAGGCCACTGCACCTCACCAAGAAGGCATGGGCAGAGGTGGCAGCCCAGGTCAGCAGCCATGATGTTGTGCGGCGCACGTGGGTGCAGTGCCGCAAAAGGATCTATGATCTGCTGCACTCAGCAAGGGTGAGTACCGAGTTGGCATGGATCTGCGTGGAGGAGTGTTAACGGCTGCCCCAACTCCGTGGTGCTCGGGGATGTACGAGTCTGGGTGCCAACTGTCACTGACATTGGCACCAGCCAAAGTGGTGAGCTCTGGCTGCTTGGCCTGATTGCCTTGCGGGTTGAGGGCCATGGCTCGAATGTGCCCTGCAAGTTTCCCCTCAGCTGGGGTTGGCCAGGCTGCAATGGCGCTGCAGGCAGAGAGTGGACGAGTCAATGCCCCTCTTTCCTTTCCGGAGAAGAGAAGCCATAACACCATCGAGGGGTCAAGGACAGGCGGAGGCCCCCCCAAGCCTGATAACGAGGTACAGGATGGATGCCCTGGTGATGGAGTGCCGATTCCCAGCTCAGTCCACTGGCCGTGGAGAGGCAGGGGTCTCTGATGCAGGTAATAGTACAGTGAACAGATGTGAGAGTGTCGGAGTGTGTAAGCATTGTTGTGTTGTTTCATCTGTAATGGAAACCTCAAACCTCCAGTCCTCATTGTTCATTGAAAGATGAAGGAACCATAATGCAGATCTCCATTGTCTCACCAGCCTGCCTGGCATGCACAGTGGAGTGTGCGATGATGGATACTGCTGCCATGTTGTATTCCTCCCCTAGAATCGCCACCCAGCAAACGATAGCAGGATCCCGAGGAGCCAGGCTTGACACCAGAGGCCCAGTGCCCGTCAAACGCACCAGCGTCACACCCCCTCTCTGAACCAGGCGCCAGCGCAGATACCAGCACCTCGGCCGTCATTAGATTGTTGGCTACAATGTCAGTGCACAGTGGAGAGGGCACGGCACACTGGCATGAGGAGCTTGTGGAGGCAGAGAGTACCCAGGGTGCTGGCAGTCGGAGGACTGCTGGGGACCAAGACCATGCTGAGTCCGGGGCAGATGATGAGCTTCTGGAGTCGTCCATTAGGCGGCAGATGCTGGATGTCCAGCGGGATGCACGGGAGGATCTGGTGGAGATCCAAGAGAGCCTGCATGCCATGGTCTCCGTCAGGGAGGAGTCCGTGCAGAGCACTGCGTTGACCCTCAGCACCGAGCACACTGCTTTCTTCATTGAGAGAGTGGCGTCCCTCATGGAGAGGCAGCTCCAGGAACAGAATCAGGGGTTCCTGGGGTTGCACTCGGACCTGTAAACCCTCACACAGGCACTGACCTCAGGTGGTCACTGCCAGTGTGAGAGATGGATGAGGCATCTAGTATCTCTGCCAGGTCCATCAATGGCGAGAAGGGAGGGCCAGACTGACCTCAGGTTGGCGGACGAGCTTCATGTTGTCTCTGCGGGCTCCCCTCAGGACACTCTGGATGGCGGCACCAACTCCTCCGCTCCTCTGCCACTGACTGCCATCTGATGAGGCGCAACGACTGAGGAGTGCCCAGCCATGGAACTGGACCCACCCTCAGAGGCAGTGGCCACACAGGGTCTGCCAGCCAGGGGACGGCCGCCAAGGTCACCAGGGCCATCATGACACCCGGGTCAGCAGGCGGCCTCCGATGCCACTGCCAGTGAGGGGAGTGGGGGGGACGGGGGGTGGATGGGGGGGGGGGGGTGGGGGGGGCGGGTGGGGGAGCGGGCACCAAGGGACTTTTCATGGGTGATCTTCTGTTCTGCCATTATTTGTTAAGTTGTTTACCGGTGTGACTGTTATAATGTTATGTTCATTGTCTGCAGAGCATATAAGTTTTGCTTTTGTGTTAATGGCCTGAGTATGCTTCACTTGTTTTACAGGTGCAGGGCACGCCAGTATCTCAGTTGGACGTGAGGGGCTCTAAACTTTATTGCACAGGAACTGAGTGGACTTTGAGTTGAATGGAATGGCTCATTACAAACATTGGGTAAGGCGGCAGTGCCCCTGGCAGTCTAACTGAGGCAGCGTTGGATCAAGGCCTCCCTGGTGTTCCTGCCTCCCTGAAGGATCCAGAGGTCTGCCTCCACACCCTCACCGTGCTCCTCACTGGGCTCCTCTTTTGACTCACCACTGGATTCATCCTCTGTGGCCTGTGGAGCTGTCTCCAGATCCTCTTCCTCCAGTGGGTCCCCCCCTTGCCAGAGACAGATTGTGGTGAGCACAGCATGCAACCACGATCAGTGACACCTATTCTGTGGGGTATTGTAGTGCACCCCCTGAGCGGACCAGGCATCTGAATCTCACCGTCAGAGGACCTATGGTCCTCTCAATCATCCCCCTTATGGAGGCATGGCTCCTATTATAACGCTGCTCTGCCTCTGTTCTTGGGTGGCGGAGAGGTGTCGTGAGCCACCTTTTCAAGGGATAGCCCTTGTCACCCAGCAGCCATCCATCCAGTCGAGCTGGAGCAGTGAACAGTCTTGGCACTTGTGAGTGACAGAGGATGCATGCATCATGGGAGCTCCCAGGATACCTTGCACAGACTTGCAGAACCTGTGCCTTGTGGCCACAAACTATCTGCACGTTCATGGAGTGGGATCCTTTCATGTTGACAAAGGCACCCGGCTCACCCACCGACGCCTTGATGGCCACATGTGTGCAATCGATGGCATCCTGGATGCGGGCGAACCCAGCAATCGCTGCAAAGCCTCTGGCCCGCTCAGCCTGGCTGGCCTCATCCATCCGGTAATGAATAAGTGTCATGACCCACCTGAACAGAGTGTCAGTCACCAGCTTAGCGCAACTGTGCGCAGCAAATTGGGGCACTCCAGAGCCCTCACTGAGCCCTGGAAAGAGCCGGAAGCATTGCAGTTGAGGGCCACTGTGACCTTCAGAGCCACTGGCATGGGGTGTCCACCCACACGCTTGGAGGTGATCTCAGGCCCAATCATATGACAAATGGAGATCACAGTCTCCCTGGAGAGGCGGAGTCTCCTTCGGCATTGCACCTCTGGCCTGTTGAGGTAGCTGCATTGCTGCCTGTACACTCTGGCAGCAGGATAGTGGCGTCTTCTGCGCTCCTTCTGCCTTGGACTCCCTGCTAGCCCTGTTCCCCCTGTGCCTGCACCCCCTCTCCCACAGGTTGTTCCCTTGGGCATTGCCTATGGACATCTGGCCTCCTCTCCTTTCTGACCCTTTCTTCCTCCTCAGAGGAGGTGCCACCAGTGAAGAGTACAATCCTCATTGCCAGGGTGACCGAAGGCTGTCTGGTGACAGCAAGGGTCCAAACGGTATAAATCCTCCAGGTATAAATCCGACTCCTGTGCATGCCCGCCTTCACATTGAGGACACCCTCCATCGTGTTGGGTGGCACTACCACCATGCTAAATGGGATAGATTTTGAACAGATCTAGCAACTCAAGCCTGGGCATCCATGAGGTGCTGTGGGCCATCAGCAGCAGAATTGTACTCAACCACAATCTATAACCTCATGACCCGGCATAACCCCCACTCTACCATTAGCACCAAGCCACGGGATCAACTCTGGTTTAATGAAGAGTGCAGGAGGGCATGCCAGGAGCAGCACTAGGCATATCTAAAGAGATGTCAACCTAGTGAAGCTGTAACAAAGGACTACTTGCATGGCAAACGACATAAGCAGCAAGTGATAGACAGAGCTAAGCGATCCCACAACCAACAGATCAGATCTAAGCTCTGCAGTCCTGCCACATCCAGTCGTGAATGGTGGTGGACAATTAAACAACTCACTGGAGGAAGAGCTCCACAAACATCCCCATCCTCAATGATGGAGGAGCCCAGCACATAAATGCAAAAGGAAAGGCTGAAGCATTTGCTACAATTTTTAGTGTAAAGAACCTATTTTTTATTTTTCTTGGACTGTGGCCTTAAAATTGGACAAGTCTGCACAATGACTGTGCGGTGGTCACTCCTACCGATACTGTCATGGACAGATGCATCTGCGGCAGGCAGGTTGGTGAGGATGAGGTCAAGTATGTTTTTCCCTCTTGTTGGTTCCCTCACCACCTGCCGCAGACCCAGCCCAGCAGCTAAATCATTTAGGTTCGGCCAGTTCGGGCAGCAGTGGTGTTACCGAGCCACTCTTGGTGATGGACATTGAAGTCCCCCACCCAGAGTACATTCTGCACTCTTGCCACCCTCAGTGTTTCCTCCAAGTGATGTTCAACATGGAGGAGCACTGATTCATCAGCTGAGGGAAGGTGGTATGTGGCAACCAGCAGGAGGTTTCCTTGCCCATGTTTGACCTGATGCCAAGAGACTTCATGGGGCCCAGAGTTGATGTCGAGGACTCCCAGGACCTGTTATATAACCACAAGTAGCTGCCACAATGAATTTTAACTACAATATAAACCACAAGCACATAACACTCTCTGCTAACACACCTTGTTAGCACGATGTCTGGTTCTTCCACAGTGGGGAAGAAAACTGCAGGAACAGAGAAAGAGGAGCCCCTCCTTCAGATGGTGACCTGTGTGCTTTATCCTGTAACCTTTACTGCTCAATTACAAAGATTTCTCTTCAGGCTTATTTCATGGTTTCTTTTTTCCTACTCAGTGTAATGATTGACAATACACCGACCTACACCTTCAGCAACATCACAACTATTCTCACTGTAACACATCCTGCACCATATCATCAACACCACATGCATTAGGATTAGTCATTATTGGTTAACATATTGGGGCTAGGATTACAAGATTATATTGTCCACTCTTTTGTCTCAAGACAAATCCTTTTCCAGTTCATGTTTTATCTGTCGCCGACAGGACATAGAATGGGCTCATGAATTGTTCCTTTAAGAACTGTCTTCTGGTTTGACACTGACCTTCTTTGACAAGGAAGACATTAAGGGCAGTAGACTTTGGTGTTACGGTTGCTCTGGTTACATTCAGTCATCAGACAGAACTGTCATCAGTCATCAGAATAAACTGATACCAGGTCCAAGTGATCACCTGATTCAGTTGGGATGTCTCCACTCATTGCTGCTTTTCACCTTCACCAAAATGTCCATTTCAGACAGAGGTACTCGCACTCCCATTTCCGACTGACAGTGTAACTGATTGTTAGGGGGGAATATAGGGGTACATTAAGAACTTATTGAAAGGGAATGGACGACTTAAAATATCCAATGCCTGCAAGTACAGTTAAAGGCCAGACTGGACAGAGAGGAATCTGAACCTTGCACACCCTCAGAGCCTGTGACCATCAGCAAGGTCAGGCCGAACAGAGAGGAATGCAAATGCAATAGGTTGGGTGTCTTAGGAGTCAGACTGGAGCCTTAGGTTGAAAAACAACCAAGATTGTGTCTGTTTATAGCAGATAGGGAAAGAACAGATGGTCCTAGTTGAGATGGGAGGGAAGGTCTCCGCCGGGGGTGAAAGTAGGGACAGATGATGCCTGTACCTTGGTACCTTTGTTACTAGAGAGATGTCTGTTTAATGTAAACCTATATGTTGACGAGATCAGAATCTGGAAACTGTTCTTGTGCGTGATCAATAATGTATAAATATGGTGAACACTTGCAGTTTAGCAGAGTGCTATCTCAAGCTACATTGGGATGGCTCTCCCCTTGCAATTGCTCGAATAAACAATCGTGACCTGTACCTGAGACTCCTGTGGTCCGTTTGTCAAAGTGACCACATCAATTTGGCACGGTCGGCAGGATACTCAGATCGGATCCTCGGGACGGCTGTGCAAAGTGGGTGAGTATATTTAATTACCACCCGTAGTTAGTGCAGTAAGCCTACCCGAGAACGGTCCCGTCAAGTATCAAAGAATCGGGAGGAGGACTCAGGACAGGAGATAGGAGGTGCCGGGGGTAAGAGGCGGAGCCGTGCAGGCGGGCTAGCGGTTTGAAATATAACCTTGGCCGAAGCCGCGCAGGGAGGCCAGACCCCAGTTAAGAGGAGGCGGAGCCGAGCTGGTGGGTTACGGTTTGAAATATAACCTTAGCCAAAGCCGCGCAGGGAGGCCAGACCCCAGTGCAATAAGTGAAACCGCACATACCGCAAGTAACTAAGTTGTTCGGGCCGCGTGAACATACCGCACAGAGATAGAGGGGAATAAGAACAGAGTGCCGTCAGGAAAAAAGAATAGCGCTATGGAACTCAACTGGGGAAGCGCGGACTCCATTACGAGGTTCATAGCGGAACAGCAGTCAAAACTAATCACTAAAACGCAGAAAGAGGGGTGGAACCCACAGGGAACCTCCGGAGAACAAAAACAGTGGTGGTTAGAGCAGAAAAAGGATAAGGAAAAGAAAGGGGTGATGGTTATTATTATCTTGTACCTGCAGTTGTGCAGACAAATTAATACTAAGTTCCAGTCGATTAGAGAGAGAGAGAGACAAAGTCAGATCCAGGACAGATCAGAGCAGTGGCGGCAGCCTGTAGTGATACTGATTAAGAGGGGGAGAGCTCCGAAGGAGAAACCTATGATGGAGTTGGGACAAAACCACCCTCATATGAACCAACCGCCCCCGCTGTGCCCGTTGAATCCCATGGTCCCTATGGCAGTAACTGTTAGGAAAAGTAAAGTCAGGAAAGGCGAATTAAAACCCGAAGGGAGAAAGGGGGCTGAGGAATAGGGGGAGGATGAGGAGATTGAGAGGGTCACGGAGAAAGTTAAGCACATAACATTCAGCCCGGGGGAGAAGCAGGTTTTGCTTAAAGAACTGCTGAGACTTAAAACTCGGCATAACAACCCAGGTTTTTGGACCAAACTGCAGGAAATGCAAGATTTCCATGCAATGCACCCCCTTGATACCCACATACTGGTGAAGGCTAAATGCCCAGGGGATATCTGGGAAAGATTACGCCTGCAGTTTAGAAGTGGAGACTGGGCGAAACCTGGGGACGTCCCAGATCGGGAGAAGGCGATAGCCCTGCACAGGGACTTTGAGGAGGCAGTTAAGGAAACCTTGGGGGAGGGAGAGACGAATTGGGGGCGTAAAATGTCCCGTGCGGGATGACGAAATTTTCCTGAAAATGTGGAAGGATGATTGGGGCCCAAAAGGTCCGCTACTGAATTTTCTGTAACTTAAAAAATGAATTGATCTAAGTTACAAGAGCTGCTTGTGCTGAAGAGAGAGAGAGAGAGAGAGAGAGAAAGAAAAGGGAAGTTAATGAGCACTGACAGGCAGGAGCTGGGGAAATGTGAGCTTTTGTCAGTTTGATTGTCCCTATAGGTGGAGCCTCCAAGATCCCTTTATTCCCCCCACTGCTATTTGAAGTTTTGTTTAGAATATGAGAGTTTTAAATCATTAAACAGGGTTAGATGAACCAACCTTTGTACCACCCCCTTGCAGACAAGTATCACCAGTTTCCAAGCTGATTGGGATTGATACATACGAGTTACATTAACTCAGAGTTAGTATTCTAAAATTCTGAGGGGAAAAATTACCTGAAGTTCAAGGGATTCTAGAAAACCAAAAGGCATAAACACACAGTCTAGGTGGTTCCAATGGATAAAAAGGGGTTTATTTTGAAGAGATGAATTAAATATGAAAGGAAATCTGCAACCCAACAGCACTTTAATTTGAATTTGGGACAATCTTGAGATGTGAAGTGCAGTGAAATTTAACAGGTTACTTTGAATAACGAGGATGTTATCCAAAGGTAAAGAATGTGTCGATAAACATACGGGAATTATAACTTGGATACAAGTCAATACACATAAGAAAGAGGTTGTTTTAATTTTGATAGCATAAATTACATTTCTTACAAAGTTTAAAATTCGAGGTTTGGTTCCTGTTAATTTCTCAAAAGGGAATTTTCATTTTAAAAGGTTTGACAACAATTGGCACTAATTCAAATGCTGCAAGCTTTTGTATTCGTAAGTCTGTTCCCCAAATATGAAGCTAAGCTCAAGACCTTGACAAAGTTTGGCAGAAATCCAATTTTTGGCAGAGTTAATGAATCTGGGGTAATTCTAAAAGAAACGGTCAGACACAATTTAGTGAGTTACTTTTGAGACAATAAAGTGTTGTTTGAGAAGAAGATAAGGAACATGTCAATGCCTGATTTCTGTTTTTAAAACTGTTATGAGAATATTTTATTTATTTTAAAGTCTCTCCAGGCAACCTGAACAAGATAAGATGGCAGCTGTTGCATGTGTAAAATGTTATGAGGCAAATAGGAGAAAGAGTTAGGCAATGAGGACATTGTATACAAACTGTTTTAAGGGAACTGAATTTGATAATCTGGCCATCAACTGAGACATTGGAAATGCACAGGGGGAGATAAGCAAAGATCTAGAGACAGATCCTCGGTGACATGGAATAGTTAATACGGCCTAAAGAGCAAGGAAACATTATAAACGATCAAGGCAATAGAGAAACTGACCTTAAAAGAATCTTAGGATGATCATGGTCAGGGGAAAAAAAGCTTAGAAGTAAAACTATGTGGAATCTTCAGAAATTGAAATGTAAGGAGAAATAATACTTAACAACAATTTACCACAAGGTGGATATACGTAAAGGGAAAGCTGGAAAAAGGCTAAATAGATGTATTACTAATTGTATCAATGTGCCTGCGAGCTACAAAAAGTAAGACCACAGGATTAACACTATGATGACAGACAGTTAAGCAGATCCCAGAGAGAACCGTCACTGGAAGTGAAGATACTGAGCCATTGAAAGATAGGATAAGAAGGTGCACTGTAGAGTTGTGGAGGCAGTTTAAGGAATTGAGGTCCAACGTGGGACAGCAGCAGGAGACAGTAGACTGGAAAGAGTGGAGGGGGCCTATCCAGATGGATTCAGTTCGGGGAACTCATTTCACAGGAAGAGTCATTAAAGAAATGTATAAGTTTAAATTTAAACAGAAATTCCACATTCCCTACCAGCCACAGAGCTCGGGGATGGTGGAAAGGATGAACTGAACTTAAAAAAAATCAATCACAAAAGCAATTCAAGAGACAGGGAAAAGCCCAATATTCTAATGCGCCTTAGGGCTACCCCAAGCAGGACCGCCGGGTTCACCCCATTTGAAATAATGACAAGGAGAGCAATGCAGTTACCCGAGGGAATCATAGTAGGAGTGGGAGATGTAGGACCACTAAAAGGAAGGAAGTTAGAGACCGACAGGTGATTAAGGATATGGAAACAGGCAAATCCAAAGAGCAACAATGGACCCCAAGTGGTGAATAAGGTGATGGTCAAGGTGAGCCCGGAGTGAACAGGCATGGACCATACGAGGTAATTATGACAGGTGATACATGTGCACTTGTAGATATGAGAACGGGAAGTAAATGGAGGCATGACACACAGTTAAAGATACATGACAATTGACCAAGCGGTAACCCGGAGAACGGGAGCCGATGTTAATGTCTCCACAGATCTACGATCCTGGTCATGTGCGTATCTGTACTGGCAACAAGGTCGGGGATCATCACTGCTCATCCCGCATCGCAGGAGGAACTTTGGCAGCACAGACAGTGCCGAATGTGACACGCAACGGGGAATGATAAATGTAACAGGAGGAGAACAAGTGCTTTCGAATTGTATTAAGGGTTTGCTTCAGATCGCGCATGGGAGGTCCGCCAATACCCAGCCACCTTCTACCTCTACTTCCATAGTCCGAGTAGAGATAATTGAAGCCCCTCAAACCACACCGACTGACTCACCTTGTCCGAGTATGCATCCAGGACCGACGAATGGTTTGGTACTGATTAATCAGAAGTTTTGTATGATAATGTACATCAAGAGCTGGTACCCGTAGTCTTGAACATACCCAGAATTGCCCCACCCCAGTGGTGCTCAACCCATATTCGAGCACTATATACGGCTCTAATGGGTCAGTTGATGACTGAAGCATCTCAGTTCAACGGCGAGATGCGATCAGGCTTGGAAGGGAACTGCGTTAAGCGCAGCCTGATAAATGATGCCGCTATGATATTCAATATAGGGACATCAGTGGTTAATTCAGAACCTGGCAACTGTTGACCAGAAGGTCCAGACCCTGAGCTTTAAGCTTAGGGAGATTTTAGAGCGGGGACAGGGAATTCATAACACCCAATTAAACACAGACCAGGATATGACATGGTTAATCCAAAGCCTGGCTACCATGCTCGAAAGTCATGCGGGGATTATCAACAAACTGATTGAAATAGGAAAAATATTTCAGACGAAGCGAGCAGAAATGATGTTTGCAGCACCTATGGATCTTGGGCACTGGAACAAGCCCGAGAGAATTTAAGACAGATTAATGAAGGGGTAGTTCCTTTATGGGTAACTAATGAGCATTTATTTAATCTTTCATGACACAAGGATCATGACTTGACTGGTTGCCAGTTTAGAGGTTTAACGCGTATATAGAATTAATGTTGAATATATAGTGAATAGCAATATGCTAATAGGCATTCTATTAGTAATACCTGTCATACCTATGTCAACACCCGGCAGGACGTTTTATAGAGTAGAAAATATTGGGGTGATATGGGGGGATTACTATATTAAGTACCACGATATTCCACCATACGCAGTAGAGATAGAAGGAAATATAGTTAGCACCACATTAGAAGGGTGTAGTATAAAGGCCACCGTAGTAGTATGTGCACATCCAATATATGAGACGGAGGAAGTGAAGTGTAGATTTAAAGCAGCTGCAAACTGTACAATGGAAACCATATGGGCTGCAAAAGAACAGACCCATGTTGCATATACAGGGAATGGGAGATATTGTATCACCACGTGGCAGGAAAGAATCCAGTATGGGAGCAACTGGTTATTCCCCATCCATAATCATTCAGTGTGCCTACACCCACAGGTGCCGACAAGGGTGGGGAAGGTGGAACTGGCTGAAATATACAATAGGGGAATGACTACTACTCAGGTCATGAAAAACCTTAAAGATAACCTGAAACAGTATCTGAACCAGTTCTCCTATGAAATTCCATTATTACCAGAGCACCTAACCGCAATTCGGAGACAGACTCAGCAGGTATACAGAACTTACTATACACTGCAGCAACAGGTTAGAGCCTTAAAGAAGGATATAGAACAAATAGATTCCTCCACATGGTGGGAGGACCTGTGGAATTGGGGCTCGAACGTACAGATACACCCCTGGATTTGGATTATCTCCCATGCTCTAGTTATACTTCAGCTGATATTGATTATGTATCTAACATACTTGATTCATCGCACCCGGGAGTCACAAAAAAATGTGGCTCTGGGGGAGTTTTAACAGGTGGAGAAGGAATTTGGCAAGTCAGAGGTTTAAAGTAAAGGACCAGATGATACAGATGGTCTGACCAGTATTTTTTATGTACCAAAGCTGGATACCTGGCCAGTATCAATGGGTGGCGGTGCGTAAAGGGACAGACAGTACCACTGTAATTGGCTACCTTGGGCTAGACCCAGGGCCAAAAAGGGGGGACTGTTAGGGGGGAATATTGGGATACATTAAGAACTTATTGAAAGGGAATGGACCACTTAAAATATCCAGTGCCTGCAAGTACAGTTAAAGACCAGGCTGGACAGAGAGGAATCTGAACCATGAACGCCCTCAGAGCCTGTGACCATCAGCAAGGCCAGGCCGAACAGAGAAGAATGCAAATACGATAGGTTGGGTGTTTTAGGAGTCAGCCTTAGGTTGAAAAACAACCAAGATTGGGTCTATTTATAGCAGATAGGGAAAGAACAGATGGTCCTAGTTGAGATGGGAGGGAAGGTCTCCGCCGGGGGTGAAAGTAGGGACAGATGATGCCTGTACCTTGGTACCTTTGTTACTAGAGCGATGTCTGTTTAATGTAAACCTATATGTTGACGAGATCGGAATCTGGAAACTGTTCTTGTACGTGATCAATAATGTATAAATATGGTGAACACTTTGTAGTTTAGCAGAGTGCTATCTCAAGCTACATTGGGATGGTTCTCCCCTTGCAATTGCTCGAATAAATGATCGTGACCTGTACCTGAGACTCCTGTGGTCCGTTTGTCAAAGTGACCACAACACTGATCCTTGGATTTGATCGCTCAGCGTAAGTGATCCCTGGATTTGGTCTCTGATTGGTTCAGGTGGTGTGTGATCACTTTCTGATTGGTTTCTTAAGGGAGATGGTCATCTACTGAGGCATGTGGAGCTTCTCGATGTCAAATGAGGATACAAGCACAAACCAGTCACGTGATGCTAGTGTCCTACATAGATTACAATTAAGGAGAATAAATATTGGGTTAATCGATTAATGCACACATTACTAAACCACAAAAGCAGCCTGAACAGGTCCCTTCCCTGCAATGGATTAGCTATCACAATATTCAGGTTGTTAAACCATGACAGCATTCAGGAGTTTCCAATGCGCTGAATGTTATATCATTCAGTGGTGTTCAGAAAGCTTCAGTAAGTCAAACTGGTGGCCCTTATGGAGAAATGTAGACCAATATCTTATTATTTGTGAATTTAAAGTTTCATTTCCCAAACTCTGGCTCTGAGGTGTCTCTCCAAAAGCTCCTGTCTAACATTCCAGACAGGAATTTCGCTCCTCTACCCAACACTGGGCAGAAGCTGTGTCCACACTCCAATAAAACTGCATCAGGAAGAAATCAAGACAAATTGAACAAATTGAATCCCCTGTCAGCTCGTGACCCGCTGTCTGGAAGCCATGTGCACACTCACCACTCCCAGATTCAAATAGCTTTAGTTTCGAGTTTCCTGTATTGCTGAAAGCCACTAGGGCAGTGATTTCCTGATTGTTGTAGGGTCTGAGTTACAGTTTGGTAGGTCTGAAGAAGCCTTAATAGTTATACGTAGGTTAACTGTAAGCCCTTACTGACTCTTAGAACTATTTGCGAATATACAGTAAAGGGTATAAGCTCGGAGCTGTCTCCATGCTTGCTGGTACGCATGGCTCTGTCCAACACGAGATTGATTCTAGGACATGTGCTCTCTTACATCACTGCGTTGGCAGTACTGTACTCAGTTCCACAGTAACCCTACATGCACCAGGCTCTAATACCACACTGATGAGGTTTACTGCAGCACTCAAGGAATTATTAATATAAACTTGGTTCTGTCAGCTTTTACAGAAGGGTTAGAGGACACGCAGTGTAGAATTGGAGTTCATTACATGTCTGCCTTATCAGGAAACGTTAGATACTTTGCACTATGTAAACAGGGGGAGTGGGGGTGGGGGGTGGGGGGGAGGCGGAGGGGGAGGGGCTAACGCCTGCTTGACTTCCCCTTTGCAAAGCTGCCTTCAACACAGCCGGGAAAGGGCCAACTCAGTCCAGGAAACCCTGTTTCACAAGCTGCCTATAACCAAAGGCCTTAAAAATAGATATCAAAATGTGCAGCCTTGGAAATGCAGTCAATTTCACTGCAGTTTCAGGACTAGCACCTTGGCTCCTCCTGATTGTGAAATCCTTTCCCGATCACTGGCAACAGCTGACTGGAAGATCAGTGCAGGTAAAGTTCACACTGCTAACATTGTAATCACCAGGAGAGCCGAGGCCATGTAATTGCTGTTCATAATCGAGATCTACATCGGTTTCTAACAGAGAGACGGAGAGAAAGTCACTTTCTGCAGCAAACAAAAGAGCAAAATTAAACGAACAGCCAAAAAAATGCACATTGGCCAATCAGGAGAAGGTTTAGAAGCAGGGGGGCAGGGCCTGTATTTCCATGGGCCATTTCAAATCATCACTGCAAGATTTTGTCCATCAGGAATCGATGAACAGCCTGACTCCTCTTTTATCGGATTAAGGGAGCCTAATTATGTGGCCCAATCTTCTTCTTGAGTTCTTTGCCCGACAGCGGGTCTGACCCATAGTGCCGCAACCTCCACCAGGGGCGGGACAAGGGGGAAGGTCCCGAGTCCACCCCAGCTGGAATGGGGGTCGAATCCTACGCGATTGGCACCAATCTGATCCACACCGGTCTTCCAGCCAACCTGCCCCCTACCCCCACCCCACTCACAAAGGAGATAGGGACTTGATAGGGGAGATACTGGGAGGCTGTTTCCACTTTTGGAAGAGACTAGAACTAGGGGTCACAATTTAAGAATAAAAAGTCTATCGTTTAAGACGGAGAAGAGGAGAGATCTTTTCTCTCAAATGGCCACTAGTGTGTGGAATTCTCTTCCCCAGACGCTGGGTCATTGAACTTATTCACGGCTGAGTTAGACAGATATTTCGGAGACAAGGGAGTCAAGGGTTATGGGGGGGCAGACAGCAAAGAGGGTTTGAAGCACAACCCGATCAGCCATTATCTTATTGAACAGCAGAGCAGGCTTGAAGGGCTGAATAGCCAGCTCCTGCTCTTAAGTCCTGTGAGTCCAAGTTGCTACGGCAACATACACTTTTAAATGCATATGGATAGTGATGGTACAAGCTCCAATTTCTTTCCATCACATGTCCGATCAGGAATCTCTCCTACTCTTACCACTTGCTATTGCTGTATGTTGGAAGGAGTTTTACAAGTTTATAATCAGCCTGTCTGGCCAAGTTATGAATACATCTTCCTTGGTCATCAAGCCCATTGAACACAGATGACCTGTAAAAGAACGTCGACATCAGTAAAAACCTTTTTTTTTTGCAGTGAGAGGTTAGGAACTGGAATACTCTGCCTGAGAGTGTGGTGGTGTTAATCGAGGCTTTCAAAAGGGAACTGGATCATTATCTGAAGAGAAAAAAATTGCAGAGCCACATGGAATCGGTGGGACTAGGTGAGTTGCTCTTTCAGAGAGCCAGCACAAACATGATGGGCTGAAAGGTCTTCTGTGCAGTAGCCATTCTATGATGAGGAAGGATGGGGGAGGCTGAGGTGAAGGATAAAGGCTGACACTGGCTGGTTGGGCCTAAAGGCCTCTTTCTGTGCTGAATATTCTATGTAATTCATTGAGTGAACTCTGACCTACAATTTCACTTGTGAAGTGCAGCCACTTTCAGGACAGACACAGCTGTTAACCCACCAGGAAAAACTCAGCAGGTCTGGCAGCATCAGCAGAGAGGAACACAGTTAACATTTCGAGTCCGAATGACCCTTCAACAGAACTAAGTAAAAATAGAAGAGAGGTGAAATATAAGCTGGTTTAAGGGGTGGGGGTGGGACAAGTAGAGCTGGATAGAGGGCCAGTGATAGGTGGAGATAACCAAAAGATGTCACAGACAAAAGAACAAAGAGGTATTGAAGGTGGTGATATTATCTAAGGAATGTGCTAATTAAGGGTAGAAAGCAGGACAAGCAAGGTACGATATAATTTATATAGATTTTTCTTTTCTTATTATGTTTCTGCTCTCACTTTCCCAAGCCCAGGAATCTGTCAAAGAATAACTACAGCAAATGCAGGTTACTTCAGGAAAGAGTACAATTTATTAAGCGCTGAACCGTACAATGGCCAATGGGAGAGATCATCTAGATCTGCTTGAAGTTACAGTGTTCAACAAGCAGTATTTATACAGTACAATTACGCGACTCCAGCATATTTACACAGTGATCTTACTAACTTGAGTGATCTTATTAACTTGCCCTTCTTTATTCTCTTATAATTATATCTATGTTACTATGTTAGCTAATTGATTTTGCTTACCTGTACAGTTTCTTGATCATCCCTTATCTCTTCTAACATTCATTCCATGAAACACATCTTCTCCGCCGATGCTGCCAGACCTGCTGAGTCTTTCCAGGTAATTCTGTTTTTGTTTTGGATTTCCAGCACCCGCAGTAGTTTTTTGTTTTTAACATCTGTTTGTGTTTATTGTGTCATGCATCCTTTTTATCTACTCTTTGCCTAACCTTTGATCTCAGGTCATTTCACGTGCCCAGGCTTCTTGTTCCTATTTTTCTGTTCTTGCTTCCCTTTATAATTTAACCCTTTAGGTGATTTTTCTTCCTCAAATCCCCAGATTTTAGGGGAACAGCAAATAGGATTTTAGGACTGGACTCATTGTCACAACCACACTGACCCATTTTCACAGCCTCTCTCTCAATTCCTCTCTCCTCCACAAACACCTATTTGTGTCGGTCACCAACCCCAAAACGCTATCTCTCTTTTGTTAGAAAGTGAATATTGCCTTCCCCTTTCACATCTGACTTCCTCATTTTAATTTGGCACTCGACTGCTTCATCGCAGTAAACAGTGTGCTGGGGACAAAAGCCCCTTTATAATCTGCAAAGGTTTAATCCAATGATTTTGAGAACCCTTGTTTGTTTCTGTAAAAGAAGCTCTGGCTCCTGAACCTTTTCAAACAACCTTAATTGCTGTATTTCAGGTTGAACTGGGTGTGATGGCTCCACCATTGGTAAATGTTGACTCAGCCACAGGGCTTCATTGTACAACGACCAGAAAATCCAATTGTGTGCACAATTGATTATAATCTTCCACCCAGTTACTGAAGAAGGTTGTGAAATATGCCTGTGAGTGTTTGAGCCAAACTTTAAATATTTGCGTTGGTAACGTATGAATATTTTTCTGGCTGTTTGTATTTATACACCAGCTGCTTGCTCACAGTTGGGACAGGATTTTATGTCTCACGGGCAGGCGCCCGCCTGACCTGATCGGGCGTAAAATAGTGCGTGATGATGTCAGGCAAGCGTCCTGACGCCATCGCGCACTTGCACGATATTTTGGTTAGTGGGCGGGTGCGAGAGTTGGCAGCACGCCCACCGACGATTAAGAGGCCTATTAAGGCCCTTAATCAAGTAACTGAAAGCAATTTTTCGCTGCCCATCCAACTTTACGTTGGACGGGTGAGCGAATTGGCCAGGGTGCCTTTGGATTTTTCATGAAGCCTCATCCATGGACGGGATGAGATTTCCAACAGTAATTTAAAAAGTTTTTTCTTACACGTAATTTTTATTATGTATCTGCTCAGGTTACTGAGTTCAATGTCGGGGCATGTTTTTCACATTTTTAAATGGCAGCTGCTTGCTTTTGGGGTTGGGTGGGGGGGGGTGGGTTTCAGTGCGTGCCCCCCACCCCATCCATGCGCAGACTTTTGCGCTCGCAATCCTCCTGCCCCCCAACCCAGGCAGCGCTGGGCTCCTCAGCGCGCCTTTCACGCTGGTTGGCTGTTAATTGGCCAGCCAGCGTGAAATCGCGGTCGGGGCCCGACTGCAGGTGGCAGATCGCTTCGCGGCCGCTCCCAGGCCTGCCCACCACGCCCACCTGATAATCAGTAAATCCTGAGCCTGGTTACCTTATACCAGGATGTTGTGCTTCAGCGCTGGGAAAGCACATCAGGAAATTCTTAACTGATCACCAATAATGTTTTAATGGTCAGAAAGTCAAGTATCAGGGATGTGGAAAATCCCAATACCCACTTCCTGTGTGTGTGTGTGTGACAAAAATCCTGAAGTAAAATTGTTGCTTCACATTGCGTGAAGATTTGTTCCTCTTCTTGCTACATATCCCATTAACCTGTGGGACATGCAGGAGTGACATCCATTGGAGGTGGGGACTGCTGCTGTCTGCTTCCTTACACAAGTGGCCACTCTTTTTTTACAAGTGTAGACGGTGAGGATCAAACTTTTGAGGCCATCTCCCTTCCCCCTGAGTCTACCACAATCACCCAAATGATTGCCTGCAGGACTCTGGCCCACCAGAGAGGTGAGAACAAAGGAACAGGAGGAGGCCATTTAGCCTCTCAATCTGTTCAGCCATTCAGTGAGATCACGTGAGGGGCGGGTGGGGTGAGATGCAGTCAGACCTGCCAACCCCAGTAAGCCAAGGGTGGGGGAGTGTGGTGGGGCTGGGACAGCAGGGAGGCAAGCTGGTTAAAAGACTTTGGCCCAGTTGTTATAGAAACTGTTAGGCGCACTAACCCTCAGCACTCACACTCCCTCACCCCACCAGCATACGCCACATGGTGCCTCATACCCTCCATGCCAAGCCAATGTCAACTAATGCCCTCCACCCATCTTCCATGATCTCACATACCCTTCATGCCATCTCCATAGCCACTCACCCAGTATCCACCATTGGCAGACCTCAGGAGCCATGTGGAGATTAGACAGGCTTCTAAAAATCTAGTGTAGCTCTCATTATATACATTTGATGCTGACTCATTGACATTCATTCCCTCCACCACTGATGCACAGTGGCAGCAGCGTGTGCCATCTGTAAGGTGTACTGCAGGAACTCACCAAGGCTAATGAGACAACACCTTCTAAACCTGAAGCCTCTACCACTTACAAGGACAAGGGCAGCAGACACATGGGGACATCACCACCTGTAAACTCCCCTCCAAGCCACTCACCATCCTGGCTTCGAACTATATCATCATTCCTTCACTGTCGCTGGGTCAAAATCCTGCAGTTCCTTCCCTAACAGCACTGTGGATGTACCTACACCACAGGGACTGCAGCGGTTCAAGAAGGCAGTTCACCACCACCTTCTCAAGGGTAACTAGGGATGGATGACAAATGCTGGCCCAGCCAGCGCCACCCACATCCCATGAAAGAATAAAAGAAATCACCCCTTATAATTTTAAATTCAATGAAGTAGATACCTAGGATGTTTAATCTCTCCTCATAGTTTAACCTTCAGAGTTCATGTAATATTTTAGTAGATCTACTCTGGACTGGTCAATATAGGTGTGGAGCCCACATCTGCTCACAGTAACTCTGGATGTGGGCCAGCCAGGACTATTACAACTGAAGCATGACTTCTACCTTCTTTTAATCTAATTCTCTAGATATAAATCATTCCATTATTCTTTTTGATTGTTTCCTGTACATGGTCTTGTTGTCCGCTATTTCGGCGAGCTTTTTGAAAGTACTCTGTTCTATCCATTTTGATCCAAAGTGTATGACCTCACATTTGCCCATGTCACAATCCATTTGCCACAGTTTGGCTCATTTGGTTCATTTATCAATAGCTTTGTTATTTTAAGCTTCCAGCAGCACTGCTTACGATGCTGCCTATCTTTGGATATATGGCTCTCTCTATGCCTTCAGGTCATACAGTGAACAGTTGAGGCCCCAGGACAGATCTTTAAAGAAGATGACTAGACACAACCTGCCAGTTATAATAGCTGCCCATCACCCTGATTCGCTGTCTCCTTCACTCATCCAATTTCCCAACCAGGTTAATAATTTGACTTCAATTCCTTGAGATTCATGTTTTAGGAGGGACTTTATCAAATGCCGACTGGAAGTCCACATAAATACCATTCTTCAATCCACTGCTTTAGTCACCTCTTCAAAAAAATTCAATTAGGTTCATCAGGCAGGAAGTACTCCTTATAAATCCATGCTGACTCACTCTGATCATTGGTTACAATGATGTTTCAGTCACTCTATTCTTAATAATAGACTAGAAACTCACTGGGTGGAATTTTCTGTGCCCGCTGGCAGCGGGCGTGATAGGTGGCACGTGTGGACAATATGGTGCGATATGGTTCATGACGGCGGGAAGGCAGGTCGTGATCATCCGCTTGGCCTGCCGATAGCGGGCCGCATTTCCCGCCAACGCTCGGTGGGGAGCTCATTGTAATACATCGGCATCTCATTAAAGGGCCATCCCGCCAGGGTCTTAGACCCCACTGGATCACCCGTCCACGTCATCGGGAAAGCACGCCGCCGTGTTTCACAACAGCACCCAGGCGACGTGCACTTGGCGGCCTTCACTTTGGGGGAACTGAGGGGAGTGAGCAGCAGAGTTCTCCACAGCTCGCCAGGGTCACCTGTTGCTCTGCAGGCCTCAGGGGAGCTGGGGGGTGTCCCGGGGTGATGTGCCACCCAGGCCCACAGGTGACTGCTGCCCTGGCACTGCATTCCATACACAAGCAATCGAGGTGGGAGACAGGGTAGGCGAGGGAAGTGGCCATGCAGTACGGACACCTGTATAAACTGAGCACCCCTCTGCAACTGAGACAGTTCAGGCGCAGCCACAGTGATATGATTGGGGTCGGGCTCCTAGCCTGCCCACCCACGCAAGCAATGTGGAGGCAGTGTGAGACTGGACCATCACTGTGGTCTGAAGCTGCGCAGAGCACAGGGAAGAGGCCCTGGACTGAGACACCTGCCTTTTATCTTGTGCAGAAAGGTTTCACATCTGAGTGACAAGAACACTGCTCATCGGAACAAGCAGCCACAGGCAGGGAGACATTCTTAGGAGTTTATTGACAATAGTCAACAGGTACAATGATCAACGTGTGCCCAAGCTGTGCAACTACTTTTCCTTAACTGCCCTAACCCTGTCTTGGGGCTCCCCGGACATCCACAGGTGGAGGCAGCCTGCTGACTGTGAGTGTCCTCTGGAGGGCCAAGACTTGGAGGGCCCCAGCCTGCTTTCGGAGGTCCTGCTGTGAGGCAGTGGCACCCTCCCCGGCCTGTGAAGTTGGATCTGCGGAGGTCACATTTGTGTGGGTCGGACACTCCCGGAGTCACCTGGGTGGATGGCCCCGGAGCGTGCACCTGCTGATCCTCCTCCCTATGGGTGTCCAAGGGCCCCAGGCTGACTCCTTGAGGAGCAGGGACAGCTGGAGTGAGATCGAGCTGCCCGGCACCCCTCTCACATACACACTTTAGAGGCCAACTATGGCATCAGCGATGGAGTTCAGCCTACGCAGCAGTGCAGGAGCGATGTCCTGGACCAAGGTCTCCATGGCGGCCGCCATCCTGCCAGTGTTGCCCTCGGTGCATTGCAATGCCAGCGCTATCATCTCAGCCTGAAGGCGGATGGACTCCTCCATCGTGCCTTGCAACCTGAGGAGTGCAGCTGACATCCCTTCCTGATGTTCCCGAGTTTGCCTTTGAAGCTCCAGCAACTGTGACACGGCCGAGTCCAGAGGCTCATCATCTGACTCGAATTCAACAGGTTCCTGGCCTCCAGCAGCCCTCCGAATGCTGGGGACCTGGGAAGTCCCCGCCGTGGCCTGCTGTGGATCAGACTGTGCACTGTGCTCACCAGTATGTGATCCCGCGCATATTCTAAAGCCAGGTGCCACTGAAGTGTGTGTCCACGCACTGGTGGAGAGTGTGGGTGAGCGCTGTGATGGAACTTGTAGGGGGACTTTGGATGTGCCTTCTGAACTGGCTCAGAGACCCTGGTTCATGGGCTCCAGCAGCTCTTGGAGTGATGTGCCTGCGGATGCAAGGGGAGATAACTAGTGCATGGCAGTGGCCTGTGAAAGGGGACACATCACTGAAGGCATGTTTGTCTGATGGATGTGGCACTGCTGGATCCTCACTGACCTCGAAATGTAATAAATTCTCCAGATATAGGCATCGCTGTCATTTATTACCCGTCCCTAGTTGCCCTGAGAAGATGGTAATGGGCTGTTTTCCTGAACTATTTCAGAGGCTGGTTGGGAGTTAACCAGGTTGGAGTAGGTTGGAGTAACAGGACAGTAATGAACTAACTGGCTTTTATGTGACAACCCAATAGTCACATGGCCACTTTTACTGGTACCAGTCCTTTTATTTCCAGAGTTTTGTTCAACTGGACTCAAATAGACTAGAGTGTTGGCTTTGACTCTGTGATGCTCCATTGCTTTGCTAATCTGATCATGCTTCCTATCATGCTTCAAAGATCAAAGTCTAGGCCTCCCTGTCGCTTGCCATTTTAACACACCACCCTGCTCTCATGCCTACATGTCTGTCCTTGGCCTGCTGCATTGTTCCAGTGAAGCCAAACGCAAATGGGAGGAACAGCAACTCATCTTCCGACTAGGCACTTTACAGCCTTCCGGACTGAATATTGAGTTCAACATCTTCAGACCATGAACTCTCTCCTCCATCCCCACCCCTTTTTAAATCCCTTTCTTCAAAATTTATTTTTATTTTTTATCCACTCATTTCTATTTTTATTTATTTTTACTTTTATTGAATAATTCATTGTTTTATCCTCTTTTTTAATCCCCCCTTTTTCTATCCTTTTTTCCCCACCACTAACCCCTCCTCTACCCCACCCCCACTAGGGCCATCTGTCACTGGTTACATGTTGTTCTTTCCAGAGTGCTTACCCTTGTCCTGCTATTATCACATTCTGCTTTCTTACCTTAATGCCACTATCAGCACCTCCTTTAGCCAGTATCACTACCGTTAACATTCCCTTTATCCTTTTGTTCATGATATCTCTGGCAATCTCTCCTTTGCCCCCACCTATCACTGGCCTTCTATCCAGCTTCACCTGCTCCACTCCCTTAAACAGTAAAAATTTCACTCTGTAGCTCTGAAGAAGGGTCGTACGGACTAGAAACGTTAAGTCTGTTTCTCTCTCCACAGTTGCAGTCAGACCTGCTGAGGGTTTCCAGCATTTTCTGTTGGTGTTTCAGATTTCCAGCATCTGCAGTATTTTGCTTTTATCTTGGAAATGGCTGGCACGGCTTCGCACTGGATTTCTGTTTTAAGGAGGTACACAAGACCAGTTCGGAGAAGTACCTGTCATTTCCAAGTTCGTCGGATTTTTCCTTCTGGGAACTGTCCCGAGCTGCCCCTCCCGAATTGCACTGTGCTGATGACATGCAAACCTGGTATTTGTTTTGCAGTTTGTACAGAATGACTAACAGGGCAATTTATAGCCGGTTAATGAAAACTCCTTTCACTTTCATTTTGAGTACATTTAATACTTCTTCCCACTCAGCCTATCGGGAACAGCAGACAGTTCCTCGGTGGTAGTCGGATTGAAAGCAACTTCTCTTTTCAGTTCCAGCAGGCAGGTAATGTGTGAATTTAATAAAAGGGGTGATCGAGAATGTTTCAGTTGTTGGTGCTGTTTACCTTCATGCACCAAGACTGGGCATGGGCTGAAACAATGAAAATTAGTTTTACTAACTGGATTATAAATTGCTCCCACTTTACAGAAAAATAATTAACTATTTCTATAGCTTTTTTTATACACAGTCAAAAGGGCTTTTACAGCCAATGAAGTCATTTTAACATGTAGGCAGCTGGAGCAGTGGGGGGATGGTGGTGCAGTGTTAACACCATTGGCCTAGTAATCAAGCATCCTGGGTGAATACCCTGTAGGGCGTGGGCCCAAATCCCACCACAGCAACTAGTGGAATTTCAAATCTGAAATATAAAATTAGTCTCAGTAAAATGAAATCATTGTGGATTGTTGCAAAAGCTCATCTTGTTTACTAAGATAAAAGCAAAAAACTGCAGATGCTGGAAATCAAAAACAAAAACAAAAGTACCTGGAAAAACTCAGCAGGTCTGGCAGCATCTGTGAAAGGGAGCACAGTTAATGTTTCGAGTCATGAACTCTCTCCTCCATCCCCACGCCCTTTCCGTTTCTTCCCCTTCCTTTTTGTTTTTTCCAATAATTTATATGGATTTTTCTTTTCCCACCTATTTCCATTATTTTTAAATGTATTTCCATCCATTGTTTTATGTCTACCTTTTAGCCTTTTTCGATTCCTTCACCCCACCCCCACTAGGGCTGTTTTGCCGAAGGGTCATGAAGACTCGAAACGTTAACTGATTTCTTCTCCACCGATGCTGCCAGACCTGCCGAGTTTTTCCGGGTAATTCTGTTTTTGTTTTGGATTTCCAGCATCCGCAGTAGCTTTTAGCTTTTTGTTTCTATCTGTACCTTGCTTGTCCTGCTTTCTACCCTTAATTAGCACATTCCTTAGATAATATCACCACCTTCAACACCTCTTTGTCCTTTTGCCTGTGACATCTTTTGGTTATCTCCACCTATCGCTGGCCCTCTATCCAGCTCTACTTGTCCCAGCCCCCCCTTAAACCAGCTTATATTTCACCTCTCTTCTATTTTTACTTAGTTCTGTTGAAGGGTCATTCGGACTCGAAACGTTAACTGTGTTCCTCTCCGCAGATGCTGCCAGACTTGCTGAGTTTTTCCAGGTATTTTTGTTTTTGTCAAGAGTAAGGACCCTGGCTAATTTCATTACCTCTTCCTCCCAAAGTGTGCTGAAGGTTTGCCGTGGACAGAGGATCTGTAGGGAGCTAAGACTTTGTGTGTGGGAACAATGTAAGCTGTTTATCTTTAGATGAGGCACAGAATATATTGGGTAGAGTTTGAGAGATCAGCAAGCAGAGCACTGGAGCTAATGAAGCCTTAGGCTGTGTGAATTGGACATTGAATCTGTTTAAACACAGCCTGGAGAATAAGCCAAGCCTCCATCGCTGCTTTGGTTGAGACTAGCTGTCTCAGTACTGAGTGGGGATTGAAACTGGGATCTTCCTGTTCTGATTTGTGTCAGTGTGACACTGTCTTGGAGGTGAGAACAATTAGGGCAGCTTTTTAGAAACTTCTTTATCGGTCGATATGTTCGATGAAGAGCGCCAAGTAACTGCAGCATTTTTATTATTTCAGGTTGTTAAAATGAATTCTGACACCTACATGCAGAGTCCTGTGTGTCTGATTGAAAACACCCAGAAGGGGAAACTGGTGATCAATGAGGAAGCCCTGCAACTTCTCTCCAATATTAATGAGACGGTGGTGGTTGTATCTGTCGTGGGATTTTACAGGACTGGGAAGTCCTACTTGATGAACAGATTGGCAGGAAAGACTGACGGTGAGATTCATGGCCTGTTACTCGATGAGCTTTTGGTGACAATCTGAGGGGCGACTGTTGTGAGGGAGAGGGTACAGTGAGTTAGTGAACTGCTCAATGGATACTAGATAAACATGGGATCTTCCACTTCAGTCTTGATGGGCAAAATTGATCCCCTAGGCATGTGGTGAGGCTGTTGACCAATCACGTATGGTTACAGCATCCAAAAATTCTTCAGTTCCCATTCTATCACCAGAATTGTAACAGTATGACATCTCTCGTTTGCTATGATCCCTGTGATTGTGATGGGGGGAGCCATTTGCAGTTTGACTGGGCAATCTGATCCTGCTGGCAGTGTTGATGGGGGAGGAGTGGGGGTTCTGGAGTTTCACCTTGCCACAGTGTAAAGGTCATGGCTGCTCCAGCCGAAGATGTGGTGAAGTGGTCTACATATTAGTAGACTAGTAATCCAGCAGCCCAGGCTAATTCTCTGGGGGTGTGGGTTTGAATCCCACCACAGCATCTGGTAGAATTTAAATTCAATTACTTAAATCTGGAATTGAAAACGAGCCTCAGTAATGGTGACCATGAAACTATTGTCGATTGTTGTAAAAACCCATCTGGTTCACTAATGTCCTTTAGGGAGGGAAATCTGCCGTCCTTACCTGGTCTGGCCTACATGTGACTCCATCCCCACAGCAATGTGGTTGATTCTGAAGTGGCTGAGCAAGTCACTCAGTTCAAGGGCAATTAGGGATGGGCAACAAATGCTGGCCTTGCCAGTGATGCCCACATCCCATGAAAGAATACATTTTTAAAAAAATCAACGAATGGATAGATTTTGTGGGATTCAAGGTGATGTTTCCCTGAATGTAATTGATTCCCACTTGGAAGCTGATATTTCAGCATTTGTGGGCCTCATTTCCACCAAATGTTGCCTGTATCTTAAATGTAGTTAGAATTCTGGATAATAGAGGTGGAACTGCTGGGATTTTTTGCACTGATCCCGGTGATTTACTTTTCATCCTGCAACGGTTTCCTGGTGTTCACTGCTCTTGGTCCTCAGGTCTTAGTTCTCTGTCAATATGCCAGATCCACTGGAGCACAATATTAACCTGAGGCACCTCCAGAGGACTCCTTGATCAAACCTCGGCCGTCTCTGCTCCTCCATTTCTACTTGACCCTCTGATTTCACTGGACAATCTCCGGCTGTCAGATTATCGTAAAATCCCAATTGGATCAGCAATGTCCTTCAGGAACTCTTCTGCCCTTACACTATCTGATGTCCACATGACTCCAGTACCTCGCCAATGTAGCTGCTTCTTAGCTACCCTCTGAAGTGGCCTAGCCAACCGCTGAGGCGCAATAAATTCCAGACTTGCCAGCGATTCTCACATCCCCATAATGAATTGTCTCTGTGGTTTCTTCCTCTGCTCCTCTTGCATCCTCTGCTTTTGAGGAGCTCAGCTTGTTACACCTCTCTAGCCTCTTCTTCAATGCCCTGGATCTCTACAAGAGTGCAGGTGGTGGCATAGTGGTACTCCAGAGACCCAGGGTAATGCTCTGGGAATCCGGTTTCGAATCTACTCAGTAGTTAAGAAACAGCTACATTGACGAGGTACTGGAGTTCGATGGAGGAATTTGAATTCAATGAAAATCTGCAATTCAAAGTCTGATGATGACTACGAAACCATTGCTGATTGTTGTATAATCCCATCTGGTTCACTAAATCTGCTGTCCTTACCTGGTCTGATCTGACCCACAGCAGTGTGGTTGACTCTTAAAATGCCCCTGAACAAGGGTAATTAGGGATGGGCAATTAATGCTGGTCTAGCCAGTGATGCCCATATCCCATGAACGAATAAAAAAAAGTACCAAGATTCCTACTGAGATCATCATCACTGCTTTCCCCCCTCAGCCTCTGCACTGAGTGACTTCTCACCCTCGATGATTTTAACCTCCATGTCAACTCACCTTTCCTCCTGTCCTGTGAGTTCAATACGAAATAGGAGCAGAAGTAGACCATTCGGCCCCTCAAGCCTGCTCCACCATTCAATAAGATCATGACTGAAGTTCCACATTCCCATCTACCTCTGATAACTTTTGATTCCCTTGCCTAACAAGAATCTGTCTGCCTCTGCCTTAAAAATATTCAATGACCCCGCCTCCACTGCCTTCTGAGGTAGAGAGTTCCAAAGTCGCACAACCCTCTGAGAGAAAAAAAATTCTCCTCATCTCTGTCCTAAAAGGGCAATCCCTAAATTTAAAACAATGCCACCTAGTTCTGGACTTATCCACAATATGATACATCCTTTCCACGTCCACCTTGTCAAGGCTTTTCAGGATCTTGTATGCTTCAATCAAATCACTCCTCCCTCTTCTAAACATGGTTTTTTATTCATTCATGGGATGTGGGCGTTGCCGGCTGGGCCAACATTTATTGCTCATCCCTAGTTGCCCTTGAGAAGATGGTGGTGAGCTGCCTTCTTGAAATGGTGAGTGACTTGGAGGTGTTCCCATCTATCTGCTGCCCTTGACTGTCTAGGTGGTAGTGGTCGTGGGTTTGGAAGGTGCAGTCGAAGGAGGCTTGGTGAATTCCTGCAGTACATCTTGTAGATGGTGCACACTGCTGCTACTGTGCGTCGGTGGTGGAGGGAGTGAATGTTTGTGGAAGTGGTGCCAATCAAGTGGGCTGCTTTGTCCTGGATGGTGTCAAGCTCCCTGAGTGCTGTGGGAGCTGCACTCATCCAGGCAAGTGGGGAGTATTCCATCACACTCCTGGCTTGTGCCTTGTAGATGGTGGACAGGCTTTGGGGAGTCAGGAGGTGAGTTACTCGTTGCATGATTCCTAGCCTCTGACCTGCTCTTGTAGCCACAGTATTTATATGGCTTGTCCAGTTCAGTTTCTGGCCAATGGTAACCCCCAGGATGTTGATAGTGGGGGATTCAGTGATGGTAATGCCATTAAACATCAAGGGGCGATGGTTGGATTCTTTCTTGTTGGAGATGGTCATTGCCTGACACTTGAGCGGCGCAAATGTTACTTGCCAATTTTCAGCCCAAACCTGGATATTGTCCATGTCTTGCTTCATTTGGAAATGGACTGCTTTAGTATCTGGGGAGTCGCGAATGGTGTTGAACATTGTGCAATCATCAGCGAACATCCCCACTTCTGACCTTATGATGGAAGGAAGGTCATCAACGAAGCAGCTGAAGATGGTTGGGCCGAGGACACCATCCTGAGGAACTCCTGCAGTGATGTCCTGGAGCTGAGATGACTGACTTCCAAAACCACAACCATCTTCCTTTGTGCTCGGTATGAATCCAACCAGCGGAGAGTTTTTCCCTGATTCCCATTGAGTCCAGTTTTGCTAGGGCTCCTTGATGCCACACTCGGTCAAATGCTGCCTTGATGTCAAGGACAGTCACCCTCACCTCACCTCGGGAGTTCAGCTCTTTTGTTCATGTTTGAACCAAGGCTGTAATGAGGTCAGGAGCTGAGTGGCCCTGGTGGAACCCAGTGAACAGATTATTGCTAAGCAAGTGTCGCTTGATAGCTCTGTTGATGACCCCTTCCATTACTTTACTAATGATCAAGCCTAAACGGATGGGGCAGTAACTGGCCGCAGCAAAAGCTGGCCATGAAGTTCCCATAATGCATAGAGGAGTTTAACCCAAATACATTAACGAATCCAACACTAATGATGCATCCATGAAAAAGTTGCTAGCCAATATAGGAGAGAATCTCTCTCTTATCATTGTCGCATCACAGTAGGACTAATGAAACCATTCACCTCACCACACGGTGTGTTTGCAAATCTGGTTCAATAACAACTCTTTTTCATGAACACCACAGTCCCTTTAACACTTTCTCCTTCCCATGCCCCTGCCATTACGCCCCCCTCTACCCACCCCCCAGCCCCCACCCCCAACCCCCCCACCCCCACCCCAACCCACCCTGCTTCTGTGGTGTGCTGTGATGATAAATAAATTTAGGAGTAAAGAAGCTGCAGTTGTATAGAGCCTTGGTGAGACCTCACCTGGAGTGTTGTGTACAGTTTTGGTCCCTTTATCTAAGGAGGGATATACTTGCCATAGAGGGAGTGCAAGGGGTTTCACCAGATGAATCCCTGGGATGGCAGGATTATTTTATGAGGAGAGATTGGGGTCTGTATTCCCTAGAGTTTCCAAGAATGAGAGGTGACCTCATTGAAATGTACAAAATTCTTACAGGACGTGACAGGGTGGATGTAAATAAGAAGTTTCCCCTGGCTGGTGAGTCTAAAACCAGGGGACATCATCTCAGAATAAGGGGCAGGCCATTTAGGACTGAGATGAGGAGGAATTTCTTCACTCAGAGGATGGTGAATCTTTGGAATTCTTTATCCCAGAGGATTGTGGAAGCTCAGTCATTGAGTATGTTCAAGACAGAAACCCATAGATTTCTGGATACTAATGACATCGAGGGATATGGAGATAGTGAGGGGAAGTGGTGTTGAGGTAGATGATCAGCCATGATCTGTTAAAATAGCAGAGCAGGCTCGATGGGCTGAATGGCCTTCTCCTGTTCCTATGATGTGTGAGGTGGCTGAGTCTGGTTTAACATGACATTCATTTTCCGATGTGGAGAAAAATAAATGTTGGCAGCAAGTGAGACAGGTAGTTTGTAGTTAGTGACACTGTACAGGACCATTTATTCTAAATGGTTGAGAATCTCCCAACCTGTCAATTAATCTTTGTGATTGTAATTGTGGTACCAGGTTTCTCTCTCGGATCTACTGTCCAATCCCACACCAAAGGGATCTGGATGTGGTGTATGCCTCATCCTAAGAAGCACAATCACTGCTTGGTGCTCCTGGATACAGAAGGTCTGGGTGATATTGAGAAAGTAAGGAGATTTCATCATTTCCATTCAAAAGCTTTTAACTGGTGAACTAAGTGAGGTGATGAGGTAACTATATCTACACATCCACCTGACACAGGTGTCAGTCTTGGCTCAGTGAGTAACACTCTTTTTGTTGTGATATGTGCCTGCATGCATTGTAATGTAAAGGTGCTCAAGGATATAATTGTGGTAATCTGATGTGTATTATACCTTTAAGAAGAATGTTATAATAGAAGATCGCATGATCTTATTATCCAATGACAGAGTAGCGTGGGTTACCTCAGTGGTCTGTAGCCTGGAGTTAGTAGTCTAGAGTAAGATTCTGTAATGTAGAGACAGGGTTTGAGTTGAAAGCACACAAGTGTAGCTGCTGAGTTCCTTTGTAAAGAAATAGAATGTGTGCTACATAAGAATTGTCTACTGATCTGCTCTGTCTATGGTACCAACTTGCTCATCCCGAAACAAGCGTGTGACCTGGATCCATCAGTCTAACTGAACTCGTGACAAGGGTCCAACAAACTGGCGACAAGGTGAGAAAGCAAGAAAAAAACAAGGAAAGATGAGAAAAAAAAGCAAGAAAAAGTGAGGAAGGAAATCGAGTGAACCGAAATCGGGCCGTACCTCACACGATAATTGTAAATAGATTTTCTGTCCTAATCGTCGACACAGTCCCCTCAAAGTATGCCGCAGTTTGGAAGAGTCGATCCTTTTGACCCAATGGTGGACAATTGGTTTCATTACGTTGAACGCCTCACGTTCTTTTTCCAAGTTAATGACATTGTAGGGGAGGAGGAGAGGCTCGCGATCCTCCTATCTGCGTGTGGGAGTAAGGTTTATGGATTGATCCAAAGTTTAATGGCACCCCGTGCCCCGGATTGGAAAAGTTTTGATGATTTAGTGAACCTTGTGAAGAATCATTACCAGCCCAAACCCTCGGTACTGATGCAACGGTTCAATTTTAATTCAAGAACGAGAGCCCCATGGGAGACAGATGCTTATTATGTGGCAAGTCTGAAACAGTTAACAGGGTATTGTGAGTCTGGTACATCTATAAATGAAATGCTTAGAGAGCGTTTGGTGTGCGGTGTAAATAAAGATTCGATTCAGAAGAGATTACTCTCTGAAACAAGTTTGGATTTCGGAAGGCGCCTGGAAATATTACTGGCCATGGAAAGCACAGTGAGGAACTCTAAAGCCATACAGGAAGCGCAAAATGGCGCCGTAAGACCATAAGACATAGGAGCAGAAATTAGGCCATTCGGCCCATCGAGTCTGCTCTGCCATTCAATCATGGCTGATAAGTTTCTCAACCCCATTCTCCCGCCTTCTCCCTGTAACCTTTGATCCCCTTACCAATCAAGAACCTATCTATCTCGGTCCTCCACATTGGGTGGGGAACCCCTGCTAAAAAGGGCGTGAAATTGCACAGCTCTGATGAGAAGCAGGAAACAGCCACAGCTTTCAGACAAATAAAAAGAAATGACTGAGCAGCAAAAACATGGAATAATGTTAACAGGTGGAAGCAGATAACCTTGTACTGAATGGAAGGTTAAAAAAAATTGAATGTGTTTACTGTAATCGAAACGGACACCTCTTGAGACATTGTGAGGATAGAATCAGGCAGACTTTCAATCAAAAGAAAAAACCCCATGAGATTCATAACATAGGAGAGCCTAAAGTAACGGATTCAGATATTTATTCATTGCATAGTTTAAAGGTAGGAAGAATAGAACCAATCTATGTAACAGTGAGGGTGAATGATAGAGCTATCAGAATGGAGGTGGATACAGCAGCTTCCACTATGGTGATAGATGAGTATACCTTCAAATAGCTGAATCATGGGGAATGTAAATTAAATTTGAAAGAAATAGATGTCAAATTGAAAACTTACGCAGGAGAAGACACCAAGATTAAAGGCAAAAACAGGGTTACTGTGCAGTACGGAAGTCAATCAGTAAAATTACCCTTGATGGTGGTAGCAGGAGAGGGGCCAAACCTCCTTGGATGAAACTGGCTGAAAGAAATTAAATTGGATTGGGCTAAGACCTTCCAACTGGGAGCCAGTGGCTACCTGAGCTCTTATAAAAATACACCTCAGTTTTCCAAGATGAACTCAGGAAGATCCATGGGCTACAAGCAAACATTCATGTTGTTCCATACTCTACCCCCTCCGATTTATGAAGGCAAGACCAATGTCTTATGCTATGTGGGAAAAGGTAGATGCCGAATTGGATAGATTTGGGAAACTGGGAATATTACAACGTGTGCAGTTCTCGGAATGGGCAGCACCAGTAGTCCCCATACTTAAGTCTGACAAAAGTGTTAGAATTTGTGGAGACTACAAATTGACTGTCAATAAAGTGACGAAGTTGGACAGACGTCCTATACCAAAAATTGAAGAACCTGTTTGCTAAGCTGGCAGGTGGAACCGCCTACACGATGCTTGATATGAGCCATGCTTATCAACAATTGGAATTAGAGAAGGCCTCCCAGAAGTTTGTCACAATCAGTACACACACAGGGTTGTACCAATACACCCATTTGCCTTTTGGTGTAACGTCTGCATGTGCCATATTCCAGAGAACTATGGAAAGTTTACTGCAGGGACTGTCTCATGTTGTAGTTTATTTAGATGACGTTCTAGTGACAGGACTCACCGAAAAGGAGCATTTGGCAAACTCGGACAGTTTTGAAGCGTTTTTCACAGGTGGGAGTGTGCTTAAAGAAACAAAAATGCACCTTCCAAGCGAAAGAGGTAACCTATTTAGGTCACAGGGTAGATTCACAGGGCCTAGCCTGGCTGAAGAAAAAGTGAGAGCCGTTAGAGAGACCCCAGCACCAAGGAACACCCCTTTGAGCTCATACCTGGGGATGATCAATTACTATGGACGCTTTTTGCCTAATTTGTCGACAGAACTGGCATCGCTGTATTACCTACTCAAGAAAAATCATTGTTAGTCTTGGCAAACACCACAGAAAGACGCTTTCACAAAGGTGAGACAACTGTTACACTCATCCACCCTATGAGTACATTTTGACCAAAGAAACGAGTTCGTTTTGACATGTGAGACATCTCCTTATGGAGTGGGAGCAGTGCTCTCCCATCGAATGGACGATGGCTCAGAAAGGCCTATTGGATAAGTATCAAGAACATTCAACACAATGGAAAAGGGAGACTCACAGATAGAAAAAGAAGGCTTGAGAATCATCTTTGGTGTCAAGAAATGTCACCAGTGTGTACGCGGTCGTCATTTTACTATTGTTTTGGACCACAAAGCCTTTGCTAGGATTGTTCAGCAAGGACAAGGCTATACCATCCATAGACTCAGCAAGAATACAGAGATGGGCATTGATCCTGGCAGTGTATGAGTACACTTTCATCCACAGGCTCGGGATTGCAAACACTGATGCACTTAGTCATTTGCCGTTAAAGAAAATGATGAGGATGTTCCAGCTGCTCAAGAACTTGTTTTATTGTTGATTTTCTTGGATTCATCACCGGTATGTGCTAGACAGATTAGAGACCGGACAAGTCGAGACCCAATCTTATCCAAAGTTTGAGAACAAGTTCTTCACGGTTGGTCACAAGAACAGGAATCTGACAAAATGAAACGGTATTTTCACAGAAGATATGAGATAACCAGCCAGGATATCTTATTGTGGGGGGCTCGAGTGATTGTTTCTCCAAAAGGGCAAAAGCCTTTGTTAACTGAATTGCAGAGTGCACATCCAGGTATTTCCCGAATGAAGACCATAGCACACAGTTATCTATGGTGGCTTGGGATGGATGGAGAAATCGGGAGTTTAACGAAAAGTTGCATGCAGTGTCAGCAAGTGCAAAAGTTACCTCCAACAGCTCCGTTACACCTATGGTAGTGGCCAGGAAGGCCATGGGTGCAATTGCATATTGACTATATGGGACCTTATATGGGAACAATGTTTCTCCTTATTGTTGATGCTCACTCAAAATGGATGGACAGATATGAGGTAAAGTCACCAACATCTTTGGCTACAATAGCCAAGCCATGCCAAAGTTTCGCCATCAACGGACTACCAGAAGTGGTCGTATCAGATAACGGCACGGCATTTACGAGTGCTGAGTTTCAATGGTTTATCAGCCTCAACGGTATCACTCATGTAAAAACTTCACCATACCACCCTCCTTTGAATGGACTGGCTGAGCGAGCAGCTCAAATATTCAAAACTGATATGAAGAAATTAACTGGAGACTCCAGAGTGACCAAGTTAGCACGTTTCCTTTTCCACTTTAGAACCACCCCTCATACGACAGCAGGTGCCACACTTGCAGAATTGTCAATGAATCGCCATCTCAGAATGAGATTGAGCTTAGTAACGCCAAATTTAGTTGGAAAGGAGCCAGGGAAGTCAGAAAATTGTACATGATTGGCATTGTCCTGACAGAAAGTTCACCGTAGGAGAGGTGTTATATGTGAAACATTTGGTGAAGGACCTACGTGGTTATCAGGTGAAATATGTGCAGAGACTGGACCTCTTTCTTACCATGTGAAAGTAGAAGACCGAGTCATATAAGGAGGAGAGAAACAAAGTATCAGGAAATGATTCCTCCAATGTTTATGACTGCGTCAACGTCTCCTATAGAAAGAACTCAACTGAGTACAGATGTGTTTGAAGGATCGGCTGTATCTGCAAGAATTGAGGAAACAGATTTGCAGGTGCCCACCAAAGAACCTGATGTTCGGACAACACCAAGAAAGGAAGTTCCTGACAGAACATCTGAAGCTGTAGAGCTGAGGCGTTCTATACGCATAAGAAAAGCCCCAGAAAGACTGAATTTGTAAATTACTTATCTGTGTAGATAATTTGATATTTTGAGAAGAATTGTAATTGTAATTGTAAAATGTATTTCTGAGTAAAGGGGAAGGAATATGGTAATCTAATGTGTAATATACCTTTAAGAAGAATGTTATAATAGAAGATCGCATGATCTTATTATCCAATGACAGAGTAGCGCGGGCTACCTCAGTAGTCTGTAGTCTGTAGTTAGTAGCCTAGAGTAAGAATCTGTAATGTGGAGACAGGCACACAAGTGTAGCTGCTGAGTTCCTTTGTAAGTAAATAGAATGTGTTCTACATAAGAACTGTCTACTGACCTGCTCTGTCTATGATACCAGCTCGAGCATCCCGAAGCAAGCATGCTACCCGGATCCATGAGTCCAACTAAACTAATGACAAGGAACCAACAGTAATCCAGGCTGACACTCCAGTGCCGTACTGAGGGAGTGCTGCACTGTCGCACATGCTATCTTTCGGATGCGATCTTAAACTGAGGCTGCACCTGCCCTCTCAGGTAGACTTAAAGGATCCTGTGGCCACTATTTCCCTGGTGACCTAGGCCAAAATTTCTCCCTTAACCAATATCAATAATGCAGATTATCTAGTCATCTCCAACATTGCTGCCTGTGAGATCTTGCTGTGCACAATTTAGCCACCATGTTTCCCACATTACAACAGTGACTACATTTAGCTGTAAGGTGCGTTTGGGACACCCTGAGGTTGTGAAAGGTGCTATAGAAATGCATGTTTTTCATTCCTGTTTGTACAGTTCTTCATGTTATTGACAGTGAGATGAATGGTGTGTTTCTCATTATGTTCGTGTCCAACAGGGTGATCAGAAGAACGACTGCTGGATCTTCTCTCTGGCCGTGCTCCTGAGCAGCACGTTTGTGTACAACAGCATGGGAACCATTGACCAGTATGCGGTGGAGAAACTCCAGTATCTTTTTATCTTGTTCTAACTTTCAGGAGAAACGTCATCATTCAGAAAGTGGCGAGAATGAGAAACTCACTAACATGTGGAGCGGTAGAGATAAAAAGTGTCAATGCATTTAAGGGAGAAACAAGATAAGAAGATGAGTGGGAAAGGCAAAGCTTAAAGCTCCACAGTGTGGGAGGCAATCTGAACTGTGGGTTACTCCTCAACTTTCGGACTGACCGACTCCCTGTGGATCAGGTCAGTAACATTCCTCCCCAGTGATGGAGTTAGGAGAGAGACTTAATAAACTTGGGCCAGCTAGTGGCTTGTGCCTATAACTGCATGACAACAATCGATGGCAAAAGTTAAAGGGAAATGTCAACCTCGTAATTTACAGTAAATGTCAAAGAGTGTCCTGACCTTGGGGCATTTGGAAGTTGGATTTGTGAATGAGAAGTATGCTACTTCACACAACTGCTACAGCACTGAAGGAGGCCATTCGTGGTTCTCCAAAGGAGCAAATCACCCAGTTCCACTCCCCACCTTCTCCACATAATCCTGCACATTCTTCCTTTTCAGATAACAGTATAATTGCCTTTTGAACCCTGGGCAATTGACCCTGCCTCCACCACACTCTCAGACAGTGCATTCCAGACCCTAATCACTCGATTGACCTGGTCTCCACCACACTCTCAGGCAGTGCATTCCAGATCCTAACCACTCGATTGACCCTGTCTCCACCACACTCTCAGACAGTGCATTCCAGACCCAAACCACTCGATTGACCCTGTCTCCACCACACTCTCAGACAGTGCATTCCAGATCCTAACCACTCGATTGACCCTGTCTCCACCACACTCTCAGGCAGTGCATTCCAGATCCTAACCACTCTATTGACCCTGTCTCCCCCACACTCTCAGGCAGTGCATTCCAGACCCTAACCACTCGATTGATCCTGTCTCCACCACACTCTCAGGCAGTGCATTCCAGACCCTAACTACTGGATTGACCCTGTCTCCACCACACTCTCAGACAGTGAGTTCCAGATCCTAACCACTCGATTGACCCTGTCTCCACCACACTCTCAGACGTGCATTACAGATCCTAACCACTCGATTGGCCCTGTCTCCACCACACTCTCAGACAGTGCATTCCAGATCCTAACCACTCGATTGACCCTGTCTCCACCACATTCTCAGGCAGTGCATTCCAGACCCTAACCACTCGATTGACCCTATCTCCACCACACTCTCAGACAGTGCATTCCAGACCCAAACCACTCGATTGACCCTGTCTCCACCACACTCTCAGACAGTGCATTCCAGATCCTAACCACTCGATTGACCCTGCCTCCACCACACTCAGACAGTGCATTCCAGATCCTAACCACTCGATTGATCCTGTCTCCACCACACCCTCGGACAGTGCATTCCAGATCCTAACCTCTTGATTGACCCTGTCTCCACCACACTCTCAGGCAGTGCATTCCAGACCCTAACCACTCGATTGACCCTGTCTCCACCACACTCTTGGACAGTGAGTTCCAGATCCTAACCACTCGATTGACCCTGTCTCCACCACACTCTCAGGCAGTGCATTCCAGACCCTAACCACTCGATTGACCCTGTCTCCACCACACTCTCAGACAGTGAGTTCCAGATCCTAACCACTCGATTGGCCCTGTCTTCACCACACTCTCAGACAGTGCATTCCAGACCCTAACCACTCGATTGACCCTGTCTCCACCACACTCTCAGACAGTGCATTCCAGACCCCAACCACTCGATTGACCCTGTCTCCACCACACTCTCAGGCAGTGCATTCCAGACACTAACCACTCAATTGACCCTGTCTCCACCACACTCTCAGACAGTGAGTTCCAGATCCTAACCACTCGATTGGCCCTGTCTTCACCACACTCTCAGGCAGTGCATTCCAGACCCTAACCACTCGATTGACCCTGTCTCCACCACACTCTCAGACAGTGCATTCCAGACCCTAACCACTCGATTGACCCTGTCTCCACCACACTCTCAGACAGTGCATTCCAGATCCTAACCACTCGATTGACCCTGTCTCCACCACACTCTCAGACAGTACATTCCAGATCCTAACCACTCGACTGACCCTGTCTCCACCACACTCTCAGACAGTGCATTCCAGATCCTAACTACTTGCTGCATGGAGAGGGTTTTTCTCATATCACTTTTTCTCCTTGCCCTAGAATTTTAATAATCCAATAGAGGATGTAGTTTGTGGTTACAATCATGCAGTTCACCACTTTTGATCATCTGGAATCTTTGTAGGTTCCTCCTTCGTGTTTGGTGTTTGTATATTTTGTTGCTCTAAGTTGACAGACATGGTGGTTCCTTTCTTTCCTCTTGATTTGTTTCTATGTTTCAGTATTTGGATCTCCCTTTAGCTCTACCTTGTGTCTGGTCAGTTTCTCCTGTTAGGCTGTAACTTCTGGGCTCCCCAGCATCAGATTGCGGGGGGTGTAGGAAAGATGCACTGGGGAATCCCTCTCGGAACTGTACTGGTAAGGGTTTGCACGGCAGTTGCCCAGAAGTGCAAACTTCCTCTGGGCAATTGCCCTACTCCTGGAACCATCCGAAAATGCGGTTTCAATCGCAAACCTTGGATGATTCCCAATAACCATAGTTACCCAAAAAAAAGTTAGAATTAAATCCTTTTCTAACATCAGGGTAGCTGTTGTAAAGACCCAGACTCCCCACCTGCTCCTTAATGTCCGACCCCCCTCAACCCCCTCTTGAATGTTGGACCCTGCCCCATTCCCTCCCGAATGTCCAGCCCCCGCATCCCCTCCTGAATATCTGATCCCTCCCTAGCCCCCAGTCCTGCACAGGACTCGCCATAAGCCCCCAATCCCCCCAGGGGCTTCCCCCAACCCTGACTAACCACCCCCCATCATGGTATGCCCCCAGCCCCAAAACCCCCACGGGACTCCGCCCACAGAACCCCTCACCCAAGCCCCCAAGCTTCCCTGGGGGCCCGACTCTCACCCCCTACCCCTGAGGCACCGAGCTCCCCAACCCACAGGCCCAACCCGAAACCCCTACCCCCCACCCCTGAGGCACAACTAGACACTCACCCATTCCAAGTCCAACCCCACCCAAACCCCCATGCCTGACCCCCCCCCCTCAACCCCCAGAATGTCCGACCCTCCACCTCATCATGATGTCTGACACCCCCAGCCTCCCCTGATGTCCGACCAGCTCAACCCCCTCCCGATGTCTGAAACCCCCCACCGAATTTCCCATGCCCCCAGCCCCCCCTCGAAGTTCGACATCTCCCAGCCCCCCCAACACCCCGAACGTCCAACCCCCACCCCCTCCCAAGTGTCTGACTCCCCCACCCCCTCCTGATGTATGACACCCCCCCCCCAGAATGACCAACCATTCCCCATGTCCGAAAACGCACCCCCCACAAATCCTATCCACTTACCTTGGCGGCTAGTGCCGTAAAAAAGAGGTCATGTCCTCCTTCAATTCAACGGTGCTGGGTTGCGATGCTGGACTTCAGAGACAGGCGCACTGCCTGGATCTTGCCCACCCAAAGTCGGAAGGTCGGGTGAGACAGGCACCGAACCAATTTGGCGTAGGTAAGTGGGCACGGGGTGGCAATCTTTGTCTCTCAGCTGCTCTGTCGGCTCCACCTCCTCTTCAGTCAGTTCACCTGAATCTTCCCTTTCCCAACTGCAGACCTTTCACCCCCTGAAGCTCCACCAAGTTCCTCCCGATCTGATTTGTTCCACTTTCTGGAATTTGCTCCCTTGGAATAACAGGCGCCCGATCTCTGAGCCGACTTGTTATTTCAACAACAACTATTTGTCGGCAACCATCACCTACAGTGTTTTAAAGTAATTGTCTGGTGCAAAAGACTGTAGTCAGTCATTTCCTTAACAGAATGTAGTTTTATTTCCAATCTGACGGAGCTCATCAAGGTGAAGTCCAATGGAGGAGATGATGATGATGATGAAGAGCTAGAGTTATTGAAGATCTCTCCGGCCTTTGTTTGGGCAGTGCGGGATTTCACCCTGGAACTGAAAATCGATGGTCAGGATGTCACGGCAGATGACTATTTAAACTATGGGCTTCAACTCAAAAAAGGTAATTGCACAACTACAAATATCCAATATCTTTCACCCATGTGAGACTGTGTTAGACTTTATGCTATTGTGTTATCACCAGTACTTTCCACTCTGGGCCAAAACACTTCTAGAATGACACAGCTCAGGAAGAGACCAATCAGCCCATCATGCCTATGCTGCTTCTGTGACTGAGCTCTCCAACTAAGTTCCACTTCCTCTTTCCTATTTCCAGGGACCTGAAAATATCTCCACTTCAAATAGTTATCCAATTCCCTTTTGATCGAATCTGCATCCCTCAACCTTTTAGACACTGCATTCCAAATCATAAAAACTCATGGTGTAAAGAATATTCTCCTCATCTCCCCTCCAGTTCTGTTACTAATTACCCTAAGTCCGACCCATCTCCTGCACCTCTGCCCTCACACCTTTCTCTCCCTCCCAGAACCATGATAGGGTCCTCGTGGCCCTCACTTTTCATCCCACCAGCCTCCGACATTTCTGCCAACTCCAGCATGACGCCACCACCAAACACATCTTCCCTTCACCCCGCCTCCCCTCTGTCGGCATTCCGTAGGGACCGTTCCCTCCAGTACACCCATGTCCACTCCACCATCAGCTCAAATAACTCACCTCCCTCCCACGGCACCTTCCCATGCAATCGCAGAAGGTGCAACACCTGCCCCTTTACCACCTCCCTCCTCACCCTCCAAGGGCCCAAACACTCCTTTCAGGTGAAGCAGTGCTTCACTTGCACTTTCTTCAATTTAGTCTACTGCATTCGCTGCTCCCAATGCGGTTTCCTCTACATTGGAGAGACCAATCGCAGTCTGGGTGACCACTTTGCGGAACACCTTCCGTCTGTCCACAAGCATGACCCAGACCTCCCTGTCGCTTGCCATTACAATACACCACCCTGCTCTCATGCCCACATGTCCGTCCTTGGCCTGCTGCAATGTCCCAGTGAAGCTCAACGCAAACTGGAGGAATCGCACCTCATCTTTTGTTTCGGCACTTTACAGCCTTCCGGACTTAACATTGAGTTCAACACCTTCAGACCATGAACTCTCTCCTCCATCCTCACCCCCTTTATATCCCCTTTTTTCAATATTCATTCTCAGTTCATAATTTTTAAATTTTTATTTTTATCCACTTATTTTCATTTCTATTTTTATTTAAATTCATTTTTATTCATTGTTTTATCCTATTTTCTATCATTTTCCCACCACCGTCCCCTCCCCCCACCCCACTCCCACTAGGGCCATCTGTCACTGGTTACATGTTGTTCTTTCCAGAGTGCTTACCCTTGTCCTGCTATTATCACATTCTGCTTTCTTACCTTAATGCCACTATCAGCACCTCCTTTAGCCAGTATCGTTAATCATTAACAACCCTTTGCCCTTTTGTCCATGACATCTCTGGCAATCTCTCCTTTGCCCCCACCTATCACTGGCCTTCTGTCCAGCTTCACCTGCTCCTCCCACTTAAACAGTAAAAATGTCATTACATTTTACTTCTCTTTAGCTCTAAAGTGGAGTCATAAGGACTCGAAACGCTAACTCTGTTTTTTTTCTCCACAGATGCTGTTGGACCTGCTGAGTTTTTCCCGCATTTTCTGTTTTTGTTTCAGATTTCCAGCATCCGCAGCATTTTGCTTTTGCCTTATATTTGTGTTCTCTGGCCACTGAGCCTCTTGCCAGTGTCTCTTTACTCGATCAAAATCCCCTCATTGTTTTATTAAATTTCCCCATTGCTTTATGTGCTCTAATGAGATCAATTCCAGCCTCCCCAGGTAACTGAAGTCCCACATCTCTGGTACCATACTAGTAAATCTACTCAGCATCCTCTCTAACTCTCGACTGCCTAACAGGACTCCTATTGGACTTGGAGCGGGTGCAGCTCAGATTCACCGGAATGATACCAGGGCTAAAAGGGCTGAATATTGAGGACAGGTCACATAAACTTGCCCCGTATTCCTGTGCATTTAGAAAGTTGAGTGGAGATCTAGCTGAGGTCTTCAAAGTGATGAAGGGATTCAGTCGGATATATAGAAAGAAACTATTTCCTCTGCTGGAGGAATCCAGAGCAGGGATTATCAACAATCTTAAAGTGAGAGTCAGTTATTCAGGAGTGAGCTCAGAAGGCAGTTTTTTATACAAAGGGTGGTGAAAATGACTAACTCTCCTCAAAAATTAAGGGTAAATTAAAATTTTCCAAGATTGAGATGGATGGAATATTGTTGGTATCAAGGGATTTTTAAAAAAAAAATTCATTCATGGAATGTGAGTGTCACTGGCTAGGCCAACATTTATTACCCATCCCTTGTTCATAAGGGCATTTCAGAGTCAACCACATTGCTGTGGGTCTGGAGCCACATGTAGGCCAGACTGGGTAATGACAGCAGATTTCCTTCCCTAAAGGACATTAGTGACCTTAGTGAGTTTTTAAAATAACAAAAAACGACAATGGTTTTACACTCATCATCAGACTTTTATCAAATTCACATTTCACCACCTGTCATGAGATTTGAACTCCTGTCTCTGAAGTATTACCCTGGGTCTCTGGAATATTACTGCAGTGACACCACTCTGCCACCCTCTCCCCTTAGATGTGGCTATGGAATAAAGAGGAGGAAATAGATTTAAAGTACTCCAGGGCTTTTAATTCATGTTATTCTGAACTCTCGTACTGGCAGCCAAAGTGGATTTGGTTTTGTTTTCTCTTTCTACCGCATTCAGGTATCTCGAGAAAAGTGATGGAATACAACCAGCCCCGTGAGTGTATCAGGAACTATTTCAGGTCTCGCAAATGTTTTGTTTTTGTTCAGCCAACGGCCAGTTCGAATCTAAACCAGGTGGAAAAGCTCCCGGAAAGTCAGCTTAACCCCAAATTTGTTGACATGTGCCATGAGTTCTACCAGTACATCCACCTTGAATCGCAGCCTAAGACAATCAAAGGTGGTCACAGGATCAATGGTAGAAGTAAGTGCATCACAGTTGGACAAGTATGTGTGTCAGCTCATTGAAGTGTTGATGGCTGTTGTTATATACAACAAACTCTCTAATGGCTCTGACACTGAAGTGCTGAGTCTAACCAGGTCTCTCTTTTCTCCTCTCTAAGTTTGCTGCTCATCGAGATGAGGGATGTTAGTAGTGAGAAAAGAGACACTTTCCAATTCAGGCACTCAGTTTCCCACCTGAGTGTTCACATCGAACACTTCCAGGTCACCAATAAATGAACTGAGGCTCCTTCATTGACGTGTTTCAGTCAAAACCTCATAATGTTGATTCTTATTACACACTGTGGCAATTTCCAGTTTTACATCCTGAGTCTAGCTTTAGTCTCTGAATAACATTAGCATTTTAATAGCAGTCAGTGCTGGATTGGAGTTGGTGTTCTTGAGAGTGCCAACCTCACTAAGAGGATTTGATCCTCCATATTTACAAATGTTCTGTAATGAACTGTTTGTTCTGTCCTTTGTTGCAGAGTTGGCAATCTTAGCTAAAACCTACGTTGAAACTATTGCCAGTGGGATGGTACCTTGCATAGAGGATGCTGTTAGCAGCATGGCTAAGATTGAAAATACAGCTGCCCTCAAAGATGGCCTCGCTCACTACAAACAACAGATGGACCTGATGGTGAAGATACCAACTGAAACTGAAGAGCTGGCAAAGATGCACACACAGTGTCAGAAAGAGGCCTTTGACCTCTTCATGAGGAGGTCCTTCAATGACCAAGATCAGGCTTATTACAAGCAGATGGTGGTGAGGGTCTAAACCACGTTTCAAAAATAAAATGAGGACATTAAAATAAGCATGGAATTGGAATGGCCATTTTAAAGACCTGCCTCTCCCACAGACCTTGTGCAAACAACTTTAGCATGGACTCTTACCTTGACCTTTTCATCTCACGATCAAAACGCTCCCTGATTCCCTAAAGATGATCAAATAGTCATTCATCCTTACATTTTGCACTGCTCAGGCCTGACTTGTTGTTTTTCTAGACAATCTTTACCCCGACTGACATTCCCCTCACACCACACCCCCCCCACCACCCCCCCGCCGAAATGCCCTCCCCTCCCCATTGCCCCAACACCATCCCCACACACAAACAGCACACGATTGTCTATCCTTGGGGTTAGGGTGCAGTCACATAATGATTATGGCCGGGATGTTCCACCCGATCGAAAGTCAATGGGCTTTTGCCTGGCCTGCCACACCCCCCACGGAGATTCCTGCTCTGGCAGGGCCAGGAAATCCTGCCCCATGTTACTGGACTAGTAAATCATAAATCAAAGTATTGAGTATAGGAGTTGGGATGTTATGGTGAGGTTGCATAGGACATTGGTGAGGCCAACTTTGGAGTATTGTGTGTAGTTCTGGTCGTCTAACTACAGGAAGGATATCAGTAAGATTGAGAGAGTGCAGAGAAGATTTACTAGGATGTTGCCGGGTCTTAAGGAGTTGAGTTACAGGGAACGATTAAACAGGTTAAGACTACCTTGGAGTGTAGAAGAATGAGGGGAGATTTGAATGAAGTTTACAAAATTATGAGGGGTATAGACAGAGTAAATGCGAGTAGGCTCTTTCCACTTAGAATAGGAGAGATAAACACGAGAGGACATGGCTTTAGGGTGAAAGGGGAAAGGTTTAGGGGGAACATTAGGGGGAACTTCTTCACTCAGAGAGTGGTGAGAGTGTGGAACGAGCTACCATCTGACGTCGTAAATGCAGGCTCACTCTTAAGTTTTAAGAATAAATTGGATAGATACATGGATGGGAGAGGTCTGGAAGATTATGGACGAGCTGCAGGTCAATGAGACTAATGGAATAATATTTTGGCACAGACTAGAAGGGCCGAATTGCCTGTTTTCTGTGCTGTAGTGTTCTATGGTTCTATGGTTCTAGTAATCCAGAGGCCTGTGGTAATGATCTGGAGAGTTAAGTTCAAATCGCACCATGGCAGCGGGCGGGGGGGGGGGGGGATTTAAATTCAATTCACTGGAGAAATCTGACATTTTTCTCTTAAAAAATAACTAGTATCAGTAATGGTGACCATGTCGCAAGGGGGGTGCAAATGGCACAACTAAAGAAATAAAAGATGTGTCGGAGGAGGTGTTCATCTCGCGCCCCCGTCTCCCCAACACCATTTTCCCCTGGCTCTGCACTTAGTTAACCTGCCATTTGTCTAACTTCTTCCAGTTCTGATGAAAGTTCATTAACCTGACATATTTACATCATGTAACCAGCCATCCTATTCCTAACCCAAAATTAATCCACCTTGTCAGCTTCCACCAAATTTAATTCCAGACCTGCATTTACAATTGGTTTCTGCTTTGCAAATTTCCACCTGTTTTTCCACGGGTTTATCTATCACTAACGTAGTGATTTGTACATTATATTTTGTAAACTAGCACGGCCAACAGCTGAGATGATTCCATAGCTGGCCTAACTACCTCCTGCTTTCCTTTCAAACAGGTTACAGAGTATCACCTTCTCCATTTGTAATTGGTCTATTCGTTGATTGCACTTGCCTCTCCTCCTTCCCCCCCAACCCACCCATGACCAATATATGCTTATTTTGTTCATGTTGAATATGTTTAATGTCTGATTATGCTATATTGTTCTCGCTAGAGATGTTTACTGCCCTGCAATGTATTTCTCAGCATTCACTGTTTTTAACAATGTTCTGAGTATTTTCAGGCTAACTTGACACAGCCAATCAGATACTTGCTCCAATGTTGTCACCAGGCCTGGTTACACGATCTGGATTTTCTGTCATTGTCAGGCCGATGTGCAAACACATTATTTGGAGCTTTGTGGCAAGAATGAAGCTGCTTCCATGGAGGCGTGCACCAACCTGCTGGAGATCCTGTCCTCCAAGATAGAGGAGAAAATGCGAGAGGGACTTTATGCTCAGTCCGGTGGCTATCGACTGTATGAAGAGGATCGCCAGAAGATGATTCTGAAATTCCACTCCACCCCTGGAAAGGGGAATAAGGTAAATATTTCTCACCCATTTGGCCAAGCTTTCAGCAGGGAATCGATTGCAATTTTACGCGAAACGAAACCCTCCCCAAATTACCTTCATCGTGTCTCCATCGTGCCTCTCCTCAGCAATAAACCAGTGAGCACTCCTGCCCCAACAGTACAACAGGTTTACAGAGTAATGGACTAGAGGACTCCTGCTCCAACATGTAGATCAGATTTAATTCTCAGTAATAAGTCAGTGAGCACTCCTGCGCCAACATGTCTTTTTGTCAGTGTTAAAGCAGTGTGAAGTCCTGCCCAAATGTATTTGCCTTCTCGCTATTTCTTTAATTGTATTTTAAATCCCCCACTCCCACAGGCCGAAGGCGCCTTGAACAAGTTCATAAAACGCAAAACTCCGGAAGCTGACTCCGTGCTACAGGCTGACAAGAAGCTGACAGACAAGGATAAGGAACTGGCAGGTAAGCTAGTTCCAGTAACTTTGTTGGTGGAAGGAAGAAAAGGCTTAAGTGGAAAGGCTTAAGTGGAAAGGAATTTAATGCGCAGGAGCTGCAGCTGTACAAGAGAGAGATGGAAAGGCAGTAGAGTTAATGACAATGTGAAGATTAGCAATGCTCGAAGTGCACAACAGCTTAACACAGAATGAGAAGGTAAAAAATGTAGGTACACAAGAAATAGGAGCAGGAGTAGGCCATTCAGCCCCTCGACTCTGCTCCACCATTCAATAGGATCACAGCTGATCTGATTGTGGCCTTAACACCACTTTCCTCCCTGTCCTCCAAAACCCTTGACTATCTTGTCAGTCAAAAATTTGTCTGACTCAGCCTTGAATATATTCAGTGATGCAGCCCCCACTGCTTTCTGGGGAAGAGAATTCCTAAGATTAATGAACATCAGAGTGAAGAAATTCCTTCTCTTCTCTACCTTAAATGGGATTAAAAACTGTGTCCCCTAGTTTTAGATTCCTGCATGAGGGGAAACATCTTCTCAGCATCTACCCTACCAATCTCCCCCCTCAGAAACATTTTATTTCAATAAGATCACTTCTCATGCTTCTTAACTGCAATGCGTATAGACCCAACCTGGTCTACCTTTCCTCATAAGACAACTCCTTTGTCCCAGGAATCAGTCTAGTGGACCTTCACTGAACTGCTTCCATTGCAAGTATATCTCTTTTTAAGTAAGGAGAACAAAACTGTACACAGTACTCTAGATGCAGTTGCACCAATACCCTGTACAGTTATAGCAAAACTTCCCTACATTTGCCTTCCTAATTACTTGCTGGACCTGCATGTTAAATTTTTGTGATTCATACACAAGGACACCCAGATCCCTCTGTACTGCAGCATTCTGCAGTCTCTCTCCATTCAAATAATATTCTGTTTTCCTATTCTTCCTGCCAAAGCAGATAGTCTCACATTTTCCACATTATACTCCATCGGCCAAGTTTTTGCCCATTGACTGAACTTACCTATATCCCAGACTCTTTGTGTCCTCCTCACAACTTGCTTTTGAATCCACAAAACAGTTAGTCCCTTTATCCAAGTTATTAATGTAGATTGTACATAGTAACTGGGTTAATATTTCAGTTATGAACCCTTCATCAGAATCATCTTAACCGTAGAGAGTATCAGAGCTGAACCCAGTCATGTTCACCTTCATCATTTACACACATGCACTTTACAGGAGGGAGCATTAGACAGTGATGTGGAAGTTATCTCCTTCTTTGGTTCATTGTCCAGGTTATTTATTCTTTAAACAGCCTGGGACATTGTTAAAGACACTACATAAATGTGTGCAGTACTCGTAATAATACGAGTAGCATTGCATTAGTTACATCTAGTACCAGCAGCATCAGTAGTAGCAGCCATAGCAGCAATGCAGTAGTAGTTGTAGCATTCACAATAATCAGTAGCTTTAGCAGTAGCAATACCAGCAGTAACAGTAATGGTGGGGTCTATCCCAATGGTAGGAGCAACAGCAGGAGCAGCAGTAATAGCAATAGGATCATAGGATCATAGAGCCCAGGGATGAGAGGATTGTCCAATGATGAGAGGTTGAATAGAGTGAGCCTATATTCTGGAGTTTAGAAGAATGAGAGGCAATCTCACTGAAACACGTAAGATTCTGAAGAAGGGTAGATTCTGAGAGGCTGTTTCACCTGGTGGGAGAATCTCAAATGAGGGAGCAACTAAAGGATTGATAATTTAAGACTGAAATGAGGAGAAAGTTCTTTATTCGGAGCATTATGAATCTCTGAGGCTATGGATGCTCAGTCATTGAGTATCTTCAAGGCTGAGATGGACTCTAGGGATATCAAGGAATATGGGGCTTGGGCAGGAAAGTATAACTGAGATCACCAATCAGCCATTGCAGGCTCAGGGGGCCTAATGGGGGCTACCCCAGCTCCTATTGCTTATGTGTTTGTTTCTCCGTGTGTACATGTATCTGTGTGTGTGTTTGTATTGTGTGTGTCTGTGTGTGTGTCTGTGCATGTGCATTTTTCAAAATTCATTCATGGGATGTGGGCTTCGCTACCTGGGCCAGCATTTATTGCCCATCCCTTACTGCCCTTGAGAAGGTGGTGGTGAGCTGCCTTCTTGAACCGCTGTAGTCCATGCAGTGCAGGTACACCCACAGTGCTGTTAGTAAGGGAGTTCCAGGATTTTGACCCAATGACAGTGAAGGAATGGTGATATATTTCCAAGTCAGGTTGGTGAGTAGCTTAGAGGGGAATTTCCAGGTGGTGGAGTTCCCATCTATCTGTTGCCTTTGTCCTTATAGATGGTAGTGGTTGTAGGTTCGGAAGGTGCTGTCTAAGAAGCCTTGGTGAACTCCTGCAGTGTATCTTGTGGATAGTACACACTGATGCTACTGTGCGTTGGTGGTGGAGGGAGTGAATGTGGATGTGGTGTCAGTCAAGCGAGCTTCTTTGTCCTGGATGATGTTGAGCTTCTTGAGTGTTGTGGGAGCTGCACTCATCCAGGCAAGTGGGGAGTATTCCATCATATTCCTGACTTGTACCTTGTAGATGTCTGTATATTACCAAAAAATGTCAATCTGTCTTCACAATTCCTTGGTGGGGCCTTGTTTGCTTTGGCATTGTTTATGGTGGTATAGCGGTATTGTCACTGGACTGGTAAGGTAATCCGGAGAACCAGGGTAATGCTCTGGGGACCTGGATTTGAATCCCACCACAGCAGAAGGTGCAGTTTGAATTCATCTGGAATTAAAAGTCTAATGATGACTGTGAAACCTTTGTCGATGGTCACAAAAACCCATCTGGTTCACTAATGTCCTTTAGGGAAGGAGATCTGCCATCCCCACCCGGTCTGGTCTACATGTGACTCCAGACCCACAGCAATGTGGTTGACTCTTAAAAATGCCCTCTGTATAAGGGCAATAAACGCTGGCCTAGCCAACAAAGTTCACACCCCACAAATGAATTTTTAAAAAACCTTGGAAGGTGTCCTTGCACTTTAAAACAGTTTTCTCTATCTCATTTCCAATTTCAGACATCAGATGACCTATGGTGGCCATCATTATTGTCTTTTAAAAAGGATCCCCTTTAAACAGTCCAGTATGTTTTTGGTTAGCTGGTGATATTACCGGCTGATATCACTCAAGTGATATCGAGTGACTTTACATTAGTCACAATTTTCCATCATTGTGGCACCGTGTAAGTGTGCGTGTGTGTATGTTTGTGTGCCCTGTGTATGTATGAATGTATGTGTTTGTATGTGTGTGTGTACGTGCATCTGTGCGTGTGTGTATACCTGTGTGTGTGTACCTATGTGTATATATATGTGTGTGTATATTTGTGTATGTGTGTGTGTACATATGTGTTTGTGTCTGCGTATGTGTGTGTCTGTATCTATGTGTGTGCGTATCTATGTGTTTGTGTGTGTGTGTGTGTTTATGTGTGTGTGTTTGTGTGTGTGTGTGTCTATGTGTGTGTGTGTGTGTGTTTATGTGTGTGTGTGTGTGTGTCTATGTGTGTGTTTGTGTGTGTGTGTGTCTATGTGTGTGTGTGTGTGTGTGTTTGTGTGTGTGTGTGTCTGTGTGTGTCTATGTGTGTGTGTGTATCTGTGTGTGTGTATCTGTGTGTGTGTGTATCTGTGTGTGTGTATCTGTGTGTGTGTATCTGTGTATGTGTGTATCTGTGTGTGTGTGTATCTGTGTGTTTGTGTGCGTGTGTGCAAAAGCAGGACAGTGGCACGAGATGATAATGCTCAGTTGGAGAGCCGGTGCAGACACGATGGACTGAATGGCCTCATTCTGTGCCATTAAGATTCAGTGATTCTGCAGGTTCTGGTGGGAAAAGGAACTTTTTATTAGCCGGCTGCAATGGCAGCTTCTCATGCCATATCATCCCAATCCCGCCTAATTATTCATGCATTCCCGGGAAACATGCCGTTTCGATGCTGAGCAGGCTCCGATTTGCTGCCATGCCACCACCTCGCCACTTCGTCACGCCGGACGCCACATTTAAAGTTCAGTCGCGCGCACACCTCTCAGTGCTTCCAGCCCAGGACTGCTGCACAGAAGACATGGCCCCGAAAGGCAAGAATACTGCTGTCCCCAGGTTTAGTGACGCGCCCCTCGAGCACCTTTTGTACACTGTGGAGGCTCACTGTGATGTCCTCTAACCCCACTCTGGCCACAGGAGGGGCAGCAACATTACCACTCAGGCTTGGGAGGCGATAGCAGTGATGGTCAGTGCCAATGATGCACAGAAGAGGTTGGCTATCCAATGCAGATAGAGGGTGAATGGTCTCATCCTTGCCGCCAGGATATGGCAACCATCTCATCACTCTAAACTCACAAACTCAAGCCCTTCACATTCACTGGCATCTCACTCACTGCCAGCTCAAGGGACATCACTGCTCAGTCTCTCACAAACACCCTCACATGTCCATCTGGCCTCCTCTGCTCTGGAGACTGCCTCCTCAGCCCTCATCATCTTGAGGCCACTTTCAATCAACAAGATCAAGTTGTGCCCCACACACACCCTTGGATACTCCCTTCCCCAGTACAGCCCTCGCCCTGCAGCCTCTTCCCTTGCCTGAGCCCACTTCTCCCCCTTCCCCAAACAAGCCCTAGCCCTGCAGCCATTGAAAAGTCATCCACATATGGCTGATGTGGTTAGTAGAGACCTGCCTGTGAGCCCCCTAAAAGTGATGTGTCTCTGTCTGTGAAGCCTGGCACTGATGACTGCCCGTGCTGCCCGAAACAAGATAGGCAAACAAAGCTTGAAGTCACGAGTGAAGTGCAGCCCCCAGGTGCCCGTCGCTTATGTACAGTTGTGAAACACATCGGCGTGATGTGCTTGGCTGATCCAGCGTGGTGTGGGGTTGGGAGTGGTTCCGGCGAGCTGGGCTTATAACAATATACAGATATCTTACAATGCAGTTCCCGACATCCGACAGCGGGAAACATGGCCCGCCATTGACGGGTGGAGCGGTGGGTTGCAAACTGGTTTCACAATGGCGGGAAACTGATTTTTGGCCTTCTCGCCGTCTTGTCCACTCACGCTGCCAAACACGCCCGTTGCCAATGGGCACAGAAAATTCCGCCCATCATCTCTACATCTACCCTCCCCTTTCATAACATTAAAGGCCTTGATCAGGTCTCCCTCTCTGTCATCTCTTTCCCAGAGAAATGAGCCCCAGCCTTGTTACTCTCCAGTGAGGACACAACTGAGCTCAGCTCTGCTGTTCCCGAGTCGCCAGTTGCTGCCTTCAGAAGAAGAGATGAGGAAATTGAGGCTGAGGGACGTCTGAAAGAAAGTCACATTATGAGTGTGTTTGACTGTGTTGCTGCTCTGCTTACTGTGCCAGAGTGTACACTGCATCAACACACGGGAATCTCCCAGTCTGAGCTGTGCTGCCTTAGGAGCTGGAGTGAAATCTCCTTTACAATTCTTAATGCATTGAGAACTGTTGTACTTTCCAGATTATTTATTCATGAGGAAACTCTGGCACCAGAGTGTGGAATATTTAATTTCCTTCTTTTCCTCCATCCCCTCCCGTGTCACACATCAGTTCCTAGTCGATGGGACTCATTGGGGAATTGTTCCTACCAGGCAAAGAAAGTGAAAATTCTGGCAATGTCTGGAAGTCCATTCAGTATGTGTGATGGGGAAAGACAAGTGAATGATGTTTTAAATGTGTATCCGTTGATCAGAACCCACAAGGTTTCTGGACCTGAATCACCTTTTCCATTTCAGATTTATTTCATTGTTGGTTTTATTTTTATAATCTCATTCTCGTCAGGTCTCTGCTGAGACACCAATGAATTCTGAAATGCAGCCTAGAAATGCAAGGAATGAAGCTCAGAACTGAGATGAAGCTGTCGTGTTCAAATAAGCGACCAGCAGCAAACTATCTCCTAAACTCCTCACTACTCACATTGACAATGTTGCTGACCCTTTTTACCCCACCCTTGGAAGGGGTTTTGCAAATTGTGGGCTGCCCGCCTGCCTGTTTTGCCAGTGCGACGAGGACGAAATCGCACGGGCGGCAAATGTAAAATCGGGTTCCATTGGGTTTTGAATGGCCTTAAGTGGCCTTTTAATTGATGGCGGGCGCAGCTCCGACAGCTGCGCGTGCCCGCCGACCTGGAGATTGCGCGTGCGCAGGATGACATCGGGACGCGTGGCGTAAAATTCTGCCCCTGATAAACAACGTGGTGGGTGTTTGAATCCCAGATATTGTAAAACCCTTTTGTGATGCATTAAACTGGGAACAGGATTTATTTTTACAGTGAGGCTCCAGTTCCAGCTTTTGCTCATTTTCTTATTTCTATCCCCACACAATCCCACAGAGCTGAGGAGGGTGGGTGTAATGTTTGATATTTCCAGAAGCTGTGACCTCCCTCTGTGGAAGTCCCAGTGTTTTCTGCTGTGGTCAGATTCTCATTTCCTCCCCTCAGGGCGGCACTTTTTCATGTTGGAAAACAAATCAAAAACGGTCAAATTGAGGAGAGAATTTTCACCGATCCCCAGTGAGTCTCTCCCCCGATCCCCAGCGAGTCTCTCCCCCCCGATCCCCTGTGAGTCTCTCCCCCGACCCCCAGCGAGTCTCTCCCCTGATCCCCTGTGAGTCTCTCCCCCGATCCCCAGCGAGTCTCTCCCCCGATCCCCAGCGAGTCTCTCCCCCGATCCCCAGCGAGTCTCTCCCCTGATCCCCTGTGAGTCTCTCCCCCGATCCCCAGCGAGTCTCTCCCCCGATCCCCAGGGAGTCTCTCCCCCCGATCCCCTGTGAGTCTCTCCCCCGATCCCCAGCGAGTCTCTCCCCTGATCCCCAGTGAGTCTCTCCCCCCCGATCCCCAGCGAGTCTCTCCCCCGATCCCCAGCGAGTCTCTCCCCCGATCCCCAGCGAGTCTCTCCCCCGATCCCCAGCGAGTCTCTCCCCCGATCCCCAGCGAGTCTCTCCCCCGATCCCCAGCGAGTCTCTCCCCCGATCCCCAGCGAGTCTCTCCCCCGATCCCCAGCGAGTCTCTCCCCCGATCCCCAGCGAGTCTCTCCCCCGATCCCCAGCGAGTCTCTCCCCCGATCCCCAGCGAGTCTCTCCCCCGATCCCCAGCGAGTCTCTCCCCCGATCCCCAGCGAGTCTCTCCCCCGATCCCCAGCGAGTCTCTCCCCCGATCCCCAGCGAGTCTCTCCCCCGATCCCCAGCGAGTCTCTCCCCCGATCCCCAGCGAGTTTCTCCCCCGATCCCGTCAGTTGCTCCCCCGATCCCCAGTGAGTCTCCTCCCTGATCCCCAGTGAGTCTCATCCCCAAAAATGCGGGCGGAGTGAGAGGGGCAGAGTGGGAAAGGGGAGGAGAGAGAGAGTGGGAAAGGGGAGTGTGGGAGAGAGAGAGTGGGAGAGGGCGACAGAGTGTGGGAGCCAGAGTGGGAAAGGGGGGAGATTGAAAGAGAGTGGGAAAGCGGGGAGAGTGAGAGAGACAGGGTGGGAAAGGGGGAGAGGGAGAGCGACAGAGTGGGAAAGGAGATAGTGAGAGAAACAGAATGGGAATTTTTCTAATTATTTTCACAAATGATTTTGTTACTCAAGGTTTATTTCTGTCAGAATATTTATTCAATTTTTGGGGGTTTTAACAGAGAAGGTTGATGAGGGTGATGATGTTGATGTGGTGTACATGGACTTCTAAAAGGCATTGGGACAGTGTCTGCAACAGACCTGTGAACAGGGTTATAGCTCATGGAATAAAAAGGAGAATAGCGATATGGACATGGGATTGGCCGAGAGACAGGAAATAGAGAGCAGTGGTTAATGGATGTTTTTTCGTTTGGAGGAAGGTTTCGTGGAGTTCCCCAGGGGTCAGTGTTGGGACCTTTGCTTTTCCTGCTTCATATTAATGACCTAGACTCTGGTGTACGGGACACAATTTGAATATTTATGGATGATACAAAACTTGGAATCATAGTGAACTGTGAGGAGGATAGTGGAGAACTTCAAAAGGACATAGGCGAGTTTGTGGAGCAGGTGGATAAATGGTGGATGATGTTCAATGTGGAGAAATATGAAGTGGTTCATTTTGGTAGGAAGAACATAAAGAGACAATATAAAATAAAGAATTCATCTCCAGATGGTGTTTAGGAGCAGAGGGAAAGAGGTGTATGTGCGCAATCACTGAAGGTGGCAGGACAGATTGAGAGAGCAGTATATAAAGCATACAGTATCCTGGGCTTTATTAATAAGGACATAGAGTACAAGAGCAAGGGGGGTTTTGTGGAATTTGTATAAGTCACTCGTTCGGTCTCAGCTGGAGTATTGCGTCCAGTTCTGGGTGCCGCACTTTAGGAAGGATATGAAGGCATTGGAAAGAGTGCAGAAAAGATTGATGAGAATGGTTCCAGGGATGAGGAACTTCAGTTAAGAAGATAGATTGGAGCAGTTTGGACTGCTTTCCTCAGAGAAAAGAAGGCTGAGAGGAGATTTGATAGAGTTATTCAAAATCATGAGAGATCTGGACAGAGTAGATAGGGAGCAACGGTTCCCACTCATGAAAGGATCGAGAATGAGGCAGCACAGATTTAAAGTACTTGGCAAAAGATGCAAAAGTGACATGAGAAAAAAGCTTTGTCACACAGAGAGTGATTAGGGTCTGGAATACACTGCCTGAGAGTGTGGTGGAGACATGTTCAATTGAGGCATTCAAAAAGGAATTTGACTGTGATTTGGAGAGAACGAATGTGCAGGGTTACGGGATGAAGGCTGGAGAATAGCACGAAGTGAATTCAGGGACCGGTGCAGACATGATGGGCTGAATGGGCTCCTCCTGTGCCTTAACAATTCTGTGATTCTGTGAAATTTTATTTATCTGCAATCTATTTATATGCCTCATTTCCCCTTTTCTGGGTGTAGTTTATGTTGCTGCTGGAATCAGGAAATGAAACTGAAAGTATTTCACTTCATACTGATCACCATTTTACATAGAGCACAGAGCAAGGTTATCAGTCCTTCGAGATGGAAGCTGATCTTTCCTGTGCTATTTGCCATGATCTGTATAAAGACCCTGTCTTAATCGACTGTGATCACAGCTTCTGTCGATCCTGTATAACCCGTTACTGGGAGAAAGCTGGCACTACCTCCTGTCCTGTTTGTCGAAAGGAGACTTCATCCATGGACCTCAGACCCAACCGCACCCTCTCCAATGTCGTGGAGACATTTGTAAGTAGTGATAAAGGTGGTGAAATTCAGCAGGAATGCAGCCGTCACAAGGAGAAGCTGAAAGTTTTCTGTAAAACTGACAATCAGCCCATTTGTGTCATTTGTCAAATTTCAAAAAGTCATCAAAACCATGAGGTGCTGCCAGTGGAAGAAGCGACTGAAGAGTTAAAGGTGAGGAGATACTGTGTAAAATAAGATACAGGAACAGATAACAGAATCCCACACAGGGAACATTAATAGATTCTGTTTGAGCATTTCTCAATATTTATTATTTAATTACTCAGTCTTTAGATGAACTGCCATTTGTATCTCTGCTGCAGAAACCAGGGTGAATGTAATTTTTTGTGGGTGTTTAACTTCCAAATCCGTGAGTCTGCCCTCACTCAACATTAATTTGTCCTTTTGAGACTTTAACCATTCAGGCAATAGGAGACAATCTGGTGATGTAACTCAGGAAATGTTTATTAAGTAACAAAAGTAATACTTAACAAGTTAGGCAATGACTTCACTGGCTCAGCATGGTTCTTGCTTCCTGATTCAGCTCAGGGCACAAGGTGACATGTGATCTTCTCTCTCTCTGTCAGTTGGTTCTGTGGTCTTCTCCCTCTCTCCCTCCCGGTCGGTCAGTTCTGTGGTCTTCTCCCTCTCTCCCTCCCTCCCCCCCTCCCTGTTGGTTCTGTGGTCTTCTCTCTCCCTCCCTCCCTGTTGGTTCTGTGGTCTTCTCCCTCTCTCCCTCCCGGTTGGTTCTGTGGTCTTCTCCCTCTCTCCCTCCCGGTTGGTTCTGTGGTCTTCTCCCTCTCTCCCTCCCGGTTGGTTCTGTGGTCTTCTCCCTCTCCCGGTTGGTTCTGTGGTCTTCTCCCTCTTTCCCTCCCGGTCGGTTCTGTGGTCTTCTCCCTCCCTCCCTCCCGGTTGGTTCTGTGGTCTTCTCCCTCTCTCCCTCCCAGTTGGTTCTGTGGTCTTCTCCCTCTTTCCCTCCCGGTTGGTTCTGTGGTCTTCTCCCTCTTTCCCTCCCGGTCGGTTCTGTGGTCTTCTCCCTCTCTCCCTCCTTCCCGGTCGGTTGTGTGGTCTTCTCCCTCTCTCCCTCCCGGTCGGTCAGTTCTGTGGTCTGCTCCCGGCTGGAAAGCAGTCTCTTGTCTTCAGTTTCTAATTCAATGCATGTCTGGTAGCTCAAAGCTGGTGCTTTTAAACTCTTTCTAAATCACAGCCCACATTCATGATCAATCATGCTTTTGAATTTTTATTGGCTCGGGCAGCAAATGATCACTCCCGATTGGTTTAAGTGGTGCATGATCAGTTTTTGATTTGTTTCTCACGTGTAACGGTCATCAATTGATGTCATTTCCTGTTGACTCCTGATTGGCCCTCCTATGTCTCAGTTACTCATGGGACAGTCCCTCTCATTGTAGCTTTTTCTCTTCTTTCATTAAATGTTATGACTTTCAACAGAGATAACAGGGGTCTTAAGTTAATTTCGGTGTCCGCTTGTTTGAGGTAGTAGAGGGTATGATGTCAGTAACACTCAGTGATTGGGCTCAGTGTGTCAGGTGCCTATTGATATGTAGGTGTCAATATCGTACGTCCCCTAGAACTCAGATTAAGACAGGTACTTATCAGTGTGTTTTGGTTGAGAGCAGAGCTTCGATGTTTTTGTTGTATCTACCAGTGCTTGGGACAAATTAATTAAAAATAGTAAAAGAGGACAGAGCAGTGCATAGCCTTTCAGAAATTACAAAGTTACAGAAATTACATAAAGCCCATAGAAAATACAAACAAAATTAGTGCACAAAACTGATTGGTGTGCTCAAGTTGAGGTATCAGGATACACATACAAGATGCAGCATAATACATTATATCTTCATAAGGAATTAAAGGCAAGAGAACAACATGGCGATAAAAACTGATTACAGAACTTAACTCTAAGCTTAACAGAACCAAAGATGGTTTCGTGTTGTGAAGGAAAGTGACTGCTTTTACCCTTCTTACAATACTACAAATTAAAAGGACTAGACTAATTATCAGGAATGAGGACTAACTGCTTAAAACCTTCACATGATAGGCTTTGGGATTTTAGGAAATATAAACTGGTAAGTTTTAATTGCTAGGGAGGATGATGGTCCCAGACCAGGACTGCTGAACCGTGATGTCTTTGAAGCATTGTCTTGGGCCCATGTGGTATTGCCCACTTGTCGAGTGTGGATGTGACTGCTAAGACCTAGTCACATGATGTACTAGTGTCCTGCATTGACTACAATTCATCAGCATATCATATTGGATTAATTGATTAATAAACTTGAATTACTTGATCATTAACTAAGCTAAACTACAAACTAATTGTAAATAATTATTAAACCTAAACTCTTTTACAACAGAGGATGAAAGATTCACTTTAGTCTAAAAGGAGTCTCACTTTACATCAACAACAAAAACCTATATTTATCTAGCACCTTTAATGTAATAAAACATCCTCAGGTCCTTCACAGGAGTGTTGTAAAGTAAAATTAGACACTGAGCCACATCGGGAGATATTAGGACGGATGGTGCAAAGCTTGGGCAAAGAGGTAGGTTTTCAGGAGTGTTTACCAGGCTGAGAGGTGAAGGGGGTTAGGGAGAAAATCCCAGAGCTCAGGACCTCTGCAGTTAAAGGTGCAGCCACTAATTGTGGAGTAATTAAAATCAGGGATGGTCAAGAGGCCAGAATTAAATGAGAGCAGATATCTCACAACATTGTGGGGCCGAAGGAGATTATAGACATAGCGGGGAGCGAGGCCATGGAGTGATTTTAAAGGATTTGTAAGATTTAAAGTTCTGGAGGCTCAGATTACCCAAAATAGAGAGTCGAGAACTCATCCGTGAATTTAAGGTAGTTTAAATTTATTAAGAAGGAACGGTTTAGATATGATGTGTAATCTAAATAGGCAGAAAATGCATAAGTAACAAGTGAGAACAGTTTATTGGTCCTGGATTGGACAAACAGCGGGGAACAGCAGGGGGATGCTGATCCCCATGGCTGATGGTGACAGTCTCCTCAGAATGGTTTACAGTCCTGGATTGGGCAAATGGAGGAATGAAGCTGATCTTCATAACTGGAAGGGGCAGTTTCTTCTGTTTTCTTCAGTCTTCTTTAGCTAGTCAAAATGTTAGGCCGAAGCCAGTATAGATCATTTTGAAAAGCTCTCCTTTGTCCAAAGTCTTCTTGGACTAACCAGGGTGATAGGCAGGAGCCAGCACTGGTCCACCTCGAGAGGCTCCCTTCTGTCCAAAGTGTTGTTTTTCCCTTTCAAGAATCCATTTATTTACCTCATTTCTGGCAAGTTTTTATGCCATTAATTTATTCATTTGTCCATTGGCAAGGGACAGGTATTCAAAGTAATCCCTCTTATTTCCATGAGAAGCCCAGGACCAGCAAACTATTCTGAGGAGGCTGCCACTATCAGCCATGGGGATTAGAATCACCCTGCTTCTCCCAGCTGTTGGTCCAATCCAGGACCAATAAACTCATTTCTTGCCAGGACATCCTGTTTAATCTTCAGACAGTTGGTTTATGTTTGAGTCATAAGATCACCTCCCATCCCTGCTATCAGGATTAATAATGGCTTGTTTCAGCTTGTGATAGAGACGTGCCCTTGGCAGAGGTAATGAGCGTCGCTGTTTTAGGATTTTATAAAGTTATTACACAATGTTTTATTACAGATGCAAACTTTAAAATCGAGGTGTTTTTTGCGGGAGCCAATGTAGGTCAACGAGCACCGGGATGATAGGTGAATGGGGCATGGTGTAAGAAGATGGGCAGCAGGGTTTTGAATGGCCTCAAGTTTATGGAGGGTAGAATGTGGGAGAGCAGCCAGGAATGCGTTGGAACATTCTGGAGGTAACAAAGGCATGAAGGTGCTTTTGTTCAAAATTCAAACCAGGTCGACTGTGATTGGTCAAGGCTTTGCCCTGGGGAGTGAACCAGGGAATGGCTGTTCCCCAAGCTTTTGTTTGGTTGTCAAAGGTGCAGCATGTGGGGCAGGCTCCATCTGCCTGCTAAGCACAGGGCCCTGTGTGTGAATATTTGTGGCTTCTAGCATGCATAAGTGAGCCACACTGAAAGACCGACTGATAATCTTAAATTGATTTTCAGTGTAATTCTTAGCACAATCAGGATTGGACAACACTTGCTAAATGTTGTGTTCTCAATACCCATTTGCTGGGACTAAAGAATACGGGTTGCACGCATGATTCAGGATGGCCGAGTTGGTACAGAAGAAAGAACAGATCAGCAGACCAATATTAGATGATGCACATACTGTTTATTTACACAAGAGACACAGCTGTTACACTTGTGTGCTTCTAACACAAAACCTAACTCAAGACTAACTACAGAGGTAGCCCAAGCTACACAGCTATTGGATGACAAGATCATGTGATCATCCTGTATACCATTCTTCTTAAAGGTATATTACACATCAAATTACCACACTAAACAATCAGAAATTCGCATCTGGGCAGTTAACTGTTCCATGCTGCATTCTGCATGGCAACGCCTCCACCAATCAGAGTCCACTTGCCAACCAATCAGCACTCTTCCCAGCAGTATAAATTGTTGTCCCCTTAATGTTGGCAATTTCTTGTGAATTGTCCTGATGAGGGCAAGATGAAAACCTTTGATAGGACTTTTCAACCAAACTGCTGAATGTGAAGCAATAGGTACCCCACAATAAGAGCCTTCAGATTTTTAATTTTAACTGTATGATGTTTAATTTTGGGTGTTTATTTTTGAAAAATGTACAAATTAATTGTTATTCTTTCATCAGGAGGAACTGCAAAATTTACTGAAGCCGATCCTGGACAAGAAGAAGGAATGTGATGCTGTAAAAAGTGATTATGAGAAAACATTAACCCACATTCAGGTACTTCTGATCTTATTTTGTTTGACATTCTGTACAGAATTATAGACGTCCAGAATTGTACTGTGCAGAATTCTGTCTCCATATTATAAAAAGGATAAAGAGGTAGTGGAGAAGGCGCAAAAGTATAATTACAAAGATGATACCAGAACTGAGAGGTTATACCTTTAGGGAAAGATTCAACCAGCTGGAAAAGAGAATCTGTGAGGTGACCTTAGAGAGTCCGTTAAAATTATGAAAGTTTTTGATAGTGTAGATGTTAAGAAGATGTTTCTGTTTGACAGGGAGTCCAAAACTTGGGGTTTTAAATTCAAGATCGTCACCAATAAACCAAATAGAGAAATTAGCAACTTGATCCTCAGTTAGAGCTTCCTCTTCTGAATAAATTATCGTCTGATCATCTATCATCTATTATATCTAAGGTATAATCAAGTAACTAGATTTCAGAACATTAGAGAATAACTTTCTCTGTTTAAAATAAATCATACATACATCTCAATAAATTATCTGGATGTGGATTAACTAGATTGGGAATATTTTTTCTGTATAATATTCTGATATGAACAGAACTGCTCAGGCTGAATAACCTTTTTAAAATCCTCATTTGATTTTTCAACCTCACTGATAATTTCCAAAGGACCAAGGTGTAAATACAGAGAAACAGATTACAGCCGAATTTGAAAAACTGCACCAGTTTCTCCGTGAGGAAGAGAGAATCGTGTTGGAAGATCTGAACCTGGAGAAAGAGAAAAAGAGTCAGGAGATGAAGGAGAGGATTGAGAAGATAACGGAGGAAATCTCATCGCTTTCAATCACTGTTCGGGATATTGAACAAGAGCTGAGTGAACAGGACAACATCAAGTTTTTAACGGTGCCTGTTTATTTATTTCTCTCTCCTTCACCTCTTTTTGAGACTGTCGTGAAGAATGAACAGGTTGTGTCATCAATATCTAGAATATAAAATTCACTGACCAGAATAATACCAATCACCTGTGACATTTTGTTTCCTCTGTCTCACACCCAAGGTCACTAACGGCTGCCTTTAACTTGGAAATTACTACATCTGGAACTTGTTTATATTCTGTATGGTTCAGGTTTTCAGGTTACACAGAGTGGTCTGAGACGCTATCTGTAGTATAACTGCAGACAAAGATTCAAAGACAAGTTTGATTAGCCCCAAGGCTGAACGTAAAACTAACATTGCAGATTTCCCCGTCTTTCTAGGATAGTCCGTGATTTCTATTGGACAACACTGGTACAGAGTCACAGAAACATTTGTCTCCAGGACACATACAAATTATTAAATGAAATCATTAAAGTAATTCTCTTTAAACAATTAATTAATTATTACTGAAAAGAGAAAATAATCTTTTCATCTGAAATTTTTTCACAAGTAACGTCTCTTTTCATCAATATTCAAGTTCTGTTCTACCAAGCAACTGTTTTGTTTATTCCTTCATGGCAAGTTGGCATTGCTGGCTAGGCCAGCATTTGTTGCCCATCCCTAATTGCCCTTGAAAAGGTGGTGGTGAGCTGCCTTCTTGAACAGCTGCAGTCCCTGTGGTGTATGTATACCCATAGTGCTGTTAAATTAATTCCAATAATTGGACATCCATCAGGATTTTACAATTGGATTGTACCTCTGAGTTGTGTTGTGCAGTAAGATCGAGTCATTTGTAATATTGTGGAGTAACTCACAGTCCAGTGAGGACAGGAAGAGGCAGTCCAATAACTTGCTATATTTATAATGTACTTTTCTGTGGAATCCAGTTTGTTTCTTTACTTTTTGTGATAAAATGTTCTCCAAACACAAACATTAATTATTGTTCTTGTTCCACAGAAAATTCAAGATCTACAGAAAAGGTAAAATTTACACCCTTGGTTTGATTTTTATTTCTAACATATTTCTCCCTCACCCTGGAATGATCCAACACTGACCTTTATCTCCTGTTTCAGAGTGAAGCGAACTCTCCCAGAGCCACAGAAGGTTTACCCTTTAATAAATGTGGGGAAGTACATTGGGTCACTGCAGTACAGAGTGTGGAAAAAGATGCTGACGGTGATTAATACAGGTGGGTGTGAGCTTCCTGACACCAGCTATTAAACAGCTCTCTCTGTTATTAGTTGAAGGGATCTGTCTCTTTATAATAAATATCTAATTGTATTGTAACTGACTAGATTTTACTTCAGTCAGTTTTCTGTTAAAATATATAATTGTCTGATCTGTTTCCATTTGATATTTTTTTGCTGAACAATTAGCCTGGCCCAGAATTCCCAATGGATGTATTTTCAGGACAGATCTGGGATCTGCTGAAATTCCATCTGTCCCGTTCCTGACGCTGTACCAAATCCTGGAGTCTTGGGGATTTCCATATTGTCCGTCGGTGCCAATTCTGTTTCCCACTCGATCAGTAGACTGGTCAGAAATGTAAGGGACAGGAGGGAGCTACATTTGAAAACTGAAAAATGCTGCTGCTTTTACTGGAGGCTGGTTTTCTGAAAGCCCACGATCAATCAGTGATCGATTACATTTGGGAATCAAACCTTTCAAATGTTCAATATTCCTCATGTTTTCAGTAACACTGAACATAAAATAAACATATTAAATGATAGGGGGAGTAAGTGGGCCAGTGGAATTTGTTTGTCTGGATTGTCCTACGATTTCCCTCTCACTGTGGGTGCTAAATGGAGTTAAATAGGCAGGAACTGTGACTGCCTTAACTCTGCCGGTTTATAATTCACCTCAACAAAGTGTCTTTTCCCTAATGTCCACAGAGAGTCCACTTCACCACAGTGTGGGTGGTCAGCCCGCCCACACAATTTTTTAATAATTATTCGTTCATGGGACGTGGGCATTGCTGGCTAGGCCAGCGTTTGTTGCCCTTGTTCAGAGAGTATTTTAAGAGTCAACCACATTGCTGTAAGTCTGGAGTCACATATAGGCCAGACCAGCTAAAATGTCCTTCCCTGTAGGACATTAGTGAACCAGATGGGCTTTCACAACAATCAACAACATCATTAGACTTTTTTTAATTCTACATTTTTTTATTGAACTCAAATTCCACCATCTGTTGTGGTGGGTTTGGAACCCAGGTCACCAGAACATTACACTGGGGCTCTGGATTTCCAGCCCAGTGACAATACCACTATTCGACCCCCAATTTAATCGTCAACCTCAACCATAGTTAATCCCGGCAGTATATGGGGGATCCCCACTCACCAGGATTGATGATCAAGAAGATGACACTTAGATTTCTCAGTGTCTCACCTCCGAGGAAGGTGCAGCCTCTCCTCCAGTGGATTTTAGGGAGATTTGTCCACTGATAGCTGGACTTTCACCTGGACAATATCGGCTGAACTTTACGGACCATTCGTGGGTGGACAAACAGGCAGGTGGACCTGTAAATTAGGGTGCTATGTCCTTGGTGACATACCCGCCACTGGTTCACCCATTCCCACAGAATCATAGAAATATAGAAACTAGGAGCAGGAGTAGGCCATTCGGCCCTTCGAAACTGCTTCACCATTCATTATGATCATGGCTAATCATCCAATTCAATAGCCTCCTCCTGCTTTCTCCCCATACCCTTTGATTCCTTTCGCCCCTAGAGCTACATCTAACTCCTTCTTGAAAGCATATAATGTTTTGGTCTCAACTACTTTCTGTGGTAATGAATTCGACAGGCTCACCACTCTCTGGGTGAAGAAATTTCTCCTCATTTCAGTCTTAAATGTCTACCCCGTATCCTCAGACTGTGACCCCTGACTCTGGACTCCCCCACCATCGGGAACATCCTTACTGCATCTACCCTGTCTAGTCCTGTTAGAATTTTCTAGGTTTCTATGAGATCTCCCCTCATTCTTCTGAACTCCAGCGAATATGATCCTAATCAACTCAATCTCTCCTCATATGTCAGTCCTGCCATCCCAGAAATCAGTCAGGTAAACCTTCACTGCACTCCATCTATAGCAAGTATATCTTTCCTCAGATAAGGAGACCAAAACTGCACACAATATTCCAGGTGTGGTCTCACCAAGGCCCTGTACAATTACAGCAAGGCATCCCTGTTCCTGTACTCAAATCCTCTGGCAATGAAGGCCAACATACCATTTGCCTTCTTTCCCGCCTGCTGCACCTGCATGCTTAGCTTCAGCGACTGGTGTACAATGACACCCAGGTCTCGTTGCACATTCCACTCTCTCAATTTATAGCCATTCACATAATCATCTGCCTTCCTGTTTTTGCTACCAAAATGGATAACCTCACATTTATCCACATTATACTGCATCTACCATGCATTTGCCCACTCACTCAGCTTGTCCAAATCACACTGAAGCATCTCTGCATCCTTCTCACAGCTCACCCTCCCACCCAGCTTTGTGTCATCCGCAAAGTTGGAGATATTACATTTAATTCCCTCCTCTAAATCATTAATATATATTGTGAATAACTGGAGTCCCAGCACTGTTCCCTGCGGTACCCCACTAGTCACTGCCTGCCATTCGGCAAAAGACCCGTTTATTCCTACTCTTTGTTTCCTCTCTGGCAACTAGTTTTCTATCCATCTCAATACACTAACCCCAATCCCATGCGCTTTAATTTTACACACCAATAACTTATGTGGAACTTTGTGGAAATCCTTCTGAAAATCTAAATAAACCACATCCACTGGCTCCCCCTCATCAACTTTACTAGTTACATCCTCGAAAAATTCCAGTACATTTGTCAAGCATGAGTTCCCTTTCATAAATCCATGCTGACTCTGTCCGATTCTGCCACTGTTTTCCACATTCCAGCTATTAAATCTTTTATAATGCACTCTAGAATTTTCGCCGCTACCGACATCAGGCTGACTGGTCTATAATTCCCTGTTTTCTCTCTGCTTCCCTTTTTAAATAGTGGGGTTACATTAGCTACCCTCCAATCTGTAGGAACTGTTCCAGAGTCTTTGAATCTCGGAAGATGACCACCAATGCATCCACTATTTCTAGGGCCACTTCCTTAAGTACTCTGGGATGTTGATTATCAGGCCCTGGCGATTTATCGGCCTTCAATCCCATCAATTTCCCCAGCACCATTTCCCTACTAATACTGATTTCTTTCAGTTCCGCCCTCTCACTAAACCCTGTGTTCCCCAACATTTCTGGTATGTTATTTGTGTCCTCCTTTGTGAAGACAGAACCAAAGTATGTATTTAGTTGGTCAGCCATTTCTTTGTTCCCATTGTAAATTCCCCTGTTTCTGACTGCAAGGGACCTACATTTGTCTTCACCAATCCTTTTCTCTTCACATACCTATAGAAACATTTACAGTCAGTTTTTATGTTCCCTGCAAGCTTACTCTTGTACTCTATTTTCCCCTTCTTAATCAATCCCTTGGTCCTCCTTTGCTGAATTCTAAAGTGCTCCCAATCCTCAAGTCTGTTGTTTTTTCTGGTCAATTTGTATGCCTCTTCCTTGCATCCAATATTGTCTCTAATTTCCCTTGTAAGCCATGGTTTGGCCACCTTTCCTGTTTTACTTTTGCGCCAGACAGGAAGAAACAATTGTTGCAGTTCACCCATGCGCTCTTTGAATGTTTGCCATTGCCTATCAACCGTCATCCCTTTAAGTAACGTTTCCCAATCCATCATGGCCAACTCGCACCTCATACCATCATAGTTTTCTTTATTAAGATTCAGGACCCAAGTCTCAGAATCAACTACGTCACTCTCCATCTTGATGAAGAATTCTGTCATATTATGGTCGCTCAACCCCAAGGGGCCTCGCACAACTAGATTGCCAATTATTCCTTTCTCATTACACAATACCCAGTCTCACCCCACCTCATAATTTTATGCTAGCAGGGGAGTTGTCAGGTGGTCACCTGACATTGGCTGAATTGAGGCGAGTTGACTCAGCAGCAGTGTGATTGCCCCTGAAATTTACATGAGGGTGTGTGGATCCCACCCTCAGCATAAAATACAGCCCTATTACTGTTCGTGGCAGTCACGTTACTGCTGTCCTGAATTTCTCTGCACCTGGATCCTTCCAGGAAACAGGGAGGCATTGGCATTGTCATTGGACTAGTATTCCAGATGCCCAGGGTAATGCTCCAGGGGCCTGGGTCCGAATCCCACCACAGCAGATGGTGAAATTTGAATTCAATTAAAATCTGGAATTATAAGTCTAATGTTGACCATGAAAGTATTGTCGATTGTTGTAAAAACCCATCTGGTTTATGAATGTCCATTACGGAAAGAAATCTGTCGTCCTCACCTGGCCTGCCCTACATGTGACTCCAGACCCACAGCAATCTGGTTGCCTCTTACAATGTCCTCTGAAATAGTCTAGCAAGCTTCTCGGTTGTATCAAACCGTTAAAAACAAGTCAATAAGGAATGAAACTGGATGGACTACCTGGCAATGACCTAGGCACCGGAAACAACAAAGGCAAACTCAGCCCTGTCAACCCTGCAAGTCCTCCTTTCTAAAAATTGCCAACATTGGGAGAGCTGTCTCACAGACTAGTCAAGCAACAGCCTGACATAGTCATACTCACAGAATCATAGCCTACAGGCAATGTCCCAGACAGCACCATCACCATCCCTGGATATGTCCCCTCCCACCAGCAGCATGGGTGGCGTCACAGTGGTATACAGTCAGGAGGGAGTTGCCCTGGGAGTCCACAACATTGACGATGGATCCCATGAAATCTCGTGGAACAATGTCAAATATGGGCAAGGAAACCTCCTGCTGATGCCACTTAGCGAGCCCCTGTCAGCTGATGAATCAGTACTGCTCTATGTTGAACATCACTTGGAGGAAGCTCTGAGCGTGACAAAGGCTCAGAATGCACTCGGGGTGGAGACTTCAATGTCCATCACCAAGAGTGGCTCGGGAGCACCACCACTGACCAAGCTGGCCGAGTCCTAAAGGACATAGCTGATAGACTGGGTCTGCGGCAGGTGGTGAGGGAACCAACAAGAGGGAAAAACATGCTTGACTTTATCCTCACCAACATGCCTGCTACAGATGCATCTGTCCATGACAGTAATGGTAGCAGTGACCACTACACAGTCATTGTGGAGGCAAAGGCCCGCCTTCACTTTGAGGATACCCTCCATCATGTTGTGGTGTTTCGAACAGATCTAGCAACTCAAGACTGGGAAACCATGAGGCGCATGATCAGCAGCAGAATTGTACTCAACCACAGTCTGTAACCTCATGGCCCAGCGTATCCCCCCCTCTCCAATTACCACCAAGTCATGGGATCAACCCTGGTTCAATGAAGAGTGCAGGAGGGCATGCCAGGAGCAGCACCAGGCATAGCTAAAAATGAGGTGCCAACCTGCTGAAGCTACAACACAGGACTACTTGCATGCCAAACAGCATAAGCAGCAAGTGATAGACAGAGCTAAGCGATTCCAGAACCAATGGATCAGATCTAAGCTCTGCAGTCCTGCAACATCCAGTTGTGAATGATGGTGGACAATTAAACAACCCACTGGAGGAGGAGGCTCCACAAAATTTACATCCTCAATGATGGGGGACCCCAGCACATCAGTGAAAAAGATAAGGCTGTAGCATTTGCAACAATCTTCAGTGCGGAGTGGATGATCTATCTCAGCCTTCTCCGGAGGAACCCAGCATCAGAGATGCCAGTCTTCAGCCAATTTGGTTCACTCCATGTGATATCAAGAAATGGCTGAAGACACTGGACAGTGCAAAGGCTATGGGCCCTGACAATATTCCGGCAATAATACTGACTGGTGCTTCAGAACTTGCTGCCCGCCTAGCCAAGCTGTTGAAGTACAGCTAAGACACTGGCATCTGCCCGGCAATATGGAAAATTGCCCTTTACATAAAAAGCAGGACAAATCCAATCCACCCAATTACCACTCCATTAGTCTACTCTTGATCATCAGTAAAGTAATGGAAGGGATTGTCAACAGTGCTGTCACGCAGGACTTGCTTAGCAATAACCTGCTCACTGATGCTCAGCTTGGGTTCCGCCATGTTCACTCAGCTCTTGACCTCATTTCAGCCTTGGTTCAAACATGGACAAAAGAGCTGAACTTGTAAGGTGAGGTGAGAGTGACTGCCCTTGACACCAAGGCAGCATTTCACCGAGTGTGGCATCAAGGAGCCCTTGTAAAACTGGAGTGAATGGGAATCAGGAGGAAAGCTCTCCAGTGGTTTGAGTCATACCTAGCACAAAGGAAGATGGTCATGTTGTTGGAGGTCAGTCATTTCAGCTCCAGGACTTCACTGCAGGAGTTCCTCAGAGCAGTGTCCTAGGTCCAACCATCTTCCACTGCTTCATTAATGACCTTCCGTCTGTCATAACATCAGAAGTGGGGATGTTCACTGATCATTGCACAATGTTCATCTTCTTAGGCAGTCCCCGGGGTCGAGGATGAATTGTTTCCTCACTAAAAATGAGTTCTCAGGTGACTGAACAGTCCAATGTGTGACCTACAGGATCTGTCACAGGTAGGGCAGAGGGTGGCAGGGTGTAGGGTGGGTGGAGTGGTAGGGGTACAGTGGGTGGGGTGCCCGGGTTGCCATGCGCTCCTTTCGCTGTCAATGTTTGGCTTCAGATAGCCCTTGGCGATGAGGTTCAACGTGTTCAGCACCTTCCCGGATGTTTCCCTCCACCTCATGCAGTCTTGATCTGGGGACTCACAGATGTTGGTGGGGTGTTGCACTTTTTCAAAGAGCCTTTGTTGGTTTCCTTGAAGTGTTTCCTCTGCCCTCCTGGGGCTCACTCGCCCTATTGAGCACTTGTTTCAGGAGTCTCGTGTCAGGCATGCGGACGATGTGGCCCGTATAGCGGAGCTTTGACAAGGATAGTTCCTCTTGAGGATGAGTCCAGAACTAGGGGGCACTGTTTTAAAATTAGGTGTTGCTCTTTTAGGACAGAGATGAGGAGAATTTGTTTCTCTCTGAAGGTTGTAGGAATTTGGAACTCTGCCTCAGAAGGTGGTGGAGGCGGGGTCACTGAATATTTTGAAGGCAGAGGTAGAGAGATTCTTGTTAGGCAAGGGGACCAGCGGTTCTCGGGGGTAGACGGGAATGTGGAATTTGAAGCACAAGCAGATCAGCCATGATCGTATTGAATGGCGGAGTAGCCTCGAGGGGCTGAATGGTCTACTCCCGTTCCCATTTCTTATGCTGTTATGTCCGTCATGCTCCCTCTCCCTATGTTGTGCCCCTTCTTCCGCTCTGCTTGTCGTGGCCACCTGTCACCCTCTCTAACTCCCTCTCTCTCTGCTCGTCACTCTCTGTCTCTCTCTGTCTCTCACTGCCAGTCACGTGCTCTCTCTGCCTGGCACATTCTCTCGCTCCCTCTTTCTCTCTTATTTTCTCACACTCTCCCTCTCACTGCCGATTATGCCCCCTCTTTCTCTCTCTCCCCCTCTCTGTGCACGTGACACACACACTCTCTCTCTGTCAGTCATGATCTCACCTCTCTCTGCCTGTCAATTTTCCTCTCTCTCTCACTCACTGTAAGTTATGCTCACTGCTCTTTGTTTGAATGTCACCTTCCCCTCTTTCAAAGAAGTATAACTATTTACAATACATGCTCATGTTTAGTCCCCATTACACAAGTGCATAGAACTGATGAATCTGTGAGTCTCTAAAGCGTAAAGATAATCAGCTGGTACTCCCAGATCTAGCAATGGTAACCTCGTCTGGAGGTTTCTTTAATTGCTCACAGTGATCTGTGGGATTGTCATTCTTGGATGTTGTTCCTGGTTGTATTTGGGATCTTGTCCTGGATGCAATAGGACTGTACGGTGGTCGAGGAGCTGGAATGGATCTGATTTGTCTCCGGTTATGCTTCACTGTTGCACCTTTGTGTATAATGACTTCATAGGACCTTGATTCTGAACAAATCCTTGTGACCTCAGCTGGTTGCCTGTGGGATCCTGGATGCAAACTCATTGACCCAACTGAAAATTTCACAATTCTGTACCTGAATTTTTATTGTGCACATTAGTCACCTTATCTTGTAGTTTTAAAATTTGCTCTCTAGTTTCTGAGGAACTCGAGTGGGTAAGAGTTGGTAAGTTGGTATGTACTGGTCTGCCAAGCATGTGCCCTGCTGGTGATGGAATAGTTGCGTTTAAGGTGTTGTCTGAGATGTAACATTGCAATGTGTAGATCATGCTTGGTCTGTCTACATTTGAGATTAGGGATGTCACTGCATGAATTATTTGTTCAGCTAGGCTGTTCGATCTAGAGTAATGAGGAGAAGAAGTAGTGTGATTGATATTCCATTTCTCATACATATCCCAAAATGGCTTACCAATAAATTGCAGACTGTTATCCATAATAATATGTCTAGGCACACCAAATAAACTGAAAATAGCCCTTAAGAGTGCACGTGGCAGTTATGCTCGACATATTGTGCAATTGTCGAATAATTGGGTATTTGTAAAGTAGTCGACCATGACGATGAAGAACGTGCCATGGACATGAAAGAGGTAGAATCTGACTTTGGGCCAAGGATGCGTAAGAACTTTATGTGGAATCAATGGTGCTTTGTGTTGATTGACATGTGCTCTTGACATGTCTTGTACTCCTTGATGATGACTTCAATGTCATTGTTCATACCCGGCCAATAGACTGACCCTCTTACGAGTCTTCTCGTCTGATCTATGCCCATGTGTGAGTGCTGAAGTTGTTGAAGAGTATCGATATCGTCAGAGAGCCGCTGCTCAGGAATCTGCACCTCCACCATTTTCGGTGGCTGGCGGAGAGGAGGGCGGTGGCTGCCGGGGTGACCAGGACAGTGGATGTGTCGGATGGCGGAGGAGTGGGCTGGATGCTTCTGCAGGATTTGGCACATAGTGCATCGGTATGTATCTGGCTCACAGCCAATGTCATTCAAGACCTTAGGATGGTCATGCCCAGCCCTGATGTCATTCTGGGTCTCGAGATGGTGCAGGTGTGCGGTGGCCTTCCTTCAGAGCGTACCCCTGTTTGGACAGAATTCCACATTCGCCCCAAATCTCAAACCCTCCCTCTGGAGCTGGAGCCCTGCAACCTGAGTCGCCTCGTGGAAATGCCCTCTGTGTCCTTTAGCATGGTGCGAAGGGGGTTCCTGTATGGGCTGCTGCTGCACACTCTTCACTGCCTTTCCCTCAGCCACCACCCGGACACGCCCTGGCATACCTTGTTGCCCTTCAGTGGGGGGGCTCTCTACATGGAAGTCCTCCTCCTTTCCATCAGGGACCTGGGGTGGAGGGTGTTGCAGGCAGCAGTCCCATACAACCGTAGCATGTGTCGGTTCACGGACTCCCAAGATGTCTGCATCTTTTCCGGCCTTGTGGAGTCCGTGGACCACACTTATCTAGATTGTTATAAGCTGCACCCCCTTTTTAGTTACTTGAAGAACCTTTTGCCTCTGTTTTGTTTGAACTTCAGTCCCACGCTCCTGATCTGCGGGCACCCAATGAGGAGGGAGACGGGGAGGGAGGAGCATCTCCTCGTGAACCTGCTCCTGGGCCCGGCCAAGTTGGCCTTTATCAGGCCCAGGCAGTGGATGATCCAGGGGGTCATCAGGCCCGACTGTCTCCCCGTCTTCTGTGCCTATGGTTGCGGCCGGGAGTCCCTGGAGACGGAGCACGCAGTCCCCGCTGGCACCGCCGAGGCCTTCCGTTCTCGGTGGGCACCGTGGGCACTGGGGTGTTTTATTGATCACTTTGATCACATTTTGGATTAATGTTTGTAAGTTTGCTTCAAATTTTGTCTTTTGTTTTTGCAGTTTCCCTTTAAGGGGCTGCCTTTTCATTTGTCCCTTGGTTAATTTAGTTTATTTGGTTTTGACTCGAAAGAGTTACAAAATGTAATTAAATCCACACACAGACAGACCTAACTATTTACCCCCATAAACCTACTTTACAATAAACCAGAAAAATATTGTGAAAATTATGACACCTCATGACATCCACTATGGCCCTGGTGCTGCTGTGACTCTCATTGTATCTCCTTTCTGTGTCAGGTCTGGGCACCCTCACAGGCATCATTAGAGATCTTTTCAGTGAATAGCTCTTAATGTCTAGAATCCGTCCCTCTAACGCATCCGGGCTGGTGAAGAGGTCTGGAATCTGAGAGTTCCTGAGGATGTATGAGTCGTGTCTGCTGCCCAGGTACCTGGCACACACCTGCATGACCTGCTGAATATGGTCACACACCAGCTGGACATTGATCGAGTGGAAGCCCTTTCTGTTTCTGAAGGTGCATGGCTGTCCAGCAGGAGACTTAGTGGCTACGTGCGTGCAGTCAGTGGCTCCCTGCACCCGGGGGAAAACTGCAATCGCTGCAAATCCTCAGCCTTATCCATTTGGCCCTGGACATCCTGCGTGAAGGGGATGTAATTCTCAGCCCTTTGGAATATTGTATCTGTGAACACCTTGATGCAGTGGTGTGCAGCAGGCTGTGTTATCCCACTGAGATCTCCACAGGCTGCCTGGAATGTGTCTGTTGTGAAGAAGTAAAGCTCCACTGTTACCTTCAATGTGACAGGCACCAGGTGATTGGGTGAGATCTCCCCTGTCAGCATCTCACATAGTGATGTCACAGTGACTCCTGAAAGTCACTGAGTCTCAGTCAGTTGCAGGTAGCTGAATCTCTGCCTGTATATTCTTGGGACAGAATAAGTTCATTTGTGCCTCCGCTGAGGGTTTCTGGGTTCCTTCTGCCCATTGGGGTCTGGCATTACTCTGCCTCCTTCCTGAGGAACCACAGCATCCTGAGCGTCCCTGTGCTCCCTTCTTCCTCTCACCTTTCTCATCCTGCTTCTCCTGTTAATCGTTCTCTCCTCCTCACTGGAGGATGTCTCTCCAACTGAGACCACAATGCCATCTGTCTCCGAGACTTTTCACCCCTGGGTAACAAACAGGAAAATAATCAATCGAAAGAACCCTCTGAACCAGAGGAGAGTCCTCCTGATGAAACAGTATCCAAAAGGTTCCTCTGCTCAGTCACACGAGCAGTCTCTGCTGTCAATGAAGTGTTAATTGCAAAGCTGAGACTCTGATGTGAGCTGCAGTTTTAAAACCCGCCCAAACAAGCTCGCCTATGAAAAAAACAAAATCCTCACCGGTCGTGATTCTCACCCTGAAGGGGTATTATTATCTTTTGACCGTATTATTGCAGTGAGATGGGTAGTTAAATAGCTCTATTGCCTTTTAAATTGATATTTAAATATCGCGGGCAGGTTCCTGACTTTTTGACCCGCCCGCGTACTCTATTATCAGCAACCGGCGTGATGATGTCATAAACGCGCCCGACATCATCATGTCCCATAATACTCTCCGTGAAGCTGGGTACGCTTCTGATCTCAGAGCGGATTATTCAGCTTTTCATACCTGTTTGCTTTCATAGTCCTGCTCTTTCAATCCATGAACAATACCTTACAACGTGAACTAATTAAATTAGACAATTCAATATAATCCAAATGGACAGGCCGGATTTTCAAATTGGAAGCAGGAACCTGACATCCGGATGAAATGGATCTACTTATCCACTCTATCTAGACCTCTCCTAATTTTACACACTTCAAATAGGTCTCCCCTCAGCCTCTTCTGTTCCATAGAAAACAACCCCAGCTTATCCAATCTTTCCTCATAACTAAAATTTCCTCTGTATCCTCCATAGTGCAATCACATCTTTCCGAGAGTGCAGTGAGCAGAACTGCAGGCAGTACTCCAGATGTGACCTAACTAGTGTTTTATACAGTTCCAGTATAACCTCACGGTGAAAGTCATAAGATGATTGGCTGGTGAGTATTGCTGCTTAGGGACTGAGTTTAAAAAATGTTAAAAATATTACCTATTAATAACAAATTAGTAGCTGGTGAGTTTTATCTTCTATTTTTAAGTAAGGTTTATTCCCACTAGTAAGGCATATTAAGTATTAGTAGGGTTTATCAATATTAGTAAAGCTTATTAATACTAGTAAGGTTTATTAGTATCGGTAAATCTTTATTAGCAAATTCCGAGTGTGAGATTTTCCACGTGCACAGAATTGAATTGAGATGAGCACATGGGCAGAATGAACCTGAGAGGCTCGACTGGGGATGCAGCCAGAAGTGTGGCCTGGTGAAATATGTTGCTTTGTTGAGTCTGGAGCCTGAAGCAGTGGATTATCTGTGAATGTACATGTCTGGGTTTGGAGTGTAGTGTGGTCCCATATGTGACAGGGATATAAGATGGTCAAGAAGGTATACGGGATCCTTGCTTTCATTGGCTGGGGTATAGAATATAAGAGCTGTGAGGTTTTAGTGGAGCTGTAAAAAAAACTGTTTTCACAGTTTGCTTTCATTTTGAAGCCCTGTAACCATTTTCTGTCCTAAATCACTATTTTGTGGGTGAAGCATAGAGTTAAACCAGGAGAGAAGAAACAAAGCTGAACAGCAATGCCATTGCAGTCAAGCAGCAACCAATGATCATCTAAGGCAGTTGCCACTTAAAGTGCTGCAACCTGGAGATAAACTAAGTTCAAAAGCTGTAAAAGAAAACCCAAATAGCTGTTACAACTTTCAGATAGCATTAAAAATCCTGAAAAAAGCAAAAAGATGACCACAAAACTTCTAACACTCAACTGGAAGGCAAGTGATCTCCTATCTGAGTTGACTTTGTTCTGATAACGCATCAAGCTGTGTTTTCTGGACTTCAATATTTCTGAACGTGATAAACAACATTGAAATGAAAATTGCTGTCGGGAATGAAGGCCTCCACAGACTGAACATGTCAAGTCCGTCAGATGGCCACCTTAAAAATCTGAATAAAATATGGTCTAACACTCGAAGATCAATTACAACTGAAGCTCAACTTCAGAATACACCTTCTGGAATTCATGTCCTTTAGTGAACAACCGACAGAGACCATTGATCAGTAGCTGTCGATACAAGGGGTGTGATTGTGAATTCACGGCAGCAGAGCTAGCCGACAGAATAATCGAGCTTGTTATAGCATCTACTCCAATAGAAGTGTTCCAAAAAGACCTCTTGGACCAGCCCAAAGTCTACACTATAGAAGTGACTACAAAGCAGATACAAGTATGAAACCAGACTATTGGGTAGAAAAAGTCTACAGGCTATGCCGAATTTATCCACCATTGGCACCATTGCCAATACAGGTTAGACTAGTAAGCAATGCAGGAGATACAATCTCATACATACACCCAGAAATTGCCCAGCTTTTAATGCTGTATTCAATGTATGTGGCATCAGAGGACATTGGAAGTGCGAGTGCTGAAAGCAAAGTCCAAAAGAAGTGGTTCAATGTCATGAGAAACCACAAACAGAGGCCGGACAGATGCAGCATTCCAACAAACCAAGGGTGTGCACTAAACAGCATCAAGAGAAGATCCACGACATGTCTGGCCAAGCTACCAGATCAGGTAAGAATGACCAGACCACCAACAGTGAATAAAACAAAAAACTACTGCGGATGCTGGAAATCCAAAACAAAAACAGAATTACCTGGAAAAACTCAGCAGGTCTGGCAGCATCGGTGGAGAAGAAAAGAGTCGACGTTTCGAGTCCACATGACCCTTCAACAGAACTGAGTATAGTTAGGAGAGGGGTGAAATATAAGCTGGTTTAAGGTGGGGGGGCGGGGGGAGAGAGAAGTTGAGGGTGGGGTGGTTGTAGGGACAAGCAAGCAGTGATACGAGCAGATAATCAAAAGATGTCACAGACAAAAGGATCAAAGAGGTGTTGAAGGTGGTGATATTATCTAAGAAAAGTGCTAATTAAGAATGGATGGCAGGACACTCAACGTACAGCTCTAGTGGGGGTGGGGTGGAAAGACTGACAAGGTATTAGTTGTAGATTTAAAAATAATGGAAATAGGTGGGAAAAGAAAAATCTATATAAATTATTGAAAAAAAAACAAAAGGGAGGGGGAAGAAACGGGGTGGGGATGGGGGGAGGGAGTTTAAGATCTAAAGTTGTTGAATTCAATATTCAGCCCGGAAGGCTGTAAAGTGCCTAGTCGGAAGATGAGGTGCTGTTCCTCCAGTTTGCGTTGGGCTTCACTGGAACAATGCAGCAAGCCAAGGACAGACATGTGGGCAAGAGAGCAGGGTGGAGTGTTAAAATGGCAAGCGACAGGGAGGTTTGGGTCTTTCTTGCGGACAGACCGCAGGTGTTCTGCAAAGCGGTCACCCAGTTTGCGTTTGGTCTCTCCAGTGTAGAGGAGACCGCATTGGGAGCAATGAATGCAGTAGACTAAGTTAGGGGAAATGCAAGTGAAATGCTGCTTCACTTGAAAGGAGTGTTTGGGCCCTTGGACGGTAAGGAGAGAGGAAGTGATGGGGCAGGTGTTGCATCTTCTGCGTGGGCATGGGGAGGTGCCATAGGTGGGGGTTGAGGAGTAGGGGGTGATGGAGGAGTGGACCAGGGTGTCCCGGAGGGAATGATCCCTACGGAATGCCGCCGAGGGGGTGAAGGGATGATGTGTTCGGTGGTGGCATCATGCTGGAGTTGGTGGAAATAACAGTGAAAGTGAACAGACAATCAGCCTGGTGAACAACAAAGAATATATTGGCACAGTGATACCAACAGAAGCCTTTGCCAACATCCAGATTAATATGCCCATAGCTGAAGGGGCAGCATAACCCACGTGCAAAACTGGATACCAGTACAAGTGTAAACATCATTCCATTTCACACACTGAAATTTATGTACCCACAGAAATGGCAAGTGATGATTCAACCAACCAACGCCAAACTCACTGCGTACAATGACCGGGAGATTCCATCCCTGGGATCTATTACACTCAAATGTCACTTCAACAACTCACTCTGATTACCCCAGATATTTTACATTGTGGACACCACGGGTCCAGTGGTTGCAGGCCGACCGGCGGGCAAGGACCTGTCCTTGGTCACCATCCATAGTAACATCAAGACAAAGATGAGGAAGACAGAGCCCAGGGAGAACCATTGAAAACCCGGTGCTTACATTGGGAGAATATCACCAAACTCTGCAATGCACATCATCGGCCAGCAGGCTGAACGGCACAATTTGAGCTGAATTTAATTTTTTATTATTCATTCATGGGATGTGGGAGTCACTGGCTAGGTCAGCATTTATTGTCCATCCCCAGTTGCGCTTCAGAAGGTGGTGGTGATCTGCCTCTTTGAAACGCTGCAGTCCATGTAGTGTAGGTACACCCACAGTGCTGTTAAGGAGGGAGTCCTAGGATTTTTGGAAAATTATGAACATATTTGCACTTCTTTACCTATCACTGGTTCCTCCTGTTTTATCTGTACACAAACCACTGGATTTTCCTGTGCCTGAAACTCAGAACCCACCGTACTCTTAATTCCAGAACTTTTCTGCACCCCTATAATTCCAACAGATTTCCCCAGCAATTTCCAGTGGACTGAGTTCATGTGTCTAACTTTATTACAATGAAAACATCTCAATTTTCGAATGTCACTTCTACCCTCAGCACCTTCCTTTGTATTCTTAGAAAAAACATCCTGGCAATTTCCACCTACTCTTTCTCACCCCTGACTACAAACCTTCTTTTCACCTTCCCACTTTCTATCCTTTTCCAATTTGAAAGGGTGACGAAAAAAAGGTTTAGCTTTCTGAACTAACTCACAATCATCAGCTATCTCTGCTGCTTGCCTGACAGATTCAACCCTCTGTTCCACCACATGAGTTCTCACTACCGAAGGAATTGAATCTTTAAATTCTTCCAAAATAATTACCTCTCTAAGAGCTGCATATGTTGTCTCTATCTTTAATGCCTGTATTTACCAGTCAAAATTACTTTGTTTTACTTTTTCAAGCTCAATATAAGTTTGCCCCGGCTGTTTTCTCATATTCCTAAATTTCTGCCTATCTGCCTCAGGAACCAACTCGTCTGCACACAAAATAGCCTTTTTTTATCACATCATAATTCATTGACATTTCTTCTGACAGCAAAGCATAAACCTCATGTTCTCTACCCACCTACCTGGATTGTAACAACAATGTCCAGTTTTCCTGTGGCCATTTCATCTCTTTAGCTATCTTCTCAAATGAAATAAAGAATGTTTCAACATATCTTTCCTCAAACTTTGGAAGAACTTGTACAAATTTAAACATCTCCCTACTGGGTTTTAAATTAAAGGTTTTTACATCATCAGAACTTTCCTCAGAATATGAGGTCTCTTTTTTAACTTCCAGCCTTTGAAGCTGGTATACCCTTTCTCTTTCCTTCTCACTTTCCCTTGCCTCTCTTTCTTTATCCTTCTCTCTTGCCTGGAATTCCAGTTCTAGCTTCCTTTCTTTCTCCTGTCTTTCTGCTTTCTCACTTTGAAATGCCCTTTCCTTTTCTGCTACCTCTCGCTCAATTTTTCTAGTTCCTTTGTTTGTTCAAGTTCAAACTTATTCATTTCTAACTGAAGTCTCGCTACCTCCAGCTGTGACTCACTAGTGCCAGGTATCACTTCCAACTTCAAATGTTGTGTTATACCTTCAATTATATCTGCTTTATTAACCCCTGCAGGTAACCCCAATTGTAATGTATCCACCAATTCCAGTAACTTAGCTTTAGTTACCTTTTATAAACAGGCCAAAGTTATAATTTCAACTCCCAAACAAGTCTGAGCAACTGCCAAAGCCATATTGCAGCCTCACCACTACAAAAGGCCTCAGCCAAACTTCTCAATTCAAAGTGCTTCTCCTACTCGTAACCTTAAGTTCACCAACTCCAAACAAATCAAGGAATTTCAAATATATCCCACAAAGAGCGCCCAAGAATGTTATGACACAGCCGACGGTAAATGCTGAGCTGTTCAAATCCCAGAGGGAAACTTGAAACAACTGTCACAATTCATTTTCAATTTGTATACATTTTGAGGTGCCTGCCTTGAATTCAGTAGTAATAAGACCACCAAATCTAATAGGTTTTTTACAAAACTGGAGTGAACATTTATTAATAGAGAAATGATCTTTAATACATACACAGATCTACAAATTACTACTATGATAATTCCAAATCCCCTACTCAATCTAACTCCCAGTTACACTTTCGTCAAGGCAACAGAAAGACACATAGATTTTAAAAGACCCAGGCAAAGAATCATGATACCCTGAACAAGTCGCATTCGGAGCGCATTCTCTTCACTTTAGTCCCTGAAGACAGCAGCTTGAGGCATAGATGCTGAAGGCTTTTTCACATACTTAGAACATTTTTAAAATGCCATCCCTTACAAAACAGTCTTCTCTTCTTTATACATATCTTCCTCTTTGAATGCAAATACCCATTGTTTCACACTGTCTTTGGACTTTATCTCCCTAATAATAAAACCCTCTCATAGCACTAAGTTTTTCCAGTAATCTTCAGGAAAAATAAACACACTGTTTCTAAACTTCACCTGACGAGGTGACATATTTCACCCCTCCTTTGAAAACAATCTAGTCTGGTTTATTTCAAAATGCAAAGGTTCCCCTGACACCTATCTTTCTAAACTTCCCCATGGTTATCCAAATAACATTTCAAAGCTGACCTCCCTTCTTAGATCAAAGCACCCAGACTAATTCAATTAAGTCTCATACACACACAGACACATATAGACACACAGAAACATCCCACTATTAGTCTATTTTACAATAAATTCCAATAACATTATAAGAATTATTACATCATCTTAACAGTTATTCGCTACAGGATTCCTAGCCTCTGACCTGCTCTTGTAGCCACTGTATTTATATGGCAAGTCCAGTTCAATTTCTGGTCAATGGTAACCCCCAGGATGTTAGAAGTGGGGGATTCAGTGATGGTATTGCCATTGAATGTCAAGGGGCGATGGTTTGATTCTTTTCTGTTGGAGATGGTCATTGCCTGACACTTGTGTGGCGTGAATGTTACTTGCCACTTGTCAGCCCAAGCCTGGATGTTGTCCAGGTCTTACTGCATTTGAACATGAACTGCTTCAGTATCTAAGGAGTCGTGAATGGTGCTGAACATTGTGAAATCATATATACCTATTCCAACCGTGCACACTTCATCATACTGCAGAACCAATACAGAATTACTATTCAGTGAACAAGCGCAGACAAATCTCCCAAGTCATCACTTGTCAGTACTCCCAAGAGATGTGACGTATTACATGAAAAACAAGGGAATGGGCACTACACAAAGGAAAACCAATTTTGGTGGATTTCTGCAATGTTTGTGCACAGAGGCTTTTAAATATGTTGATAGTATCTTATTGAAATTTATATAATCCTGAGGATCTTATTGAAACATATAAGTTTCTTAGGGTACTTGATAGGGTGGATACCAGGAGGATATTTCCTCTTGTGGGGGAGACTAGAATTAGGGGACAATGTTTGAAAATAAGAGGTCTCCCATTGAAAACGGAGACAAGGGGATTTTATTTCTCTCTCAGATGGTCATTAGTCTATATTCTCTTCACTAGAGAGCAGTAGAGGCTGGGTCATTGAACTTATTAAATGCTGAGTTTGATAGAATTTTTGACACACAAGTGAGTCTAGGGTTATGGGGCTGCAGACAGGAAAGTAGAGTTGAGGCCACAATCGGTTCAGCTATGATGTTATCAAATGGGAGAGCAGGCTCGAGGATCTGCCTGGCCTACTCCTGCTCCTTGATCCTGTGTTCCTATGTCAACTCAATCCAAATTATGGCCCTTCTATTCCCTTATACCTAGTGTACACTATGTACAGAATTAATGAGCCATATAGTAACAATGACCTGTGTGGAAGTGCTATAAAAACACCCATTCACAAATCGTCTTTTGAAAAAAACACTGTTGTTCCTACAACCCTGTAAAAGTGTCAATCAGACAGACCATTAAAGTATCAAACACAGCAGCTTCAACACCTCTTAATGTTGTGAAAATAAACAGAGACATCAACAAAGCTGATCACAGACAGAAAATGTATTATAACTACTGAAAGGTGTCAATCAAGCAAAGGCAAGCCTTCTCTCCAGGTGTCAAAACAGAACCTCACTGAGATAATCCTTTAATGAGTCTGGACTCTCAGCCACTTAGGCTATAAAAACAGTAATACGTTTTCAAAAGACAATTTGTGAATAGCTTTTTATTTCTGAGCAGTTCCACGAGTGCCATTGTTACTTTCTGGCTCATTGGTTCTATACATTGTGTACACTGGGTTAATGGGCATGGAAGGGCCATGAGTTCACATGGAGGCTATAAGGGATGATGGGATGGATGGAGGGAATGGGTTGGCACTGGGTTGGAATGGAGGGGGGAATGGTAGGTGCATGAAAAGGGCGTGGGGGGTGCATAGGTAAGACCTTTTGACCTTAGCTTTCAAAAGGTTCCTAAATCCGGACTATGTGTCACAACTCCTCTGTGAGGCCATGAACCATGAGTCATGGAGAAGCTGGTCCGACTCAACAAAAATTCGGGAGGGCTATGATTCACCTGACCCCACAATGGAGCTGGCAAGGTCGAGAGTGCAGAGTGTGGGCTTGCTCCTCACAACCTTATCCTGTGTCAGCAAAAATTGGGGTGTGGGGGTTTGCGGTGGGGGGCTGGTGTGGGGGTGCGGGGGGTTGCGGTGGGGGTGGGGTACGGTGGGGGGTTGGTGTGGGGGTGTGGTGTGTTGCGATGGTGGGTTGGTGGGGGTGTGGGGGTTGCGATGGGGGATGCGGTGGGGGTGTGGGGGGTTGCGGTGGGGGTGGGGGTGGGGTGGGGTACGGTGGGGGTTGGTGTGGGGGTGTGGTGTGTTGCGATGGTGGGTTGGTGGGGGTGGGGGGGTTGCGATGGGGGATGCGGTGGGGGTGGGGGGTGCGGGGGGTTGCGGTGAGGGTGGGGTACGGTGGGGGGTTGGTGTGGGGGTGTGGTGTGTTGCGATGGTGGGTTGGTGGGGGTGGGGGGGTGCGGTGGGTGGGTTGGTGGGGGCGTGGGAATGACCTGAATCGGGGGCGGAATCCCTGAATCAGATCCCACCTGCCATTTTTAAATGGAGTTGTTATGATTGTGTGAAAATCCATGCCAACATTTCAGGTCAATCACCTTTTATCAGAACTGGGAAAGTTTAATGTTATTATTGTGATGCCCAGAATTTTGAAATAATCAGACTTGTAGACACAGATACAAGAGCTTTTCATCAAGTTTATTTTTCCAGATTTCCATGTGCTGTGGAATAATACATTGTGCTTTTCGGTACATTGACCAGAGTGTAACAGTGAGTAATGGGGCATTCTAGATATACATGTATACATGCACATCACAATATAGGTCCAACCCTTTTTGAATAATATAAAAATATAACAACCCTCTTTCTTTAAAATATAATGCCTCAACTTATCAATATAACTGTTCCAAACATTAAATTTTTTATACTATGTCCAAACTAAGGACAATTAACTATCGAATTTTGTAATTAAACTGACACCTTAAGAGTCTGTTATAGCTTATTTTCTTTTCTCAGAAACATAATTGACGGTATCACTAAGGTGGTGGGATGTTGTGCCTCCATCTCGTGACTTTGGGAGTTATCGTTCTCCGTGATGAGTCGGTGATGTGTGTGCTGCTCCTGGTGTTGTCGGAGTTGTGCTTAATGTTGCTGCTGTTGTGTCATTTGCTGGTGATGTTGTTGATGTTGCACTGCTTGTTGGTGATGTTGTTGATGTTGCACTGCTTGTTGGTGATGTTGTCTCACTGCTTAGTGATGTTGCTGTTATTGATGACCTTTTCTGCTTTTCCAGCCTAGGTGTAGGTTGATTATGGAACCTTTCCCTCTTCATTTGGTTACTGGTTTCAGTCTCGGTGATGTAAGACTTTGGAGTCTCAGCTTCACCAACAACTTTTGCTGGTTACAGGTTTTCAGGATTGTATCCTGTACATGTACAGATTATCCTCTCAGTAACTCAGACAAGGATTTAGCATCCTGTCGGAAGTGTTGACCTCCTCCTACCTCTTCATCAGTGAGTTGTTGTCTACTTCCTCCTGGTCAGTTGCTTGGTAAAGTTCCCTTGTATTTTCTGCCATTGAATAGCTCTGCGGGTGATTTAATGTCAGCCTCGAGCAGTGTAGCTCGGAGTGACAATAAGGTAAGGTTTGGGTCCTCCTCTGTCTCTTGGCATTTCATGAGGGTTCTCTTGACCGCCTGGACGTGTCCTTCTATAAACCCATGTTCCCCTTAGGTAATGTGGTGATGAGGTGAATTGGGTTCACTTATCACAGATTACTCTTTCAGGAATCCCTTGCTCAGTAAACAGAAACCATACTGCTGAGGTGGTTGTTGTCACTCTCAAATCTTTCCCCTTTCAGAGAAAAGCAACTTTGAATAGTAGCCTGGTACCATGAGACACCATTAGGAACATAGGAGCAGGAGTAGGCCATTCGGCCCCTCGAGCCTGCTCTGCCATTTAACTAGATCATGGCTGATCTTTTGCCTCAAGGCCATCTCCCCGCACTCTCCCCATATCCCCTAATGTCATTGGTTTCTAGAAATCTATCAACCTCTGCTTTGAACAGAATGACTGAGCCTCCACAGCCCTCTGGGATAGAGAATTCATTCTTGATTGTGTGTGAATAAATCAGCTCCTCCCGTTTGCCATGGTCTGAGTGATATTTCAGTCATTCTGCTGTGCATTTCTAAACCTCTGGCATTCACTGCATGTCGAACCATTCTTTCGATGTCTTTGTAGATTTATATCTAGTACACAGCTGAACTGCCTCTGAGCTTACACTTCACCATTCCCATGTGGCCTTCCTCTATCTTTCTGCATTGTTTTGGATGCGATGATTCTGGATCTGGCCTGCAGAACACTATCTTCTCGTGAGATGTCATCACCAATAGTCCAATACTGCTGTATTGCTGACTGCGATTGCTGAACCCATTAGGCCATCCACTGGATTGCTAGCTGAGAGAGCATACGTAACAATTCATCTTTGCTGGTCTCATCTCTAAGTGATGGGACTTTACACCTCAAAATTTTATCTCATGTTTCGCATGTGGTGACAAATGAGATAATGCATCTCCGAGCACCATTTCACTTGCTGGCTAGTATATCAGAGTGAAATCACTACTCTGAATCCTCAAGAGTAACCTCTGCAGCCTTGCCGCTGCTGTGCACAGATTTTTCTTGCAGATCTGCTCGAGTGAACAATAATCATTCTCCACAATGAACTTTCTCCCAGAAAGCTGTGGATTGAACTTCTCAATCCATACATGACTGCCAAGAGCAGATCTGGTTCCAGCCGTGTTAGAACTTTTAATGCAAATGCTATCACTTTTCCCTCTTGTACCCGGGATGCTCCCAGTCCTTATGCACCTACTTGCAGAGTGACAGGTTGTCGTATGACAGACTTGTCTCCTTGAATCACATTACTTCTTTGAGCTTGTTGAAGCTCCTCTCATGTGACTCTGGCCACGGGTGCTCAGTATCTTCTCTAATCAGCTCCCGTAGGTTTGCTTTGTGTTTTGACATGTGAGGTATGAAAGAGCTCATGTCCTGAATCAAGCCAAGGAAACGTCTCAACTCTTTGTTGTCTCTTTGAACTTCCATCTCAGAGATGGCTGTGACTTTCTCAGGACACGATTTGACTTTAAAATAAAAGCAAAATACTGCAGAAGCTGGAAATCTGAAACAAGAACAAAAATTGCTGGAAAAACTCAGCTGGTCTGACAGCATCTGTGGAGAGAAAGACAGAGTTAACGTTTCGAGTCCGCATGATTCTTCTTCTGAACGAAAGAGAAGTAGAAATGTGGTGAAATATATACTGTTTAAGGGGGTTAAGCTGGATAGAAGGCCAGTGATAGGTGGAGGCAAAGGAGAGATTGCAAAAGATGTCATAAACAAAAGGCTGAAGGGATGTTGATGGTGGTGGTCCTGGCTGAAGGAGGACATTTTCCAGTGGATGTACTACCTTCAACCCTCAGTGATGCCTCCATCATCTCATGGTTTACTAAGTAAGCTGCAACTCTTCACATCTGCTCAACCCAGGAAAGCAGGACCACCTGTTTCAGCAACGCAGAACACGCAGTTAATGGCTTTCCCTTTGTGTGTCCCTCTGATTTGGGACATTCCAAGCTGTCGAATCTCAGTCCACCAGATGCTGTCAGTTTGACATTGCTGATTCAGAGCATCTTTCTTTAGGTAACCATTTTCTTTCAAATTTTCAGGAAAGATCTTCTGATATAGTCTGAGCAGGATGATGTTACTCTGTGCTTCAATATCAAGCTTCAGCTTCAGATTTATGTTTACTTCATGTCAATTTACACTCTTGTTTAAACTTATCAAATGCCTCCACAACATCATCGGCCTCCCATTTCATCCTGAGTTAGAGCTGTGTATTCATGGTTGTGGCAGCAATCATTTCGTTTTCGTGCAGTTCACTCAGTTTTTTTTCTCTTTCTATACTAATATGAGATGATTTTTCTCAAACTAATTCAGCATTTATTTCATTTATATGGTTTGGTGTTTACTCACAAACACCTGCTGCCACCATGTTACGTCTTATGGTTCCCAGAAGTCCAAAATAATTAGAATTTTAGATACAAATATCGGAGCTGAGATGCAGTGCATTTCTCCAGATCTCTCCATGTGCTGTGAAATGATACATTATTACTTTGGTACACTAACCATCATGCAATAGTCAGTTATGTGGCATTCTGGATATATGTGTATACCTACATGTCAAAATATAGTTCCTAAATCATTTTGGAATATATATAACGACCTTGTAGTCTATAATATGGAATAAGGGGGAATAATTTCCAATATCTCCTTTATTTATCCTTTCTCTCCCTTAAACCAATTTTCAATTTCTGATGTTTGCCACTTAGCCTCATTTGGAAAAAATAGTCAGTAAGACATGTCTTTAATTGGATGTCTACCAAAAGCAATAGTAGTTTCCTTTTAAAGAAAAGTTCCTCTAATAAAATTTCAGCAGTGTTTTCTGGTCCCGTTGCCTTTCCATTCAAAACAGAAAATGTTTCCTATTCATTTGTCTGAGCAGTTTTAACCTCTGTTGTGGGACTTTTAAACCTATTTTTTCTCAGGTGGGGGTTTCAGGTGGGGTTCAGTTATTGCCGGGCAGACCCCTTTCTGACCCTCTGTCTGACTCTCCTTCACTCGGATGTGTGACCAAGAGTCACAGTGACTAGCTCCACCTGCTGGGCACTCATAGTATTGGGCAGGGATATTGCTCATTCAACCTCCCTTTGTGGATCATTAATCCAGCATTCTTTTTCTTTTCATTTTTTTCCCCCTTTTTTCATGTCAAAGACTACAAGGTCATTGTTATACAAATATTATTCCAAAATTATTTAGGGGTTATATTTGACATGTAGGTATGCACTTATATCCAGAATGCCACATCACTGACGATTGCATGGCAGTTAATGTACCAAAGTAATAATGTGTCATTCCACAAACAGAAACTAGAGCCATCAACATAAATATCTCATCCCTCAGTGTGGATTCCTGCCTTGAATCCTCCCTCAGTTTCCCAAACCCCCTGTATGGTACAAGTATGGGGTTCTCCCAGATAGTTGAGATTAGCTATGAGTTTAGGGTCATCCATTCTGTTTACCTTAATGTTTTTCCCACTTCGCAAGAAAGTCCATCTGGTTATTCTGGCACTAGATCCTGTTCCTTCTTTCATTTTTCTGTCTAACAACAGTCGGATTGGGTTGTGCTGGGTCAGTAATGGATGCCGGTGAAAATGGTAAAATGTTTCGCTGCCCAACAGGTCACTAACAGATGTCCCTCACAGAGGGAAAACCCCTTTTCCACGTCTGCTAGGACTTTGGACACATCGGCTACTGGTCACAAGTGACCGTTTGTTTCCTGCAGAAGGACTTCACTGAAACTGACGTCGGTGGCTGCAGCTTCCAGATAAAAGTCCTTGTCGGGGTCCACAGGTCCCAGAGCTGGGCCAGTCTGCAAGCCCATTTTCAGTTTAATGAAAGCCTTTTCACATTTGTCATCCCAGTCAATGCTCCCTGTTCCACTAGGGAGGCTACAGCCTTTTCCAGGTCTTTCCCCACTTCCTTAGGGAAAGTGTATTGTTTCTATGGTTGGGACATGGGGTCTCCCTCTATCCTGACTTCTCCCCCAGTCACTCATCCACAATCATGTTTGTGAACAGTGGAGACTTCCCTATTTTCTTCTACTACAGTCCTATACATTTCCCGTGTCTGAGTTCTCAGAGTTTTTAAATAATAGGATCCTATTGATGTCATTTCCCATGTCTCACCGTGACGTGGGGGAATAACCAACACCTCGTCCGCTATCCATTCCACCCCACAAACAGTTATTTACCACGAGAGGCAACTTCCAATCTGAACCTAAAACTCCCATCCCAGGCTGGTCCCATCTCACTAAAACACACGTCCACTTTGTTGGGGTCCCACCCTTAACATTTAAGGGTTTGGATATCGCTCCAGCCACTGTGTCACCTGTAAATCTTCCCAATACAATGGATTCTCCTGTAGATCATAGGAGAGGGTGAATCTACCACCGTGCTGGATACTCCAGTGTCTACTACCTTTCTTTCCCTCCACTATAATATCTACACATTGTCTATCATACTCATCATACCTGAGTGGACAAGGATAATCAGGCTGGGTGCAGCCCCTTCCTGCTGAATTTCCCGGGACACCCTCTCCCTGGGCGACATGGACCTGACCCTGGGGAGTGTTTTCGTGCTGACACCATTTCATTGATGGTTGGAATTTCTGTAAACTAGGGGTGTGTGGGTCGAGTCTCTCTTGACTCCGAGTCCCCTGACTCTGGCGCGTGCCCAACGGATGAAAAATTCAGGCCCATGGTCCAAGTGTCCATCTCGTGTGGCTGCTTGTTCCTGTACCACCCTGATGTCACGCTCTCGCTGCCCCTTCTCACTCGACCTCATTCTGCCAGTTGAGCTCCCTCCCTCTCTCTCTCTCTCTCTCTCTCTCTCTCTGCCTATCATGGATTTGTTTTGCAAGTTGCATTCACTCTCTCATTCTCTCTGTTCTTCCCCTTCTCTCTCTCAAGAAATAAGGAGGGAGATGATTAAATATGAGGGTAAACTAGCCAGTAATATAAAAGAAGATTGCAATAGTTTTTTTTAGATATATAAAGGGTAAGATGGAGGCAAAAGGGGACATTGGGCCACTGGAAAATGACACTGGAGAAGTAGTAGTGGGGAACAAAGAAATGGCGGAGGAACTGAATAGGTACTTTGCGTCAGTCTTCAGTGGAAGAAATGAGTGACATCCCCAATGTTTAAGAGAGTCGGGGGGCAGAGGTGAGTATGGTGGCCATTACCAAGGAGAAGGTGCTAGGAAAACTGAAAGGTCTGAAGGTGGATAAATCACCTGGACCAGATGGATTACACCCCAGAGTTCTGAAGGAGATAGCTGAAGAGATAGTGGAGGCGTTAGTGGTGATCTTTCAGGAATCACTGGAGTCAGGGAGGGTCCCAGAGGACTGGAAAATCACTAATGTAACCCCCCTGTTTAAGAAGGGAGTGAGGCAAAAGATGGGAAATTACAGGCCGATTAGCCTGACCTCGGTCGTTGGTAAGATTTTAGAGTCCATTATTAAGGATGAGATTTCAGAATACTTGGAAGTGCATGGTAAAATCGGGCAAAGTCAGCATGGTTTCATCAAGGGGAGGTCATGCCTGACAAATCTGTTAGAATTCTTTGAGGAGATAACGAGTAGGTTAGACAAAGGAGAGCCAATGGATGTTATCTACTTGGACTTCCAGAAGGCCTTTGACAAGGTGCTGCACAGGAGGCTGCTCAGTAAGATAAGAGCCCATGGTGTTAGAGGCAAGGTACTAACATGGATAGAAGATCGGCTGTCTGGCAGGAGGCAGAGAGTGGGGATAAGGGGGTCCTTCTCAGGATGGCGGCTGGTGACTAGTGGAGTTCCGCAGGGGTCAGTGTTGGGACCACAACTTTTCACTTTATACATTAATGATCTAGATGAAAGGAACTGAGGGCATCCTGGCTATGTTTGCAGATGATACAAAGATAGGTGGAGGGACAGGTAGTATTGAGGAGGCGGGGAGGCTGCAGAAGGATTTGGACAGGTTAGGAGAATGGGCAAAGAAGTGGCAGATGGAATACAACGTGGAGAAGTGTGAGGTCATGCACTTTGGTAGGAAGAATAGAGGCATAGACAATTTTCTAAATGGGGAGAGAATTCAGAAATCTGGAGTGCAAAGGGACTTGGGAGTCCTACTCCAGGACTCTCTTAAGGTTAACTTGCAGGTTGAGTCGGTAGTTAGGAAGGCAAATGCAATGTTGGCATTTATTTCGAGAGGACTTGAATATAAAAGCAGGGATGTGCTGCTGAGGCTTTATAAGGCACTGGTCAGACCACATTTAGAATATTGTGAGCAATTTTGGGCCCCGTATCTCAGGAAGGATGTGCTGGCCCTGGAGAGGGTCCAGAGGAGGTTCATGAGAACGATCCCAGGAATGAAAGGCTTAACATATGAGGAACGTTTGAGGACTCTGGGTCTATACTCGATGGAGTTTAGAAAGTTGAGGGGGGATCTGATTGAAACTTACAGAATACTGAAAGGCCTCGATAGAGTGGACGTGGGAAGATGTTTCCATTAGTAGGAGAGACTAGGACCCGAGGACACAGCCTCAGAGTAAAGGGAAGACCTTTTAGAACAGAGATGAGGAGAAACTTCTTTAGCCAGAGAGTGGTGAATCTATGGAATTCATTGCCACAGAAGGCTGTGGAGGCCAGGTCATTGAGTGTATTTAAGACCGAGGTTCTTGATTGGTAAGGGGATCAAAGGTTACGGGGAGAAGGCGGGAGAATGGGGTTGAGAAACTTATCAGCCATGATTGAATGGCGGAGCAGCCTCGATGGGCCGAATGGCCTAATTTCTGCTCCTATGTCTTATGGTCTTACGGTCTCTCTGCCTGTTGTGATTTTGTTCTGTCAGTCGTACGTTCGCTTTCTCTGCCTATCGTACGCTCTCCCGCTGCCTGTTGCACACACTCGTGCTCTCTCTCTCTCAGCCTTGGAGATGGTTCAAATGAGATTTACTAGGTTTTTACCTGGAATAAGCGGGTTGTCTTAGGAGGAAAGTTTGGACAGGCTGGGCTTGTTTCCACTGGAGTTTAGAAGGGTGAAGGGTGATTTGATTGAAGTATACAAGTTCCTGACCAGTCTTGGCAAGGTGGACGTGAAAAGGATATTTCCCTTGTGGGTGAGTCCAAAACTAGGGATCACTGTTTTAAAATTGGCGATCGCCATTTTAGGACAGAGATGAGGAGAATTTTTTCCTGTCAGAGGATTGTGCGACTTTGTAACTCTCTGCCTCAGAAGGCAGTGGATGCAGGGTCATTGAATATTTATAAGGCAGAGGTAGATGGATCCTTGTTAGGCAAGGGAATCAGAGGTTACCAGGGGTAGATGGGAATGTGGAATTCGAAACACAAGCAGATCAGCCATGATCTTATTGAATGGCGGAGCAGGCTGGAGGGGCCGAATGGTCTACTCCTGTTCCTATTTCTTATGTTCTTATGTCTGTCATGCTCTCACTCTCTCAGTTGTGCCCCTTCTCTCGCTCTGCCTGTCGCGACCTCGTTCCGCCTGTCATTCTCTCTATCTCCCTCTCTCTTTGTTTGTCTCTCTCTCTCACTGTCAGTCATACCCTCTCTCTGTCTGGCACATTTCTCTCCTTTATTTTTCTCACCCTCTCCCTCTCTTTCTCTCTCTGCCTTCATGAACTAATTCTGCCCTTCCCACCCTTAATCTCTCTGCCAGTCACTCTATAACCCTCTCCCTCTCTCTCTCTGTGCATGTCATACACACTCTATCTCTTGTCAGTCATGATCTCACCTCTCTCTCTCTCTCTGCCCACCACATGCTCTCTCAATCTCTGCCTGTAACACTCTCCCTCCCTCTACCTGTCACGTTGTCTCTCCCACTCACTGCCTGTCACATTATCTCTCTCACTCACTTTAAGTCACAGTCTCTGCTCTCTGTTTGTATGTCACCTTCCCTTAATCTTGCTGCCACCTGTCTTACCACTGCTGATCACCATGTCGTGTTATTAGAATGATATAATACCTTGGGCTTATTTACTCTACAAGAGACAAGGCACCAATTTCTTATCGGTGATTGGGTAAACACGTTGTGGGTCAATCATTAAGACTAGGCACATGGTTCTACATAGGTATAAAGCTTGAAGGCATCAGAGCTGTGTGTGTGTGCTCTGCTCAAAGCAAAATGAACCAAGACTGGATCACGTGACATACTTACCTTCTAGTGATATCACTTAAAGGCATATTATAATCAGTGCTCTCTCTGTGTCATTCATGCTCTCTCATCTCCCTCTCACATGCTCTCTCTCCCTCCTCACCTGTCCCTCTCACTCTATCACAATCTCGTTCTGCCTATCACACTCTTCCCCCTCTGTTAATCTCTCACTTTCATTTTATTTATTCTTTCATGGGATGTGGGCATCACTGGTAAGGCCAGCATCTATTACCCATCCCTAATTTCTCTTGATTTGAGTGACTTGCTCAGCCATTTCAGAGGGCAGTTAAGAGTCAACCACATTGCTGTGGGTCTGGAGTCACAGGTAGGCCAGACCAGGTAAGGATGGCAGATTTCTTTCCCCTAAACAACATTAGTGAACCAGGTGGGTTTTTACAACAATGGTTTCAAAGTCATTATTACTGAGAACAGCTTTTAGTTTTAGATTTTATTAATTGAATTTAAACTCTACCAGCTGCTATGGTGAGATTTGAACCCATGTCCCCAGAGCATGAGCCTGGGCCACTAGATTACTGCTCCAGTGACATTACCACTACGCCACCATCTCGGTCATGCCCCTTGCCCTCTCTGCCTGTTATGACCTAATTCTGCCTGTTGTACACTCTCTTGCTTTCTGCCTGTCACTCCCCCTTCCTTTCTCTCTCTCTCTGCTGCGTTCCCTCTTGCTCTCTGCCTGTCGTGGCCTTGTTCCGTCTGTTGCACTGTCTCTGCCAGTCATGCCCCTTCTCTCTCTTTCTCTGACTGGCATATCCTTGTTCCATCTGTTGCTCTCTCTCTCTCTCTCTCACACACACCATCAGTCATGCCCTCTTGCTCTCTCTCTCTCAGATGCGCCCTCCCTCTCTGCCTGTCTCTGTCTCTTTCCGGTCCTATCTCTTTCTGTCTCACTTCCCTTCTCCCACACTTCTCTCCCTCTTTCTCTACCCCTCTCTCTCCCTCCTTTGCCTCGCTCTTTCTTGCTTCTCCCTTTCCCCTTCTCTCTTCCTCTCTCCTTCTATCTGCCTGTGTCTCTCTCTTTCTCTCCCCCTCTGCCTGTCCCTCTCTTCCCTCCTTTCTCCCAGTCTGACTCTCCCTGCTTGTCTCCCTCTCTCTTTCACACTTTCTTCCCCTCTCCACCTGTCTCTCCCCATCTCTTTCTGCCTCTCTCTCTTCCTCCCTCTGCCTGTCTCTCTCTCTCTCCCACTCTCTTCCCCTCTCACCGTCTCTCTCTGCTCTTTGTTCCTCTCATTCTCTCTCTCTTCCTATCTTTTTCTCTCTTTCTGCCTGCCTTTCTCTCACTCTGCCTCTCTCAATCTGTCTCCCCATTTCTTCCTCTGTCCCCTTCTGTCTTTCTGCCTGCTTGTCTTTCTCTCTGTCTCTCTTCCCCTCTCTCTCTCCCTGCCTGCCTGTCTTTCTCTCTCTCTGCCTGTCTCTCTTCCCCTCTCTCTCTCCCTGCCTGGCTGTCTTTCTCTCTCCCCGTCTCGCTCTGTCTCTCTGCCTCTTTCTCTCTGCCTGTCTCTCCCCACTTTCTCTCTTTCTCTGCCCGTCTTTCCCTCTCTCTCTCTGCCTGTTTCTCTCTCTCCCTCTTTTCCATGCGTTCTTGTTGTCTTTTGGTTTCCAGATGTTGTTAATAATCACACTTTATATTTGTAAAGATAAAAAACTGTGTTTAATTTTGCCACCCTGTCTGATTCAAAAGAAGAAGCAGATTGAACTGGTTACATACACATCGCTTCAGTCTCTGGTGCAGCTGTGAAATGTGGCCCCCTGGAACACTTGCACATAACACATTAGTTTGAGATAAGTAGTTCCCTGAAGCTATTTACAGGTATTTACAGATAAAACAACATATAACTGTCTGTCTCTCTATCTGCCTCTTCCCCCTTTCTCTCTCTCCCCTCCTCTCTCTGCCTTTCTCTCTCTCTCTGTCACATCCTTTCCCTCCCTACCTGGCATGACCTCACTCTATCTGTCATGCACGCTCTCACTCTCTGCCGCTCTCTCTCCCCCCTGCCTGTCACACCCTCTCTCTCTCTCTGTCTCTGCCTGTCACACCATCTTTCTCTTTGCCTGTCACACTCTCTTTCTCATTGTCTGTCACCCCTCTCTGACTGCCTATCAGGTTATCTCTTCCTCTCTTCCTGTCATGACCTCATTCTGAATGTTGCACTCTCCCTCTGTGCCTGTTGCTCTCTCCCTCTCTCTCTCTATCATGCCCTCTCTTGCTCACTGCCTGTTGTGAGATCATTCTGCCTGTCGCACTCTCGTCCTCTCTGCCTGTCACTGCCTCTCACTCTTTCTCTATCTGATGCACTCTCACTCTGCCTGTCGTGGCCTTGTTATACCCTCTCCCACACTCTCTTTCTCTCCCTGCCTGTCACATTCTCTCACTGTCAGATACTATCTCTTCCTCTCTCTCTGCTTGTCTCTCTCTCTCTTGTCTGCCTCCGTAATCTCTCTGCCTCTTTCTCTCTACCACACCCCCTCTCTACCATTCTCTCTCTCGCTCACCCTCTCTTTCTCGCGCACCCACTCTCTCATTCACCTTCTCTCTCACCTCTCTCACACTCCCTCTCTCTCGCTCACCCTCTCGCTCGTTCTCCCTCTCTTGCTCTCCCACTCTTGCCCTCCCTCTCTCTTCCCCTCCCTCCCTCTCTATCTCACTCTCCCTCTCACTCACCTTTTCTCACACTCCCTCCCTCTCACTCACCCTCCCTCTCGCTCACCCTCTCTCTCGCTGACCCTCCCTTTTGCTCAACCTCTCTACATCTCCCTCACCCTCCCTCTCTCACTTGCCCTCTCACTCTCTCTCACCCCCCTCTCTCTCACCCCCCTCTCTCTCACCCCCCCTCTCTCACCCCCCCTCTCTCTCTCTTGCTCTCCATCTCTCTCACTCATCCTCTCTCTCTCTCACGCTCACCTTCTCTCTCGCTCTCCCTCTCTCTCTCACTCAACTTCTCTCGTTCACCCTCTCTCTTGCTCACTTTCTCTCTCACTCACCCTCTCTCGCTCACCGCTCTTGCTCACCTTCTCTCGCTCACCCAGCTCTCTCGCACTCCCTCTTGCTCACCCTCTCCCTCTCTCTCTGCCCCTTTCCCTCCCTCTTTCTATGTGCCTTTCTTTATCTCTGCCTGTCTCATCTTGTCCCTCCTTGTCTCTCGCTCTCCCTCACTCTTCTCTTTTTCTCTGCCTGTCTGTCTCTCTCTTTGCCAGCCCCCTTCTCTCTGCCTGTCTCTCTCTCTCTCTATCTCTCTATTCCAGAAACTGCAGATCCCTGATTCAGTTCAGTCCTGAGCCCTTGTCACCCTCCCCCTCCCTCGCCCCTCCCCCCCCTCCCCTCCCCCTCTCTGTAACGGGGTTTCTCAGCCTCACTGCAGGGTGTGGGCACCAGGTAAAACCTTCCCCCGGGCAGTGTCTTCCCGTTTCCTCTGTGCTCTGTTTAAACTCTTCCCCGGGTGGGGGGTGAATTTCTCATTCTGGTTCATTGCTGATTTTCCCAATCACTAACCGGCTGTGAAAGTTACAGTGAGTGTGACTAACATTTTATTTGTTTATCTGTTCCCAGCTCCAGTGACCTTCGACCCTAATACAGCCCATCCTGACCTTCTCCTGTCTGAGGACCTGAGGAACGTGAGAAACACCGGGAAACGGCAGCAGCTTCCCGACAATCCGGAGAGATTTGATCCCGGTCCCTGTGTCCTGGGATCAGAGGGATTCACATCAGGGAAACATTCCTGGGAGGTGGAGGTGGGGAACAAGACTCGGTGGGATGTGGGTGTGGCCAAGGAATCCAGCAATAGGAAGGGGAAAATCTACCTGAGTCCAGGTAACGGATACTGGACAATGTCGCTGAGCGAGGGGAATAAATACCGGGCGTGTGAGAAATCACCGAAACTCTTAGAGCTGAGTGTGAAACCGAGAAAGATTCGAGTCTGTCTGGATTATGAGGGAGGGAAGGTGTCCTTTTATAACTCAGATAACAAGTCCCATATCTACACTTTCACTGCGACATTCACTGAGAAACTCTATCCTTACTTCAGTCCAGGTACCACTGATGGGGGTAAAAACACAGAACCACTGAAAATCTGTCCCCGGACAGTAACAATCCAGGAGGATGAGGGTTTTATCCCTTCATCCAAATAAAGATTGTTTCTTGTATGTGGGTGGGGGAGGGGGGATTTGTTCCTCTGTCGATGAGGGGCTGGTGTCCTTCACGGATCCTGCCCCCCCCCTCCCATTATCACGCACTGTCAGCGGGGGTCGTCCATTCCTCAGGAACCACGGGCTGATATCCCCAGGACCTGCTCGACCTGGTCGAGGATTCAATTAAAAAGGCCCCACACACGGGGTCACTGGGCGGTGGTGGGGGAGGAGAAGGCCTCACACACTGGGTCACTGGGCACTGGGGGGAGGAGAGGAGGAGAAGGCCCCACACACTGGGTCACTGGGCATTGGGGGGAGGAGAGGAGGAGAAGGCCCCACACACTGGGTCACTGGGCAGTGGTGGGGGAGGGGAAGGCCTCACACACTGGGTCACTGTTCGGTGGTAGGGGAGGGGAAGGCCCCACACACTGGGTCACTGTGTGGGGGAGGGGATGGCCCCACACACTGGGTCACTGTGTGGGGGAGGGGATGGCCCCACATGCTGGGTCACTGTGTGAGGGAGGGGATGGCCCCACACACTGGGTCACTGTGTGGGGGAGGGGATGGCCCCACTCACTGGGTCACTGTGTGAGGGAGGGGAGGGGAAGGCCCCACACACTGAGGCACTGTGTGGGGGAGGGGATGGCCCCACAAGCTGGGTCACTGGGCGGTGGTGGGGGAGGGGAAGGCCCCACACACTGGGTCACTGTGTGGGGGAGGGGAAGGCCCCACTCACTGGGTCACAGTGTGGAGCAGGGGAGGGAAAGCCCCACACACTGAGGCACTGGGCGGTGGTAGGGGAGGGGAAGGCCCCACACACTGGGTCACTGGGTGGTGGTGGGTGGAGGGGATGGTCCCACACACTGGGTCACTGTGTGGGGGAGGAGAAGGTCCCACACACTGGGTCACTCTGTGGGGGAGGGGATGGCCCCACACATTGGGTCACTGGGCGGTGGTGGGGGAGGGGAAGGTCCCACACACTGGGTCACTGTGTGGGGGAGGGGAAGGCCCCACACAGGCACTGGGCGATGGTGGGGGAGGGGAAGGCCCCACACACTGGGTCACTGGGCGGTGGTGAGGGAGGGGAAGTTCCCCATTATCCGTCTCTGATTTTGGCTTCGGGGTCACTGGTTCTGGGATGGAGCTTTTCCCTGAATCGTCGTGTGACCCGGTGCCTGAGGCAGAGCGGGGCCCTGAACCACTGTCTCCCTCCGACCCAGAACCTCCAGAGCAGCCCAGGGAGGAGCCCTTTGTCGTCGATCCTGGGGGTGGGATGGTGACAGAGGAAGGGCCGACTAGTGTGGCTGGGCCGCCCGCTGCCCTCTGTGTGGTGGGGGGAGGGGGTTCGATCACTGACAGTGACAACCCGGAGGAGGAGGGCAGGGGGATGAGGGGGAGGAGGAGGAGAGCGGGGGGATGGGGGGGAGGAGGAGGGCGGGGGGATGGTGGGGAGGAGGAGGGCAGGGGAATGGGGGGGAGGAGGAGGGCAGGGGGATTGGGGGGAAGGAGGAGGGCAGGGGGATTGGGGGGAAGGAGGAGGGCAGGGGGATGGGTGGAGGAGGAGGGTGGGGGGATGAGGGAGCTGCTGGTGGACAGTGGGCGTGATTTAGTCCATCACGAGTGAGTTGGTGGACACCCTCATGTCCCCACCACGTCTCCCCTCATCCCCCTCGGGGAACTCTGGGAATTCCAAGCCGACAGCTTGGGTCAACGTGACAAAGTCCAGCTGGCCCTCGACCGCTGGTCGGAGCTGACACTGCTCGACAGGTCCGCCTCACAGAGGGCTCATGTCTTCTGTCAGGAGCACAGAGGAGGTGGAAGGCCAGCTCGAGGGGTTGGAACAGGAGGTGCTCGACCTGGAGTCCCATCTCGGTCAGGCCGATGAGGACCCGGCCCTGTGGAAGGTGTATGAGGTGAAGAAGGATGCGCTGAGGGACCTGCAGCTTATCCGGTCCTGAGGTGTGTTCGCGGGGTCACAGATCCGGCTCCTTCAGGACCTGGACTGTGGCTCCCCCTTCTTCTACTCACTGGAAAACAGGCAGGGGGTCCGTAAGCAGCTCCTGGGGCTGCTGGCCAATGACGGATCCCTGGTCTCAGATCCACAGGGTCTCAGTGTCCTCCTCCTTCCCACCCCCAGGGTCCGTGTCTGCCTCCAAGTCCCCAACAACCACCCCGCCGACCCTTCTCTGTTACCAATGCACCCCCACCCTCCCACCCTACCGGCTCCCTCTGCCCCCTCTCACACTCACCATTCCCTCCTATCATGCCCACACTCAGTTCATTCCCCAGGAAGCAGTCACTGACTCCATGGACCCTTCCCTTGCACATTCACCTTGGCATCCTCACCCACTTATTCCCTCCTCGACCCTTAATTCCTCCTCCATGCTTTCTCCCTCCTCCCCGCTGGACACTTTCCCTCCTCCAAACTCCCTCCTCCCCTCAGACAGCTTCACCCCTCCGAACTCCCTCCTCCCCTGGACATCTTTCTCCCTCCAAACTCCCTCCCTTACACCGTCCCCCCAATACCTACCTTCCCACTTGCAGCATTCTGCCCCGTTACACCCTCCCACCCCCCAATACTCCCTCTTCCCCCTCCCAACCTCACTCCCCCAACATCTTGGTCCCCCACCTCCCAACTCACCACCGCCCTGCCACCCCCACTCCCACTCACACCTAGACCTTCCTCTCACCTCCCCACCCCACCCCCTTCGCTGATTTTCTTTAACAGCCCAAGGCCAAGACTGTGATGTTCTGAAGCAGACCTGAAGCATCAACTGAGACCTCCCACCTTCCAAGAGCTGCTTCGTGGCTGAGCCATGTCTATGTGGATCCACCCAGCATGTGATGCATGTGTTCCTCCAGGGTCCGGTGGCTGTAGGGTTCCAGCATCTTCTCCTCCTTGGATATCCGTGATCTAAGCAAGGCTCTAACACTAAGCCCTGACTCCTGCTCGTCACACTGATCCAGATGTGTTCTGAGCCGGTGTGTTTTCCCGCTGGCGTAACGGTAAATCGGGCACGGGGCGGGGAGACAATTCCAGTCGGGCCTCACTTTGCATCTCATGACTGGGATGCAAACGGGGTTCACGCCGGCCTCCACGGGATGGACATTCTGCCGTGGCGGACACCATCGGATGATCCCACTCTGATTTCACACCAACATGAAACTGATTTCTGCTCCTCACACTGACTTGTCCCCACGCCTCTCCCCACACCCCACACCCGCCATGACACCCACCACAAGCAGGACCAGGCGATCCCTCCCATTGAATAAAATGTTTAAAATTCTATTATCTCTATAAAGATACACTCATTACTAAGTCAATGACGCCTTTGCTGGCTCAACCATATTCATCAGATGGACAATGACCATAACCCAAAGATCTTGTACAGTGAGCTGGCCACTGAGTCACCTTCCAGCAGGTGAAGTCCATACCTCTGCAACAAGATCACCTGCAAGTGAGATATGAAGATGATGGACATTGACACTGACAACTGGGAGACAGCTGCCAATGGTTGTGAGCTCTGGAGGCTGACTGTTTGGAAGGGCATTGGAAGAGGTGAGCAGAAAGGGAAAGCTCAGCTGGCTGAGAAGAGGGCCCAGAGAACACAGAGGCCAGAGAATGGTGCATCTGCAGGGAATGCAGCAGAGACTGCCATGTCAGAGTGGGGCCCAATTTACCGTTACACCAGCGGGAAAACACACCGGCCCAGAGCGCATCTGGACGAGTGTGACATGCAGGGGTCAGGGCTTAGTGTTAGAGCCTTGCTTAGATCACAGACATCCGAGGAGGAGAAGGTGCTGGAGCCCTCCAGCCAGGGGACCCTGGAGGACAACATGCATCACATGACCACCACGGCACAGACCATTATCTCACATGATGCCAGAAGATCGATGCAGAGAACAGTGGGTTGTGCTGACAGTAACAGACACTTTGTAAAAGCAGACTATTAAGCAAAGTATGAAATCACTTATTAAACATTGTTTAACACGCTTTCACAAGTACTTTATACAAATTGTAACCCCAGCGTCCTTTACAATTTCTGTTCAATCAGTAATTCCCATGTCTCACTTTAACTGGATGGAAGTTGGCAGAATTTCCCACAAGCTTTAATGACAGTTTCCATTTTAATTGTCCTTTCTTTCATCTTGTGAAATGTCATCTCAGCATTTCAATTTGGTTCTCAAACTCTCTGTTCATTACATTTGTTTCCTAAGTTCCCAGAACATATGCTTCCTTTCAGATAAATAATAACTTTGACATCTTCGAAAGGCAGTAGTATGATGTGAATGTGAAGAGTTTTATTGTGTAATTAGCATCAAATTTTCCAATAAAATCCACACCCCCCACAATATCATACAATTGTAGATGGCTGTCATTATAAATAGTTATTTGTTTATTTTTAAAATTATGCTTTATTTCAATAATTGAATAAACAACATCACACATTAGAAGTTTGAAAACTTGCAGACTGCACAGTTACCCACAAGTGAACTTTAATAGATATAAATTCAAGGTGAGGCAGCTTGAACAGAAAAACAGAAATATAAAGTATATATTTGAAAATAAAGAAACTCATGGTGTGATGGAATCTCTAGTTTGGAAGTTGTTGTCTGCACTGACTGTGCTTTCAAAGCCTATGTTTTATTAAGACAGTCCCGAACCGAAACAGAAACCAAGGGTGGAATTTGATTACCTGCCCCTTGGCGAGTTTGGTGGCACGGGCATTTAATTGGATGGGAGGGTAACAGGTGGGGATGCCATCATCTTCCTGCCTCTGCCTTGATTTAGTCCGGGACAGAAGGAACCAGGAACGGCTTTCCCGCCCAATGCCAATTGAGGCCCTGAAGTGGGCAATAAATGCCCAGTTCAGGGCCTCATCCTGCTGTTGTTGAGGTTGCTCGCAGGCTCCCAGGAAGTTTCCCTCCTTCAAAGCTACTTGGTGCCCAATTGAGGGACTCAGTATCAGTGGGAGGGAGGTACTGAGAGTCTCACTGTGAGCCCCATCCTGCAAACATCCCCCACCCCACATCCGCTGCCATCACTCACCTGTGCCCAGGTCCTTCAGCAATCCTGAGCCCAAGTGGTTGTAGTACCAGTAACAGCCACTGTCTCCTGGTGGCATTGCTGAGCAAATAAGAGCTGCCAGCCTCTAATGATAAACCGACATTGGAAACAACCCCATATCCCCAGATTTCTGGGAGGGTTCGGTATAAATTAGAATTCCAGTCTGTAACATCAGACTTCTGAGAAACCAGCCTGTGGCTTAGATTGCCAGTGAAATGGAAACGGATTCGAAAGTAAAGAAAACAAACCGGAGAGGTTGAATTTCAGCCAGTGCTCAGAGTAGACACAAGGGCCAGAATTTTCCGACTTCAGTGCGCGGCATCGTGATATTTCAGTCGGCGGGTGCGCTCAGCAGCGGGGCGTTCGGCCGCCATTAAGTGAAGGCCTCGTTAAAGACCTTAACTTGCCAATTGTGCTGGATTTTGAGGGGCCCGTGCGAACTTCAGGTCGGCGCACGGGCCCAATGGGCAGGCGGGTAGGACATTTTATAATAAAACTCATGCATGTCGGGATATGTGGACTCAGAGGGGTTGTTCATGTTTTACATGAAGTTTTAATTGCTGATAGTGTTTAAAAGTTGCCTGTGTGCTTGTTAGCAGTTCTCATCGATTTCCAAGAGCTTTTTGTGTACTTTGAAACCAGTCCTCAGACAGTAATCTTTCTCGGGCCTGCAGCTTTCTGGAAGCCTCCATTTAACCTGGGGGTATGGGTTCTGACCTCTCCACTGAGGCAGCTCCGCTGAGGAGGAAGGGAGGGATAGAATAAGGAGGAGGCCAGGACTGGACAATCAGCCTCCAGGGGAGCCACCTTTGGGAGTACAGGCGCAGGCACAAGGGACACAGGGACAAAAGCTTGTCCAAGGTGGAAGGGGCATGAGAAGACGCCACTATCCTGCTGCCAGGGTATACAGGCGGTGAAGCAGCTACCTCAATATGAGGTGCAGTGCCGAAGGAGGCTCCAAATCTCAAGGGAGGCAGTCAACTATATGTGTCAGATGATTGGCCCTGAGATCTCCCCTAACTGTGTGGGTGGACATCTCATGCCAGCGGCTCTGAAGGTCACAGTTGCCCTCCACTTCTATGCCACTGGTTCCTTCCAGGGCTCAGTGGGTGATCTTTGCGGTGCCTCCCAATCAGCTGTCCACACTTGTGTCAGCAGGTTACAGACGCTCTGTTCAGACGGGTATCCACCTTCATCCACTTCCGCTGCGACCAGGCAAGTCAGGCACAGTGAGCCAGAGGCTTCGCGGCCATTGCTGGCTTCCCCCGCATCCAGGGTGCTATAGACTGTACACATGTGGCCATCAAGGTGCCAGCAGGTGAACCCGGTGCTTTCATCAATAGAAAGGGCTTCCACTCCATGAACGTGCAGATAGTGTGTGACCACAGGATACTGATTCTACAAGTCTGTGCAAGGTACCCAGGCAGCTTCCACGATGCCTACATCCTCAGACACTCCCAGGTGCCGCGGCTCTTCAGTGCTCCGGCTCGGCTGGATGGTTGGCTGCTGGGTGACAAGGGCTGTCCCCTCAGAAGGTGGCTCATGACGCCTCTTCACCATCCAAGAACAGAAGCTGAGCAGCGGTACAATAGGAGCCAGCGCACCACAAGGGCTGTGGTGGAGAGAACCATCGGTCTTCTCAAGATGCGCTTCCGTTGCCTGGACCGCTCAGGGGTCGCACTCCAGTACCTCCCAGAACCCGTCTCTCTGATAGTGGTAGCATGCTGCGCTCTGCACAATCTTGCACTGCAAAGGGGGGATGCAGTTGACGATGAAGACCTTGACGCAGTGGATGAGGCTGCAAATGATGAATCCAGCAGTGGCTCAGAGGATGAGGAAGCAGAGGGCGATGATGAGGGCCACAACGACGACCTGCGTTTACACCAAGGAGGCAGGGACACTTGGGACACTTTAATCCAAAGAACCTTCAGCTAGCTCCACACACATGGATCAGCAGGAACAGCATTGCCTGGCACTTCCACACGTGGCACTTAGCTGCCACATCTTCCACCTGTTCAGCTGCAACTAAGGGCTTAGGACAGAAACATCAATGTCCACTCAAACACTCATGATAAATATGTGAAAAAGAAAAATGCACCACAAACAAAACACCCTCAGCCATGGTAACAAAAGTGGACTTTATTCTGTCCAAAAGAAAACCAAACAATTCTCCATTGCAATGAGAAAAATTTGGGTCCCTATTCTCAGGCCAAAACAAAATCACCAGTGACATATCCGTGGAGTGCCTAAGGTGCCTTATGCTTACATTTTCGGGTGCTACGTCTAGGTGCCGCACCATCGCTCGGAGTGGCTTGAGAGACTGCCTGCTGACTCTGCTGTCCTGTTGGCCTCGATGACCTTGGCGGGCGTCCTCTGGCCCGTGAAGCCTGTGACGGCTCCGCCTGGGAGGAACTGGCCAGTTCCAGAACTGGCACCTCCCCAGTTGTTGCAGCCTCAACGGAAGAAACGTTGACTGGCAGAGAGGCGGAGGAGCTGCTGCCCTCATCTGGAGCGCCCTGAGAGGAGCTCGCAGCGATGACAGGCAGCTGCTGCGCCAACATGAGGTCCAAATCTACCTCCCTGCTCACCGCAGATGCATGGGCACCGAGTGCCAACGCTTGGTGTCCACAACATTTCCCACATTGGGAATGACCACCCGTGGCCAGTACCGCTGTGAGGGCTTGCAGGTCAGAGGGTATCCCAATCATAAAATGTTCCATTCGATCGAACCCGCTCTCTATGAGAGTCGCCGATCTCTCATTGGAGGAAGCCTGAAGCTCTGCCCTGAGGGTCAAACCTTCACGTGCACTCTGCCTGGACTCCTCCGTCGCAGAGACCAACTGAAGCATTCCCTCATGCAACTCTGCCAGATGCAAACGCACTTCCTGCCGCCTGTCCTGCAACTGCTGCATTGGGGACAACTCCAGAGACATGTCATCAGTGCCAGACTCAGCATGTGCCTCATTCCCTGCAGCTCTCCAGCTGCTGGCGCCATCGGCACTCTCTGCCCCTACCATCTCCTCCAGCGATTGCGGTGTGCCCTCTCCACTGGAACCCAGGACACTTGCCGACGGTAAAGACCCCACCAAGGTGTATGTGTCTGCGCTGGTGCCTGGCTGGCTGAAAAGATGTGCTGCAAGTTGCACATGTTGGCCCTCAGGTGTGGAGGGGGGGCTGCGGGGTCGGGGTGTGGGTCGCTGTGGTGGTGATGCTGAAATTAACAACAAGGACAGTGCCTCAGTTAGCGGACAGTCAGTTCAACCTTTCATCCCTTTCCCCCCCAGCCTCATATGTCGCTCACCCCTCAAGACCCTCAGGAGACGAACATTGGTGAGGTGGAAAAGAGTCAAGAAGAGCCCCAACCATTAAACACACATGCAGACAGGCTGGTCAGATGGCCTCAGGAATGCCTCATGGCATGTTATGTACCATTGGAGTGGGGAAAGTGCAGAGGTACCTGACCTGGATGCATTCTGGCCTGGAGAGTTGCAGGGCTGAGGAAACATCGCAAACACTTGCGGCATTTGCTGAGTAACATGGTGGCATTTATTTAGGTTGAGTGCCATGAGGTTCACAGCTGAGGTGCTGAGGACCTTTTGGACAGAGTAATGTGGGGCGCACTGGCTGAAAGGGTGGTGGAGGTCCCAAACCCCCTAAGATGCAATAACTCTTTGGCTGTGCAGCAGCGATCCAATGGCATGTTAGACCATGGTGATAATGGTCACAAACGGGATAGGGTGACTTTGGAAGGTGGTGGAGACACGAATCTTCAAGGGGATGAGCATCCCTTCTGTATGACCCACACATCAGAGTGTCTCACTCTATGAATGAGCATTGTTTCAGCATTAACGATTGAAGCAACCATCAGTGGTTTGGATGGTGGGCAGACAGAGTGGATGGAACTGTGGACCTCAAATACCTGGTAGCTGGACCCCAGCCTCACCGCCCCCAGCCGCCCTGGCCTCCTGCCCAGCTCCATGGCCTGCTCTTCAAAGGTTGTGAGGTGCTGGAGGAGGGCGTGCCCACCTCCAGTCCTCTGGCGCTCCCGGGCATAGTGGCAAAACAGAGAAGAGGATTTATTGGGGCTGATAACTCATGTACTCTGCACGCGCACGCCGCACCCCAACCACAGTGGCCCATCTGAGGCCTCCAGCGGCTCCTGTCCACACTACTTGTGATCAGTCCCCAGAAGATAGTACGGCTGGTCCCAACCCCCTTGGACACCTTGGACACATTCGGCGTCCATCACTTTGATAACACATGGGTCTTAGTGCCCATGGCAAGGAGGCGTAACTAAGTGTGGCACCGATGCCAGCAGATGTCACTTGGCCAAAACACCTTGAGGCTCCCCTTCCACCATCTCTTCCACTATCAATATGACATGTGTTCGAGTTCTGAGTATGTGTCTAGCTGCCTCCCCTGCAGGTTGCCCCCAGACTACTCAAATGCCACACACACCAACATATGCTGCAGTGAAAACCCTCCTTCTCCTCAACCACTAAGGCTGGTGTAAGCATGGTTAGTACCCGTTTGGCCACCCAGCATGCACCAGATGCCCTGTGCAGTAAAAACAGCAAGACATGGGGGCGGGGGGGTCAAAGGCTAAGGCCACCTTCTGGGTCAAATGGCCAAGACTGACATGGTACTCACCCGTCCAGAGCGCAGCAAATCATTGAATCTTTTTCTGCACTGGGTGCCAGTGCACTGCACATCATCATGGGCACTGACAGCGTCACCCACCTCCTCCCACGCCTGGCTGGTGACATGGGGGGTCCTCCTCCTCCCATCCCCCAGATACAGCAGGTGCCGACGGATAAACACCTCTTGGAGGAGGACAGGAAGGCGTGCATCAGAAAATTGGGGGGCACAGTAGCCCCCCTCTGGCCTCTCCTGCAGCCTGCCCCCCTCCTTCTGCTCATGCTGCTGTGCAATTGGTCCTCCCTCCCTCTCTCCACGAGTGGCCATGGTGCACTGCCTCAAGTAGGCTGCCTGGCCACTCTTTATACAGGCTGCAGGTTCCCCAATGGATCCGGCAGTCTGAGGCAGCCTGCCCCCGCCACTATTTTCCCGTTCTCCACTGGAGTCGCTGACCCGCTTGGCGGGCCTTAATTGGCGGTGCCGCCTGTTTCGCCAACGGCAATCGGCCACCCGTCCACCGCCAAGTCCGTCGGGCCCGCCCGCCCGACAAACGGAAAATTCTGCCCATGGGGTGGAATTTTACAGCTCCTCATGCCGGTGGGATTTTCCTGTCCCGCCGAAGTGAATGCGCTTTTGATGGCCCTGCTGCATTTTATGGCCCCATCCCCACCGCGATAGGTCATAAAATTCCACCTGTGGTTTTTGGAGCTCAGTTTTTCAGCAGGAGGTGAACAGTTCAGTGGCTATGGGTGTTACACAGCTAATGTAGAAAGTCATGGCACAGATAGAAAAGAAGATCAAAAAGGCTGGTTCCGGGAACAGAGTTGAGAGGGGTCCAGAAAGATGTGCCTTTGGTGTTCTCTGTAGCTGTGGAAGTCGGGTGAAGTAAAGCTGCTGTCAGATGGGTCTAATTCCTGCATGAATAAAGAAGCTGAAACTCTACCTGGTAAGAACAATGTTTCGAGGGACTGCACATAGTGCCATATGTGCTGGGGAACTACCAGTGAATCTGTGAGATCTACCTTTCTTAAATCAGCTGTTTAAAGTGCATGGTCGCTACTGAGTACAATGTGCCTGTTAATTTATGTTTAATTTAAATTGATTTTGGTTTGGTTGCTGCAGTGAAAGTTTTAAAAAGTGAAATCTTGCCCATCGGTTTCTTCTTGAGGTTATTTTGGGAGTCTGGTTTCTTTACATTATTGGTCTCCATGGTGACCATAACAAGGGGTAAAATAGCAAAGGTGTCTCAGTGTTTCGTTACACAAATTCTTAAAAACAATTGCAGATCAGCAAAAAAGTTAAAAAAGCTAACTTAGAACTTGGAATTATTTCTAGGGCTATAGAATTCAAAAGTAGTGAAGTTATGTTAAACTTGGACAGGACTTAATTCAGGTTGCACTTAGTGCTGTGCACAGTTCTGGTCTCCAGACAGAAAAAGGAACCATAGAATGACTGGGAAAAGTATAAAAAAAATTTCGAGAACTGGGATATTGCAGCTCTTGGGAAAGATCAAACAGCTCAGGTGTTTTTTCTTTAGGAAACAGGAGACTCAGAGGAGATCTGAGGGAGATGTATAAAACTGAACGGGTTGTAAAGGGTAGATGTGGAGAGAATGTTTCCACTTGTGGGAGAATTCAATCATAGGGGCTGTAAATACAAGAAATGTTTCGAAGATACTAATAAATCCAACAGGGAAATGAGGAATTATTTAATTACTCAGAGTGGTTAGAATGTGCAACTCACTAAATAGTTTAACTGACTCCTGACGGATGAGCTCAGACAGAATATAACAAACTAGTGGCCCCATCACAACAGAAATGTCAGAAAGAGATATTAAATTATTAATCAAATTTTTTCCATGCCTGAGCTCAGACAGTAGATTTTTAAAAATGTATTCACGGGATGTGGGTTTCGCTGGCCAGGACAGCATTTTTTGTCCATCCCTAGTTACCCTTGAGAAGGTGGTGGTAAGCTGCCTTCTTAAACCGCTGTAGTCCATGTGGTTTAGGTACACCCACAGTGCTGGTAGGAAGGTAGTTCTAGGATTTTGACCCAGTGACAGTGAAGAAACGGTGATATATTTCCAAGTCAGGGTGATGAGTGACTTGGAGGGAACTTCCAGGTGGCGGTGTTCCCATCTATCCGCTGCCCTTGTCCTTCTAGATGGTAGCGGGTTTGGAAGGTGCTGTCAAAGGTGTCTTCGTAAATTCATACAGTGCATCTTGTAGATGGTACACACTGCTGCTGCTGTGCATCGTTTGTGGATGTGGTGCCAATCAAGCAGGCTGCTTTGTCCTGGATGGTGTCAAGCTCCTTGAGTGTTGTGGGAGTTGCTCTCATCCAGCCAAGTGGGGAGTATTCCATCACATTCCTGACCTGTGCCTTGTAGATGGTGGACAGGGTTTTGGGAGTCAGGAGGTGGGTTACTCGTTGCACGATTCCGAGCCTCTGACCTGCTCTTGTACTCATAGTATTTATTTGGCTAGTCCAGTTCAGTTTCAGGTCAATGGTAACCCCCAGGATATTGGTAGTGGGGGATTCAGTGACGGTAATGCCATTGAACATCAAGGGGCAATGGTTGGATTCTCTCTTGTTGGAGACAGTCATTGACTGACACTTGAGTGGCGTGAATGTTACTTGCTACTTATCAGCCCAAGCTTGGATATTGTCAAGGTCTTGCTGCACTTGGACATGGACTGCTTCAGTATCTGGGGAGTCATGAATGGTGTTGAACATTGTGCAATCGTCAGTGAGCACCCCCACTTCTGACCTTATGATGGAGGGAAGGACATTGATGAAGGAGCTGAAGATGGTTCGGCCGGGGACACTACCCTGAGGAAATCCTGAAGTGATGTCCTGGAGCTGAGATGACTGACCTCCAACAACCATAATCATCTTCCTTTGTGCTCGGTATAACTCCAGCCAGCAGAGAGTTTTCCCCCTGATCCCCATTGACTCCAGTTTTGCTCAGGCTCCGTGATGCCACCCTTGGTCAAATGCTGCCTTGATGTCAAGGGCAGTCACTCTCACCTCACCTTGGATTTTAGCATGCAAAAGCTGGAGCAAACCATCCTGTTGTCAGAGGTGAAAATTTGAAAATCTCCTCCCTGACTGCCTCTAATCTGCTTACTAATGTGGTTTATGGATGTACAACAGGGGGCAGGTAGCCAACCCCTCCCAAGAGGCACATTAATAATGTAAATATTGTAATGAGGCTGGCAGCAGCTGATTTGACCTGTTTCACAGGTTTCACTGTCATGGTCTGGTTTCCCAGGACGCTAAGTGTGGGGTTAGGGGGTTGGTGAAGAATTGGAAACGAACCAGGACAAAATTCTGATCCTCTTGGGATCAATGTGCAGAGATGGGACTATCTGAAGCTCTTCCCCACCTACATTACCTGATCCTAATAATATCCAGGTCAAAGTATTTCAGCAAAGCCAAAGTAGTGAAAATGCTCCAAATGAAATAAAACACAGAAAATAAAGAAAACACTCAGCAGCATCTGTGGGGAGGGAAACAGAGTCAATGTTTCATGTCCATAGCCTTTCAGCAGAACTGGAAGATCTTTGCGATTAACTTTTAAAATGAATGAATGTGACAAATAATGGTGGAGTTGGAGGAGGAAAGCACAGAGAGGAAAGTCTCTGATTGGCTGAAGGGCAGGAGGGAGGGATTCAATGACCAAAAGGAAGGTGGTACAAGGTGAATGGGGTTATTGAAGAAAGTAAAGATGGATCCAGAGGAAGTGTCCATGGCTGTAGAAAAATAACAAAAGGGAAAGGAAGCAAAGAAAACATGTCTGGGAGGAGAGGTTCCCATGTCACAGGAATAAAGGCGGGGGAGGCAGTGGTGCTGTGGTAATGTCGGTGGGCGAATAATTTAGAGGCACAGACTAATGCTCTAGGGGCAAGGGTTCAAATCCCACCAATGGCATCTGGTGGAATTTCAATTCAATTAATAAATCGGGATTTCAAAAAACAATCATTAATGCCATTGAGGGAAATCTGCCATCCTGACCTGGTCTCACCTACAAGTGAACCCAGACAAACAGCAATGTGGTTGGCTCTGAAATGGCCTTGCAAGCCATTGAGTTGTATCAATTCACAACTGGACGGACCATCCGGCATCGGCCTAGGCACTGTAAATGACCAGGGTTCACCTAGCCCTGTCCACCCTGTAAGGTTCTCCTTACTAATATCTGGGGGATTGTGTAAAAATTGGTATAACTGTCCCACAGACTAGTCAACCTACAACCCGACATAGTCATACTCACAGAATCATACCATAACAACTGTGGCTGTACCAACATGACATGGCCTGCAGTGGTTCAAGAAGGCCACTCAATGCTACCTTCTCAAAGGCAATTAGGGATGGGCATAAGTCCTGGCCAAACCAGCGATGCCCCACATCCAGTGAAAGAATAATAAAAAGTGATGTGCACCTGCCTGCTGACCACTAGTGAAGCCCCACCCAGAGCGCCAACACACATCTCCTCCACTTCCAGTGACTCTGAAATAACCACACTACATTTGCAGCATGTGTCATTGGAGAGGTGATTATGATCTGATGGTTTTAATCCCAGTACTCAGTCTGACAGACAATGGCATGTCTAATGGGAAAACAGGATGCTCTTCCTCAATCAGCTTCAAAGTAGAACACTCTAGCAGGCAGAGGATTGAGAAACCAGAGTCGATGTTTTATTTCCCACCCCAGAATGTGAGAGGAATTCCAATGGGAATGACACATGAATGGAACAAAACAGATCAATTTCCGATGGGGCCTGAGGAATATCCCAGCAGGACAGCATGAGGGTGGGCAGAATGGGGGGAGGGGGAACTAATCGGGCAACAACATTATGGTGTCAGGCAAGACGCCTTATTCTGAAACTATACCCCTAGTTTTATATTCCCCCACAAGGGGAAACATCCTCTCAGCATCTACTCTGATAAGCCCTTCAGAATCTTCTCTGCTTCAATAAGGTCATCTCTCATTCCTCTAAACTCCAATGCGTATAACCTCAATGTGTTCAACCTTTCCACATAAATACAACTCCTTTATCCCAGGAATCATCCTACTGAACCTTCTCTGAACTGCCTCCATGCAATAACCCCACTGAAATAAGATGACCAAAGTTGTATTAAACTCAAAACAGAAAATGCTGGAAAAACTCAGCAGGTCTGGCAGCATCTGTGGAGGGAGAAACAGAATTAATGTTTCGAGTTGTGTGGCTCTTCTTCAGAACTCTGAATACAGACTCGAAATGTTAACTCTGTTTCTCTCTCCACAGATGCTGCCAGACCTGCTGAGTCCTTCCAGGATTTTCTGTTTTAATTCAGAATTCCAGCATCTGCAGTATTTTGCTTTAATTTTAGACCAAAATTGTAGGCTGTACTCTCAGCGTGGTCTCAGCAACTCCCTGTATAGTTGTATGAAAACACACCCACTGTTATACTCTTTGATACTTGTATCAAAGGACATTAAAACCATGTTGACTCTACTTGATTGTATGATTTTTAAAATGTTTTGCTACAACAAAAGCAGGAATAGGGGTTAAAGGTCTTCATTTAGAGAGAATCTAACCATCACCCCTTGACATTCAATGGTATTACCATCATTGAATCCCCCACTATCAACATCCTGGGGGTTACCATTGACCAGAAACTGAACTAGACTAGCCATATAAATATTGTGGCTACAAGGGCAGGTCAGAGGCCAGGAATTGTGCGAGCAACCCACCTTCTGACTCTCCAAAGTCTGTCTACCATCAACAAGGCACAAGCCAAGAATGTGATGGAGTACTCCCCACTTGCCTGGATGAGTGCAGCTTCCACAACACTTAAGATGCTTGATACCATCCAGGACAAAGAAGCCCACTTGATTGACACCACATCCACAAACGCTCACTCCCTCCACCACCAATGCACAGTGGCAGCAGTGTGTACCATCTACAAGATGCACTGCAGGAATTCACCAAGGCTCCTTCGACAGTACCTTCCAACCCCACGACCACTGCCATCTAGAAGGACAAGGGCAGCATATAGATGGGAACACCACCACCTGGAAGTTTTCCTCCAAGTCACTCATTAGCCTGACTTGGAAATATATCGCCGTTCCTTCACTGTTGCTGGGTCAAAATCCTGGAACTCCCTCTCTAACAGCACTGTGGGCGTAGCTTTACCGCAGGGAGTGCAGCAGTTCAAAAAGGCAACTCACCAACACCTTCTCAAGGGCAACTAGGGATGGGCAATAAATGCTGGCTTAGTCAGTGAAGCCTAGATCCCGTGAATGAATAAAAAAAATTTAGACTGGTGGAAGGTGAGAAGTGATTTCCACAAGGACCAGGACTGGGACAACTGTTGTTAACCATTGGGCTAAATGATAAGGAGTCAGGAAGCAGAAGCAGAAATGCAGAATCTGTAGACAAAATAGTAATTGGAAATGCAGTTAATAGAGAGGAAAAGTGCTTAAAAAAAAAATCTTGCAGCTATTAATAAACTTGCAGATTGGGTGTTTTACCCAAAAAATTATTTCAATACAAATGATAGGAAGAATGAGGTTCCCAAAAATTCCCTGAAAAATCTGAATGGGAGAGATGGGCAAAGACTTTCACATGTGCAGAATCAGAATGAATCTAAAGTAAAAGCACACGTTAACAAGGCCATAAACAATAAAACACTGGAGTTCATTCTAGAGCAAGGAAATGAAAAGCAAAAATGTGACATTGGAACTCAACTGGAACCTCGGTTATCAGACACTGGACGCAGTGTGAACAGTTTTGGTTTCCACATTTCCATGTATCAAGACAGAGAGGTTATTTTTACAAAGATGACACCAGATTGAGAGATTATAACTCACAGGAATAACTGAACAAGGTGGGCTCTATTCTATAGGTATGAGGAAGCTGAGGGGTGAGCTAGTAAAGATCTCCAAAAAGATCCAGGTCTGTTGTGAGATTGAGATAAAGAAGGTATTTCCAGTTGAGTGGGTACAAATTGGACTGCAGCAGTTAAAGAAGGCAGCTCACCACCACCTTCTCAAGGCAATTAGGGATGGGCAATAACTGCTGGCCTAGCCAGTGATGCCCACATCCCACGAACAAATGAAAGAAACCTGGATGTTCATCAAGGTCACTAATAAATCTGATAATGGATGTTGGAGAGATTTTGTTTCTCAAAAACGTGTTAAATTGTGGAACTTGCCAAAACATGGAGTAGACGAAGCGATAAACAAAGCTGGATTTAAGAGGAAGAAGGATATGTACATGAAAGAGAAAGGTATGGAAGGTTATGCTGTTCAGATTAGATGGGCTTGAATGGAGAGAAGCTCACCTCAGAATTCCCAGCCTTTGACCTGCTCTTGTAGCCACAGTATTTATGGCTGGTCCAGTTTTTGGTCAATGGCAGGATCCAGCATGTGGATGGTGGGGATTCAGTGATGGCAATGCCTTTGAATGTCAAGGAGAGATGGTCATTGCCTCATACTTGTGTGGTGTGAATGTTGCTTTTCACTTATCAGCTGAAGCCTGAATGTTGTCCATGTTTTGCTGCATGTAGGCAGGGTCTATTTCATTATCTGAGGTGTTGCGAATGGTTCTGAACACTGCAGTTATCAGCAAACATCCCCACTTCTCCCCATTTATGAGGAGGGGAAGCTCACCTCAGAATTTCCAGCCTCTGACCTGCTCCAGTGGCCACAGTATTTATATGGCTGGTCCAGTTTCTGGTCAGTGGTAACCTCCAGGATCTTCATGGTGGGGGATTCAGCGATGGTGAGAACTTGTGTGGTATACCTTCACTAAATTGATGACAGTGTTTGCATGGGGTAATATTACTGGATTTCTATGCTTAAAATCGAGAAGGGGGCTGTTGCCAAGTCATTTACTTATGTGTTCTGACCAAGTGGAGCTTTTTGGGGTGATGTTTTGTAAGATTGTTTTAACTGTGTGACTTTAATCTTGTGTGTTTAAGATTTTTTCCTTCTTGCTAATAAATCTTTTAATTTTAAAACCCTAAAAAGTGTTCCTGGGATTCTACGTTTTTGGGATCAGTAGTTCTTTCCTTCATTTTCAAAATATAAAATAAAGGTTATGATCAGTCAGGCAAGTTTCCCTCTGGGTTTTTGCTTGCTGAATAACATCAGCTGTGGTCATAAAATTTGAAACTCTCCTCCTAAACAGGCAGTGGAGGCAGAGTCTTAGAATATTTTTAAGGCAGAGCTGGATAGATTCTTGATTAACAAGGGGGTGAAAGGTTATCAAGGGTAGGTGGAAATGTGGAGTTGGGGTTACAATCAGATTATCCATGATCTTATTGAATGGCAGGGAAGGCTCGAGGGGCCGAGTGGCCTGTTCCTGCTCTTAACTCTTATGTTTATACGTCAGACAGTGAATCTTTGGGCATCGTATTTATTGAATTGATTATTACCAATCACATATCTGCATAACGATCATCATTAGACCAGAGTGTAACATTATCAGGCACAGGCAAAATCAGGAACCAGCTCAGATTTATAAAACTTCAATAGTTATCGTTACTTACCAGGAATACCAATAAAGGCAAGGACTGTGTAGTATATTCCTTCAACACCATCAATTGGTAGATGCATTTTCTATGAGAAGAAATCTGTCCCTTTGTGCTACAGGTTATCCCTGTGATTTAAAATACGAGGCCATACATTCTCAGAGCCTGTAATTTATATCCTGTGGGATCTCCACAGGGACACTGTGGTTGCAACATCTCCCAAAACAGTTGTTATTTAAATTTGAAAAAAACAGGTTATGACAGTTGTGCTAAATCCCAGTTGTGATAGTGCTGAGATTGAATTGGAAAACCTCAAAGATTGTAGAATTCTGCTCAATTCATTAACTAAAGGAGATTGAACACTTTAGCCTTAGGGCGATGGTCCTTTCCTACGAACACTACCAGCATCATCTGTAAACCTCATATTGTTTCAGGGATGTCATTCAATCTGCTATTTCTTTAGGCATCAAATTTCAAATGGATGAGTTTTCTCTCATGCTGCTTCCTGAACCCAGGGATGTGTTTGCTCCCTTTTCCTGTAGCCATTCAGTAAATAATTTTTATTCATTTACAGGATGTGGGCTTCGCTGTCTAGGCCAGCATTTGTTACCCATCCCTAATTGCCCTTGAGAAGGTGCTGGTGAGCTGCCTTCTCGAGCTGCTGCAGTCCATCTGGTCGAGGTACACAGAGTGCTGTTAAGGAGGGAGTTCATGAATTTTGACTCAGCAACAGTGAAGGAACAGTGATATATTTCCAAGTCAGGATGGTGAGTGGCTTGCAGAGGTGGTGTTCCCATGTATCTCCTGCTCTTGTCCTTTTAGATGGTAGTGTTTGTAGGTTTGGAAGCTGCTTCCTAAGGAGCCTTGGTGAGTTTCTGCAGTGCATCTTGTAGATGGTGAACACTGCTGCTACTGTGTGTCGGTGGTGAAGGGAGTGAATTTTTGCAAGCTACAGCATGAACTTCATTACACCATCGCTCTGCTGTAGTCTGAGGCTGCCTCATATGTGTCATCAGCCACAGCCTCTGTCGGTAGTCCTGTCTCCAAGGAACAATCCCTGCAACTTCTGTGGACCCTGGAAGACTGCAGGGGTCTGTGACTGACTGAGCATGTAGAAGTCATGCACACTCCCTGGAAAACGTGTTTCTGGTGGTCACACACCAGCGGCACATTCAGCGAATGGAACCCCTTGAAGTTAATATGGTTTACCGTGTGTTTCGATAGAGGCCTGAGCTCCACATGAGTGCAGTCGATTGCACCCTGAACCTGTTGGAAACCAGAGATCTGGGCGAATTCAATCACTCTTGCATCCTGGCTGTCCTGGTCCTAGGTGAAATGCACAAAGTTGTGTGTCCTCGCAAAGATGGCATCCGTGACCTCATGGATGCATTTGTGGGTGGAGGCTTGTGAGATCCCACAGACGTCACATGTGGAGCCCTGAAAGGAGACACTGGTGAAGAAAATGGGTGCCGCGGTCAATTTCACAGCCACTGGCACTGGATGCCCTCCATGCCCCCATGGTGCTAATTCCTGCAGTAGCTGGCAGATGTGACAGGCCAGTTCCCTAGACAATCATATTCTTCAGTGACACTGGTTGTTGGTCAGCTGCAGGAGTGACAGGCGGCGTCTATAGGCCCAAGGTGTCGTTAGGCGTTAACCAGTGACAGCTCGTTGTGGCTCTTCGACTGTGTGTGTGGGAGACCCAGCTGCTCCTTCTTCCTGAGATTGCTCCTCCTGCCTCTGAGCAGCCAGGAGCCTCAGTCACTCTCTCCTCCGACGTCTTCACTCTCTGTAGGCCATCAGACATAGAGCTAGGTCACCAGGCTCCATGATCCTGGAAGAAATCCAATTGGAAATTTGAGAGAAACTTCTTCACTGTTATGATACCCAGCTGAGGTTACCCCTGGACAAGCCTGACCCCAGAGTGGAACCCAGCTTGATAGATCCTAACTTTTAATTTGTTTGTTTAGATACATGGAGAATAGCTACTGAACAGAGTCACAGGAGTCAGCTGATGACATTTTAACAAGAATAAAATATATATCCAATAAGAAAAGACGAAATATATTTGAAATGCTCCTTCACCAACAACTATACCTTTACAGGTATATGCAGATTTGTAAGAATAACACAAGTTACAAACGCTATTTTATACTGTAATGTCCTCAGCAAGTACACTGTCCATTTACCAATAGGCACCCCGTGGTCAGACACACCAGCCTCTGAAACCAAGTGGCAGATGCCACCTTAAACAGATGCTATAGATATATCCTCAACTACCCTGCGCCACCCCCACCCCCCACCCCCAGATATATGTCACACCATGAGCCAACCAGTCTCACTGCACTCTGTTTTTCACACGTGGGTTTCCAATCTCTACTCTCCAAGGACTCGCTTTGGAATCTTCTCCCAAACTGACACTTTCTCTCAGACGCCTTCTGCAAGGGTTCACCTACAGGGTTTTGAGCTATCCTTCTGATGTTCCTCTTCCATGGGTCACCACATGCATTCAAGCTGTCTTGCACACACCCATCTCACCGACTAAGCTGACAACAGCTTGCCGCTGCTTTTCATACCCATAGCAAAGAGTTACAGACCTTTAATTGTCTCTTTGGACCTTCTTGCCACTTCTGAAGCCTTTATCTCTTGAAGCTTGAAACTTTCACCTTGAAGCTTGGAACATTTCTCTCTGCCCCCCCACTCTTCACTTAAGAAGAGCTTTTTCAGGTTCCAGTCCTTCCTTTGATGAGAAGGTCTGCTTGGGACTTTCCCCTCTTCCACTCCCCTGGATTTTTGGGGTTTTCCTTTAGCTTGGGACTTGCTATCTGTCCCCTTCTAGGCTGCTCCTGCCTGGCAGCAATCTTCAAAAGCAGCTGAACTCCAACAGCTTCCAAAACAAATTGCTGTTTCTAACTTTTCTGTGTGTGCCTGTGGGAGGGACCTGCCTCTCTGGGTCCCTGTCACCAGGCAACAGCCTAATTCTTCTGCCCTTGTGTTCGCTTTACTTCTTAAGTCATAAGCTCTCATTCAAAATGCAAGCACCTTTTTAAAGTGAAACTGAAACTACATTTGACCTTTCTTAATACACGGATACGGAAATACAAATCAAACTTAAACATTAAAGGTAACACTCATTCCTAACACCTCCAAATACGATCTCTATTTCCTGAAAACCAACCCTTTGGAGGAAAGAGAGCTTCACAACAATGAACATTTCTTTACAATGGCCTTACATCTGCCTCACACAAACTTACCATAAACCCCTGGCAATAGCTTATTACATACTATATAAAATACGTATTACATTTTGTTTCACAATTATATATGTTATCATACAATTACAAATATTTAAGCAAAACAAAGTCAATGTAATATTAGTTGAGTTTGCACATCATCGATTTATCATAACTTAATTCTTATGTTTCTTTTTCCTCTTATTCCGAGTCATGAACTCAGCAAAAAATGTTTCATTTAAGCCTACAGCCCAATTGTCCTTTTTGTTCGCTCTAGGTGTAATTCCATCTTCAAGATGACTTTCCAAACTCAAATATGGTAAATTCTCATTTTGATTTAGCAAAGTCAAAATTGAATTCTTGTGCATTAACATTTCATTTCTTCTCTGACCAAAATCTCTTATTGCCGTTTCAAGGATGTTATTGAGATGCTTCTTTTGTTCACACAAAAGTGTTTCATAATCCTGCTTGGTTTGATCTTTAACCTTTGTGATATTGCTGTTTCTCCAAATCCCATTTCGAATTGAACTTTTCCACTTCTTTTTGAGCAAAGTCAATTATATTCTCCCTGTAGAGTTTCATAGTTTGTTCCAACACTTCAATTCTTTTGCATAATCCATGAACTATATCATCCCACTCTTTTCCAGGTTTAGAATGGTCTTTTGCAAACTGTCCATTTGCCTGGATTCTAACTGCTGTATTTTGCATATTAGCACTGGCAAGCACTTTCAAATCAGTGTCTCTGTTCATTGACTTTGCCAGGCCATTTTGCACTTTGTTCTTTTTGTTGTCAATTCTTGATTTCCAATTTTGCATACACTTCAGCTATCTTCACATTGTCCATGACTGAGTTTGATACATCAATAATTTTACGTGGATCCGTTCTCTGCTCAACTGGGCCTCAATTCAGAGTTTTTATTCACAGGAACAACTTTGGAACTGTGACACTCCATATCACATATCTTCTCCTTCATCTTTCCCAGATTGTTTTAATGTTCAAGAATCTCATTATTATTTTCACAACGAAATCCTGACAGTTCATTTAATTTGGTTTTTAATTCTGCATTCAACCAATTCTGATTGACCAACAATTTCTTTTCCTGTTCAAGGCATTTTCCCTGATATTTCATAGCAACTGCCGATGCTTGAAGTTCAAGTTTCAATTGAAGATTGACTTTTGTTAAGTTTGCTTCTACAAGTTTATCACTTAGACATTTCAAGTCCTCAGTCAAGTGTTCCACTTTCTGTGACTGATTCTCAATTGATCTAATCAATTCTCTTCATTAGCAAACTCCTCTTTCATACATGAATGTTGTTTTTCTACCTTAATTAGTTGTCCTTCTTCCAATTACTTGTTATCTGCGGTAAGTGTTTCATTTTTGGCCACAGTAGTTTTTTGAAGTTGGTTGAGCCCAGCATGATCAACTGCCTGCTGCAGTACAGTCATTGCCACATTACTGGCTCCACTAACCAAATCATTACTCAGAATAAAATCTACCCCTTCAACAGGTGATTTAGGAATAGTTCCCATCATAACAGTTCCATTCACAAAGTGACTTTGTAAGTTAACTTGGATAAAGAAACAGGTTCATAAATTATATTAATACCTCTTATCAATATTTTTTCTTTCATAAAACTGCCTGGAACACAAATTGGACCATCAGCCACCATTAATGATTGATCTGCTCCTGTATCTCTCAAAATTTTTATCTGTTTACTTATTTTGTTTGAGGAGTAAGGGAACATGTCTCCCTTTGACATAAAACATCCTGGTTAGCCTGGCTTCCTTCACCAGTAATCAAAGAAGAATTCTCTGGGCTCTTCTGTACCATATCCCCCTTTCCTGTGTGTTTTCATGGAGCACGTTTCACCTTTACTACTGCTGCAGTTTTAACAACAATTTCCTTTTCTGATGCAACCTTTTCTGAGGAATCCTTTGGCATCCCTATTAATGCAATAGGGCTATAATTTTAACTCCAGCAATCTGCCCCAACATGCCCCACCTCATTACAATGAAAATGCTTAGGATTTTGAAGTCGCTTCTGCCCTTAGCACCTCCCTTTCCGGTCTGAGGAGAAATTTCCTGGGAATTCTCAACTGTCCCTTCTCTTCCCTGTCTACTTGACTTCCTTTCACCTTCCCATCTGCTCAGCTTTATAAGGATGACAGAAGAAGGGTCTAGATTTATGAACCAGTTCATAACCATCAGCCATTTCCGCAGCCTGTTTAGCTGTTTTAGCCTTCTGGTCTTCAACATGGGCCCTAATTAGAACAGGAAGTGAATCTTTAAATTCTTCCATGAAAATTATTTCCCTAAGAGCTTCATACATCATCTCGACTTTTAATGCCCGTATCTCACAGTCAAAATTACTTTGCTTTACCCTTTCAAACTCAATATGGGTTTGCCCAGGTTGTTTTCTTCTCTTCTGACATTTCTGCCTGTATGCCTCAGAGACTAACTCATATGCACTCAGAGTAGCTTTTTTTACTGCATCATAATCCACCAATTCTTCTTCTGAAAGTGAAGCATAAACCTCATGAACTCTACCTACTGACCTACTCTGCCACAGTAATGTCCAGATTTCTTTTGGCCACATCATTTGCCTAATTACCTTTTCAAACGAAATAAAGAATGCCTCTACATCCTTTTCCTCAAACTTTGGGAGAGTTGCACAAAATTAACCATCTCCCTACTAGGATTTGATTGAAAGGTTTCTCATCATCAGAAGTTTCCTCAGAATCTGAGATCTCTTTTTTAAGGTCAAGCCTTTTAGGCAAATATTCCCTTCCTCATTCCTTCTCTCTTTCTTCCATTGCTAATTTCTCCCTCTGGAGGTCGAATTTTCGCATTTCCATTTCTCTTTGAAATGCTCTTTTTCCTTTTCTGACCTTTCTTTCTCCATTTCCTTCCCCTTTGCCTCTAATTCAAGTTTTTTCAGTTGTAACTGAAGTCTCACTACCTCCAGCTGTGACTCACCCACCTGGAGAATGTGGTCTTTCTGTTATCCCTTCCAGTTTTAAATGCTGTGCTATTACCTCAACTATGACTGTTTTCCTCACCCCTGCTGGTAATTATAACTCCAACATACCCCCAACTCCATTAGCTTACTCTTGGTTAATTTCTGTAAACCAGTCAGTTACATTTTCCATCTACAGAAAAGTCTTAGCAACCTGCAAAGACATTTCAAATTCCAACCTGTACAACAGACCTCACAGCAACTCCAATTCATATGTCCAGTTCCTCTTTACCTTCACATATTCATTTTTTGAGATTCATAGATCCAACCAATGTTCAAGGTTTTCCAATTCCACCTTATCATAAATCCTGAACCAGTTATTATTCCATGTCCAACTTTAATTTGTTTTGCTTAGATAAGTGGAGAGTGGCAACTGAACAGAGTCATATGAGTCAGCTGATGAACTTTTAATAAAAGAATAAAACATTTATTCAACAAGATGAAGTATATTACAAGACTCCTTCACCCACCACTATACCTTTAAGATATATGCAGATTTGTAAGGATAACACAAGTTGCAAAATTTATCTTATACAGTAATGTTCAAAGAAAATACACAGTACATGTACTAATAGGCACCAACTGATACAGTGCATAAAATGAATGCAACATCCAATATTGATGGAACATCTCAGAATATATTTTCTTCTCAGTCCTCTGCCCAAAAGCAGTTCAAACCCACAGCACCATGATCTCCAGCACAGGTAAGACAAGGAGGCAGCTCCCAGATCCACCCCAGCTGGAACACGGATCAAACCCCATGCTGTCGGCACCAATCGGATCCTCACCAGCCAATTGGCCCCACAAAGTCTCTGAGTTGCTGAGGCAACACACACTTTAACACATGGGCAACCATGCCCACATCCCATGAATGAATAAAAAAATGTTGTGAGCTGGAGCTATGAATATTGCTGGTAAGTGCTCCAGATTTCTTTCCATCACATGACTGACCAGGAATCGTTCCCATTCTCATCGCTGCCATAAGCACATGTTGGAAGCTTTTTCAGGTTTCTGCTCAACCTGTTTAGCTGCCTTCAAAACAGGTGCCTTGCATTGTCCATCAAGCCCTATGATGGGTCTTGAACTGTCAGCTCCTAATTCAGAGGCAGGGATGGTACCGCTGCACCACAAAACTTCCTCTTAAGTTAATGCAGCACTTCAAACTACACCAAGGCTAGTTAGTACAGCACAGTAAAATAATACAGTATGTCAAACTGAATCCCAAGAGAAACTAATACTGACTCCACTGCCAAGCTCCCCTCTTATCAAACCCCCCCCAGTAAAATTAACACACTGCCTGTGAATCTCTTCACCTGTGTGTAAATCTACTTTCTCTGGGAAACATCTCATGCCTTGAAGCTCTCTCCCTCTGTGAAACTCCCAATCGGAAAAAAAAACCCTTAAAATCCTGAACACTGTGAATTCTCAGGCCCTGTGGAAAGCTCCCTTTGAAACAGGGAAAACAGTGAAACTCCATCAACTGTGAAATTCCTCCCACTGTTTGTGGAACTCCAAAACTCATAGTGTGTGAATTTCCACCCTGGGAAACTCCTCCCAGTGCCACCCACCCCCCACCCTGCTGTGAAACTCCTCCCAGTCACACACACCCCCCACCGCCCTGTGAAACTCCTCCCAGTCACACCGACCCCCCACCGCCCTGTGAAACTCCTCCCAGTCACACCCACCCCCCACCGCCCTGTGAAACTCCTCCCAGTCACACCCACCCACCACCGCCCTGTGAAACTCCTTGCCAGTCACACCCACCCCCCACCGCCCTGTGAAACTCTTCCCAGTCACACCCACCCCACCGCCCTGTGAAACTCCTCCCAGTCACACCCACCCCCCACCGCCCTGTGAAACTCCTCCCAGTCACACCCACCACCCTGCGAAACTCCTCCCGGTCACACCCACCCCCCACCGCCCTGTGAAACTCCTCCCAGTCACACCCACCCCCCCCACCATCCTGTGAAACTCCTCCCAGTCACACCCACCCCCCACCGCCCTGTGAAACTCCTCCCAGTCACACCCACCCCCCCACCGCCCTGTGAAACTCCTCCCAGTCACACCCACCCCCCACCACCCTGTGAAACTCCTCCAAGTCACACCCACCCCCCACCGCCCTGTGAAACTCCTCCCAGTCACACCCACCCCCCACCGCCCTGTGAAACTCCTCCCAGTCACACCCACCCACCCACCATCCTGTGAAACTCCTCCCAGTCACACCCAAACCCCACCGCCCTGTGAAACTCCTCCCAGTCACACCCACCCCCCACCACCCTGTGAAACTCCTCCAAGTCACACCCACCCCCCACCGCCCTGTGAAACTCCTCCCAGTCACACCCACCCCCACCGCCCTGTGAAACTCCTCCCAGTCACACCCACCCTCAACCCCCCTGTGAAACCCCTCACAGTCACACTCACCCCCCACCGTCCTGTGAAACTACTTGCCAGTCACACCCACCCCCCACCGCCCTGTGAAACTCGTCCCAGTCACACCCACCCCCCACCACCCTGTGAAACTCCTCCCAGTCACACCCACCCCCCACCACCCTGTGAAACTCGTCCCAGTCATACCCACCCCCCACTGCCCTGTGAAACTCCTCCCAGTCACACACACCCCCCCACCGCCCTGTGAAACTTGTCCCAGTCACACCCACCCCCCACTGCCCTGTGAAAGTCCTCCCAGTCACACCCACCCCCACTGCCCTGTGAAACTCCTCCCAGTCACACCCACCCCCCCACCGCCCTGTGAAACTCCTTGCCAGTCACACCCACCCCCACCGCCCTGTGAAACTCCTCCCACTCACACCCACCCCCCACCGCCCTGTGAAACTCCTCCCAGTTACACCCACCCCCCACCGCCCTGTGAAACTCATTGCCAGTCACACCCGCCCCCCACCGCCCTGTGAAACTCCTTGCCGGTCACACCCACCCCCCACCGCCCTGTGAAACTCCTCCCAGTCACACCCGCCCCCCACCGCCCTGTGAAACTCCTCCCAGTCACACTCACCCCCCACCACCTTGTGAAACTCCTCCCATTCACACCCACCCCCCACCACCCTGTGAAACTCCTCCCAGTCACACTCACCCCCCACCACCTTGTGAAACTCCTCCCATTCACACCCACCCCCCACCACCCTGTGAAACTCCTCCCAGTCACACGCACTCCCCATCGCCCTGTGAAACTCCGCCCAGTCACACCCACCCCCCACCGCCCTGTGAAACTCCTCCCAGTCACACCCACCCCCCATCGCCCTGTGAAACTCCTCCCAGTCACACCCACCCCCCACCGCCCTGTGAAACTTCTCCCAGTCACACCCAAACCCCACCGCCCCGTGAAACTCCTCCCACTCACACCCACCCCCCACCGCCCTGTGAAACTCCTCCCGGTCACACCCAAACCCCACTACCCTGTGAAACTCCTCCCTGTCACACCCACCCCTCACCATCTTGTGAAACTCCTCCCAGTCACACCCACCCACCCACCATCCTGTGAAACTCCTCCCAGTCACACCCAAACCCCACCGCCCTGTGAAACTCCTCCCAGTCACACCCACCCCCCACCACCCTGTGAAACTCCTCCAAGTCACACCCACCCCCCACCGCCCTGTGAAACTCCTCCCAGTCACACCCACCCCCACCGCCCTGTGAAACTCCTCCCAGTCACACCCACCCTCAACCCCCCTGTGAAACCCCTCACAGTCACACTCACCCCCCACCGTCCTGTGAAACTACTTGCCAGTCACACCCACCCCCCACCGCCCTGTGAAACTCGTCCCAGTCACACCCACCCCCCACCACCCTGTGAAACTCCTCCCAGTCACACCCACCCCCCACCACCCTGTGAAACTCGTCCCAGTCATACCCACCCCCCACTGCCCTGTGAAACTCCTCCCAGTCACACACACCCCCCCACCGCCCTGTGAAACTTGTCCCAGTCACACCCACCCCCCACTGCCCTGTGAAAGTCCTCCCAGTCACACCCACCCCCACTGCCCTGTGAAACTCCTCCCAGTCACACCCACCCCCCCACCGCCCTGTGAAACTCCTTGCCAGTCACACCCACCCCCCACCGCCCTGTGAAACTCCTCCCACTCACACCCACCCCCCACCGCCCTGTGAAACTCCTCCCAGTTACACCCACCCCCCACCGCCCTGTGAAACTCATTGCCAGTCACACCCGCCCCCCACCGCCCTGTGAAACTCCTTGCCGGTCACACCCACCCCCCACCGCCCTGTGAAACTCCTCCCAGTCACACCCGCCCCCCACCGCCCTGTGAAACTCCTCCCAGTCACACTCACCCCCCACCACCTTGTGAAACTCCTCCCATTCACACCCACCCCCCACCACCCTGTGAAACTCCTCCCAGTCACACTCACCCCCCACCACCTTGTGAAACTCCTCCCATTCACACCCACCCCCCACCACCCTGTGAAACTCCTCCCAGTCACACGCACTCCCCATCGCCCTGTGAAACTCCGCCCAGTCACACCCACCCCCCACCGCCCTGTGAAACTCCTCCCAGTCACACCCACCCCCCATCGCCCTGTGAAACTCCTCCCAGTCACACCCACCCCCCACCGCCCTGTGAAACTTCTCCCAGTCACACCCAAACCCCACCGCCCCGTGAAACTCCTCCCACTCACACCCACCCCCCACCGCCCTGTGAAACTCCTCCCGGTCACACCCAAACCCCACTACCCTGTGAAACTCCTCCCTGTCACACCCACCCCTCACCATCTTGTGAAACTCCTCCCAGTCACACCCACCCCCCACCACCCTGTGAAACTCCTCCCAGTCACACGCACTCCCCACCGCCCTGTGAAATTCCGCCCAGTCACACCCACCCCCCACCGCCCTGTGAAACTCCTCCCAGTCACACCCACCCCCCACCGCCCTGTGAAACTCCTCCCAGTCACACCCACCCCCCATCGCCCTGTGAAACTCCTCCCAGTCACACCCACCCCCCACCGCCCTGTGAAACTCCTCCCAGTCACACCCAAACCCCACCGCCCCGTGAAACTCCTCCCACTCACACCCACCCCCCACCGCCCTGTGAAACTCCTCCCGGTCACACCCAAACCCCACTACCCTGTGAAACTCCTCCCTGTCACACCCACCCCTCACCATCTTGTGAAACTCCTCCCAGTCACACCCGCCCCCCACCGCCCTGTGAAATTTCCCCTGTGAAACGAATCTCTGTGAAACTCCTGCCCTGAGTAAAAATTCTCTCAAAAATACTCCCATCTATCCCCTCCAGTGTGCTAGGTTGGCCACTGATGGAACTCAGGAATCCCAGACACTCTCCCTCACCATCCCCCGTGCATGCAAATTCACAAAAATAATTAGGAGCTTATGGCCAGGCCAATATAATTGATTAAAACAAGCACTGAGATTGTATTGATACACTGAATTACTTTATTGATCAAGTTTAAAGAATAATTGTTTATAACCACTGAACTAATAACTGATATCAATACTGTATACATTGAATATAGTAATCGTGGGGATGTGCACAAGGCACATCCTTTCTCCTTGCCTCCCGGTCCTGCGCTTTCCTCTTCAGTTTCTTTCCTATTCTGTCATGAGGAATGAGTGTCACAGCGTTAATTGAGTGGTTAGGATCTGGAATGCACTGTATGAGAGTGTGGTGGAGACAGGGTCAATCGAGTGGTTAGGGTCTGGAATGCACTGCCTGAGAGTGTGGTGGAGACAGGGTCAATCGAGTGGTTAGGGTCTGGAATGCACTGCCTGAGAGTGTGGTGGAGGCAGGGTCAATCGAGTGGTTAGGGTCTGGAATGCACTGCCTGAGAGTGTGGTGGAGGCAGGGTCAATCGAGTGGTTAGGGTCTGGAATGCACTGTCTGAGAGTGTGGCGGAGGCAGGTTTAATTGACTCATTCAAAAGAGAATTAGATTGTTATTTGTAAAGGGATAATTCGCAGGGTTACTAGGAGAAGGCAGGAGAATTGCACTAATTTATTGGTCATTTGGAGTGCCAGTGCTGACATGATGGACTGAGTGGCCTCCTTCCACACCTTCTGCTTCCTATTACCTCCCACATGTGTGGTTAAATGAAGCACAAGTCTTTTTCCCAAAGGATCCTCCGCCCATGACCAGCTGTTGTCCCTGACGGTTTGAGCTCTTCCATCATCACCACCCAAAATTTGCTGGTTCCACCGTGGGCCTTTTCTCCGAACCTTGAGCGAGGAACAATTAGCTGAGCCTGGGCGAACTCACAAAAGGGCGGAGACAAGCACCCCCTGAGGTCTCACATAACCCTGCTGCCCTAAACAACTGATACATGTGGTGTAAGAATTGGAAATAAAACCAATAACTTAAAGCCTAAGTACCCCCCCTGGAAATGAGCAGTGTTTATCTGTTCCCCAGTGGCTGCTATTGGCACAAGCTGCAGAATGCAGGATGGTCTTTCTCTTGGGGATGGTGAATTGGTGAATGGTGTCAGAGACAGGGACACACTGTTCATCGTGGTGTGGAATGTGAGGGTGGTGTTGTCAAGACAGACACAGCAACCAGGCAGACCCAATCGGATCATTATTTATGAACACGCGCTCATAATTGGAAATGATTTTACGTGATATTGGTATCAGCTAATGAGAATTCGAGGCTGGGAGAGGAAGCAATTGGCACCACCCAATGTCTAATCTTTATTGGTTAATATGGGTTACTTGCGTGTCAAACAGCATAAACAGCAAGTGATAGACACTAACCGATCCCACAACCAACAGGTCAGATCTAAGCTCTGCAGTCCTGCCACATCCAGTCATGAATGGTGGTGAACAATTAGACAATTCACTGGAGGAGGAGTCTCCACAAATATCCCCATCCTCAATGCTGTGGGAGCCCAGCACATCAGCGCAAATGATAAGGCTGAAACAGCCAGAAGTGCCAAGTTGATGATCCATCTCGGCCTCCTCTGGAGGTCCCTAGCATCATAGAAGCCACTCTTCAGCCAATTCAATTCACTCCACGTGATATCAAGAAAGGGCTGAAGGCACTGGATACTGAAAAGTCTATGGGCCCTGACGATATTCCGGCAATAGTACTGAAGACTTGTGTTCCGGAACTTGCTGCACCCCGAGCCAAGCTGCTCCAGTACAGCTCCAACACTGGCATCTACCCAGCTATGTGGAAAATTGCCTGGCCAATTACCATCAGTCTATTCTTGATCATCAGCAAAGTAACGGAAGGGGTCATCGATAATGCTATCAAGCAACACTTGCTTAGCAATAATCTGCTCACTGATGCCCAGTTTGGGTTCCGCCAGGGTCACTCAGTTCCTGACTTCATTGCGGTCTTGGTTCAAACATGGACAAAAGAGCTGAACTCCTGGGGTGAGGTGAGAATGGCTGCCCTTGACATCAAGGCCACATTTGACCCCGTGTGGCATTAAGGAGCCTTAGCAAAACTAGAGTCAATGGGTATCAGGGGGAAAACCCTCCACTGGATGGAGTCATACCTATCACAAAGGAAGATGGTTGTGGTTGTTGGAGGTCAGTCTTCTAAGTTCCAGGACATCACTGCAGGAGTTCCTCAGGCTAGCATCCTCGGTCCAACCAACTTCAGCTGCTTCAACAATGGCCTTCCTTCCATCATAAGGTCAGAAATGTTCAATGACGATTGCACAATGTTCAGCACCATTCACAACAGATACTGAAGCAGTCCATGTCCAAAAGCAGCAAGACTTGGACAATATCCAGGATTTGACTAACAAGTGACAAGTAACAATCACACCACACAAGTGTCAGGCAGTGACCATCTCCAACAAGGGAGAATCTAACCATCGCCCCTTGATGTTCAATGGTATTACCATCAATGGATCCCCCACTAACAACATCCAGGCGGTTACCATTGACCAGAAGCTGAACTGACCAGCCGTATAAATACTGTGGCTGCAAGAGCAGGTTAGAGCTCGGAATTGTGCGATGAGTAATTCACCTCCTGACTCCCCAAAATCTGTCCACTATCTACAACGCATAAATCAGGAGTGTGATGGAATACTCCCCTTTTGCCTGGATGAATGCAGCTGCCACAACACTCAAGAAGCTTGACACCGTCCAGGACAAAGCAGCATCTTGATTGGCACCACATCCACAAACATTCACACAGTAGCAGCAGTGTGTACGATCTACAAGATGCATTGCAGGAACTCAGCAAGCCTGCTTAGACAGTACCTTCCAAACTCACGACCGCTAATATCTAGAAGGACAAAAGCAGCAGATAGATGGGAACACCACCACCTGGAAGTTTCCCTCCAAGCCACACACCAGCCTGACTTGAAAATATATCACTGTTCATTCACTGTCGCTAGGTCAGAATCCCGGAACTCCCTCCCTAACAGCACTGTGGGGTGTACCTACACCACATTGACTGCAGCAGTTCAAGAAGGCTGTTCCCCACCACCTTCTCAAGGGCAATTAGGGATGGACAATAAATGCTGGCCCAGCCAGCGAAACCCACATCCCATGAATGAATAAAAAACATTGCATGGAATCGTTTCCATTATTTTAAACTGAAAATAATTGCCTGGGAATAAAGAGACTATTGGACGAGCCAGGCTGGCCATTTCCAAATTCCAAATACTGGACATGAGGACACCCGATAATGGAATGGAGATGGACTCACTGACAGTCAGACTGTCTGCTACAAAACCTGACAAATGACCACACCACCTCTGAGACACCCCACTGAGGAACTCCTCACTGTCAGAATCCTAATCTTGTGAGTCTCCTCTTCCTGTGACACCCCTCCTCATTTTAGTCTCCTCCCCCTGTGAAACTCCTTCCCCTGTTAAACTCCTCCCTGTGAGACTCCTCCCTGTGAGATTCCTCCCTGTGAAACTCCCCCCTGTGAGACTCCTCCCCTGTGAGACTCCTCCCCTGTGAGACTCCTCCCTGTGAGACTCCTCCCCTGTGAGATTCCTCCCTGTGAGACCACTACCCTCTGAGGCTCCTCACTTTGAAACTCCTCCCCTGTGAAACTCCTCCTCTGTGAGACTCCTCCCTGTGGAACTCCTCCCGGTGAGACCCCTCACTGTGAGGCTCCTCCCTGTGAGACCACTCCCCCTGTGAGTGCGCACTCCATGTGATTCCCCACCCCTCTCAAAAACTATGAGCTGTGGCTCTCCAATCTGCCTTCACTTTCATCACTTGCTGTAATATTTTTAATGTTCCCCAGCGAACTCACATTCTCTGTTCAATGTTTCTCTGAGGTTTGACACATAATCCAGGAGAGTAGGTTCCAAATTTTGAGCCATCAATTTCCCATCATATAACTTCAGTGGTCCCCTTACCTCATGATCACAGGCTAATTCAAAAGGACTAAAATCAGTCAATGCATTAGGAGCATCCCCAATAGCAAATAACAAAAATGGAAATCCCTTATCCCAATCCTGTGGATCGTCCTGACTCTCAGCCCTCATCATGGCTTTTAAAGTTTGATGCCATCTATCCAAAGCCCCTCATGACTCAGCTTCATCATCTGTTGATTTATACTGTTTTATACCCAAACTCTTTGTTATTTCCTTAAACAGTTGTGACGTGAAATTTGAACCCTGATCCAATTGTATTTCTTTTGGTTATCCATATCTTATAAAAGATTGAGTCAACTCTTCCACAATTCTCTTTGCTGAAATATATCTCAAAGGTATCACTTCAGGAAACCTTGTAGAAATATCCATTATTGTCTAGTTTCCACCTTTAATATTAGAAAGGGATCCTGCAAAACCAATCATGACCCTAAGCAAATGTTCCTCAAATGATTGACTTGGAATTAAAGGTGCTGTGCTGGCTTAATCACTGCTTGTGGTTTACATATCACCTGATATATGTGACATGTTCTACAGAAATTGATTACATCTCTATGCAATCCAGGTCAGTAAAAATGTTTTTGCATTTTCACATGTGTCTTTAAAATTCCTAAATGCCCCCCTATTGGAATTTCATGAGCTATTCTCAGTATTTCATTTCTATACTGAGATGGTATAACACCTGATGCACTTCCATCCATTTTTCATCTGCTGGAACTTGATATTATCTCTGCTTTCTCATTAACACATTACCCTTAAGGAAATAGCATTCTGGACTACACTCTGCCTCTGTTTCTGAGCAAGCTGAGTAAACTGTTTTATACATGGATCCTTTTGCTGTAACTCAAAACACTTCAGCTGCATTCTTTTCCAATCTCTCCTCCTGAACAATCTTATCAAAGACAGTATCAGCTATTTGAACTTCAATGCCTTTTCCCTGCCTTTTAACTTTCTCTTCTTTCTGTTTCAACCCGTGAGCGTGTGATATCATTACCATACAGTCTGGAAACAATCCAGGATGCTCTTTCTGCAAAACTCCTGTTGAAAGCACCTCTACAAGCTGCTCAACTACCATAGGCAGCACCCACATCTGTGACCGAGCTATATCAGTATCTAAAATAAATTGAACCCTTGCAATGGGCAATTTTTAAATTCTCCAACAATTACGTCACCTGTTTTCCACTTACTCTTTAAATTTACCTTCCAAAATGGGAAAGGCTTAGCATCTCCATGAATCTTACTTATTATCTCCTGCTCCTGCAATACTCCCTTTAAACAACAAATATCGTTATCCCACAATTAAGGATTGACAAGCCCCTGTGTCTCTTAAAATTTTAAAATCTTTACCTGTTCCACCCTGCACACTTGGAAAGACTTCCCCTTCACATAAAAAATCTTTAAACATTTCTGCAACCTGATCTTCAGAAATCCTTTGGGTAAATTGTGAATTCATTCCCACTTCTTTACCTGTCACTGATTCTTCTTATATAATACCCCCTATTGGAATTTCATGAGCTATTCTCAGTATTTCATTTCTATACTGAGTTGGTATAACACCTGATGCACTTCATCCATTTTTCATCCCCTGGAGCTTGATATTATCTCTGCTTTCTCTTTAACACATTACCCTTAAGGAATTTTTCTAGGTTCTTCTTGGTTTACCTGTACATAAACCACTGGTTTTTCCTGTGCCTGAACCTCAGAACAGACAGTCATTTTACTTCCAGAATTTTTCTGCATTCCAATTTTTGCAACAGATTTTCCCTGTAATTTCCATCACATTGGCTTCTTGTGCCCAACTTTATCACAATGAAAACGCCTCAATTTTCGAGTGTCACATCTACCCTCAACAACTTTCTTTTTAGTCTATGAAAAAAACTACCTGGGAATTTCCACCTACTCCTTCTCTTCCCTGGCTACCTACCTTCCTCTCACCTTCTCTGTTAAAAGGATGATGAAAAAAAGGTTTAGATCCAAGAACTAACTCATAATCATCAGCTATTTCTGCTGCTTGGCTTACTATTTTAACTCACTATTCCTCCACATGAGTTCTCACTACCAATGGAATCGAACCTTTAAATTCTTCCAAAAGAATCACTTCTTTAAGAGCTGCATATATTGTCTCAACTTTAATAACTGCATCTACCGGTCAAAACTCATTTGTTTTGCTCTCTCAAACTCAGTATAAGTTAGCCCAGGCTGTTTCCTTATATTCCTAAATTTCTGCTGTTATGCCTCAGTAACCAACTCATATGCACTCAAAATTGACTTTTTTTTACCACATCATAATCCACCAACACTTCTCCTGACAGTGAAGCGGAAACATCATGAGCTCTACACACTAACCTGGGCTGTAAAAGCATTTTCCAGTTTTCTTGTGGCCATTTCATCTGTTTAGCTATCTTCTCAAATGAAATAAAGAATGCCTCAACATCTGCAGTCATTTGCAGCAGCCTTCGTGACACAAATGGAACCTTCAGCAGTGTCATAGAAAATGGGGGAACTCAATGGTCGCAGCCTTTTGAGTTAGTTCAGATCCAGGGTGTGGTCAACAATACAATAGAAAAATCACAGTCAAAAGAAATTAGACATTTCTGCTAGATCTAACAATCAATAGGAACGGAGCAATAATAACAGAAGAATGAGCCTCAGGAATGTCCGGGGAATTGGTAACCTGTGTTTCAGATGTAATTCAAAATATCATAATGCAGTAAATTGTACAAAACAGAAAAAACAAAGTTTTTGGGGCAACCCTCGACATAGAAAGTTCCAAATTGGAGGATGATATTGATCAAGCTGAGGGAATTGTACCTGGTCATAAGAAGATTCAGTCCAATAATTAGTGCACTAATCATTGATTCATTTAATTGTGCCGTGTTGGATAATGGTTGCATATCGAAAGTATGTGGAATGAATTGGTTGAAATGTTATTTAGATTCACTCGGTAGTAATGACTGAAGTAAGACCAGGGAATATGAAAGTTCTACTTGTTTCAGGTTCGGGGATAACAGTATATTGGGGTCACTGAAAAGATTGGTGATTTCATGCAGAATAGCTGGAGTAAGCCATTTTGTTAGTACAGGTGCAGTCTCCAGTGAGATACCTTACTGCTGTGCAAGCCTTCCATGAGAAAAAGCACAAATGAAAGTGGACATGGGACACAATAAGCTAATTGTCTTGGAAAGTAAGTAGATTTGCAACTTACCCAATCAGGACATTGTTGCATTCATTTAACAAAACCCAGCATCTCTAATCCAAATGTTAAACATGTATTAATGACATCAGGTGGTAGGTGTTTGAGAGAAAAGACACATTTTCTTAAAGTTACATCGACAATTTGCTCATCCCTCCCTCTTCTCACAGATTAATAATCCTGCTAATGGACACAGGAATGGCTGCTGAGTGCACAAAGCTTAATGAAGAGGTTAGTGTAAATGTGATATAAGCAAAAGTATTGGAAGATGCCATCACAGTCTATTTAATGTCTCACATTAGTATGAGGCTTTAATGAAGGTACAGCTATGGATTTAAAGGTGTGGAACAAGAATAGAAACATTTCATTTTTAATTTTATAGATATGGCAACAAGATGCAGTCTGTCTACAGTAATGTATGTTAAAACAAGGAATAATTGTAGATAAAATCATACAGACGACAGTAGGGGCACCAGCAAAATTCCTAACTAACAATGAAGGGAGTTTGCCAATGAATATTTTTGAGACTTGTGCAAAAATACGCACATTGTAGTGATGAACACTGCAGCTAAAAGTCTCCTTTGTAACGGGCTTTGTGAAAGAACTCCTGTGGTGGTCGATGGGATACTCCATAAGATCTTAGCTGACCAACAAACTTATCAGCTAATAATCTAACACCTGTCTTGCCATGGGCAGTCCATGCAAATCATTTGTTTCAAATGATTGGGGCCTATGGTCTGTATCAGTTGGTTGATGGGAGGAATCCCAAAATATCTTCGGTGCTGTTTGATAATGTACGAGCCCAGAAGGGATTACAATTAGTTGCACCTTCTCTCTGCACTTTAATGCTTTACATGCAGTGGTCAGGGCATTCCTTAAAGCAGAAGTCTCAGGCAAAATTTAGCAAGCTTTACGGCATTGCATAAGATCATCAGAGATAAAGTTTAATCCTGGGGATTTAGTATGCTATGAAAGAGAGAGCGAGAAAGAGTGGAAAGGTCCAGATAAAGTGACAGGGTGTGAACGGAAGACAGTAATTCTCCAACATGGTAGTCAAACTATTAGGGTACATACATCTAAGTTAATCGGGACTGATAATAAACTTTCACAATGTGAGCAATTAATAGAAGATGAACAGGTATCCTGTACCTCACATACTCAAATGTTTGACAGTTAAGAGGAACAGAATACAATGGATAAAGGGCCAGATGAATGTAGACAAAGTGATGCCAATGCACAGGATAGGGCTAAAATATCCAAAATACAACTGCCTAAGGTACTTGGGTAATGTGCATACCAGGAGGATCCGGTGAATGGAGAGATGTAACCATTATAGGGAGAGCAGGGGAAGCCTCTGGCAGTATTTAAACTGGGCGAAATGTCCAACATAGTGGGCAAGAGATATGATCTATGGATTGGCAAAATGAGGTGGAAAGCAAGGAAATGCAGCGTGAGTCCCCATAATGGATCTAGAAGTGACTCAAGCACCAGGAAACAATCACGTTACTGGAAACAGATCTTCTGGTTACGGGAGGGAGGTAGGAGGGCAAGTAGAGGTTGTAGTTTGACTTGGCTATGCGATAGAACAAAGGCAACAGAACAACCCAGAAACAACGCTTGAAGTGGAAGCCCTAATGATCTGGAAGTTTTGTGGATGAAACAAATTGGAAGATAAATTAATAAGAGAGGTAAAACAAAAAGAATATTTGGAAGGAATTTGGTGTCCACCCTAAAGTGCCAGATAGAGTACAGCCAGTCTCATCCCATAGATGGAAAAAGTAATCCCAGATGGGACACGTAAGGCTAAAGTGAGACTGATGGTTTTTGAAGAGAGACTTGTTGTCCAAGATGTGACAGAAGACTCCCCCATGGAAGGAAAAGCGATTGTGAAAGTTCTCTTAGCTCTGTTAGCCACATTCGTGGCAATGTAGGGCGATTGATATGAAAGCTACATTTTGCAGGATGAAAAATTTCAAAGAAAAGTGTTTTTGAAACTGGCTGAAGAAGTGAGTGATATAGAAGGGAGGCTGTGGAAATTTTTTTAAAATGCATTTCTGAATTGAATGATGCATTAAGGGTCTTGTATTTCTTGGTTAAGCCTAACTTGCTGAAAGTAGGCTGTATTCAGCTGAAAACATGTTCTACTGGTATCACAGTGAGAGACTCACAGGCATCATTATGATGCTTGGTGATTATTTTCTATGGGGAGGCTCTGTGGAATTTGAACAATTGATTATAGGTAAGATCAAAAGGGAAGTTAAGATTGGAAGTCAGGCCTAAGGCAGCCTTTAAATATACAGGTTTAGACATTAATCTGATTAGGTCAGTAATAACCTGGAATTAACAATCATATCGAGAAGGCGTTAACCATATCATGATAAATTGGGCCAAAATTGTCACAGAAAACTGATCTTCCATCCAAAGAAGGGACTGAACATCTAAGAAGCTTGATTGGACCGAATGACAGTTTTAGGTGTATTAGAACTGATTACTGTGACAAAACACTCTCCATTTAGAGAGATTTTGAGGGCAAATAAAAGATTAAAGAAATTATGTTTGGAAATATGTTTATTCATGTTTCCAGCCCTTGGTGACCCGAAAGATATGAAAATAATTTTTTCCAGTGACGCTTCCCATGTCACTCTACTAGGTGGGTATCCAAGCACAGATGGGTTTATAATATTCTTTCCACATCAAATTGGAAAATGTTGACCCTTGGCCAGGGAAGCCAAGAAAATAGAAAGGTTGGTGAAAAGTACCCTAGCTGCAGAAATGCGGGCTTGAGCAGAAGGGATAGATATGGTCCTTCACTTTTCAAACATTTTGAAGCAAATTCCAGACAAAGGGAAAGAGAAAGGTTTACCCATTGAATGGCATGTGGGTAACCGTTCCTTGTGGGATAATGTACATCTGACCAAGGGCTTGACTGAGAAAAATTTAAGGCTTGACTTTACAAGTATAAACTAAACGTTAGAAAGAAAATAGACCTGTTAAGATACATGAGTCAATCCAAGTCAGCGTTTATTGAATGCTTTACAAAAAGGAATATTAGCTCGAAGAAATTGTTAGAGATCCTAAAAGAGGGATATACTTTTTCATGATGGGTTATATGTAGAGATGGAAAATCAGTTTTTTCTCTGATTGGTTTTGTAATTGCTTGAGTGTGTTTTAAAGTTTTTGTTTAAGAAAGGAAGGGGAATCTGTAAATGGTCTGTTAATTAGATTAAGATACAAAGCTGACAGGCTATGTTTAATTACTTAGACTACTCATGAAGGGACACTGGTCACTTTAACCCCATCCCCGGAGTTTGTCACAAAAACCCAAAAGATGCTCATCGACTTCTTCTGGGACAAAAAGCTGCACTGGGTCGCTGCTGAGGTTCGGAGATTCCTGCTTAGGGAGGGTGGTCAGGTGTTGGTGTGCATTCGCACCCAGGTGGTGACCTTCCACCTTCAGACCCTACAACAATACCTTCACGTAAAGCCCTCTCCTAGATGGTGTGCCCTGGCGATGTATTTTTTCACCAGCTGCACGGCCTGAATTATGACGTGCCGCTCCCGTTCATCAACCTGATTCGTGGCTCCTTGCAGGTGTTGCCCATATTTTGCCAGGACCTGATCAAAGCCTGGATCATGGTCACCTGGTGCCGCAGCTCTCACCCATCAGGGAACCACTGCTCAGGAATCCGCAGCTCCACCAATAGCACTTCAGGTGGCTGGCGGAGGGGAGGGCTGTGGTTGCCGGGGTGACCAGAATCAGGGGCGTGCTGGGGTGTGGAGGTCTGGGCTTGATGACCCCAATTAAACCGGCTCTTTGTGCGTCAGTGAGTGTCCAGCTCACGTCCAATGTCGTCCAACACCTTAAAACGGTGGTGCCCGGCCACGACGGTACACGTGGTTTAGAGGCGGTTCTGGTTTGCGGTGGGCACCGGTCTGACTGTAGCCCTGCTCGGACGGAATTCCATGTTGGACCCAAGCCATGGAACCTTCCTTGGGAGCTGGAGCCCAACCACTTGACCTGAGCTGTGGAAATTCTTTCCGTGCCCTTTCGGTGCAGAGGGGTTTCCTGTTTGGGCTGCTCCTGCACACCCTTCACCTCCTTACCCTCACCCGCTGTCCAGACCCGCCTTGACATGCCCTTTTCCCATCTGGCAACGGAGATACCCAGTGGGGAGGTCTATACGCATGAGTCCTCCCCCTTACCATCAGGGACCTGGGCTGGAGGGTGCTGCATGTAGCAGTCAGAAAGAACCGTAGGTTGCGTTGGTTCATGGACTCCCAAGATTCCTGTGTTTTTGCTGCCTTCTGGAGTCCGTGGACCACGTGTATATTAAGAGCATTAAAATACACCCCTTTTTTAGCTTTCTTAAGGACATTTACTTAATTTCTGGTTGCACTTCAGCCCCACACTCCTGATCTTTGGGCACCCGGTGCAGAGCGGGCGGTGAGGGAGGAGGACCTCCTTGTGGGCCTGTTCCTGAGCCTGGCCAAATTGGCCATTACCAGGTCCAGGCAGCAGGCAGCTGAGGGGGTCCCCTGGCCCAGCTGTCTGCCCCTTTCCCACGGCTGTGTTCACACTTAGAGAGGGAGCATGTGGTGTCTGCCAGCACGATTGAGGCCTTCTGTAACTGGTGGGCACTGTGGGGGCTGGGGTGCATTGCTGACCCCCAAAACAACATTTTGATTTAAAGTTTAGTAAGTTCCCTTTTCCGATTTTGTTTTTGTTTGTTGGTCCTTTAAGGGACTGCCCCCATTAATTTGTTAATTTGATAGTTTGTCCTTTTGTTAGTTTGTTGATTCAATGCCATTTGTTTTTCGAAAAAGAGTATAAAGGGAGACTGGGTGGGACACTGGGTTAATACATAGGAGACAGACATATGTAATGCCACATTCTGTAAATGAACAGACTATCAAGAATTTGCATCTAGTTTCATATTTCAGCTCTGGCTTAGCATCCATTTATCACTACGGGGAGAAGGCTGGGCAGTGACTAGGTAAATTGCTCCTATGAAGAGGCAATGCAGACACGATGGGCCAAATGGCCTTTCTGTGCTATTAACAATTCTGTGGTACTGAAATTTGTGCTTTAAATTTAAAACCACGACCTGACTCAGGGCCACATCAGACATCCAGTACCTGAGAAATGATTGTCACGGTGAGTTTGTACATCACCGCCCATCATTTCTAGCTCACTACACATTGTTTCCATCAGCAGGAGGCCTGAACATTAACACCAAAGAGATTCAATATGTGGACTGAAGTTCCAGATAACGTAATAGAGACAAAAGCCTTGCAAACATTTCAGAAGCAATTTGCTGTTGCAATGGGAGGATATTAAATTGTGCTGGAATGGATCAAATTGTCAGAATGACCTCCCTTATCTGTAATTATCTTGATATTGAATTTTTTTATATTGTACATTCATGAGATGTGGGCATCACTGGCGAGACTAACATTTATTGCCCATCCCTAATTGCCCTTGAGAAGGTGGTGGTGAGCTGCCTTCTTGAACCGCTGCAGTCTATACAGCTTAGGTACGCCCATAGTGCTGTTAGAAAGGGATTTCCAGTGTTTGGTCTCAGCGACAGTGAAGAAACGGCGATGTATTTCCAAGTCAGGATGTTGAAAGACTTGGAGGGGAATTTCCAGGTGGTGGTGTTCCCATCACCCGCTGCCCTTGACCTTCTAGATGGTAGTGGTCATGGGTTTGGAAGGTGTTGTCGAAGGAGCCTTGGTGAATTACTGCAGTGCATCTTGTAGAAGCTATTTAAAGACACATCCGAACAATAGTTTTTCACCAACCAATGAATCACGCTTTTCTTGTGATGTTGCTCTTCATTTTTTTCTTCAATCCTATCAGCCTAGAACTGAAGCTGAAACAGCCTCTCTCCCGGGTAAATGTAGGTGTCTCCTGTACCTTCTCCAACCAGGGTCGCTCTCTGCCTCTCTCCTGGGTAAATGTAGGCCCCGAGCTGCTCTCTCTTTACATCCTCACTGTCTCCTGTATGTTCTCCAACCAGATTCGCTCTCTGCCTCTCTCTCGGGTAAATGTAGGCCCTGAGCTGCGCTCTCTTTATATCCTCACTGTCTCCTGTACGTTCTCCAACCAGATTCGCTCTCTGCCTCTCTCCCGGGTAAATGTAGGCCCCGAGCTGCTCTCTCTTTATATCCTCACTGTCTCCTGTACGTTCTCCAACCAGATTCGCTCTCTGCCTCTCTCCCGGGTAAATGTAGGCCCCGAGCTGTTCTCTCTTTATATCCTCACTGTCTCCTGTATGTTCTCCAACCAGTTTCTCTCTCTGCCTCTCTCCCGAGTAAAATGAGATCCTTTAAAGTGGGGGATTTTTTTGGTGAATGTTTTTCAGATTGACAGCGGGATCTCGGTTATCTATGAGAAAATGAGTTGGAGTCAGACTGGGTTTGAATAAAATGAGTATATGCAACAGAGCGTGTTTTTAAACTGATTTTTCACAGACTCCGGGTTACTGCCCCAGCAGGATAAGACGTTGTTATCTGGGTGGACAAGGAAATCCATTTGTCATTTAAAATGGAAACATGGTTTTGTGGGCACACACTGGACACGTGGTCATGTCAACAAAATAAAACAAAAAGCTAAACAACTGTGTGTGAGACTAATTACGGGAAACTCGATTATTGACCCATTTCCATATCTATTGGGGTTCCCAGTCTCACAGCAGATGATTGAGGTTCTAGTATTGTTTATTTCGAGAGAGAGGGAGATGGAGAGGAGATTATTAGGGTCTCTCTCTCTCCCTCTCTCTCTGCACTGATTAGATCAATTCCTATTGCTTGATTACAGTTTATGTTTTAGAGCTCCTCATGTGTGGCTCTGATTGCTCAGTGGTTAAATGCACCGACTGGTGTGATACTGAGACACACAGAGCAGGGAGGGCCCCAGCCTGTACTGAGTTCACTGGTCTCAAACAGAACAGTGCTGGGGATATGACAGTTGTCACAGAGTAGCCTGGGTGATAGATTTCTATTACACATTATTACACGCTACTTACAGCTCAGAAACTGCTCATTCAATCCAGCCCATCTATGTTGATGTTTAATTTCTACAGAAGCCTCCTCTAACCTCTGCTCATCTCACCCCATCAACATATCCCTCACATGTTTATCTAGTTTCTCCTGAAATGTTTCTGTACTAGTACTCAAGTACTCCATGTGGCAACGAGTTCCACAATCTAACCACTTTCTGGGTAAATGTTAGGAAATAGAAATGATTTCATTTAGTCATTTGGTACTTATGGGTGTTAGGAATGAGTTTTAGCTTTAAAGTTTAAGTTCAATTTATATTTCTGTATCTGTGTGTTAAGAAAAGTCAAATTGAGTTTCAATTTCACTTTAAAAGGTGCCTGCATTTCTAATCAGGTTTTTACGACTGTTGCAACTTGGTTAAACAAACAGGAGTGGAAAAAAAAACAGGGCTGTTGCCTAGCAACAAGGGTCCAGAGAGGCAGGTCTCTCCCACAGACACACACACAGAAAAGCTAGAAACTGCAGTTTGACTTATAAGCTGTTTTGAGTTTAGTTTTGAAGACAGCTGCCAGGCAGAAGCAGCCGTGGAGGCTCAAATAGCCAGTTCCAAGCTAAAGTTGGTTGAAAGTAGGTGCCAGGAGAGACTGGAGCAAAGGGGACAGATAGACAGTCCCAAGCTAAAGAAAAGACCACAACATCCAGGGGATTGGAGCAGGAGAAAGCCCCAAGAAGACCTTCTAGCCAAAGGGAGGACAGGAACCTGGAAAAGGTCTGGTTAAGAGAAGTTAAGAGTGAGGGGCAGATAGAAAGGCTCCAAGCCTCAGATTTAGAGACAAAAGCTGCCAAAAGCGAATTCTGGCAATGTCTGGAAGTCCATTCAGTATCTGTGATAGGGAAAGACAAGTGAATGATGTTTTAAATGTTTATCTGTTGATCAGAACCCACGAGGGGGTTTCTGTACCTGAAACACCTTTTCCATTTCAGATTTATTTCATTGGTCGGTTTTATTTTTATAATCTCATTCTCGTCAGGTCTCTGCTGAGACACCAATGAATCCTGAAATGAAGCTTTGAAATGCAAGGAATGAAGCTCGGAACTGAGATGAAGCTGTCGTGTTCAAACAAGCGACCAGCAGCAAACTATCTCCTAAACTCCTCACTACTCACATTGACAATGTTGCTGGCCCTTTTTACCCCACCCTTGGATGGGGTTTTGCCAATTGTGGGCTGCCCGCCTGCCTGTTTTGACTGTGCGACGAGGATGAAATCGCACAGGCGGCAAATGTAAAATCAGGTTCCAATGTTCCAGAGTCTGTGGAGAGGAAAGACTAGGTCAGTCTGAGCCCAGAGACTGGATTCTGGACCATTGGACGGTTTGGGGATCAGCTTTTTATCTTGTGTCTCTCCTTCCTTCATTAACTCCCTGCTTCAGTCAGTCAAACCACCCAGTCCCATCCTTCATCTCTTCACCTGTTTCCCAGTCTGTAGCTGGGATTTCTTCTGTGTTTCCATTTCTCACTCTGCACTCAGAACATGAAAACCTGAGAGTGAAATCCAGATATTGAAGGGTGACAATACTGCATTTCCACGGCGATTGGGAATTTACATTTTTCTCTCTTCAACCCCCTCACTTGAAGCTGACCCTTCCCCCAGAGTTCATGCTGAGACTCTCTTTCCACATTCCCTCTCAGTTTAATATTGACACACTCCTTCCTCACACCCTAAAGAACCAATCCGAGGATCTGCCCCTTTTCCTCTCTGCTCCTCTGTCACCCATTTCCCCACTTTCCCTTCATTTCACTTATGACTCTCTGGAACATCACCCATCTCCACCCCCACCTAGCTCACACCCAGTGCCTTATCCCTGCCACTATCATCCCCACACTTGATAACTCCAACACTTTCCTCGTTGAGGTTCCATGTTCCACCTTCAAACTGAGAGGATCACACTGGCAGAGCAGAGCAGAGGTGCTCAAAGCTGTTCCCTAATCATTATCTCTGCTCAATGTTCCTGAAATGTAATAGGATAAAAATATTGTTGGATAGTTTTCTAATATTCTTCAGGAAAATGTGTGCATCCGGCAACAGCTCCATCAGCCCTTTCTCATCACTCCCACTGTCACGTATATTAAAAATCAGGTTAATATTGTATTCCGAAAATGAGAAGATTCCTCGGGTATTCAGCACCTCAAATACACAAATTAGCTTCTTCAAGGATACGGGGAGTTTGGAAATCTTGGTTTTAAAGAGCAGAAATCACACGTGTAAAACACGCGCTGATCCGCTAACGCCAGTTTTGTGACCGCTGATCATAGTGAAAATTCCTCCCAGTGTTTCACTTTCCCTTGCAGTTCATTGTAGTGCCGATTGCAGCCAGAAGATGGTGCTGTTGAGCTGTACAAAGATCAGTCAAGTTTTACAGCGCAGTATCGCCACCTGCTGCTGGATACCTGGGACTGGCGGCAATACCAAAAACAGAAAATACTGCAACACTCGGCTGATCAGACAATTCAGGCAGGGACCTTTCTTTACAACTGAAAGAGAATTGGATCAGAAGAATAGGAGGGAAAATAAACATGAGCCTGTACTTCCCACTTCCATGTTCCTGTCACACACCGAGTCCCTATCGGGAAATTCCACACTGCCGGTCTGTACAATGTTCAAAAAAGCCCAGGTTGGGAGTGTGAAATTTCCCAGTTTGGGATCTTGATGTGTGTCAGGAGAGACAGATTCAAAAAGCTGGGCCTGTATTCCGAGTACAGAGAGGAGATTCACATTTGCTTTTAACAGAGAGGATAAGAACTCCCTCATAGTTTAATAACTGGGGACATTGGTGGATAGTTAGAACGTGAGGATGAAAGTAAAATTAGACGGTGCAACACCACCACCGCCTGGCCCAGAACGGTATTGCAGGAATAAAATCAGATTGCTAAAAAACCGTGCAGCGCCTCCACCCAGTGGCTACTGGTGATACTGCAACATCAACTTTCCCTGTTCTGTTCACCAACAAATTAAAATAATAATAAAACCAGCCAGTGCTGGAAATGTGCCCACCAGATCCAGTCTGTGGGGAGAGAAACAGAGTTGGCGTTTCTTCTTCATATGATTTCCAGCATCCGCAGTTCTCATTACAACAGGTCAAATTGTTAGATTATATAAATAGAGTTTAATGGTGCAACAACACTACTTGTCAGCAAAACAATAAACCTAAACCCGCAAACTATCTACGAATTTATTTCTAACCGAGTAATTTTTCAGAATATTTATGTTACGTAGTAAGAACAGGAGGTGGCCATTCAGGCCCTCGAATTTATTTCCATGCTCAATGAGATCACTAGGCTTCATTTACTGTCTGAAAGACGATATCAGGACTTCAGTCACTACTGTCTGATGATAGCTCTCCAGGATTCCTGTGTATCGATGTTTATGAAGGCAGCTGAATAAAAACACTTTTTTAACATCAAAATCCTATTTTGCATGGAGCAACACCGCCACCTGCGGGCTGTGATCGGGACTCCACAGATTTATTTTCCCCTGCATTATCAAATGTTGTCACCTGGTGGGGGTAGAGCACCGTCATTTTTTTGGTTTTGCGAGCCGATTCTGTTGACTGGTTTACGAGCTTTAACTAACTTTAAATAATTACTGCTTGTGCCAGTGACTGGCTCCATTAATCTGTGCAGATATTAGAGATGGGCAACAAATACTGGCTTTGCCACTGACACCCACCTGTTCTGAACTGCCACCATGTTCTGAGATTGGGTTTATCTGTCTTGGACACCAGGCGTGGGACTTGGTTCTTTGACAGGCTGTAGACATACTTTAGTTTCCGTTTAACAATTGTTTATTAGTACTACTTCCAAACAGATTACAGAGTAGGCATGTAGCTTTTAGTCATGACTCCAATCTCTATTTTGAGGGTAATTCATGACTGACTGATGTAAGTGGTGCGAACATACAAACATACAAAGGAACAAGGATCAGGAGTTGGCCATTCAGCCCCTCGAGCCTGCTTCACCATTTAATAAGATCATGGTTGATCTGATAGTAACCTAAAACCTGCATCCCAACTACCCCTGATAACTTATCACCCCTTGCCTACCAAGAATCTATCCACCTCTACCTTAAAAATATTCAAAGACTCTGCTTCCGTCGCCTTTTCAGGAAGACAGTTCCAAAAGACTCATGACCCTCTGAGTGAAAAAAAATTGCCTCATCTCTGTTTTAAATGGGATACCCCTTATTTTTAAACAGTAAGCCAAATTCTAGATTTTTCCACAAGAGGAAACATCCTCTCCACATCCATCCTGTCAAGACCCATCAGGACCTTATACGTTTCAATCAAGTCGCCTCTTACTCATCTAAACTCCTACAAGCCTAGCCTGTCTAACCTTTCCTCATAAGACAACCTGCCCATTCCAGGTATTAATCTAGTAAAACCTTCCCTGAACTGCTTCCAATGCATTTACATCCTTCCTTAAATAAGGTGCCAATACTGTACACAGTACTCCAGATGTGGTCTCCCTAGTGCCCTGTAAAACCGAAGCATTACCTCCCTACTTTTGTATTCAATTCCCCTCACAATAAAAGATAACATTCCATTAGCTTTCCTGATTACTTGCTGTACTTGCATACTAGCCTTCTGTGATTCAGGCACTAGGACACTCAGATCTCTTTGCAACTCAGAGCTCTGCAATCTCTCACCATTTAGATAATATAATTCCCTTTTATTCTTTATGCCAAAATGGACCAATTATACATTTTCCCACATTATACTCCATTTGCCAGATCATTGCCCACTCACTCAATCTATCTATATCTTTTTGTAGCTTCCTTATGTCTTCTTCACAACTTACTTTCCTGCCTACTTTTGTGTCATCAGCAAATTTGGAAACCATCCCTTCATCCAAATCATTTATATAAATTAATCCCAGCACTGATCCCTGTGGCACACCACTCATTACATCTTGCCAACCTTAAAAAGACCTATTTATGCATATCTGTGTTTTCCAGTTAGTCAGCCAATCGTCTATCCATGTCAATATGTTACTTCCTATACCATGAGCTTTCATTTTCTGCAATAACCTTTGACGTGGTACTTTATCAAATGCCTTCTGGAAATCTAAGTACAGAATATCCACCGATTCCCCTTTATCCACAGCATGTGTGACTCCCCCAAAGAACTCCAATAAGCTGGTTAAACACGATTTCCCTTTCACAAAACCATGTTGACTCTGCCTGATGACCTTGAGCTTATCCAAGTGCCCTGCTATGACGTTTTTAATAATAGCTTCTAGCATTTGCCATACGACAAATGTTAAGCTAACTAGCCTGTAGTTTCCCGCTGTCTCCCTCCTTTTTTGAATAATACATTTGCTATCTTCCAATCTAATGGGACCTTCCCCGAACCTAGGGAGTTTTGGAAAATTAAAACCAGTGTGTCAACTATCTCACTAGACACTTATTTTAAGACCCTAGGATGAAGTCCATCAGGACACAGGCTCTTGTCAGCCCACAGCCCCAACAATTTACTCAGTACCACTTCTCCGGTGAGTGTAATTTTCCTGAGTTCCTCCCCCACTTCCATTTCTGATTTATAGCTGCTTCTGGGATGTTACTTGTATCCTCTATAGTAAAAACTGATGCAAAATGCCTGTTCAATTCATCTGCCATCTCCTTGTTTTCCATTACCAATTCTCCAGACTCACTTTCTATCGGACCAACACTCACTTTGTTAACTCTTTTCTTTCTAAATATTTATAAAAACTTTTGCTATCTGTTTTTATATTTCTGGCTAGCTTTGTCTTATACTTTAATTTTTCCCTCCTTATTCGTTTATTAGTCATTCTTTGCTGTTCCTTATATTCTGTCCAATCTTCTGACCTGCCACTTGTCTTTGTGGAAATGTTTGCTTTTCCTTTAAGTTTGATACTATTTTTAAACTTTCTAGTTAACCACAGATGGTGTGTCCGTCCCTTGGCCTTTCCCATACTTGTTGGAATGTATCTATTCGGTGTATTCTGAAACATCCCCTTAAATATTAGCCACTGCACATCTGTTGACCTATCCCTTAACCTAATTTGCCAATTCACTTTGGCCAACTCAGAGTTCATGCCTTCATAATTGCCTTTATTTAAGTTTAAAAACTTCTTCTCAGACCTACTCCTCTCTCCCTCAAACTGAATTTAAAATTCAAATATATCATCATCACCTATGTCATATATTAGCATATCCCATCTGTTGACTCAATAAACTACACATTAACCCTTTATGCTACACATCGCCCCAGGTATGCTATCCTACTTTTTAACAAAAATATAAAACTATTCTTAAACTATTTACATTTCATTTATGTAACTCCTTTTTTTACAATTACAGATTCTACTCCAACTCACAGTATGGAGTCCTCCCATGCCCACCAGCATTTAATGGCATGTGGGGGGTGGTAGAATTCGGCAGGAGGACCAAAAAATGGTTCCACACTGGTGTAAAATGACGTGGGATCTTACTCTCCAACCCGCCAAGGTGGATCACAATTCTCTCCAGAGGCCAGTGTGAAACCAATTTGCATCCAGTTAATGGGCGGCGGATAAAGGATCAACCAGAATAACCCCACCAAATTGTACAGGACGCCAGCGGGAAATCACACCAGCCCAGAACACATCTCGACCAACGTGGCATACGAACGTTGCAACTTATGTTAAGACGACTTTGGACAACCGCGGAGATGAGGAGAAGATGGAGTCCGAGGGTTTCCTTCTCCACTATGGAGTACCATTTCTGATACTTGTTTAGTTTTTTGGAGAAGTACCTGATTGGTTTCTCTATCCCCGATTAGTCTTCCTGGAGGAGGACAGCCTCTACCCCGATGCCACTCACATCGATGGCTTCTTTAAATGCTGGGTTAAAGTTCACCGCTGCAAGCGCAGGCTCACCTATTAAAATGGCTTTCCGCTTTTCGAAAGCTGCCTGGCATTTCTCAGTCCATACTACCTTTGCTTTTTTCTGTGGTCGGCCTGTCAGCTGGGCGGCTACTGTGCTGAAGTTTGGGTCGAACTTGCGGTAGAACCTACACATCCCCCAGAACCTCATGATTTCCCGTTTTGTTGTGGGAATGGGGAACCGGGCTACTGCTTGTACCTTTGCAGCTCTGGGCAGTACTTGTCCTTGAAGATAGGTCACCTGAGCCTTAGTGAACTCACTTTGTGAGATTGACCACTTGGTCAGCTGCCTGTACTTTTTGGATGAGGACTTCCAGTTGCTCTAAATGAGTTTCCCAGGTGTCACTGTACACTAGGAAGTCATCTTGGTTACTATGCAATTGGATAAGCCGCCACTACCTGGTTCATCAGCCTTTGAAAGGTGACTGGGCAATTTCAGAGTCCAAATGGCCCCACACTGGTGTAACCCATCCAGAGTTACAAAGACGGAGATTTCCTTCACGCGGGCAGCCAAGGGAACCTGCCAGTATCGCTTGAGTAAACCTATCTTTGTAATGTAGGCTGCTTTACCAACCCTATCTGTGCTGTTTCCAGCCGGGGTATCGGGTGGGAGTCGGCTCTGGTCACTGCATTAACCCTTCGGTAGTCAATGCAGAACCTTGTGCAGCCGTCCGGCCTGGGCACCAGCACAACAGGGAGCTCCAGCTACTGCTGCTGGGCTCTATTAGTTAGTGCTCCAGCATATAGTTAACCTCCTCCTGAACTGGGCCAGCTTTCCTGGGCTGAGACGATAGGGATGTTACCTTATGGGAGGGACCTCTCTCACATCCACATCATGTCGAGCTAGTGTGGTGCAGCCTGGCTTGTCTCTGCATAAGCCTTTAAATGCAGTGAGCAGTCTCATCAAGTCTGCTCGCTCTTCTGTGCTTAGGTGGGTGAATAAGGAGTTTCGTTCACTAGTATCTCTGTGTTGGTTAGTCGGGCAGTAGGGGGTTCAATGTGGATCTCACCCACGTCTCATACCCAGGTTCCCCATAACTTCCTGGAAGATTTGGATATGAAATTTGAGCCCTGATCTGACTGGATCTCGGTGGGCAGACCATACCCGGTAAAGAATTGGGTTAATTCCCCCAGCCACTGTTTTAGCAGATATGGTCCTCAGGGGAACAGCCTCTGGGAAGCGGGCAGCCATGCCCATGGTGGTATGGATACACTGGTAGCTCCCTTTTGTTTAGGGTAGAGGCCTTACATAGAACACTAACACCTTGCTGAATGGTTCCCCAAAAGCCGGAACGGGAATCCGAGGTACAGCTCTTATTGGAGTATGGGGTTTTCCCACAACCTGGCAGGTGTTGCAGGTTCTGCAAAACCGTACTACATCCCTGTGGAGAGCAAGCCAGTGGAAATGCTGGTAGCTGCGGGCTTGGGTTTTGCGTTTACCGACATGCCCAGCCATCGGAATTTCATGAGCTCACCCTAATATTACCCCACGGCACCTCAGCGGCACCACTACCTGGTGGATCACTGTCTGCTCCTCATTTGTAGCTCTGTGAGAAGGTCTCCATTTCCTCATCAGCACCTCATTTTTAAAATTCATTTCACATTCATGTGGGCATTGCTGGCTAGGCCAGCATTTATTGCCCATCCCTAATTGCCCTTGTTCAGAGGACATTTAAGAGTCAACCACATTGCTGTGGATCTGGAGTCATATGTAGGCCAGACCAGGTAAGGACAGCAGATTTCCTTCCCTAAAGAGCACTTGTGAACCAGATGAGTTTTTACAACAATTGACAATGGTTTCATGATCATCTTTAGGCTTTTAATTCCAGATTTTAAAAAATTGAATTCAAATTCCACCATCTTACATGGTGGGATTTAAACCCGGGTCCCCAGAGCATTACCCTGGGTCTCTGGATTATAAATTCAGCAACAATACCACAACGCCATTGCCTCCCCACTCAGGGACAGTTTCTGCCTCAGCTTCAGTGTAGGCAGTCTGAGCTCATGTTTTTAACAGTGTTTTGGTTTGCTGAGCTACAACTAAGGAAGACCTAGTTATTACCTCCTTAGGATCTTCCAGACTCCCAAAAAAGTCACAGATAACCAGACCGTCGGCTCTTCTGCCTGCAGTGCCACTTCAACCTCCACTGACAGAGCTTGTCTGGCCGTAGACCGCATTACCACACAGTCAGGCAAAACGACAGGCACTTTCTCCTGCACCTGTTCTGACTCCTTTACCTCAGTGGGCTTCTCTGAGACAACTGGGGATGCAATCACTTTTGATCCCGCCACGTCATTGCCGAGAAGCAGGTCAACCCTGTTCACAGGCAGACTGGAGACGACTCCCATGGTCACTGGTCCTGACACAAGGTCACAATCCAGATGCACCCGGTATAAGGGGGGATGGGATTGTTGTTGTTAGAGGTCAGTCAACTCAGTGTGAACAGCTGTGTGTGTGTGTGTGTGTGTGTCTGTCTGTGTGCGCACAGGTCTGTCTCTATGTGTGTGTGTGTGTCTGTGTGTGTATGTGTGTGTGTCTGTATGTGTGCGTCTGTGTGTGTCTGTGCATGTGTCTGCCTGCGTGTGTCTGCCTGCGTGTGTCTGTCTGCGTGCGTCTGTCTGTGTGCGCGCGCGTGTCTGTCTCTATGTGTGTGCGTGTCTGTCTGTGTGTGTGTCTGTATCTATCTGCCTGTATGTGTCTGTCTGTGTGCGCATGTGTGTGCGCGTGTCTGTCTCTATGTGTCTGTGTCTGTCTGTCTGTGTGTGTGTTAATCTGTCTGTGCGTGTGTCCCGATGATTCACATCATGGTTTTATTATTTCTCTCAGATTTAGTAGTTAATAAATTTGCTCTTTCTTAGACTCAAGAAAACCTTGTTTGATTGGTTCTTTATTGCTCACAGCTTAAATAGTTAAATACATTCTGATTTGGAAAACCTTTGTTGTAATCAACTGAGGGGGTTGGATAGAGGGAAGCCAGTCCACTCCCTCTCACCTGGCTGGAACAAAATTGGGGCCTCATCCAGGAATTTGTTCCCACAGACTGAGGAAAGAATTGGAGTGGGGAAAGTAAACTGTTCCTTCAAAAGCAATTTTAAAACTGAAAAATGTTTTCTTGGGTCTGTCATACTAAAGTGTTAAAATGTCCACATTCAATGTCAATGCTTTCATAGAACAGGATGAAATAACTGGAGAAAAGTTAAGTGCAATGTCCTTGGAAGAATTAAAAGGTGTAGTTAGGCACTTAGAGCTGGAGTTCTGCCCAAAAGCTAGAAAAAAAGGACAATTTGAAATGGGTGGCAAAACACTTAGAGGAGGAAATTGAAGAGACTGAAAGACATAAATTAGCAGCAGAGAAATTAAGATTGGAACAGCCGAAATTGGAACTGGACTTTCAGGAAAGGGAAAAAGAGAGAGAGAGAGGGGCAGGGATGGAAGGAGGAGAGATAATGCCAGGAAAGAGAAAAGGAAAGGGAGTTTAAATTAATCTAGCTCGGCTGAGACGAAAGGATTCCACTGTGCCCAGTGAAGACCTGCCTGATAAGGGAACCATGCCGAGCTCATAATTAGGAGCTGAGGTTTTCAAGTTTGCCCATTTAATCCCTAGAATTGATGAAGAGGAGGTGGAAGCTTTCTTTATCTCTTTCAAAAGGTTAGCACGGTAGTTCAAGTGGCCAGACCAACACTGGTCCCTGCTGTTACAGAGTAAGCTGACAGGAAAAGCCCACAAGATTTACTCCCTCGTGCCTGAGGAAAGTGCAACGAGCTGTAAGACAGCAAAAAAGGGCTATTTTAAGTGTGTACCAGTTAGTGCTAGGGGAATACCGTCAGAAAATCCACACCCTCAGTAAACGGTCTGATTAGGTGTCCCTGGAATTTGAATGGCTTTAGCAGCTTTTGACCGGTGGGTACGGGAACTTAAAACTGAGGCCACCTATGAAAACCTTCATGAAATAATTCCCCTTGAGGAGTTCAAAACGTCTATGCCCTTCCTGATAAGAACTCACATAGAGAAACAGAGAGTAACAGGGGCCAGACAGGCAGCAACCCTAGCTGATGAGTATGAGCTTGTCCAGAAATCCTCATTCCAAAGGAAACCCTTCCCTCAGAACTCACAACCATCTGAGAAGGATAGGAGGTGGGAGAGTGATAGGAAAGTTTGGGTCAAAGATGGACAAAAGAGCTGACCTCCCGAGGTGAGGTGAGAGTGACTGCCCTTGACATCAAGGCCACATTTGACCGAGTGCTGCAGCAAGGAGCCCTAGCAAAACTAGAGTCAATGGGATTGAAGGGGAAAACTCTCTGCCAGTTGGAGACATACCGAGTACAAAGGAAGATGGTTGTGGTTGTTGGAGGTCAGTCATTTCAGCTCCAGAACATCATTGCAGGAGTTCTCCAGGGTAGCATCCTCGGCCCAACCATCTTCAGCTGCTTCATCAATGACCTTCCTTTCATCATAAGGTCAGAGGTGGGGATGTTCATTGATGATTGCACAATATTCAGCACCAATCTCAACTCCTCAGATACTGAAGCAGTCCATGCTCAAATGCAGCAAGACCTGGACAATATCCAAGCTCGGTCTGATAAGTGGCAAGTAACATTTGCACCACACAAGTGCCAGGCAATGACCATCTCCAACAAGAGAGAATCTATTCATTGCCCCTTGGCATTCAATGGCATTACCATCGCTGAATCTCCCACTGTCAACATCCTGGAGGTTACCATTGACCAGAAACTGAACTGGACGAACAATATAAACACTGTGGCTACAAGAGCAGGTCAGGGGCTAGGAATCCTGCAGTAACTCAACTCTTGACTCCTCAAAGCCTGTCCACAAGTCAGGAGTGTGGTGGAATACTCTCCACTTGCCTGGATGAGTGCACCTTCAACAGCACTCAAGAAGCTTGACACCATCCAGAGCAAAGCAGCTCACTTGATTGGCACCCCATTCACAAACACTCACTCCCTTCACCACCAATGCACAGTAACAGCAGTGTATGCCCTCTAGAAGATGCACTGCAGGAACTCACCAAGGCTCCTTAGACAGCACTTTCCAAACCCATCACACCTACCATCTAGAAGGACAGGGTCAGCAGATAGATGGGAACACCATCAACTGGACGTCGCTCTCCAAGCCACTTACCATCCTGACTTGGAAATATATCACCATTGTCCATCTTTTGATTGTCCTTGAGAAGAAGATTTTAAAATGTTGCTAGGATTTGGGTTGGCTAATTTCTTGGTTGTGGTCACATGTAGAAACTGTTGCAATTATTACTAGATCTCAGTTCGGTGGTAGGTTTCTGGTAGAGTTAGGCTCTCAAACCAGGCAACACACTTATTCCATAAAGAGCGAGGGAGGCAAAGAGAGAAGCCCTCAGCCCGTTTTCTCTATCGAAGACTTTCTTGACATTGCCTTTGTCACTTGTAATCTCTCTCTATTGCTTGGGCAGCCTTGGCTTGAAATTCTTCACCTATTGTGTATTTCCAATTGGTTTTGTGTGGGTCTGTTTGTGACAGCCATTGTTTCAATATCCAGTACTTTGCATTTTTAATATCTCTTCCTCAGACAGTTATGAGTTTCGATGAGTGTCTAGATTATAGGGAGTGACTCTCTGTTCACACTTCCCCGAGGGTGATGTGTTTGTTTCTCACCTTCACTTTATAATGTGGTTTTGCATTTTTAAGCAATTTGCCCTGTTTCTGTTCAAATTGCCAAATTGCCTGTCAGTTGAAAGATGAAAAATCATATTTTCAAAAATACAATACCTCAGTATAGTTGATGATTTACTCATCTATGACGAGAGATTTCACGAGTTCTAAGACTCTACATACTGCAACATTTGCACCAAGGATATTTGGGCATCACAAAATGTTGAGCCAGAGCAAAGAATTTTGTTTGGTGACCAGATTTCTGATGGTCATTGGAGGAGACGATGTCAAGCCATATAACTTGTGCTATTAATCTTCAGGAAACAAGAGAATCATTAATGTCATCTTCCTTTCTATTACAACCATGGGAATATTTTGGGATAGACCTTTTTGAACAGAAGCAAGATGCCCTTGATCATTGTACACTACTACTCCAGGTAGATAGAAGTCAAGCAACTGCAGGGCCACACGCGTTTAGCAATAATTACATCAATGAAGGGGATAGTTGAACACATGAAATCCCAGACATTGCAATCTCAGACAATAGACCACAGTTCACCAATGAATACTTTAAAGAGTTGATGCCATCATATGGATTTGCCCATACTACCAGCTCATTGAGATACCCTCAGGCCAACGGTGAAGCTGAAAGAGTGCATACAGTGAAAGCATTGCTGAAGAAGAATGGAAACATCCAACTTGCACTTCTGAGCTATCGTTCAACTATCGTTCAATGGTCTAGCACCATGTGAACTCCTCATGAGAAGAAGACTGAGAACTCAACTCCCCACCCTCACACACATACTCAAGCCATGAGTACAAGCTGATGACAAAATGAGAGAGAAAGAAGACGAATATCATTCCAGCCAGACGTGGAACTATGACAAGCTCCACAAAGCACACACTGCCAGTTTGGATCCAAGACCAAGTTCACTATGACAAGTGGTTGAACAAACACCACATTCACAGTCTAACCCCATCCAAACAGACAACAGTACAGTGATCAGGAAGAGAAATGCACTGGTTGCCACACAGAAGAAGCCTCCTACTCTGTGGAAGCAGTTAGCTACCCAATCGAACAGGCCAGAGATGCTGCATTCATCCACCAATCCAGATGTCAACCTGGCTGGTGAACCTGAGCCATCTACCAATTTTCCACCCACCCAGCAAGGCTCAAACCCCCAATCCCCTCCAAAGGAGAAGAGGACTCCTTCCAGTAGACTTATGAAACCATCACAGTGGTTCTCCTCATCAAAAAGGAATGGGGAAAAGTGGAGGACCTAAGAGAGTGAAAGAAGGTTAAGGACTGCAACACACCAGGGTTAAAGTCATGGTTTGTTTGATCTTCACAATAGAGAAATGGGAATCAGTGACTTGGTGGGAGATGTCCTATATGGGGTTAATTCTAACTGTGTAATATGCTAATGAGAGACAGTGTACATCATTGCAGGAAGTGATGCAATGTCACACGATCTCTCTCATACAACCTCATGGTAAGATGTGGCCCACCATTAGATGTGTTCCAATAAAGTTAGTGTTTTCCTTATCTCAGCAGACTCTGGGACTATTCTTTATTAGCCTAACAATACCACGAATATTATAAAAAGGACTGGAAGACCATCAGTTATCCAACTTCCCTTTCCTCCATCCAAAATCCATATGGAGAGCAGCAGGACCAGACAGGGAGAATTTGACACAAGCTAAAGGGCTTCTGCAGGAACATGAGAAGAGTGCGTCCTGCTGCTCTGAATTTTCCCAATTCTCACAATAACCACTAATTGGGTGGCAATCTCATTTTTCCTTTTCACTGATACACCAATTAGCCATAGCATAGTCAAATCCCTTCATTCACATTCTGGTCTATGTTAACTGTTTGTTGAACTGTGACACTCTCTCTGCACTCGACCCGGATCTCAATACAGTCAGCATTTGGAGGGATGAGCTGTGTAACAAGTAGATCCCTTAACTGAAAATGGGAAATGACTGCAGTTGGTTACCACACTGTGGGTCATGTACACACTCAATGGATTAGGTAGAATATTCAGCACAAAAACAGGCCATTTGGCCCAACCAACCGGTGTCGATGTTTATGCTCCGCTTGGTCCTCTTCCTATCTTCCCTCATCTAAATCTATCATTGTAACTCTCAATTCCGTTCTCCCTCATGTACTTGTCTAGCTTCCCCTTAAATACATCTTTACTATTTGCTTCACCCATTCCCTGTGACTCCCACATTCTCACCATCTCTGGGTAAAGAGATTTCTTCTGAGTCTCGTATTGGATTTCTTGGTGACTATTTTATATTGCTGCCCTCGAGTTTAGCTTTTCCCCACAAGTGGAAACATTGGGCTGATTTTTTTTCAGAAGGGAGTCACGTTCCGCTGCTGGAGCCTAAAGCTGGAGATGACCTCGTTGTGACAGAGAGTGGGACCCTGGAGCAAGATTTTACCGGGGGCGGCCAATTAAGAGGCTGCAATCAGGGCTACTGGACAATTGAGGATTGTAGGCCGCCTCCTGAGCTGCCAGCCCAAACACAAGGTCGGCAGCTCAGCAGCTTCACCAGCACCACCGCTAATGATGGTGAGGGTGCCTCAATGCCAAGGCACCCTTGAAAGCCTGGGAAGTTAATATTGAACAGTTGGTGGGGGTGGGGCGATGGTGAATATTGCGGCCACAACGCCGTTGATGCAGGTCAACTTTCTTCTGGGGTCCATCCTTTGCTACAGAGCAGCAACAAAGGAAGGCCAACCCCAAGAACCCACTGGGAGGCTGCCACATGGCAGCGGGCCCTATCAACACTGGGAAAATGGCTGCAGGACAGGGTGGCCCTCAATTAGCCACCTGGCAGGTGGCAGTGCCACTTCGGTTCTCACCATTGGTAATAAGCTGTGACATTGCCAGCGAAGCCCACACCCGGTAATAGATTTAAAAAACAACGTTGGGATCCCCTTGTGATGCCTCCCACCGCCATATGGTCAGAGCTTCCCTCCTCTCAGCCCATCACAACAGGGCTGAGAAAATTCAGCCCATTCTCTCTGTATCCACTCCAGCAAAACCTTTCAGAATTTTAAAAACCTCTATTCCCTTTTCCCAAACTGAGAGATCCAGCCTGTTGTTCTTTTCCTAAGAGGTAGAACATCGCAGTTTAAAATGTTACATTGAAACATTGAAGTACATTCCCCACCCCCGCCCCTGCCCACGTCTCTCCCTCTGCTCCGTGTCTAAACCTTCTCCTTAAATGCAAACATACATGTTTTAGTTGTTGGTTGAATTCCTGCCATTTGATTTCTGTAGAAGTTCACTTTCGCCCCCAATCCCCTCTCAGTTCCGGATGTAGATCCGGATTTTGAACACATGAGCTCCCCTGCACTGGGTGAGATGCTGAGCGGCTGGAATGTGAACTCACGGTGAACTCAGAACTCCACTGGTCACCCTGCAGTCAGAGATAGGATCCCAACTTCACAGGAGCTGCTGGAGCTCGTCTGCTGGACATCAGGAACCGACTATCTTTAAGGCAATCGGGGAAGTCACCTCGATTAGTTTTACAGAACAAAACGGGAAAAATGTTTAATTGCAGAATTGGGCTAATAATTTAAGCGTGGTGCCTCAGGACGGGCCAGCAATACCTTCTTTATGTTGTCCACCTCCAGCCTTGAGCACAGCAGCACATTTGGTCAATCCCTAAAGCCGATGGAGAGGCAGTGATGGGGAGGGGAAGGAGTAGATGGAGAGGGGGAGGGGCAGTGATGGCGAGGGGGAAGGGGTGGTGATAGGGAGAGGGAGGAGGCAGTGATGGGAAGGGGGAGGGTCAGTGATGAGGAGAGGGAGGGTCAGTGATGGGGAGAGGGAGGGGACAGTGATGGGGAGGGTCAGTGATGAGGAGAGGGAGGGTCAGTGATGGGGAGAGGGAGGGTCAGTGATGGGGAGGGGGAGGGGCAGTGATGGAGATGGAGGGACCAGTAATGGGGTCGGGGCTGTCAGTGATAGTAAGATTGTGCCATTCAGGTTGATGATAAGTGAAGTTGTTCCACTCTGTGCCCTGGAGTTGATGAAACATTGCTGCACTTCTCAACTGCACATTGAGATATTTCTATTGAACATCACTGGGTCAGCAGCTTATAGAGCCGGTTTTGCTTAATTCAACACTGGCTGTGTTCTGGACAGCCCCATTTTACAAAGCGGCCTCAGTCAAGTATCAGGTCTCCCACATTTACACACTGTAAAGACTCTAACATCTGTTTTAGTGATGGATCCAGGACACCTCTTTTACTATATTCACCAATATGACAGGCGGCACACTTCAGGTGTGTAATGACCACACGTTCTATACCTGCCCAAGCACACAGCACCAACCTATTGTTTGTCCCACATCTTTCCAAATCTTTCCATTCCTCTCCATCTGTATCAACAATTGGTGAACGTTTGTTGCTGAACACAATGCAGTAGATTTTACTCTTTATCCTGGATATTTCCTAATGCTGGATGGGAAAGACTAAAATCTGTCCAATTTTGGATATGATGACAGAAATGGCACGATCCACATCATCATATTGTTTACAGGATTCCTGCATCAGAACAATTTCATTCATGGTGATCATTAACACAATTTACATTATCTTACACAGTGTTTCACCAGGGGGTTTGAACACATTAGCAAGTTCAGTCTGGAGCCTAGCGCAATGGGATACCAAACCCCCTGGCCTCTGACCCAACTCAAATTGACCCCTACCTGTCTTTCTGGGTTTCCTGACCATTATCCAACCATCCCCATTCCCATCCCTTCTCCCTCCCTTCACTCTGAGTAAAACTCCAGCCCATTGTGTCTCTCATTGGGATTGAGGTTGATTTCCATTATCAGACAAAACAATCAGATTTTCCTTCTACCTCCTGTTTCTATCAGATATATTTAAGAACTATGGGGTAATTTCTGCTGTCTGATTTTCAAATCTCTCCCGCATGGAATTTTACAGCAATGAAACAGGCCAGGAGCTTATGTTCCACACGAGCCTCCTCCCACTCTACATCACCTCATCCACTCTATTCCTTTCTTCCTCATGGATTTATCCTGATTCCCCTTCAATGTATCAATACTATTCACTTCAACCACTCCCTGTGACAGTGAGTTCCACATTCTAACCTTTCTCTTGGTAAAGATGTTATTCTAAATTTCCTACTGAATTCCTTAGTGACCATCTTATGATTAAGAGGCAAATGTTGATGCTCCCCCCACGTGCTTCTATCCTATTGAATCCTTTCATTCCTTTATAAAAGCAAAATACTGTGGATGCTGGAAATCTGAAAAAAAAAACAGAAAATGCTGGAAAACCTCAGCAGGTCTGACAGCATCTGTGGAGAGTGAAAAACAATGTTAACATTTCAAGTCCGTACGACCCTCCTTCTGAGACCCCTCTACCCGCCTGCAGAAAGGTCATATGGACTCGAAACATTTACTTTGTTTTTCTCTCTCCACAGATGCTGTCAGACCTGCTGAGCTTTTCCTTTCACACCTTTCCCAGGTCGCATCTCAGCCAGTCTATTCATTCTCCTGGGAGCTGTAACCTGTTCGTTCTGGTAATTATTGTTTTGTTTTGCATTTCACCAGTTCTCCTCTCCTTTTTATGAAACCATCTTTTTATATGTGTGTGTACACAGCAATGAGAATTGGCAATTATCAGCAGTTTATAACAACGTGAGTGTAATTTCTGCTTTCTGGATGTAGACAGTCAGTCTCTGTCAACAGATTTGTGGTTTGTTTATTTTATTTATTTATTTCTGCAACACTTTGCGGAATTCAACCAGAGATTAATCCATCTCCTTCTCCTCCCCCATCCCAACACATTACCTTTCCTTCCCAGTGGAATCTTTCCTTTTCCACAGTGCAGCATTCTCCACTCACCCTAGACCAATGTCTTTTCTCCATCCAGGGTAGTGGTTTGACAATGGGCCATCACATTGAGTAGCTGCTGCTGTTATTCCTCCGCAGACCTGTTCATGTTTCCATTCACTCGACTGAGTTTCTTAAAATTTAGATTCTCTTCCTTCTCTTGTGGTTCTCTTTTCCTTCCTGTAATAGTTTCCCTAATCACTTCTTGTATTTTTTAAACTCTACTCTTTCCCTTCTCTCCCTCCCTCTGGCTTCTGTATCTTTCCCCCTCCCCTTATCGGTCACACTGATTGGTGATGTGGGTTATCAGGGCTGATACCTCCAGGGTTGACATTGTGTCTCTTTGCCATGTCACAGCCTCTTGACACCATTTTCTGGTGTATTTCTAAAGGTCTGGGTCTCACTCTACCAACACTGAGACCCGCAGGGGGCTGAGGGCCACAGGATTCCTTGTATCAGGTGAGGATTGAAGCAGGAGGCCAGGGGGCGGGGAAAGGGAAAATCAAGCGGAATGTGGACCCGGGCCCCACTCACCTCTCACCAGGTTGGACAGTCAGAGTGATCCCAGGAAGGTAAACCCCCAGGTGGGAGCAGCTTCCAGTAACCCAACCTTGAGTCATTTAAGTACACCGGAATTCCTGGGAATTCCTCCGAGTGGGATTTTCTTAAAGAAAAGGGTTTGAATAAAACACAGTGAGAAACTGTGTGATTTTAACTTTCTCCCAGCTCCAGCCTCTCTGACTCTGCATCTGAACACACAGAATCCGCGGCTCATCCTGTCTGAGGACCTGACCAGTTTGCATCTCCCACTGCAATGTAGGAATTGCACAGCCCCCTGTGTCCTGGAATCAGAGGGATTCACATCAGGGAGACATTACTGGGAGCTGGAGGTGGGGGGCAGGAGTGGTTGGGCTCTGGGAGTAACCCGAGAGTCTGGCGAGGGGAGACAGAATTGAGCCAAGATCTGAGGCGGGATACTGGATTGTGTGGCTAAATCCTCTTGATCCCTATCTTGTCAGAACCTCCCCAACGAACCCCGCCCGCCGCGGCCCGCCCCGCTCCCCTGCCCCCGCGCCTCCTGGTTTAGAACTGAATTTAAGGTAGTTTATTTATTTAAAAACAGTTTAGAGAAGATGCACCAGCTAAATAGGAAAACCACGTGACCGTTACAGGTGAGAGCTGTTTACCGATCACTGATCCCAGAGGATGATCAAACGGATGGAACAGAGGGTGTTGATCCCAATAGCTTATGGCAGCAGCATTCTGCTCTCTCACTGAAGTGTTTGGGAATTCTTCTCCTGTCTTCCTCCATCTTTCCTGGTCCATCTTCAATCTGAAGAAGGTCACTGCCTGACGAGGACTGCGCCCTGCCCCCAAGCAGTAGTGAATATATTTTATTACCAGGGGCTGGTAGTTTGCCCTATGTAAAACACTTGTTTGTAACCTCCTAACCAATGAATATAGGACAGGCACCCAAAATGTCAGGGTGGTTACTGACCCAACTCCACCACCCCCCTGTCCATCACTTTAGCTCGAGGTTATCTTTTATTTTAACTCTTCCTGAAGGTCATTTATTAGTGCTTACCAGACACTTTTAGAGGTAAGAGGGTACAAGACAGGTCCAATTGACTTAGGAATGTCAACATGAATCCTGAATCAAGAGACCTCGATATTTCTAGGGACTGTTTATGTGTTTTTCAGTGTGAAAAAGAAGTTTCTCTATGAACGTGACCTTATGCTCTACTGACCAATTCCATACGAATTCTATTCTCATTCTGAAAAGTACCATTTCTTACAGTAGGACTAACTTCATGTATATGTCCATATATACACAGATATTGACTTGACAGATGTATTTAATTTCTGTCACTGTCTCAATGAGAATATTGGAGAGACGGTGTTTTTGAACTCACTTTAATGATTGATCTTGCAACTACTAACTTGATACTTTATTCAGCACAGAAGAGCCAGAGTGTGAATGAGGCTCTGTGATTATTACATTAGAATGCAGCTTATCAGAACAGGATGCAATATATGCTCTTTGCATAGATTTTATATCATTGAATAATGTAGAGAAAAGTTTATTTTCCTTTTATTTGGCCAACTCAGATATATTAATAAATTTCATGGCCATGATATATGTTGTCATTAATCTGCACTTTGTAAGAGCTTAGGAAATAAAATTTTAAACCCCAACTATTAAAAAAATGTCTATATTTCTCAACAAGGGCCAGCAGTGGGGCTTTATTGAAACTTCCTGAACACCACGGGTGAAATAACATTTGGGGCATTGCAAACTCCTGTGTGCTGTAATGGTTTAACATCCAGAATATTGTAATGTCTATTCTATCTCCAGGGTGTTGGCAGGGAGGGGACAGGTTCAGACTGCTCAACACCCCTGAAATTTCTATGTTGTGTTTAGTGTCTCTGACCACTCCTTCTTTGGAAGGCTTGTGAATCTGATCACTTGATAGAAAACAGAAAGAACCATTCAGGACCGATCAGTTCTGTAACTTGATCAGAAGAACCCTATTCATTGGGCTTATGCTTCTAGCTATTCACTGTGATATTGAACAAAAACTTCCATTTACATAGCACCTTTGATGTAATGAAACATCCCACAGCATGTCACAGGATCATTATAAAATTAAGTACGATCCTGAGACATGTAAGGAGATATTAAATGAGATGACCAAAAGCTGGTGAAAAAGTTACATTTTCAGGAGTGTCTTAAAGGAGGTAAATGAAGTAGAGAGGTGGGGAGGTGAAGGGAGGGAAGTCCAGAGCTTGGGGCCGAGGCAACTGAAGACATGGCCACCAATAGTGCAATGATTATAATTTTGGGGATATACAAAAGGCCAGAATTAGGTGAGTGCAGATATCTCAGAGGGTTGTGGGACTGGAGATTACAGAGAAAGGGAGAGAGATGAGGCCATGGAGGGATTTGAAAACAAGAACGATAATGTTAGTAAATAGGAGCAGGAGCAGGCCATTCAGCCCCGTGAGCTTGCTCCACCATTCTATATGATCATGGTTGACCGTCTATCTCAATGCTATGATCCTGCTCTCTCCTCATACACCTTAACACCTTTAATGTCTAGAAATCTATTTATTTTGTTCTTAAATATATTCAGCAACTTAGCCTCCACAGCTCTCTCTGGTAGAGAATTCCAGAGGTTCACCATCCTCTGAGTTAAAGGATTTCTCATCATTGCAGTCCTAAGTGGCCTAGCCCATATCCTGAGACTGTGACCCCATGCTCTGGACCCATCAAACAAAGGAAACATCATCCTTTCATCCAGTCTGTCAAGCCCTGTCAGAATTTTATGTCTGCCTAAATTGCCTTGAACCTTCTTAACTCCCTCCTCACCGCTTGCATTCCCACCAAGTTTCATGTCATCGGCAAACTTGGAACTATTATCTCCCTCATCCAAATCATTGATATATATTGGGTATAGCTGGGGCCCAAGCATTGATCTCTGTTGTACTCAACTAGTCACACCTGCCACTCCAAGAAAGACCCATTTATTCCTACTCCCTGTTTCCTATCTGCTAATCAATTTTCAATCTATACCAATATATTACCCCAATCACGTGCTTTAATTTTGCACACTTACCTCTTATGTGGGACTTTCCCAAAAGGTCTCTGAAAATCCAATACACCACATCCACTGATTCTCCCTTATCTATTCTGCTTGTTACATCCTCAAAAAACTCCAGTAGGTTTGACAAATATGACTTCTCTTTCATAAATTCATGTTGACTTTGTCTAATCCAATTGATATTTTCTAAGTGTCCTGTTATCACAGCCTTTAAAGTAGACTCTATCATTTTCCCTACAACTGATGTCAGGCTAAAATTTTAAAATCAAGATGTTGCTTGACAAGGATCCAATGTAGGTCAGTGAGCACAGAGGTGATGGGTGAATGGGACTTGGTGTGAGTTAAGACATGGGCAGCAGAGTTTTGGATGACCTCAAGTTTATGGAGGGTAGAATGCGGGAGGTCAGTCAGGAATGTGTTGGAATCATTGAAGTAATGAAGGCATGAATGTGGATTTCAGCAGTAGATGAGGCGAGACAGGGTGGAGTCTGTGATATTATACAGATGGAAATAGGCAATCTTAGTGATGGGATGAATATGAGGTCAGTAACTCATCTCAAGATCATATGTGACAAAAGGTTTCCAACAAACTGACTTAATCTGAGAATGTTGCCAGAAAAGTACAAATGGAAGGAAGTGAGAGCAGTCCCACCAGCTGGAAGACAGTGGAGAGGCGTTGGAGGAGGATGGTGTGGTCAACCATGTCAAAGGCTGCAGACAGGTCCAGAAGGACAAGGAGGGAAAGTTTGTCTTTGTCACAGTCACACAGGATGTCATTTTGACTTTGATATGAGCTGTTTCTCAACTGTGGCAGAGGCAGAAACCTGATAGAAAGTTTCAAACATGGAGCTGCAGGGAATATGGGAATGGTTAGGAATGGATTTGGGAGGTGACAACATGTTCAAGGACTTTGGAAATAAAAGGGAGATGGGAGATGGGAAGTAATTTGCAAGGACTGTAAGGTCAAGTGTTGGTGTTTTTGAGGAGAGGGCTGATGATGACAGGTTTAAAGAAGAGAGAGACAAGACCTGAAGAATAGAGAACAGTGATGAAGATATGAACAGACTAGTAAACAGGGCTTGGGAAGCTGTAGTCTGACAAGAATAGATTTTTCAGTTTTATTTGCTTTCTTTCTATTGTTAGATTAATGAAAATAATCAGTTAATAAGACAGCTCTAAAACCACAGTGACCCTGGTTTGGATGTAAATTCATTATGAACATGCACTATCAATGAACACATTCTGTGGGTGAAATTGGTTTTGGGCAGTAATGGGAAATTCAGTTGGATCAGGGACTTGGAAGGATGTACGGGAACAACAGCAGTTTGTGGTGAAAATCCAGGTGGACCCTCTCACCAGTGGGATCTCACATGCAGCACACGACATTGTTGGAGAACTGTGCTCGATTATCCTCCCACTCACATCACTTAATAAAAACATCATGGGCAATGAGAGTGCAATGTTTCAATAAACTGCCTACACCATGTGAGGCTCCGCCAGTTACACACAGACTCATCAATTCAACCCTGGATCTTCACACTGCTGGTGGAATCCATCATATCCAGCACAGATGCACCTGATCATGGATAAAAAAAATACATGGGAAATCTACACAAAACAAATGGAAAGAAGCCAGGTTAACATTCCGGGTATCAGCCCTGGATCTGAACTGGGAGCTGAAAGATTAGCAAGGATCTGTGTAGGGCTGAGGGAAAAAGAGAGGGAGTGAAGAAATAAATAGATGGTGAATTGTGGAGAGAGAGTTAGCGGGTAGAGTGAGCTGTGAACGGCAGGAACCCGGGCGGCCGGGCAGGGAGCTGCTGCCTGTAATGTTGTTCCACAGGAAACTCTTTCGAGTTACCAACAGTCACAGATTGCAACTTCTTTCGAGTACAATCACAGTTCTTGGTTTTTCCAGGAGTGGGACATGAACCCACAACCCTCTGATTCAAAGGAGAGGGTGCTATGAACTGAGCCACAGCTGACACCTCTTCTACAGGCGGAAGGTGAAGCTACAGCGCCGGATTTCAGATGGGGTCCAGCTTGTAGTTTCTTCCTCCCAGGTGTGGAGGGACCGTGACCTTCACTCACTCTGAGACCTGTGGGTGTCCAACACCCAGTTTCACCGCCATCTGATCCCCCAAGGTATTTCCCCTCATAAACCGACTTTCCCCTTCACTCGAGCTGCTTTCCCACCCTGCCCATTGGCCTCAGTTCCCCAAGGGGCCGCCAGCTTCACTCACTCTGAGGTGGAACCAGAAGAAATTTCCTTGAATGTACAATTCCTGAGTCTGTTCTGTGATCAGCCTGAGTGAGATGAAGGAACTTAAATAGGAACGGACGCGTCCAGTGACAATGATGTTGTCAATAAGGGTTTCTAACCCTCACCCTGTCAGATGTGTCTCAGTTTAAACGGTGTGGAACTGTTGAGCAGAGGAACTCGGCCCCGCTGCGGAGTGAGTGAAGGCGGCTGAAGAGCGGCTGAGGTGGGATGGGGAGACCGGGAAACAGCCCAGAGCCCCGGGAAAGACCGGAATTAGAAAGTTCCAGTGTCCAAATTCATCAGTGGAGATATTGAGGGAGACACGGGGACATTGCTGGACAGTCAGTCCGCCTCTCCCTATGTGTAAAATCAGACGCTACCGAGAACAGCGAATAACAGCAATTCCCTGAGAAGGGCAGTAAATTTAGTCGGGGAATCACTGAACTGAATGTTGAACACAGCGCATTGCTCCTTTAAAGTGGGGGATTTTTTTGGTGAATATTTTTCAGATTGACAGCGGGATCTCGGTTATCTATGAGAAGATGAGTTGGAGTCAAACTGGGTTTGAATAAAATGAGTAAATGCAACAGAGCGTGTTTTTAAACTGATTTCTCACAGACTCCAGATTACTGCCCCAGCAGGATAAGCCGTTTTTATCTGGGTGAACAAGGATATCCATTTGACATTTAAATTGGAAACATGGTTTTGTGGGCACACACTGGACACGAGGTTATGTCAACAACAGCAAACAAAAGCTAAACAACTGAGTGTGAGAGTAAGTATGGGAAACTCTATTATTGACCCATTTCCATATCTATTGGGAGTCCCAGTGTCTCAGCAGATGGTCGAGGATCCAGCGTTGTTTATTTGTCGAGAGAGAGAGAGGAGGTGATTGGTGGGAAATCTCATGTGTGATAAGGGGCGGTCGGAAGAAGGTTTCCGGGAGCAGGATGGAGCCCAGAGGAATGGACAGGAGGGTCGGAAATGTCCTCGGGACGGAACACGGTAGAAATCTGCTTCTCTATTCCTCTCTCCGTCTCTATATCGGAAAAAGCTTGTGTCATGTCTGGACAGTTTACTGTGAGAATGGTGAGCTGTTTCTGAAGAGATGCACAAGGTTAGTTGATGATATTCTGCCAAACTAATGTGCAGATTGCAGGAATATTATTTTCAGGAGCGGATTAGGTGGGATTTGGAATTCTCCTCGCACCTCTGAGAATTGGCTAATTTCAGTCCAGGCTAATAGCAGAAACATAATTTCTGGTTATAAGGCGATAAGAATCCGATGAGTAGATTAGTTTTGGTTGCTGTACAGCCAGCTCACATAATGGACTCCTCGATTGTTCTAAACTTTCACATGGGTCTGTGGAGTGGGAGTAGAGTCAACAGGATCCACAGCACCAACCTTCTGGTAACTTGATACATTACTGGGAAAGGCTGGTGTGATGAATGGAGGAATTCACACTGGGCAGTCATGGTGTCGTGCACTGATGCTGGATCTATGGTACATTGTGGAGACCCTGTCTGATCACTGATCTAGAATTTCTTGATGCTGACACTGGATCCGCTTTCAGTTTGTGAATTTAATTACACGGCGAAGTGAAAATGTGTTGCACATTGAAGTGAAGGACACTGGGTCTCATGGACACCTCATATCACCTTAACCCCTACCCCTCCCCGGGGAAGAAAGATACAATCTGAGGGAGAATTGTTATAGTCTGTAGAGTTTGATTAAGCCCTTGAGGTTCAATTTCCATGGGTAGATTCTCTGGACTGTCCACTGTATTTACTGGGAACCTGCAGCGCCCCCGGAGAAATAGTGTAAACGGCACCACAGGATTCCATAGAAACATAGAAAATAGGAGCAGGAGTAGGCCATTCGGCCCTTCGAGCCTGCTCCGCCATTCATTCTGGTCATGGCTGATCATCCAACTCAATAGCCTGCTCCCAGTTTCTCCCCATATCCTTCGATCCCTTTCGCCTCAAGAACTATATCTAACTCCTTCTTGAAAACATACAATGTTTTGGCCTCAACTAATTTCTGTGGTAAAGAATTCCACAGGCTCACCACACTCTGGGTGAAGAAATTTCTCCTCATCTCAGTCCTAAATGGTCTACCCTGTATCCTCAGACTGTGACCCCTATTTCTGGACTCATCCACTATTGGGAACATCCTTCCTGCATCTACCCTATCTAGTCCTGTTAGAATTTTATAGGTTTCTATGAGATCCCCCCTCATTCTTCTGAACTCCAGCCAATATAATCCTAACTGACTCAATCTCTCCTCATATGTCAGTCCCGCCATCCCAGGAATCAGCCTGGTAGACCTTCACTACAGCCCCTCTATAGCAAGAACATCCTTCCTCTGATAAGGAGACCAAAACTGCACACAATATTCGAGGTGTGGTCTCAACAAGGCCCTGTATAATGCAGCAAGACATCCCTGCTCCTGTATTTGAATCCTCTCGCTATGAAGGCCAACATACCATTTGCTTTCTTTACCACCTGCTACACCTGCATGCTGACCTTCAGTGACTGGTGTATGAGGACACCCAGGTCTCGATGAATATTCCCCTCTCTCAATTTATAGCCATGCAGATAATAATCCGTCTTCCTGTTTTTGCTATCAAAGTGGATAACCTCACATTTATCCACATTATACTGCATCTGCCATGCATTTGCACACTCACTCAGCTTGTCCAAATCACACTGAAGCAGCTCTGCATCCTCCTCACAGCTCACCCTCCCACCCAGCTTTGTATCATCTGCAGATTTGGAGATATTACATTTAGTTCCCTCATCTAAATCATTAATATATTGTGTGAATGGCTGGGGCCCCAGCACCGATCCCTGCAGTGCCACTAGTCACTGCCTGCCATTCAGAAAAAGGCCCATTGATTCCTACTCTTTGTTTCCTGTCTGCCAACTAGTTTTCTATCCATCTCAATACACTACCCGGAAAGATGCACTTTAATTTTACACGTTAAACTCTTATGTGGAACTTTGTTGAAAGCCTTCTGAAAGTCTAAATAAACCACATCCACTGGTTCCCCCTCATCAACACTACTAGTTACATCCTCGAAAAATTCCAGTAGATTTGTCAAACATGGTTTCCCTTTTGTAAATCCATGCTGACTCTGTCCGATTCTGCCACTGTTTTCCAAGTGCTCAGCTATTAACTCTTTTATAATGTACTCTAGAATTTTCCCCACGACCAACGTCAGGCCGACTGGTCTATAATTCCCTGTTTTCTCTCTACCTCCCTTTTTAAATAGTGGGGTTACACTAGCTACACTCCAATCTGTAGGAACTGTTCCAGAGTCTATAGAATCTCAGAAGATGACCACCAATGCATCCACTATTTCTTTGGCCACTTCCTTAAATACTCTGGGATGTAGATTATCCAGGCCCTGGAGATTTATCGGCCTTAAATCCCATAAATTTCCCCAACACCATTTCCGTGCTAATATTGATTTCTTTCAGTTCCTCCCTCTCACTAAACCCTGTGTTCTCCCACATTTCTGGCATGTTATTTATGTCCTCCTTTGTGAAGACAGAACCAAAGTATGCATTTAGTTGGTCAGCCATTTTTTTGTTCTCCATTATAAATTCCCCTGTTTCTGACTGTAAGGGACCTACATTTGTCTTCACCAATCTTTTTCTCTTCACATACATACATAGAAACTTTTACAGTCAGATTTTATGTTCCTCGCAAGTTTACTCTCACACTCTATTCTCCCCTTCTTAATCAATCCCTTGGTCCTCCTTTGCTGAATTCTAAACTGCTCCCAATCCTCAGGCCTGTTGTTTTTTAGTCAATTTGTATGCCCCTTCCTTGGATCTAATACCATCTCTAATTTTCCGTGCAATGCATGGTTTGGCCACCTTTCTTCTTTTACTTTCGCGCCAGACAGGAATGAACAATTGTTGCAGTTCACCCATGCGCTCGTTGAATGTTTACCATTGCCTATCCACCGTCATCCCTTTAAGTAACGTTTCCCAATCCATCATAGCCAAGTTGCACCTCATACCATCATAGTTTTGTTTATTGAGATTCAGGACCCTAGTCTCAGAATCAACTATGTCACTCTCCATCTTGATGAAGAATTCTATCATATTATGGTCACTCATCTGCAAGGGGCCTCGCAGAACTAGTTTGCCAATTATTCCTTTCTCATTACACAATACCCAGTCTAGGATGGCCTTTTCTCTAGTTGGTTCCTCAACGTATTGGTCCTGAAAAAATATCCCACATACACTTCAGGAATTCCCCGTCTACGGATGTGTTACTAATTTGCCCAATTTATATGCAGATCAAAGTCACCTTTAATTACAGATGTTGCTTTATTGCATGCATCCCTAGTTTCCTTTTTACTGCCATTCCCAACATCACCTCTACAGTTTGGGGGTCTATATGCAACCCCCACTAACATTTTTTCCCCTTAATGTTTCTCAGCTCTACCCATACAGATTCCACATCATCGGAGTTAATATCTTTCCTCACTGTTGTGTTAATTTCCTCTTCAGACAGCAATGCAGCTACACTGGCTTTTCCTTTTTGTCTGTCCTTCCTAAATACTGAATACCCCTGGATGTTCAGCTCCCATCCCTGGTCACCCTGCAGCCATGTCTCCATAATCCCGACTATATCACACCTGTTTACATTTATTTGCGCAGTTAATTCATCCACTTTTATTGCGAATGCTCCTCGCATTAAGACATTAAGCCTTAAGGCTTTCCTTTTTAACATTACTTGTCCCATTCCACTATTTTTCACTGAGGCCCTGTTTGATTCTTGCCCTTGATTTCTCTGTCTATCACTTTTCTTATTCCCCTTTCTGTCTTTTGTTCTTGCCCTTTATTCCTCCTCCTCTGACTCCTTGCGTAGGTTCCCATGCCCCTGCCATTTTAGTTTAAACCCTCCCCGACCGCTCTAGCAAATATTCCCCTGAGGACATCAGTCCCAGTCCTGCCCAGGTGTAACCTGTCCAGTTTGTACTGGGCCCACCTCCCCCAGAACCAATGCCAATGTCCCAGGGATCTGAAACCCTCCCCCTCACACCATCTCTTCAGCCAAGTATTCATCTGATATATCCTGCTATTACTACTCTGACTAGTACGTGGCACTGGCAGTAATTCTGAGATCACTACCTTTGAGGTCCTACTTTTCAGTTTACTTCCTAACTCCCTATATTCTGCTTTTAGGACCTCATAACATTTTTTAACCTATGTCGTTTGTACCAATGTATACCACGACCACTGGCTGTTCACCCTCCCCCTTCAGAATGTCCTTTAGCCGCTCTGAGACATCCTTGACCCTTGCACCAGGGAGGCAACATACCATCCTGGAGCAGTTTCCACTGCTCATCCACCGAAGTTACAGCCAATTCTGGGCACCGCACTTTGGGAAGAATATCAAGGCCGAAGGGATGGTGCAAGGGGAGATTTACCAGAATGGGACCAGGGATGAGGGACTTCAGTTAAATGGAGTGACCAGCAAAGTGACGATTGAGAGGATCATCGTGGATTAAAAGGGGAAGGTCAGGAGGAGCTGGACAATATGTTTCAGTTTGTAACAAAAACCTGGAAAAACTCCACAAGTCTGACAGCATCTGCAGAGAGGAATACAGTTAACATTTCGAGTCTGTATGACTCTTCATCAGAAGTGAGGAAATACAAGAAATGAGGTTAAATATAAACTGGTTGAGGAGGGGTGGGACAGGTAGAGCTGGGTAGATGACCAATGATAGGTAGAAGCAAAGGAGAGATTGCCAAAGATGTCATAGACAAAAGGACAAAGGGGTGTTAACGGTGGTGCAAACATCAGGAGAGAAATGGAAAACAATGAAGGTGATCAGGGCAAAAGAGACAGGTGGAAATCCTGTCGGAGAGAAGAACAATACTTCTTCAAGGTAGGGATTCCTTGAAGAGGAATGGCAATCAATTAATCACTAAGATAAAAGCAAAATACTGCGGAAGCTGGAAATCTGAAACAAATACAAAAATACCTGGAAAAACCCAGCTATTTTTGTATTTGTTTCAGGTTTCCAGCATCCGCAGTGTTTTGCTTTCATCTTAATAATTCTTGTGTTTGCAGTGAAAGTCCTGAGGGAATTACCGAACTGAATGTGTTCAGGAGCAGCGCAGGAACATTGAAACTGAAAGTGGTTCGAATCAGGAAGTGCTGAGTGTGAACATGGCTTCCAGACAGCAGGAGGAGAGTTGGACTGAGGAGGCAATTTGTTCCATTTGTCTTGATTTCTTCACCGAACCAGTTTCACTGGAATGTGGACACAACTTCTGCCGCTCCTGTATCACCCAGTGTTGGGAAGAGAAGGAGATAAATTCCTGCCCGGAATGTAGAGAAGAGTTTCCGGAAAGAAACCTCAGAATAAATCGGGCCTTAGCGAATTTGGCTGAGAAAGCTGGAAAAATGAAGGTGAACCTGAGAGAGAAGGAAAGTAAACTTCACTGTGAGGAACATGAGGAAGAACTGAAGCTGTTTTGTGAAACTGACAAGAAATTGATCTGTCTGATTTGTAGAGATTCGCGGGAACACAGAGAGCACCGCTTCATGCCGATTAAAGAAGCTGTCGGAATGTACAAGGTAAGAGGGAACAGAAATGAGGTAAATAAATAGATTCTTGAAAGGGAAAAACAACAGAGGTAACGGACGTCGCTGTTTTAGGATTTTATAAAGTTATTACACAATGTTTTATTACAGATGCAAACTTTAAAATCGAGGTGTTTTTTGCGGGAGCAAATGTAGGTCAGCAAGCACCGTGATGATAGGTGAATGGGGCATGGTGTAAGAAGATGGGCAGCAGGGTTTTGGATGGCCTCAAGTTTATGGAGGGTAGAATGTGGGAGAGCAGCCAGGAGTGCGTTGGAACATTCTGGAGGTAACAAAGGCATGAATGAGCTTTTGTTCAAAATTCAAACCAGGTCAACTGTGATTGGTCAAGGCTTTGCCCTGGGGAGTGAACCAGGGAATGGCTGTCCCCCAAGCTTTTGTTTAGTTGTAAAAGGTGCAGCACGTGGGCTCCTTCTGCCTGCTAAGCACAGGGCCCTGTGTGTGAATATTTGTGGCTTCTAGCATGCATAAGTGAGCCACACTGAAAGACCGACTGATAATCTTAAATTGATTTTCAGTGTAATTCTTAGCACAATCAGGATTAGACAACACTTGCTAAATGTTGTGTTCTCAATACCCATTTGCTGGGACTAAAGAATACGAGTTGCACGCAGATTCAGGATGGCCGAGTTGGTACAGAAGAAAGAACAGATCAGCAGACCAATATTAGATGAAGCACATACTGTTTATTTACACAAGGGACACAGCTGTTACACTTGTGTGCTTCTAACACAAAACCTAACTCAAGACGACTAACTACAGAGGTAGCCTGAGCTACACAGCTATTGGATGACACGATCATTTAATCATCCTGTATACCATTCTTCTTAAAGGTATATTACACATCAAATTATCACACTAAACAATCAAATTCGTATCTGGACAGTTAACCATGCTGCATTCTCCATGGCAACGCCTCCACCAATCAGAGTCCACTTGCCAACCAATCAGCACTCTTCCCAGCAGTGTAAATTGTTGTCCCCTTAATGTTGCCAATTTCTTGTGAATTGTCCTGATGAGGGCAAGATGAAAACTTTTGATAGCATTTTTCAACCAAACTGCTGAATGTGAAGCAATAGGTACCCCACAATAAGAGCCTTCAGATTTTTAATTTTAACTGTATGATGTTTAATTTTGGGGTGTTTATTTCTGAAAAATGTACAAATCAATTGTCCTTCTTTCATCAGGAGGAACTGCAAAATTTACAGAAGCTGATCCTGGACAAGAAGAAGGAATGTGATGCTGTAAAAAGTGATTATGAGAAAACATTAACCCACATTCAGGTACTTCAAATCTTATTTTGTTTGACATTCTGTACAGAATTATAGACATCCAGAATTGTACTGTGCAGAATTCTGGTCTCCATATTACAAAAAGGATAAAGAGGCAGTGGAGAAGGCGCAAAAATATAATTACAAAGATGATACCAGAACTGAGAGGTTATACCTTTAGGGAAAGATTCAACCAGCTGGAAAAGAGAATCTGTGAGGTGACCTGAGAGAGTCCTTTAAAATTATGAAAGTTTTTGATAGTGTAGATGTTAAGAAGATGTTTCTGTTTGACAGGGAGTCCAAAACTTGGGGTTTTAAGTACAAGATATTCACCAATAAGCCAATTAAGAAATTAGCAACTTGATCCTCAGTTAGAGCTCCCTCTTCTGAATAAATTATCATCTGATCATCTATCATCTATTATATCTAATGTATAATGAAGTAACTAGATTTCAGAACATTAGAGAATAACTTTCTCTGTTTAAAATAAATCATACATACATCTCAATAAATTATCTGGATGTGGATTAACTAGATTGGGAATATTTTTTCTGTATAATATTCTGATATGAACAGAACTGCTCAGGCTGAATAACCTTTTTAAAATCCTCATTTGATTTATCAACCTCACTGATAATTTCCAAAGGACCAAAGTGTAAAGGCAGAGAAACAGATTACAGCCGAATTTGAAAAACTGCACCAGTTTCTCCGTGAGGAAGAGAGAATCGTGTTGGAGGATCTGAACCTGGAGAAAGAGAAAAAGAGTCAGGAGATGAAGGAGAGGATTGAGAAGATAACGGAGGAAATGTCATCGCTTTTAGTCACTGTTCGGGATATTGAACAAGAGCTGAGTGAACAGGACAACATCAAGTTTTTAACGGTGCCTGTTATTTATTTCTCTCTCCTTCACCTCTTTTCTTTGAGACTGTCGTGAAGAATGAACAGGTTGTGTCATCGATATCTAGAATATAAAATTCACTGAGCAAAATAATACCAATCACCTGTGACATTTGGTTTCCTCTGTCTTACACCCAAGGTCATTAACGGCTGCCTTTAACTTGGAAATTACTACATCTGGAGCTTGTTTACCGTGATATTCTAGGAGGTCAATTCCATTAAATTGAACAATGAGGAAAAGCAGCTTCATACAGAGTGAGAAACCCTCAGAAGGGTCAGACCATTCTACCCTGGGTGTACTTTTCCAGTTCAGCTGTGACTGGGAACTGCAGTCCAGGATCCATCCAGGCATTACCATGTTTACAATGCTTTGCTCCTCACTGGCTAGATCTGTAATGATTCTGTCCAGGAGAGAGCTCTCCACAGGATCAGATACACATATAGGTAAAACTTTCTCCCAGCAGTTAAATGGTTAAATGTCCAGAGAGTGGGAGGGGGAATCTCCACTCTGCAAACATTTAAATTAAGATCAATTTGAATTGAAGAATTTCCCAGCAAGTTCAATGAACACCCTGTGTCCTTACTTTTGTTAATTCTCTGCTGTATATTTAAGTGCTGATTAATCTATTTTAACAGTGCTGGCTGGGGGATAAATGTTAAACAGGACATTGAGAGAACTCCAGTGCTCTTCTTGGAGTAGTGTCTTGGGATCTTTTCCCTTCACCTGAACAGACAGAAGAAGCCTCGGTTTAACATCTCAGCTGAAACCTGGTACCTCTGACAATGGAGGTCCCACTCAGCTGGTTGGTCACTGAGCTCAGTGGGACTCACAGCAAGTGTACCCGACATTATCATATTCTGTATGGTTCAGGTTTTCAGGTTACACAGAGTGGCCTGAGACGCTATCTGTAGTATAACTACAGACAAAGATTCAAAGACAAGTTTGATTAGCCCCAAGGCTGAATGTAAAACTAACATTGCAGATTTCCCCGTCTTTCTAGGATAGTCCGTGATTTCTATTGGACAACACTGGTACAGAGTCACAGAAACATTTGTCTCCAGGACACATACAAATTATTAAATGAAATCATTAAAGTAATTCTCTTTAAACAATTAATTAATTATTGCTGAAAAGAGAAAATAATCTTTTCATCTGAAATTTTTTCACAAGTAACGTCTCTTTTCATCAATATTCAAGTTCTGTTCTACCAAGCAACTGTTTTGTTTATTCCTTCATGGGAAGTGGGCATTGCTGGCTAGGCCAGCATTTGTTGCCCATCCCTAATTGCCCTTGAAAAGGTGGTGGTGAGCTGCCTTCTTGAACAGCTGCAGTCCCTGTGGTGTATGTATACCCACAGTGCTGTTAAATTAATTTCAATAATTGGACATCCATCAGGATTTTACAATTGGATTGTACCTCTGAGTTGTGTTGTGCAGTAAGATCGAGTCATTTGTAATATTGTGGAGTAACTCACAGTCCAGTGAGGACAGGAAGAGGCAGTCCAATAACTTGCTATATTTATAATGTACTTTTCTGTGGAATCCAGTTTGTTTCTTTACTTTTTGTGATAAAATGCTCTCCAAACACAAACATTAATAATTGTTCTTGTTCCACAGAAAATTCAAGATCTACAGAAAAGGTAAAATTTACACCCTTGATTTGATTTTTATTTCTAACATATTTCTCCCTCACCCTGGAATGATCCAACACTGACCTTTATCTCCTGTTTCAGAGTGAAGCGAACTCTCCCAGAGCCACAGAAGGTTTACCCTTTAATAAATGTGGGGAAGTACATTGGGTTACTGCAGTACAGAGTGTGGAAAAAGATGCTGACGGTGATTAATACAGGTGGGTGTGAGCTTCCTGACACCAGCTATTAAACAGCTCTCTCTGTTATTAGTTGAAGGGATCTGTCTCTTTATAATGAATATCTAATTGTACTGTAACTGACTAGATTTTACTTCAGTTAGTTTTCTGTTAAAATATATAATTGTCTGATCTGTTTCCATTTGATATTTTTTTGCTGAACACTTAGCCTGGCCCAGAATTCCCAATGGATGTATTTTCAGGACAGATCTGGGATCTGCTGAAATTCCATCTGTCCCGTTCCTGCCGCTGTACCAAATCCTGGAGTCTTGAGGATTTCCATATTGTCTGTCGGTGCCACTTCTGTTTCCCACTCGATCAGTAGACTGGTCAGAAATGTAAGGGACAGGCGGGAGCTACATTTGAAAACTGAAAAATGCTGCTGCTTTTACTGGAGGCTGGTTTTCTGAAAGCCCACGATCAATCAGTGTTCGATTACATTTGGGAATCAAACCTTTCAAATGTTCAATATTCCTCATGTCTTCAGTAACACTGAACATAAAATAAACATACTAAATGATAGGGGGAGTGAGTGGGCCAGTGGAATTTGTTTGTCTGGATTGTCCTATGATTTCTCTCTCACTGTGGGTGCTAAATGGAGTTAAATAGGCAGGAACTGTGACTGCCTTAACTCTGCCGGTTTATAATTCACCTCAACAAAATGTCTTTTCCCTAATGTCCACACAGAGTCCACTCCACCACAGTGTGGGTGGCCAGCCCACCCACACAATTTTTTTAATAATTATTCGTTCATGGGACGTGGGCATTGCTGGCTAGGCCAGCGTTTGTTGCCCTTGTTCAGAGAGTATTTTAAGAGTTAACCACATTGCTGTGAGTCTGGAGTCACATATAGGCCAGACCAGCTAAAATGTCCTTCCCTGAAGGACATTAGTGAACCAGATGGGCTTTCACAACAATCAACAACATCATTAGACTTTTTTTAATTCTACATTTTTTTATTGAACTCAAATTCCACCATCTGTTGTGGTGGGTTTGGAACCCAGGTCACCAGAACATTACATTGGGGCTCTGGATTTCCAGCCCAGTGACAATACCACTATTCGACCCCCAATTTAATCCTCTGCATCCTTCTCACAGCTCACCCTCCCACCCAGCTTTGTGTCATCTGCAAATTTGGAGATATTACATTTAATTCCCTCATCTAAGTCATTAATATATATTGTGAATAACTGGAGTCCCAGCACTGATCCCTGCGGTACCCCACTAGTCACTGCCTGCCATTCGGAGAAAGACCCGTTTATTCCTACTCTTTGTTTCCTCTCTGCCAACCAGTTTTCTATCCATCTCAATACACTACCCCAATCCTATGCGCTTTAATTTTACACGCCAATCTCTTATGTGGAACTTTGTCGTAAGCCTTCTGAAAGTCCAAATAAACCACATCCACTGGCTCCCCCTCATCAACTCTACTAGTTACATCCTCGAAAAATTCCAGTACATTTGTCAAGCATGAGTTCCCTTTCATAAATCCAAGCTGACTCTGTCCGATTCTGCCACTGTTTTCCACATTCCAGCTATTAAATCTTTTATAATGGACTCTAGAATTTTCGCCGCTACCGACATCAGGCTGATTGGTCTATAATTCCCTGTTTTCTCTCTGCTTCCCTTTTTAAATAGTGGGGTTACATTAGCTACCCTCCAATCTGTAGGAACTGTTCCAGAGTCTTTGAATCTCGGAAGATGACCACCAATGCATCCACTATTTCTAGGGCCACTTCCTTAAGTACTCTGGGATGTTGATTATCAGGCCCTGGCGATTTATCGGCCTTCAATCCCATCAATTTCCCCAACATCATTTCCCTACTAATACTGATTTCTTTCAGTTCCGCCCTCTCACTAAACCCTGTGTTCCCCAACATTTCTGGTATGTTATTTGTGTCCTCCTTTGTGAAGACAGAACCAAAGTATGTATTTAGTTGGTCAGCCATTTCTTTGTTCCCATTGTAAATTCCCCTGTTTCTGACTGCAAGGGACCTACATTTGTCTTCACCAATCCTTTTCTCTTCACATACCTATAGAAACATTTACAGTCAGTTTTTATGTTCCCTGCAAGCTTACTCTTGTACTCTATTTTCCCCTTCTTAATCAATCCCTTGGTCCTCCTTTGCTGAATTCTAAAGTGCTCCCAATCCTCAGGTCTGTTGTTTTTTCTGGTCAATTTGAATGCCTCTTCCTTGCATCTAATATTGTCTCTAATTTCCCTTGTAAGCCATGGTTTGGCCACCTTTCCTGTTTTACTTTTGCGCCAGACAGGAAGAAACAATTGTTGCAGTTCACCCATGCGCTCTTTGAATGTTTGCCATTGCCTATCAACCGTCATCACTTTAAGTAACCTTTCCCAATCCATCATGGCCAACTCGCGCCTCAAACCATTGTAGTTTCCTTTATTAAGATTCAGGACCCAAGTCTCAGAATCAACTACGTCACTCTCCATCTTGATGAAGAATTCTGTCATATTATGGTCGCTCAACCCCAAAGGGCCTTGCACAACTAGATTGCCAATTATTCCTTTCTCATTACACAATACCTAGTCTCACCCCACCTCATAATTTTAAGGCTAGCAGGGGAGGTGTCAGGTGGTCACCTGACTTTGGCCGAATTGAGGCTAGTTGACTCAGCAGCAGTGTGATTGCCCCTGAAATTTACATGAGGGTGTGTGGATCCCACCCTCAGCATAAAATCCAGCCCTATTACTGTTCGTGGCAGTCACGTTACTGCTGTCCTGAATTTCTCTGCACCTGGATCCTTCCAGGCAACAGGGAGGGAGTGGCATTGTCATTGGACTAGTATTCCAGAGGCCCAGGGTAATGCTCCAGGGGCCTGGGTCCGAATCCCACCACAGCAGATGGTGAAATTTGAATTCAATTAAAATCTGGAATTATAAGTCTAATGTTGACCATGAAACCATTGTCGATTGTTGTAAAAACCCATCTGGTTTATGAATGTCCATTACGGAAAGAAATCTGTCGTCCTCACCTGGCCTGCCCTACATGTGACTCCAGACCCACAGCAATCTGGCTGCCTCTTACAGTGTCCTCTGAAATAGTCTAGCAAGCTTCTCGGTTGTATCAAACTGTTAAAAACAAGTGAATAAGGAATGAAACTGGATGGACTACCTGGCAATGACCTAGGCACCGGAAACGACAATGCTAAACTCAGCCCTGTCAACCCTGCAAAGTCCTCCTTTCTAAAAATTGCCAACTTTTGGAGAGCTGTCTCACAGACTAGTCAAGCAACAGCCTGACATAGTCATACTCACGGAATCATAGCCTACAGGCAATGTCCCAGACAGCACCATCACCATCCCTGGATATGTCCCCTCCCACCAGCAGCAGAGGTGGTGTCACAGTGGTATACACTCAGGAGGGAGTTGCCCTGGGAGTCCTCAACATTGTGGAGGCAAAGGCCTGCCTTCACTTTGAGGATCCCCTCCATTATGGTGTGTGGTGTTTCAAACAGATCTAGCAACTCAAGACTGGGAAACCATGAGGCGCATGATCAGCAGCAGAATTGTACTCAACCACAATTTGTAACCTCATGGTCCAGCGTATCCCCCCCTCTCCAATTACCACCAAGCCTTGGGATCAACCCTAGTTTAATGAAGAGTGCAGGAGGGCATGCCAGGAGCAGCACCAGGCATACCTAAAAATGAGGCGCCAACCTGCTGAAGCTACAACACAGGACTACTTGCATGCCAAACAGCATAAGCAGCAAGTGATAGACAGATTTAAGTGATTCCACCACCAATGGATCAGATCTAAGTTCTGCAGTCCTGCAACATCCAGTTGTAAATGATAGTGGACAATTAACAACCCACTGGAGGAGGAAGCTCCACAAAATTTGCATCCTCAATGATGGGGGACCCCAGCACATCAGTGAAAAAGATAAGGCTGTAGCATTTGCAACAATCTTCAGCCAGAAGTGCCGAGTGGATGATCCATCTAAGCCTTCTCTGGAGGAACCCAGCATCAGAGATGCCAGTCTTCAGCCAATTTGGTTCACTCCACATGATATAAAGAAATGGCTGAAGGCACTGAACAGTGCAAAGGCTATGGGCCCTGACAATATTCCGGCAATAATACTGACTGGTGCTTCAGAACTTGCTGCCTGCCTAGCCAAGCTGTTCACGTACAGCTAAGACACTGGCATCTGCCCAGCAATATGGAAAATTGCCCAGGTATGTCCTGCACGTAAAAAGCAGGACAAATCCAATCTGCCCAATTACCACCCCATTAGTCTACACTTGATCATCAGTAAAGTAATGGAAGGGGTCGTCAACAGTGCTATCACGCAGGATTTGCTTAGCAATAACCTGCTCACTGATGCTCAGCTTGGGTTCCGCCATGTTCACTCAGCTCTTGACCTCATTTCAGCCTTGGTTCAAACATGGACAAAAGAGCTGAACTCCCGAGGTGAGGTGAGAGTGACTGCCCTTGACACCAAGGCAGCATTTCACCGAGTGTGGCATCAAGGAGCCCTGGCAAAATTGGAGTCAATGGGAATCAGGGGGAAAAGTCTCCACTGGTTTGAGTCATACCTAGCACAAAGGAAGATGGTCGTGGTTGTTGGAGGTCAGTCATTTCAGCTCCAGGACATCACTGCAGGAGTTCCTCAGAGCAGTGTCCTAGGTCAAACCATCTTCCACTGCTTCATTAATGACCTTCCGTCTGTCATAACATCAGATGTGGAGATGTTCACTGATCATTGCACAATGTTCATCTTCTTAGGCAGTCCCCGGGGTCGAGAATGAATTGTTTCCTCACTAAAAATGAGTTCTCAGGTGACTGAAGAGTCCAATGTGTGACCTACAGTCTCTGTCACAGGTGGGGCAGAGGGTGGCAGGGGGTAGGGTGGGTGGGGTGGTTGGGGTACAGTGGGTGGGGTGCCTGGGTTGCCATGCGCTCCTTTCGCTGTCAATGTTTGGCTTCAGATAGCCCTTGGCGATGAGGTTCACCGTGTTCAGCACCTTCCCAGATGCTTTCCCTCCACCTCAGGCAGTCTTGATCTGGGGACTCACAGATGTTGGTGGGGTGTTGCACTTTTTCAAGGAGCCTTTGGAGGTTTCCTTGAAGCGTTTCCTCTGCCCTCCTGGGCCTCACTTGCCCTATCAAAGCTCCGAGTCAAGTGCTTGTTTCGGGAGTCTCGTGTCAGGCATGCGGACGATGTGGCCCGTAGAGCGGAGCCTTGACAAGGTGGACTTCGAAAGGATGGCTCCTCTTAAGAATGAGTCCAGAACTAGGGGGCACTGTTTTAAAATTAGGTGTCGCTCTTTTGGGACAGAGATGAGGAGAAATTTTTTCTCTCTGAAGGTTGTAGGAATTTGGAACTCTGCCTCAGAATGTGGTGGAGGCAGGGTCACTGAATATTTTGAAGGCAGAGGTAGAGAGATTCTTGTTAGGCACGGGGACCAGAGGTTCTCGGGGGTAGACGGGAATGTGGAATTTGAAGCACAAGCAGATCAGCCATAATCGTATTGAATGGCGGAGTAGCCTCGAGGGGCTGAATGGTCTACTCCCGTTCCCATTTCTTATGCTGTTATGTCTGTCATGCTCCCACTCCCTATGTTGTGCCTCTGCTTGTCGTGGCCACCTGTCACTCTCTCTAACTCCCTCTCGCTCTGCTCGTCACTCTCTGTCTCTCTCTGTCTCTCACTGCCAGTCATGTGCTTTCTCTGCCTGGCACATTCTCTCCCTCTTTCTCTCTGTTTTTGTCACCCTCTCCCTCTCACTGCCGATTATGCCCCCTCTTTCTCTCTCTCCCCCTCTCTGTGCATGTCACACACACTCTCTCTCTGTCAGTCACGATCTCACCTCTCTCCGCCTGTCAATTTTCCTCTCTCTCTCACTCACTGTAAGTTATGCGCACTGCTCTGTCTTTGAATGTCACCTTCCCCTCTTTCAAAGAAGTTTAACTATTTACAATACATGCTCATGTTTAGTCCCCGTTACACAAGTGCATAGAACTGATGAATCTGTGAGTCTCTAAAGCGTAAAGATAATCAGCTGGTACTCCCAGATGCAATGGTAACCTCGTCTGGAGGTTTCTTTAATTGCTCACAGTGATCTGTGGGATTGTCATTCTTGGATGTTGTTCCTGGTTGTATTTGGGATCTTGTCCTGGATGCAGTAGGACTGTACGGTGGTCGAGGAGCTGGAATGGATCTGATTTGTCTCCGGTTATGCTTCACTGTTGCACCTTTGTGTGTAATGACTTCATAGGACCTTGATTCTGAACAAATCCTTGTCACCTCAGCTGGTTGCTTGTGGGATCCTGGATGTAAACTCATTACCCCAACTGTAAATTTCACAATTCTGTACCTGAATTTTTATTGTACACATTAGTCACCTTATTTTGTAGTTTTAAAATTTGCTCTTTAGTTTCTGAGGAATTCGAGTGGGTAAGAGTTGATAAGCACTGGTCTGCCAAGCATGTGCCCTGCTGGTGATGGAATAGTTGCATTTAAGGTGTTGTTTGAGATGTAACATTGCAATGTGTAGATCTTGCTTGGTCTGTCTACATTTGAGAATTAGGGATTTCACTGCATGAATCATTCGTTCAGCTAGGCTGTTCGATCTAGAGTAATGAGGAGAAGAAGTAGTGTGATTGATATTCCATTTCTCATACATATCCCAAAATGGTTTACCAATAACTTGCAGACTGTTATCCATAATGATCTGTCTAGGCACACCAAATAAACTGAAAACAGCCCTTAAGATTGCATGTGGCAGTTATGCTTAACATATTGTGCAATTGTCGAATAATTGGGTATTTGTAGTCGACCATGATGATGAAGAATGTGCCATGGACATGAAAGAGGTAGAATCTGACGTTGGGCCAAGGATGCGTAAGAACTTTATGTGGAATCAATGGTGCTTTGTGTTGATTGACATGTGCTCTTGACATGCCTTGTATTTCTTGATGATGACTTCAATGTCATTGTTCATACCCGGCCAATAGACTGACCCTCTTACGAGTCTTCTCGTCTGATCTATGCCCATGTGTGAGTAATGAAGTTGTTGAAGAGTATCAATATCGTCAGAGAGCCGCTGCTCAGGAATCCGCACTTCCACCATTTTCGGTGGCTGGCGGAGAGGAGGGCTGTGGCTGCCGGGGTGACCAGGACAGGGGATGTGTCGGATGGCGGAGGAGTGGGCTGGATGCTTCTGCAGGATTTGGCACCAGGTGCATCGGTATGTATCTGGCTCACAGCCAATGTCATTCAAGACCTTAGGATGGTCATGCCCAGCCCTGATGTCATTCTGGGTCTCGAGATGGTGCAGGTGTGCGGTGGCCTTCCTTCAGAGCGTACCCCTGTTTGGACAGAATTCCACATTCGCCCCAAATCTCAAACCCTCCCTCTGGAGCTGGAGCCCTACAACCTGAGTCGCCTCGCGGAAATGCCCTCTGTGTCCTTTAGCATGGTGCGAAGGGGGTTCCTGTATGGGCTGCTGCTGCATACTCTTCACTCCCTTTCCCTCAGCCACCACCCGGACACGCCCTGACATACCTTGTTGCCCTTCAGTGGCAGAGGTCCCCAGTGGGGGGGCTCTCTACATGGAAGTCCTCCTCCTTTCCATCAGGGACCTGGGGTGGAGGGTGTTGCAGGCATCAGTCCCATACCACCGTAGCATGTGTCGGTTCACGGACTCCCAAGATGTCTGCGTCTTTTGCGGCCTTGTGGAGTCCGTGGACCACACTTATATAGGTTGTTATAAGCTGCACCCCCTTTTTAGTTACTTGAAGAACCTTTTGCTTCTGTTTTGCTTGAACTTCAGTCCCACGCTCCTGATCTGCGGGCACCCAATGAGGAGGGAGACGGGGAGGGAGGAGCATCTCCTCGTGAACCTGCTCCTGGGCCCGGCCAAGTTGGCCTTTATCAGGCCCAGGCAGTGGATGATCCAGGGGGTCATCAGGCCCGAATGTCTCCCCGTCTTCTGTGCCTATGTTTGCGGCCGGGAGTCCCTGGAGACGGAGCACGCAGTCCCCGCTGGCACCGTTGAGGCCTTCCGTTCTCGGTGGGCACCGTGGGCACTGGGGTGTTTTATTGACCAGTTTGATCACATTTTGGATTAATGTTTGTAAGTTTGCTTCAAATTTTGTCTTTTGTTTTTGCAGTTTCCCGTTTAAGGGGCTGCTTTTTCATTTGTCCCTTGGTTTGTTAATTTAGTTTATTTGGTTTTGACTCGAAAGAGTTACAAAATGAAATTAAATGCCACACACAGACAGACGTAACTATTTACCCCCATAAACCTACTTTACAATAAACCGGAAAAATATTGTGAAAATTATGACACCTCATGACATCCACTATGGCCCTGGTGCTGCTGTGACTCACATTGTATCTCCTTTCTGTGTCAGTTCTGGACACCCTCACAGGCATCATTAGAGATCTTTTCAGTGAATAGCTCTTAATGTCTAGAATCCGTCCCTCTTATGCATCCGGGCTGGTGAAGAGGTCTGGAATCTGAGAGTTCCTGAGGATGTATGAGTCGTGTCTGCTGCCCAGGTACCTGGCACACACCTGCATGACCTGCTGAATATGGTCACACACCAGCTGGACATTGATCGAGTGGAAGCCCTTTCTGTTTCTGAAGGTGCATGGCTGTCCAGCAGGAGACTTAGTGGCTACGTGCATGCAGTCAGTGGCTCCCTGCACCCGGGGGAAAACTGCAATCGCTGCAAATCCTCAGCCTTATCCATTTGGCCTTGGTCATCCTGTGTGAAGGGGATGTAATTCCCAGCCCTTTGGAATATTGTATCTGTGAACACCTTGATGCAGTGGTGTGCAGCAGGCTGTGTTATCCCACTGAGATCTCCACAGGCTGCCTGGAATGTGTCTGTTGTGAAGAAGTAAAGCTCCACTGTTACCTTCAATGTGACAGGCACCAGGTGATTGGGTGAGATCTCCCCAGTCAGCATCTCACATAGTGATGTCACAGTGACTCCTGAAAGTCACGGAGTCTCACTCAGTTGCAGGTAGCTGAATCTCTGCCTGTATATTCTTGGGACAGAATAAGTTCATTTGTGCCTCCGCTGAGGGTTTCTGGGTTCCTCCTGCCCATTGGGGTCTGGCATTACCCTGCCTCCTTCCTGAGGAACCACAGCATCCTGAGCGCCCCTGTGCTCCCTTCTTCCTCTCACCTTTCTCATCCTGCTTCTCCTCTTAATCCTTCTCTCCTCCTCACTGGAGGATGTGTCTCCAACTGAGACCACAATGCCATCTGTCTCCGAGACTTTTCACCCCTGGGTAACAAACAGGAAAATAATCAATCGAAAGAACCCTCTGAACCAGAGGAGAGTCCTCCTGATGAAACAGTATCCAAAAGGTTCCTCTGCTCAGTCACACGAGCAGTCTCTGCTGTCAATGAAGTGTTAATTGCAAAGCTGAGACTCTGGTGTTAGCTGCAGTTTTAAAACTCGACCTAACAAGCTCGCCTCTGAAAAAAACAAATTCCCCACCGGTCGTGATTCTCAACCTGAAGGGGTATTATTATCTTTTTACCGTATTATTGCAGTGAGATGGATAGTTAAATAGCTCTATTGCCTTTTAAATTGATATTTAAATATCGCGGGCAGGTTCCTGACTTTTTGACCCGCCCGCGTACTGTATTATCAGCAACTGGCGTGATGATGTCATAAATGCGTCCGACATCATCATGTCCCATAATACTCTCCGTGAAGCTGGGAATGCTTCTGATCTCAGAGCAGATTATTCAGCTTTTCATACCTGTTTGCTTTCATAGTCCTGCTCTTTCAATCCATGAGCAATACCTTACAACGTGAACTAATTAAATTAGACAATTCAATATAATCCAAATGGACAGGCTGGATTTTCAAATTGGAAGCAGGAACCTGACATCCGGATGAAATGGATCTACTTATCCAGTCTAGCTAGACCTCTCCTAATTTTATACACTTCAAATAGGTCTCCCCTCAGCCTCTTCTGTTCCAAAGAAAACAACTCCAGCTTATTCAATCTTTCCTCATAACTAAAATTTCCTCTGTATCCTCCATAGTACAATCACATCTTTCCGAGAGTGCAGTGAGCAGAACTGCAGGCAGTACTCCAGATGTGACCTAACTAGTGTTTTATACAGTTCCAGTATAACCTCACGGTGAAAGTCATAAGATGATTGGCTGGTGAGTATTGCTGCTCAGGGACTGAGTTTAAAAAATGTTAAAAATATTACCTATTAATAACAAATTAGTAGCTGGCGAGTTTTATCTTCTATTTTTAAGGAAGGTTTATTCCCACTAGTAAGGCATATTAAGTATTAGTAGGGTTTATTGATATTAGTAAAGCTTATTAATACTAGAAAGGTTTATTAGTATCGGTAAATCTTTATTAGCAAATTCCGAGTGTGAGATTTTCCACGTGCACAGAATCGAATTGAGATGAGCACATGGGCAGAATGAACCTGAGAGGCTCGACTGGGGATGCAGCCAGAAGTGTGGCCTGGTGAAATATGTTGCTTTGTTGAGTCTGAAGCCTGAAGCAGTGGATTATCTGTGAATGTACATGTCTGGGTTTGGAGTGTAGTGTGGTCCCATATGTGACAGGGATATAAGATGGTCAAGAAGGTATATGGGATCCTTGCTTTCATTGGCTGGGGTATAGGATATAAGAGCTGTGAGGTTTTAGTGGAGCTGTAAAAAAAACTGTTTTCACAGTTTGCTTTCATTTTGAAGCCCTGTAACCATTTTCTGTCCTAAATCACTATTTTGTGGGTGAAGCATAGAGTTAAACCAGGAGAGAAGAAACAAAGCTGAACAGCAATGCCATTGCAGTCAAGCAGCAACCAATGATCATCTAAGGCAGTTGCCACTTAAAGTGCTGCAACCTGGAGATAAACTAAGTTCAAAAGCTGTGAAAGAAAATCTGAATAGCTGATACAACTTTCAGATAGCATTAAAAATCCTGAAAAAAGCAAAAAGATGACCACAAAATTTCTAACACTCAACTGGAAGGCAAGTGATCTCCTATCTGAGTTGACTTTCTTCTGATAACGCATCAAGCTGTGTTTTCTGGACCTCAATACTTCTGACTGTGATAAACAACATTGAAATGAAAATTGCTGTCGGGAATGAAGGCCTCCACAGACTGAACATGTCAAGTCCGTCAGATGGCCACCTTAAAAATCGGAATAAAATATGGTCTAACACTCGAAGATCAATTACGACTGAAGCTCAACTTCAGAATACACCTTCTGGAATTCATGTCCTTTAGTGAACAACTGACAGAGACCATTGATCAGTAGCTGTCGATACAAGGGGTGTGATTGTGACTTCACGGCAGCAGAGCTAGCCGACAGAATAATCGAGCTTGTTATAGCATCTACTCCAATAGAAGTGTTCCAAAAAGACCTCTTGGACCAGCCCAAAGTCTACACTATAGAAGTGACTAGAAAGCAGATACAAGTATGAAACCAGACTATTGGGTAGAAAAAGTCTACAGGCGATGCCGAATTTATCCACCATTGGCATCATTGCCAATACAGGCTAGACGAGTAAGCAATGCAGGAGATACAATCTCATACATCCACCCAGAAATTGCCCAGCTTTTAATGCTGTACTCAAGGTATGTGGCACCAGAAGACATTGGAAGTGCGAGTACTGAAAGCAAAGTCCAAAAGAAGTGGTTCACTGTCATGATAAAGCACAAGCAGAGGCCGGACAGATACAGCATTCCAACAAACCAAGGGTGTGCACCAAACAGCATCAAGAGAAGATCCACGACATGTCTGGCCAAGCTACACGGTCAGGTGAGAATGACCATACCACCAACAGTGAAAATGAGCAGACAATCAGCCTGGTGAACACCAAAGAATATATTGGCTCAGTGATACCGACAGAAGCCTTTGCCAACATCCAGATTAATATGCCCATAGCTGAAGGGGCAGCATAACCCACGTGCAAAACTGGATACCAGTACAAGTGTAAACATCATTCCATTTCACACACTGAAATGTATGTACCCACAGAAATGGCAAGTGATGATTCAACCAACCAACGCCAAACTCACTGCGTACAATGACCGGGAGATTCCATCCCTGGGATCTATTACACTCAAATGTCACTTCAACAACTCACTCTGATTACCCCAGATATTTTACATTGTGGACACCACGGGTCCAGTGATTGCAGGCCGACCTGCGGGCAAGGATCTGTCCTTGGTCACCATCCATAGTAACATCAAGACAAAGATGAGGAAGACAGAGCCCTAGGAGAACCATTGAAAACCCGGTGCTTACATTGGGAGAATATCACCAAACTCTGCAATGTACATCATCGGCCAGCAGGCTGAGCGGCACAATTTGAGCTGAATTTAATTTTTTATTATTCATTCATGGGATGTGGGAGGCACTGGCTAGGCCAGCATTTATTGTCCATCCCCAGTTGCGCTTCAGAAGGTGGTGGTGATCTGCCTCTTTGAACTGCTGCAGTCCATGTAGGTACACCCACGGTGCTGTTAAGGAGGGAGTCCTAGGATTTTTGGAAAATTATGAACATATTTGCACTTCTTTACCTATCACTGGTTCCTCCTGTTTTATCTGTACACAAACCACTGGATTTTCCTGTGCCTGAAACTCAGAACCCACAGTATTTTTAATTCCAGAACTTTTCTGCACCCTATAATTCCAACAGATTTTCCTAGCAATTTCCAGCGGACTGAGTTCATGTGTCTAACTTTATTACAATGAAAACATCTCAATTTTCGAATGTCACTTCTGCCCTCAGCACCTTCCTTAGTATTCTTAGAAAAAACATACTGGCAATTTCCACCTCCTCTTTCTCACCCCTGACTACAAACCTTCTTTTCACCTTCCCACTTTCTATCCTTTTCCAATTTGAAAGGGTGACGAAAAAAAGGTTTAGCTTTCTGAACTAACTCACAATCATCAGCTATCTCTGCTGCTTGCCTGACAGATTCAACCCTCTGTTCCACCACATGAGTTCTCACTACCGAAGGAATTGAATCTTTAAATTCTTCCAAAATAATTACCTCTCTAAGAGCTGCATATGTTGTCTCTATCTTTAATGCCCGTATCTACCAAACAAAATTACTTTGTTTTACTTTTTCAAGCTCAATATAAGTTTGCCCCGGCTGTTTTCTCATATTCCTAAATTTCTGCCTATCTGCCTCAGGAACCAACTCATCTGCACTCAAAATAGCCTTTTTTCACCACATCATAGTTCATTGACATTTCTTCTGACAGCAAAGCCTCATGTTCTCTACCCACCTACCTGGATTGTAACAACAATGTCCAGTTTTCCTGTGGCCATTTCATCTCTTTCGCTATCTTCTCAAATGAAATAAAGAATGCTTCAACATCTCTTTCCTCAAACTTTGGAAGAACTTGTACAAATTTAAACATCTCCCCACTGGGTTTTAAATTAAAGGTTTTTACATCAGCAGAACTTTCCTCAGAATATGAGGTCTCTTTTTTAACTTCCAGCCTTGGAAGTTGGTATGCCCTTTCTCTTTCCTTCTCGCTTTCCCTTGCCTCTCTTTCTTTATCCTTCTGTCTTGCCTGGAATTCCAGTTCTAGCTTCCTTTCTTTCTCTTATCTTTCTGCATTCTCACTTTGAAATGCCCTTTCCTTTTCTGCTACCTCTCGCTCAATTTTTCTAGTTCCTTTGTTTGTTCAAGTTCAAACTTCTTCATTTCTAACTGAAGTCTCACTACCTCCAGCTGTGACTCACTAGTGCCAGGTATCACTTCCAACTTCAAATGTTGTGTTATACCTTCAATTATATCTGCTTTATTAACCCCTGCAGGTAACCCCAATTGTAATGTATCCACCAATTCCAGTAACTTAACTTTAGTTACCTTTTGTAAACAGGCCAAAGTTATAATTTCAACTCCCAAACTAGTCCGAGCAACGCCAAAGCCATATTGCAGCCTCACCACTACATAAAGCCTCACCCCAACTTCTCAATTCAAAGTGCTTCTCCTACTCATAGCCTTAAGATTTACAAACTCCAATCAAATCAAGGAATTTCAAATATGTCCCACAAAGAGCCCCCAAGAATGTTATGACACAGCCGACGGTAAATGCTGAGCTGTTCAAATCCCAGAGGGAAACTTGAAACAACTGTCACAATTAATTTTCAATTTGTATAAATTTTGAGATGCCTGCCTTGAATTCAGTAGTAATAAGACCACCAAATCTAATAGGTTTTTTACAAAACTAGAGTGAACATTTATTAATAGAGAAATGATTTTTAATCCATACATAGATCTACAAATTACTACTATGATAATTTCAAATCCCCTACTCAATCTAACTCCCAGTTACACTTTCGTCAAGGCAACAGAAAGACACATAGATTTTAAAAGACCCAGGCAAAGAATCATGATACCCTGAACAAGTCGCATTCGGAGCACATTCTCTTCACTTTAGTCCCTGAAGACAGCAGCTTGAGGCATAGATGCTGAAGGCTTTTTCACATACTTATAAAATTTTAAAAATGCCTTCCCTTACAAAACAGTCTTCTCTTCTTTATACATATCATCCTCTTTGAATGCAAATACCCATTGTTTCACTCTGTCTTTGGACTTTATTTCCCTAATAATAAAACCCTCTCATAGCACTAAGTTTTTCCAGTAATCTTCAGGAAAAATAAACACACTGTTTCTAAACTTCACCTGACGAGGTGACACATTTCACCCCTCCTTTGAAAACAATCTAGTCTGGTTTATTTCAAAATGCAAAGGTTCCCCTGATACCTATCTTTCTAAACTTCCCCATGGTTATCCAACTAACATTTCAAAGCTGACCTCCCTTCTTGGATCAAAGCACCCAGACTAATTCAATTAAGTCTCATACACACACAGACACATATAGACACACAAAAACATCCCACTATTAGTCTATTTTACAATAAATTCCAATAACATTATAAGAATTATTACATCTTCTTAACAGTTATTCGCTACAGGATTCCTAGCCTCTGACCTGCTCTTGTAGCCACTGTATTTATATGGCAAGTCCAGTTCAGTTTCTGGTCAGTGGTAACCCCCAGGATGTTAGAAGTGGGGGATTCAGTGCTGGTAATACCATTGAATGTCAAGGGGCGATGGTTTGATTCTCTCCTGTTGGAGATGGTCATTGCCTGGCACTTGTGTGGCGTGAATGTTACTTGCCAATTGTCAGCCCAAGCCTGGATGTTGTCCAGGTCTTACTGCATTTGAACATGAACTACTTCAGTATCTGAGGAGTTGCGAATGGTGCTGAACATCGTGAAATCATGTATACCTATTCCAACCATGCACACTTCATCATACTGCAGAACCAATACAGAATTTCTATTCAGTGAACAAGCGCAGACAAATCTCCCAAGTCATCACTTGTCAGTACTCCCAAGAGATGTGACGTATTACATGAAAAACAAGGGAATGGGCACTACATAAAGGAAAACCAATTTTGGTGGATTTCTGCAATGTTTGTGAACAGAGGCTTTTAAATATGTTGATAGTATCTTATTGAAAATTATATAATCCTGAGGATCTTATTGAAACATATAAGTTTCTTAGGGTACTTGATAGGGTGGATACCAGGAGGGTATTTCCTCTTGTGGGGGAGACTGGAATTAGGGGACAAGGTTTAAAAATAAGAGGTCTCCCATTGAAAACGGAGACAAGGGGATTTTATTTCTCTCTGAGATGGTCATTAGTCTGTATTCTCTTCACTAGAGAGCAGTGGAGGCTGGGTCATTGAACTTATTCAATGCTGAGTTTGATGGATTTTTGACACACAAGTGAGTCTAGGGTTATGGGGCTGCAGACAGGAAAATAGAATTGAGGCCACAATCGGTTCAGCTATGATGTTATCAAATGGGAGAGCAGGCTCGGGGATCTGCCTGGCCTACTCCTGCTCCTTGATCCTGTGTTCCTATGTCAACTCAATCCAAATTATGGCCCTTCTATTCCCTTATACCTAGTGTACACTATGTACAGAATTAATGAGCCATATAGTAACAATGACCTGTGTGGAAGTGCTATAAAAACACCCATTCACAAATCGTCTTTTGAAAAAAACACTGTTGTTCCTACAACCCTGTAAAAGTGTCAATCAGACAGACCATTAAAGTATCAAACACAGCAGCTTCAACACCTCTTAATGTTGTGAAAATAAACACTGAGACATCAACAAAGCTGATCACAGACAGAAAATGTATTATAACTACTGAAAGGTGTCAATCAAGCAAAGGCAAGCCTTCTCTCCAGGTGTCAAAACAGAACCTCACTGAGATAATCCTTTAATGAGTCTGGACTCTCAGCCACTTCGGCTGTAAAAACAGTAATACGTTTTCAAAAGACAATTTGTGAATAGCTTTTTATTTCTGAGCAGTTCCCCGAGTGCCATTGTTACTTTCTGGCTCATTGGTTCTATACATTGTGTACACTGGGTTAATGGGCATGGAAGGGCCATGAGTTCACATGGAGGCTATAAGGGGTGATGGGATGGATGGAGGGAATGGGTTGGCACTGGGTTGGAATGGAGGGGGGAATGGTAGGTGCATGAAAAGGGCATGGGGGGTGCATAGGTAAGACCTTTTGACCTTAGCTTTCAAAAGGTTCCTAAATCTGGACTATGTGTCACAACTCCTCTGTGAGGCCATGAACCATGAGTCATGGAGAAGCTGGCCTGACTCAACAAAAATTCGGGAGGGCTATGATTCACCTGACCCCACAATGGAGCTGGCAAGGTCGAGAGTGCAGAGTGTGGGCTTGCTCCTCACAACCTTATCCTGTGTCAGCAAAAATTGGTGTGCGGGGGGTTGCGGTGGAGGTGGGGTGGGGTACGGTGGGGGGTTGGTGTGGGGGTGTGGTGTGTTGCGATGGTGGGTTGGTGGGGGTGGGGGGGTTGCGATGGGGGATGCGGTGGGGGTGGTGGTTGCGATGGGGGTTGCGGTGGGGGTGGGGAGGTGCGGTGGGGGTGTTGGTGGGGGAGTGGTGTGTTGCGATGGGGGGTTGGTGGGGGTGGGGGGGTTGCGGTGGGGGGTTGGTGGGGGTGGAGGATGACATGAATCCGGGGCAGAATCCCTGAATCAGATCCCACCTGCCATTTTTAAATGGAGTTGTTATGATTGTGTGAAAATCCATGCCAACATTTCAGGTCAATCACCTTTTATTAGAACTGGGAAAGTTTAATGTTATTATTGTGATGCCCAGAATTTTGAAACAATCAGACTTGTAGACACAGATACAAGAGCTTTTCATCAAGTTTATTTTTCCAGATTTCCACGTGCTGTGGAATAATACATTGTGCTTTTCAGTACATTGACCAGAGTGTAACAGTGAGTAATGGGGCATTCTAGATATACATGTATACATGCACATCACAATATAGGTCCAACCCTTTTTGAATAATATAAAAATATAACAACCCTCTTTCTTTAAAATATAATGCCTCAACTTATCAATATAACTGTTCCAAACATTAAATTTTTTATATTATGTCTAAACTAAGGACAATTAACTATCGAATTTTGTAATTAAACTGACACCTTAAGAGTCTTTTATAGCTTATTTTCTTTTCTCAGAAACATCATTGACGGTATCACTAAGGTGGTGGGATGTTGTGCCTCCATCTCGTGACTTAGGGAGTTATCGTTCTCAGTGATGAGTTGGTGATGTGTGTGCTGCTCCTGGTGTTGTCGGAGTTGTGCTTAATGTGGCTGCTGTTGTGTCACTTGCTGGTGATGTTGTTGATGTTGCACTGCTTGTTGGTGATGTTGTCTCACTGCTTAGTGACGTTGCTGTTATTGATGACCTTTTCTGCTTTTCCAGCCTAGGTATAGGTTGATTATGGAACCTTTCCCTGTTCATTTGGTTACTGGTTTCAGTCTCGGTGATGTAAGACTTTGGAGTCTCAGCTTCACCAACAACTTTTGCTGGTTACAGGTTTTCAGGATTGTATCCTGTACATGTACAGATTATCCTATCAGTAACTCAGACAAGGATTTAGCATCCTGTCGGAAGTGTTGACCTCCTACCTCTTCATCAGTGAGTTGTTGTCTACTTCCTCCTGGCCATTTGCTTGGTAAAGTTCCCTTGTATTTTCTGCCATTGAATAGCTCTGCGGGTGATTTAATGTCAGCCTCGAGCAGTGTAGCTCGGAGTGACAATAAGGTAAGGTTTGGGTTCTCCTCTGTCTCTTGGCATTTCATGAGGGTTCTCTTGACTGCCTGGATGTGTCCTTCTATAAACCCATGTTCCCCTTAGGTAATGTGGAGATGAAGTGAATTGGGTTCACTTATCACAGATTACTCTTTCAGGAATCCCTTTCTCAGTAAACAGAAGCTATACTGCTGCGGTGGTTGTTGTAGCTCTCAAATCTTTCCCCTTTCAGAGAAAAGCAACTTTGAATAATAGCCTGGTACCATGAGACACCATTAGGAACATAGGAGCAGGAGTAGGCCATTCGGCCCCTCAAGCCTGCTCTGCCATTTAACTCGATCATGGCTGATCTTTTGCCTCAAGGCCATCTCCCCGCACTATCCCCGTATCCCCTAATGTCATTGGTTTCTAGAAATCTATCAACCTCTGCTTTGAACAGAATGATTGAGCCTCCACAGCCCTCTGGGATAGAGAATTCATTCTTGATTGTGTGTGAATAAATCAGCTCCTCCCATTTACCATAGTCTGAGTGATATTTCAGTCATTCTGCTGTGCATTTCTAAACCTCTGGCATTCACTGCATGTAGAACCATTCTTTCGATGTCTTTGTAGATTTATATCTAGTACACAGCTGAACTGCCTCTGAGCTTACACTTCACCATTCCCGTGTGGCCTTCCTCTATCTTTCTGCACTGTTTTGGATGCGATGATTCTAGATCTGGCCTGCAGAACACTATCTTCTCGTGAGATGTCATCACCAATAGTCCAATACTGCTGTATTGCTGACTGAGATTGCCGAACCCATTAGGCCATCCACTGGATTGCTAGCTGAGAGAGCATACGTAACAATTCATCTTTGCTAGCCTCATCTCTAAGTGATGGGTCTTTACACCTCAAAATTTTATCTCATGTTTCGCATGTGGTGACAAATGAGATAATGCATCTCCGAGCACCATTTCACTTGCTGGCTTGTATATCAGAGTGAAATCATTACTCTGAATCCTCAAGAGTAACCTCTGCAGCCTTGCCGCTGCTGTGCACAGATTTTTCTTGTAGATCTGCTCGAGTGAACAATGATCATTCTCCACAATGAACTTTCTCCCAGAAAGCTGTGGATTGAACTTCTCAATCCATACATGACTGCCAAAAGCATATCTGGTCCCAGCCGTGTTAGAACTTTTAATGCAAATGCTATCACTTTTCCCTCTTGTACCCAGGAAGCTCCCAGTCCTTATGCACCTACTTGCAGAGTGACAGGTTGTCGTATGATAGAATTGTCTCCTTGAATCACATTACTTCTTTGAGCTTGTTGAAGCTCCTCTCATGTGACTCTGGCCACGGGTGCTCAGCATCTTCTCTAATCAGCTCCCGTAGGTTTGCTGTGTGTTTTGACATGTGAGGGATGAAAGAGCTCATGTCCTGAATCAAGCCAAGGAAACGTCTCAACTCTTTGTTGTCTCTTCGAACTTCCATCTCAGAGATGGCTGTGACTTTCTCAGGATACGGTTTGACTTTAAGATAAAAGCAAAATACTGCAGAAGCTGGAAATCTGAAACAAAAACAAAAATTGCTGGAAAAACTCAGCTGGTCTGACAGCATCTGTGGAGAGAAAGACAGAGTTAACGTTTCGAGTCCGCATGATTCTTCTTCTGAACGAAAGAGAAGTAGAAATGTGGTGAAATATATACTGTTTAAGGGGGTTAAGCTGGATAGAAGGCCAGTGATAGGTGGAGGCAAAGGAGAGATTGCAAAAGATGTCATAAACAAAAGGCTGAAGGGATGTTGATGGTGGTGGTCCTGGCTGAAGGGATGTTGATGGTGGTGGTCCTGGCTGAAGGAGGACATTTTCCAGTGGATGTACTACCTTCAACCCTCAGTGTCGCCTCCATCATCTCATGGTTTACTAAGTAAGCTGCAACTCTTCACATCTGTTCAATCCAGGAAAGCAGGACCACCTGTTTCAGCAACGCAGAACACGCAGTTAACGGCTTTCCCTTTGTGTGTCCCTCTGATTTGGGACATTCCGAGCTGTCGAATCTCAGTCCACCAGATGTTGTCAGTTTGACATTGCTGAATTTCAGAGCATCTTTCTTTAGGTAACCATTTTCTTTCAAATTTTCAGGAAAGATCTTCTGATATAGTCTGAGCAGGATGATGTTACTCTGTGCTTCAGTATCAAGCTTCAGCTTCAGATTTATGTTTAGTTCATGTCAATTTACACTCTTGTTTAAACTTATCAAATGCCTGCACAACATCATCGGCCTCCCATTTCATCCTGAGTTAGAGCTGTGTATTCATGGTTGTGGCAGCAATCATTTCGTTTTCGTGCAGTTCACTCAGTTTTTTTTCTCTTTCTATACTAATTTGAGTTGATTTTTCTCAAACTAATTCAGCATTTATTTCATTTATATGGTTTGGGGTTTACTCACAAACACCTGCTGCCACCATGTTACGTCTTATGTTTCCCAGAAGTCAAAAATAATTAGAATTTTAGATACAAATATCGGAGCTGAGATGCAGTGCATTTCTCCAGATCTCTCCATGTGCTGTGGAATGATACATTATTACTTTGGTAAACTAACCATCATGCAATAGTCAGTGATGTGGCATTCTGGATATATGTGTATACCTACATGTCAAAATATAGTTCCTAAATCATTTTGAAATATATATAACGACCTTGTAGTCTATAACATGGAATAAGGGGGAAGAATTTCCAATATCTCCTTTATTTATCCTCTCTCCCTTAAACCAATGTTCAATTTCTGATGTTTGCCACTTAGCCTCATTTGGAAAAATAATCAGTAAGACATGTCTTTAATTGGATGTCTACCAAAAGCAATAGTAGTTTCCTTTTAAAGAAAAGTTCCTCTAATAAAATTTCTGCAGTGTTTTCTGGTCCCATTTCTTTCCATTCAAAACAGAAAATGTTTCCTATTCATTTGTCTGAGCAGTTTTAACCTCTGTTGTGGGACTTTTAAACCTATTTTTTCTCAGGTGGGGGTTTCAGGTGGGGTTCAGTTATTGCCGGGCAGACCCCTTTCTGACCCTCTATCTGACTCTCCTTCACTCGGATGTGTGACCAAGAGTCACAGTGACTAGGTCCACCTGCTGGGCACTCAGTATTGGGCAGGGATATTGCTCATTCAACCTCCCTTTGTGGATCATTAATCCAGCATTCTGTTTTTCTTTTCATTTTTTTCCCCCTTTTTTCATGTCAAAGACTACAAGGTCATTGTTATATAAATATTATTCCAAAATTATTTAGGGGTTATATTTGACATGTAGGTATGCACTTATATCAAGAATGCCACATCACTGACAATTGCATGGCAGTTAATGTACCAAAGTAATAATGTGTCATTCCACAAACAGAAACTAGAGCCATCAACATAAATATCTCATCCCTCAGGGTGGATTCCTGCCTTGAATCCTCCCTCAGTTTCCCAAACCCCCTGTATGGTACAAGTATGGGGTTCTCCCAGATAGTTGAGATTAGCTATGAGTTTAGGGTCATCCATTCTGTTTACCTTAATGTTTTTCCCACTTCGCAAGAAAGTCCATCTGTTTATTCTGGCACTAGATCCTGTTCCTTCCTTCATTTTTCTGTCCAACAACAGTCGGATTGGGTTGTGCTGGGTCAGTAATGGATGCCGGTGAAAATGGTAAAATGTTTCACTGCCCAACAGGTCACTAACAGATGTCCCTCACAGAGGGAAAACCCCTTTTCCGCGTCTGCTAGGACTCTGGACACATCGGCTACTGGTCACAAGTGACCGTTTGTTTCCTGCAGAAGGACTTCACTGAAACTGACGTCGGTGGCTGCAGCCTCCAGATAAAAGTCCTTGTCGGGGTCCACAGCTCCCAGAGCTGGGCCAGTCTGCAAGCCCATTTTCAGTTTAATGAAAGCCTTTTCACATTTGTCATCCCAGTCCCAATGCTCCCTATTCCACTAGGGAGGCTACAGCCTTTTCCAGGTCTTTCCCCACTTCCTTAGAGAAAGTGTATTGTTTCTATGGTTGGGACATGGGGTCTCCCTCTATCCTGACTTCTCCCCCAGTCACTCATCCACAATCATGTTTGTGAACAGTGGAGACTTCCCTATTTTCTTCTACTACAGTCCTATACATTTCCCGTGTCTGAGTTCTCAGAGTTTTTAAATAATAGGATCCTATTGATGTCATTTCCCATGTCTCACCGTGATGTGGAGGAATAACCAACACCTCGTCCGCTATCCATTCCACCCCACAAACAGTTATTTACCACGAGAGGCAACTTCCAATCTGAACCTAAAACTCCCATCCCAGGCTGGTCCCATCTCAATAAAACACACGTCCACTTTGTTGGGGTCCCACCCTTAACATTTAAGGATTTGGATATCGCTCCAGCCACTGTGTCACCTGTAAATCTTCCCAATACAATGGATTCTCCTGTAGATCATAGGAGAGGGTGAATCTACCACGGTGCTGGACACTCCAGTGTCTACTACCTTTCTTTCCCTCCACTGTAATATCTACACGTTGTCTATCATACTCATCATACCTGAGTGGACAAGGATAATCAGGCTGGGTGCAGCCCCTTCCTGCTGAATTTCCCGGGACACCCTCTCCCTGGGCGACATGGACCTGACCCTGGGGAGTGTTTTCGTGCTGACACCATTTCATTGATGGTTGGAATTTCTGTAAACTAGGGGTGTGTGGGTCGAGTCTCTCTTGACTCCGAGTCCCCTGACTCTGGCACGTGCTCAACGGATGAAAAATTCAGGCCCATGGTCCAAGTGTCCATCTCGTGTGGCTGCTTGTTCCTGTACCACCCTGATGTCACGCTCTCGCTGCCCCTTCTCACTCGACCTCATTCTGTCAGTCGAACTCCCTCCCTCTCTCTCTCTCTCTCTCTCTCTGCCTATCGCGGATTTGTTTTGCAAGTTGCATTCACTCTCTCGTTCTCTCTGTTCTTCCCCTTCTCTCTCTCAAGAAATAAGGAGGGAGAAGATTAAATATGAGGGTAAACTAGACAGTAATATAAAAGAAGATTGCAATAGGTTTTATAGATATATAAAGGGTAAGATGGAGGCAAAAGGGGACATTGGGCCACTGGAAAATGACACTGGAGAAGTAGTAGTGGGGAACAAAGAAATGGCGGAGGAACTGAATAAGTACTTTGCGTCAGTCTTCACAGTGGAAGACACGAGTGACATCCCCAATGTTTAAGAGAGTCGGGGGGCAGAGGTGAGTATGGTGGCCATTACCAAGGAGAAGGTGCTAGGAAAACTGAAAGGTCTGAAGGTGGATAAATCACCTGGACCAGATGGATTACACCCCAGAGTTCTGAAGGAGATAGCTGAAGAGATAGTGGAGGCGTTAGTGGTGATCTTTCAGGAATCACTGGAGTCAGAGAGGGTCCCAGAGGACTGGAAAATCACTAATGTAACCCCCCTGTTTAAGAAGGGAGTGAGGCAAAAGATGGGAAATTACAGGCCAATTAACCTGACCTCGGTCGTTGATAAGATTTTAGAGTCCATTATTAAGGATGAGATTTCAGAATACTTGGAAGTGCATGGTAAAATCGGGCAAAGTCAGCATGGTTTCATCAAGGGGAGGTCATGCCTGACAAATCTGTTAGAATTCTTTGAGGAGATAACGAGTAGGTTAGACAAAGGAGAGCCAATGGATGTTATCTACTTGGACTTCCAGAAGGCCTTTGACAAGGTGCTGCACAGGAGGCTGCTCAGTAAGATAAGAGCCCATGGTGTTAGAGGCAAGGTACTAACATGGATAGAAGATTGGCTGTCTGGCAGGAGGCAGAGAGTGGGTTTAAGGGGGTCCTTCTCAGGATGGCGGCTGGTGACTAGTGGTGTTCCGCAGGGGTCAGTGTTGGGACCACAACTTTTCACTTTATACATTAATGATCTAGATGAAAGGAACTGAGGGCATCCTGGCTAAGTTTGCAGATGATACAAAGATAGGTGGAGGGACAGGTAGTATTGAGGAGGCGGCGAGGCTGCAGAAGGATTTGGACAGGTTAGGAGAATGGGCAAAGAAGTGGCAGATGGAATACAACGTGGGGAAGTGTGAGGTCATGCACTTTGGTAGGAAGAATAGAGGCATAGACAATTTTCTAAATGGGGAGAGAATTCAGAAATCTGGAGTGCAAAGGCACTTGGGAGTCCTAGTCCAGGATTCTCTTAAGGTTAACTTGCAGGTTGAGTCGGTAGTTAGGAAAACAAATGCAATGTTGGCATTTATTTCGAGAGGACTAGAATATAAAAGCAGGGATGTGCTGCTGAGGCTTTATAAGGCACTGGTCAGACCACATTTAGAATATTGTGAGCAATTTTGGGCCCCATATCTCAGGAAGGATGTTCTGGCCTTGGAGAGGGTCCAGAGGAGGTTCATGAGAACGATCCCAGGAATGAAAGGCTTAACATACAAGGAACGTTTGAGGACTCTGGGTCTATACTCGATGGAGTTTAGAAAGTTGAGGGGGGATCTGATTGAAACTTACAGAATACTGAAAGGCCTGGATAGAGTGGACGTGGGGAAGATGTTTCCATTAGTAGGAGAGACTAGGACCCGAGGGCACAGCCTCAGAGTAAAGGGAAGACCTTTTAGAACAGAGATGAGGAGAAACTTCTTTAGCCAGAGAGTGGTGAATCTATGGAAATCATTGCCACAGAAGGCTGTGGAGGCCAGGTCATTGAGTGTATTTAAGACCGAGATAGATAGGTTCTTGATTGGTAAGGGGATCAAAGGTTACGGGGAGAAGGCAGGAGAATGGGGTTGAGAAACTTATCAGCCATGATTGAATGGCGGAGCAGCCTCGATGGGCCGAATGGCCTAATTTCTGCTCCTATGTCTTATGGTCTTACGGTCTCTCTGCCTGTTGTGATTTTGTTCTGTCAGTCATACGTTCTCTTTCTCTGCCTATCGTACGATCTCCCGCTGCCTGTTGCACACACTCGCTCTCTCTCTCTCTCAGCCTTGGAGATGGTTCAAATGAGATTTACTAGGTTTTTACCTGGAATGAGCGGGTTGTCTTAGGGGGAAAGTTTGGACAGGCTGGGCTTGTTTCCACTGGAGTTTAGAAGGGTGAAGGGTGATTTGATTGAAGTATACAAGTTCCTGACCAGTCTTGGCAAGGTGGACGTGAAAAGGATATTTCCCTTGTGGGTGAGTCCAAAACTAGGGATCACTGTTTTAAAATTGGCGATCGCCATTTTAGGACAGAGATGAGGAGAATTTTTTCCTGTCAGAGGATTGTGCGACTTTGTAACTCTCTGCCTCAGAAGGCAGTGGATGCAGGGTCATTGAATATTTATAAGGCAGAGGTAGATGGATCCTTGTTAGGCAAGGGAATCAGAGGTTACCAGGGGTAGATGGGAATGTGGAATTCGAAACACAAGCAGATCAGCCATGATCTTATTGAATGGCGGAGCAGGCTGGAGGGGCCGAATGGTCTACTCCTGTTCCTATTTCTTATGTTCTTATGTCTGTCATGCTCTCACTCTCTCAGTTGTGCCCCTTCTCTCGCTCTGCCTGTCGCGACCTCGTTCCGCCTGTCATTCTCTCTATCTCCGTCTCTCTTTGTTTGTCTCTCTCTCTCACTGTCAGTCATACCCTCTCTCTGTCTGGCACATTTCTCTCCTTTATTTTTCTCACCCTCTCCCTCTCCCTCTCACTGCCTATTACGCTCTCTCTCTCTCTCTCTCTCTCTCTCTCTGCCTTCATGAACTAATTCTGCCCTTCCCACCCTTAATCTCTCTGCCAGTCACTCTATAACCCTCTCCCTCTCTCTCTCTGTGCATGTCATACACACTCCATCTCTTGTCAGTCATGATCTCACCTCTCTCTCTCTCTCTGCCCACCACATGCTCTCTCAATCTCTGCCTGTAACACTCTCCCTCTCTCTACCTGTCACGTTGTCTCTCCCTCTCTCTGCCTGTCACATTATCTCTCTCACTCACTTTAAGTCACAGTCTCTGCTCTCTGTTTGTATGTCACCTTCCCTTAATCTTGCTGCCACCTGTCTTACCACTGCTGATCACCATGTCGTGTTATTAGAATGATATAATACCTTGGGCTTATTTACTCTACAAGAGACAAGGCACCAATTTCTTATCGGTGATTGGGTAAACACGTTGTGGGTCAATCATTAAGACTAGGCACATGGTTCTACATAGGTATAAAGCTTGAAGGCATCAGAGCTGTGTGTGTGTGCTCTGCTCAAAGCAAAATGAACCAAGACTGGATCACGTGGCATACTTACCTTCTAGTGATATCACTTAAAGGCATATTATAATCAGTGCTCTCTCTGTGTCATTCATGCTCTCTCATCTCCCTCTCACATGCTCTCTCTCCCTCCTCACCTGTCCCTCTCACTCTATCACAATCTCGTTCTGCCTATCACACTCTCCCCCTCTGTTAACCTCTCACTTTCATTTTATTTATTCTTTCATGGGATGTGGGCATCACTGGTAAGGCCAGCATCTATTACCCATCCCTAATTTCTCTTGATTTGAGTGACTTGCTCAGCCATTTCAGAGGGCAGTTAAGAGTCAACCACATTGCTGTGGGTCTGGAGTCACAGGTAGGCCAGACCAGGTAAGGATGGCAGATTTCTTTCCCCTAAACAACATTAGTGAACCAGGTGGGTTTTTACAACAATGGTTTCAAAGTCATTATTACTGAGAACAGCTTTTAGTTTTAGATTTTATTAATTGAATTTAAACTCTACCAGCTGCTATGATGGGATTTGAACCCATGTCCCCAGAGCATGAGCCTGGGCCACTAGATTACTGCTCCAGTGACATTACCACTACGCCACCATCTCGGTCATGCCCCTTGCCCTCTCTGCCTGTTATGACCTAATTCTGCCTGTTGTACACTCTCTAGCTTTCTGCCTGTCACTCCCCCTTCCTTTCTCCCTCTCTCTGCTGCGTTCCCTCTTGCTCTCTGCCTGTCATGACCTTGTTCCGTCTGTTGCACTGTCTCTGCCTGTCATGCCCCTTCTCTCTCTTTCTCTGACTGGCATATCCTTGTTCCATCTGTTGCTCTCTCTCTCTCTCACACACACACCATCAGTCATGCCCTCTTGGTCTCTCTCTCTCAGTTGCGCCCTCCATCTCTGCCTGTCTCTGTCTCTTTCCGGTCCTATCTCTTTCTGTCTCACTTCCCTTCTCCCACACTTCTCTCTCTCTTTCTCTACCCTTCTCTCTCCCTCCTTTGCCTCGCTCTCTCTTGCTTCTCCCTTTCCCCTTCTCTCTTCCTCTCTCCTTCTATCTGCCTGTGTGTCTCTCTTTCTCTCCCCCTCTGCCTGTCCCTCTCTTCCCTCCTTTCTCCCAGTCTCACTCTCCCTGCTTGTCTCCCTCTGTCTTTCACACTTTCTCCCCCTCTCTCCACCTGTCTCTCCCCATCTCTTTCTGCCTCTCTCTCTTCCTCCCTCGCTGCCTGTTTTTCTCTCTCTCCCACTCTCTTCCCCTCTCACCCTCTCTCCGTCTCTCTCTCTGCTCTTTGTTCCTCTCATTCTATCTCTCTTCCTACCTTTTTCTCTCTTTCTGCCTGCCTTTCTCTCACTCTGCCTCCCTCAATCTGTCTCCCCATTTCTTCCTCTGTCCCCTTCTGTCTTTCTGCCTGCTTGTCTTTCTCTCTCTCTGCCTGTCTCTCTTCCCCTCTCTCTCTCCCTGCCTGTCTGTCTTTCTCTCTCTCTCTCTGCCTGTCTCTCTTCCCCTCTCTCTCTCCCTGCCTGGCTGTCTTTCTCTCTCCACGTCTCGCTCTGTCTCTCTCCCTCTTTCTCTGCCTCTTTCTCTCTGCCTGTCTCTCCCCACTTTCTCTGCCCGTCTTTCCCTCTCTCTCTCTGCCTGTCTCTCTCTCTCCCTCTTTTCCATGTGTTCTTGTTGTCTTTTGGTTTCTAGATGTTGTTAATAATCACACTTTATATATGTAAAGATAAATAACTGTGTTTAATTTTGCCACCCTGTCTGATTCAAAAAAAGAAGCAGATTGAACTGGTTACATACACATCGCTTCAGTCTCTGGTGCAGCTGTGAAATTTGGCCTCCTGGACCACTTGCACATAACACATTAGTTTGAGATAAGTAGTTCCCTGAAGCTATTTAGAGGTATTTACAGATAAAACAACATATAACTGTCTGTCTCTCTATTTGCCTCTTCCCCCTTTCTCTCTCTCTCTCTCCCCTCCTCTCCCTCTCTCCCCTCCTCTCTCTGCCTTTCTCTCTCTCTCTGTCACATCCATTCCCTCCCTACCTGGCATGACCTCACTCCATCTGTCATGCACGCTCTCACTCTCTGCCTGTCATACCCCCTCACTCTCAGCCTGTGCCCTCTATCTCTGTTGCATCTTCTCTCAGCCCATCGCACCCCCTCGCTCTCTGCCTGTTGCGCTCAATCTCTCTCTTCCTGTCATACCCCTCTTTCTCTGCCTGTCACCCTCACTATCTCACTGCCTATCAAGCCCTCTCTTTCCTTTTCTCATTGCCTGTCCCACCCCTCTCTCTCTCTCTCTGTCTCTGCCTGTCACACCATCTTTCTCTTTGCCTGTCACACGCTCTCTCTCATTGTCTGTCACCTCTCTGACTGCCTATCAGGTTATCTCTTCCTCTCTGCCTGTCATAACCTCATTCTGAATGTTGCACTCTCCCTCTGTGCCTGTTGCGCTCTCCCTCTCTCTCTATCACGCCCTCTCTTGCTCACCACCTGTTGTGAGATCATTCTGCCTGTCGCACTCTTGTCCTCTCTGCCTGTCACTGCCTCTCACTCTTTCTCTGTCTGATGCACTCTCACTCTGGCTGTCGTGGCCTTGTTATACCCTCTCCCTCACTCTCTTTCTCTCCCTGCCTGTCACATTCTCTCACTGTCAGATACTATCTCTTCCTCGCTCTCTGCTTGTCTCTCTTTCTCTCTTGTCTGCCTCCGTAATCTCTCTGCCTCTTTCTCTCTACCACAGCCCCTCTCTACCATTCTCTCTCTTGCTCACCCTCTCTTTCTCGCTCACCCACTCTCTCATTCACCTTCTCTCTCACCTCTCTCACACTCCCTCTCTCTCGCTCACCCTCTTTCTCACTCACCCTCTCACTCGTTCTCCCTCTCTTGCCCTCCCTCTCTTCCCCTCCCTCCCTCTCTATCTCACTCTCCCTCACCTTCTTTCTCACACTCCCTCTCACTCACCCTCCATCTCGCTCACCCTCTCTCTCGCTGACCCTCCCTTTTGCTCAACCTCTCTACATCTCCCTGACCCTCCCTCTCTCACTTTCTCACCCCCCTCTCTCTCACCCTCCCTCTCTCTCTCTTGCTCTCCATCTCTCTCACTCATCCTCTCTCTCGCTCACTCTCTCCCGCTCACCTTCTCTCTCGCTCTCCCTCTCTCTCTCACTCAACTTCTCTCGTTCACCCTCTCTCTCGCTCACTTTCTCTCACTCACCCTTTCTCTCTCGCTCACCTTCTCTTGCTCACCCTGCTCTCTCGCACTCCCTCTTGCTCACCCTCACCCTCTCTCCCTTTCTCTCTGCCCCTCTCCCTCCCTCTTTCTCTGTGCCTTTCTTTCTCTGCCTGTCTCATGCTCTCATCTTGTCTCTCCTTGTCTCTCGCTCTCCCTCACTCTTCTCTTTTTCTCTTCCTGTCTCTCTCTCTCTCTGCCTGCCACTCTCTCTATCTCTGCCAGCCCCTCTCTCTCTCTCTCTGCCTGTCTGTCTGTCTCTCTCTTTACCAGCCCCCTTCTCTCTGCCTGTCTCTTTCTCTCTCTCTGCCAGTCTCCCTCTCTTTCTGCAAGCGTCTCTCTCTCTCTCTCTCCATCGCTCTCCCTGTGTCTCTCTCTCTCCCTCTCCACCTCTCTGTCCATCTCTCTCTCTCTCTCCTCCAGTCTCTCTCTCTCTCTGTCTCTCTCTCTCTCTCTATTCCAGAAACTGCAGATCCCTGATTCAGTGCAGTCCTGGGGCCTTGTCACCCTCCCCCTCCCCCTCTCTGTAACGGGGTTTCCTCAGCCTCACTGCAGGGTGTGGGCACCAGGTAAAACCCCCGGGCAGTGTCTTCCCGTTTCCCCTGTGCTCTGTTTAAACTCTTCCCCGGGTGGGGGGTGAATTTCTCATTCTGGTTCATTGCTGATTTTCCCAATCACTAACCGGCTGTGAAAGTTACAGTGAGTGTGACTAACATTTTATTTGTGTCCATCTGTTCCCAGCTCCAGTGACCTTCGACCCTAATACAGCCCATCCTAACCTTCTCCTGTCTGAGGACCTGAGGAACGTGAGAAACACCGGGAAACGGCAGCACCTTCCCAACAATCCGGAGAGATTTGATTCCTGTGTCGATGTCCTGGGATCAGAGGGATTCACATCAGGGAAACATTCCTGGGAGGTGGAGGTGGGGAACAAGACTGAGTGGGATGTGGGTGTGGCCAAGGAATCCAGCAATAGGAAGGGGGAAATCTACCTGAGTCCAGGTAACGGATACTGGGGAATGGCGCTGAGAGAGGGAAATGAATACTGGGTGTGTGAGGGTCCATCGAAACTCTTAGAGCTGAGTGTGAAACCGAGAAAGATTCGAGTCTGTCTGGATTATGAGGGAGGGAAGGTGTCCTTTTATAACTCAGATAACAAGTCCCATATCTACACTTTCACTGCTACATTCACTGAGAAACTCTATCCTTACTTCAGTCCAGGTAGCACTGATGGGGGTAAAAACACAGACCCACTGAAAATCTGTCCCCGGACAGTAACAATCCAGGAGGATGAGGGTTTTATCCCTTCATCCAAATAAAGACTGTGGGTGGGGAAGGGGGGTTTTGTTCCTCTGTCGATGAGGGGCTGGTGTCCTTCACGGATCCTGCCCCCCTCCCATTATCACACACTGTCAGCGGGGGTCGTCGATTCCTCAGGAACCACGGGCTGATATCCCCAGGACCTGGTCGAGGATTCAATTAAAAAGGCCCCACACACTGGGTCACTGGGCGGTGGTGGGGGAGGAGAAGGCCCCACACACTGGGTCACTGGGCATTGGGGGGAGGAGAAGGCCCCACACACTGGGTCACTGGGCACTGGGGGGGAGAAGGCCCCACACACGGGGTCACTGGGTATTGGGGGGAGGAGTAGGCCCCACACACTGGGTCACTGGGCATTGGGGGGAGAAGAGGAGGAGAAGGCCCCACACACTGGGCAGTGGTGGGGGAGGGGAAGGTCCCACACACTGGGTCACTGTGTGGGGGTGGGGAAGGCCCCACACAGGCACTGGGCGGTGGTGGGGGAGGGGAAGGCCCCACACACTGGGTCACTCTGTGGGGGAGGGGATGGCCCCACACACTGGGTCACTGGGCGGTGGTGGGGAGGGGAAGTTCCCACACACTGGGTCACTGTGTGGGGGAGGGGAAGGCCCCACACAGGCACTGGGCGATGGTGGGGGAGGGGAAGGCCCCACACACTGGGTCACTGGGCAGTGGTGAGGGAGGAGAAGGCCCCACACACTGGGTCACTGTGTGGGGGAGGGGAAGGCCCCACACACTGGGTCACTGGGCGGTGGTGGGGGGAGGGGAAGTTCCCCATTCTCTGTCTCTGATTTTGGCTTCGGGTCACTGGTTCTGGGATGGAGCTTTTCCCTGAGTCATCGTGTGACCCGGTGCCTGAGGCAGAGCGGGGCCCTGAACCACTGTCACCCTCCAACCCAGAACCTCCAGAGCAGCCCAGGGAGGAGCCCTTTGCCGTCGATCCTGGGGGTGGGATGGTGACAGAGGAAGGGCCGACTAGTGTGGCTGGGCCACCCGCTGCCCTCTGTGTGGTGGGGGGAGGGGGTTCGGTCACTGACAGTGACAACCCGGAGCAGGAGGGCAGGGGAATGGGGGGAGGAGGAGGGCAGGAGGATGGAGGGGAGGAGGAGTGCGGGGGAATGGGGGGGGGAGGAGGAGGAGGAGGGCAGGGGATGAGGGGGAGGAGGAGGAAAGCGGGGTGGGGGGGAGGAGGAGGGCAGGGGGATGGGGGGAGGAGGAGGAAAGCGGGGTGGGGGGGAGGAGGAGGGCAGGGGGATGGGGGGGTGGAGGAGGGCAGGGGGATGAGGGCGAGGAGGAGGGCAGGGGGATTCGGGGAGGAGGAGGAAAGCGGGGTGGGGGGGTGGAGGAGGAGGCAGGGGGATGCGGGGTAGGAGGAGGGCAGGGGGATTGGAGGGGAGGAGGAGGGCAGGGGGATTGGAGGGGAGGAGGAGGGCAGGGGGATGGGGGGGGAGGAGGAGGGCAGGGGATTGGAGGGGAGGAGGAGGGCAGGGGGATTGGAGGGGAGGAGGAGGGCAGGGGGATGGGGGGGGAGGAGGAGGCCAGGGGATTGGAGGGGAGGAGGAGGGCAGGGGATTGGGGGGGAGGAGGAGGGCAGGGGCATGGGGAGGGAGGAGGGCGGGGGGATGGGGGGGGAGGAGGGCAGGGGGATTGTGGGGGGGGGAGGAGGGCAGGGGGATTGTGGGGGGGAGGAGGAGGGCAGGGGCATGGGGGGGAGGAGGCGGGGGATGGGGGGGGGGAGGAGGGCAGGGGGATTGGGGGGGGAGGAGGGCGGGGGGATGGGGGGGGAGGAGGGCAGGGGGATTGTGGGGGGGGGGAGGGGCAGGGGGATTGTGGGGGGAGGAGGAGGACAGGGGGATTGGAGGGGAGGAGGAGGGCAGGGGGATTGGGGGGAAGGAGTAGGGCAGGTGGATGGGGGGAGGAGGAGGGTGGGGAATGAGGGAGCTGCTGGTGGACAGTGGGCGTGATTTAGTCCATCACGAGTGAGTTGGTGGACACCCTCATGTCACCACCCGTCTCCCCTCATCCCCCTCGGGGAACTCTGGGAATTCCTAGCCGACAGCTTGGGTCAACGTAACAAAGTCCAACTGGCCCTCGACCGCTGGTCGGAGCTGACACTGCTCGACAGGTCCGCCTCACAGAGGGCTCATGTCTTCTGTCAGGAGCACAGAGGAGGTGGAAGGCCAGCTCGAGGGGTTGGAACAGGAGGTGCTCGACCTGGAGTCCCATCTCGGTCAGGCCGATGAGGACCCGGCCCTGTGGAAGGTGTATGAGATGAAGAAGGATGCGCTGAGGGACCTGCAGCTTATCCGGACCTGAGGTGTGTTCGTCAGGTCACAGATCCGGCTCCTTCAGGACCTGGACTGTGGCTCCCCCTTCTTCTACTCACTGGAAAACAGGCAGGGGGTCCGTAAGCAGCTCCTGGGGCTGCTGGCCAATGACGGATCCCTGGTCTCAGATCCACAGGGTCTCAGTGTCCTCCTCCTTCCCACCCCCAGGGTCCGTGTCTGCCTCCCAGTCCCCAACAACCACCCCGCTGTCCCTTCTCTGTTACCAATGCACCCCCACCCTCCCACCCTACCGGCTCCCTCTGCCCCCTCTCTCACTCACCATTCCCTCCTATCATGCCCACACTCAGTTCATTCCCCAGGAAGCAGTCACTGACTCCATGGACCCTTCCCTTGCACAGTCACCTGGGCATCCTCACCCCCTTATTCCCTCCTCGACCCTTAATTCCTCCTCCGTGCTTTCTCCCTCCTCCCCGCTGGACACCTTCCCTCCTCCAAACTCCCTCCTCCCTCACACAACTTCCCCTCTCCAAACTCCCTCCTCCCCTCAGACACCTTCACCCCTCCGAACTCCCTCCTCCCCTGGACATCTTTCTCCCTCCAAACTCCCTCCCTTACACCGTCCCCCCAATACCTACCTTCCCACTTGCAGCATTCTGCCCCGTTACACCCTCCCACCCCCCAATACTCCCTCTTCCCCCTCCCAACCTCACTCCCCCGACATCTTCGTCCCCCACCTCCCAACTCACCACCGCCCTGCCACCCCCACTCCCACTCACACCTAGACCTTCCTCTCTCCTCCCCACCCCACCCCCTTCGCTGATTTTCTTTAACAGCCCAAGGCCAAGTCTGTGATGTTCTGAAGCAGACCTGAAGCATCAACTGAGACCTCCCACCTTCCAAGAGCTGCTTCGTGGCTGAGCCATGTCTATGTGGATCCACCCAGCATGTGATGCATGTGTTCCTCCAGGGTCCGGTGGCTGTAGGGTTCCAGCATCTTCTCCTCCTCGGATGTCCGTGATCTAAGCAAGGCTCTAACACTAAGCCCTGACTCCTGCTCGTCACACTGATCCAGATGTGTTCTGAGCCGGTGTGTTTTCCCACTGGCGTAACGGTAAATCGGGCACGGGGCGGGGAGACAATTCCAGTCGGGCCTCACTTTGCATCTCATGACTGGGATGCAAACCGGGTTCACGCCGGCCTCCAGCGGGATGGACATTCTGCCGTGGCGGACACCATCGGATGATCCCACTCTGATTTCACACCAACATGAAACTGATTTCTGCTCCTCACACTGACTTGTCCCCACCCCTCTCCCCACACCCCACACCCGCCATGATACCCACCACAAGCAGGACCAGGCGATCCTTCCCATTGAATAAAATGTTTAAAATTCTATTATCTCTATAAAGATACACTCATTACTAAGTCAATGACGCCTTTGCTGGCTCAACCATATTCATCAGATGGACAATGACCATAACCCAAAGATCTCGTACAGTGAACTGGCCACTGAGTCACCTTCCAGCAGGTGAAGTCCATACCTCTGCCACAAGATCACCTGCAAGTGAGATATGAAGATGATGGACATTGACACTGACAACTGGGAGACAGCTGCCAATGGTTGTGAGCTCTGGAGGCTGACTGTTTGGAAGGGCATTGGAAGAGGTGAGCAGAAAGGGAAAGCTCAGCTGGCTGAGAAGAGGGCCCAGAGAACACAGAGGCCAGAGAATGGTGCATCTGCAGGGAATGCAGCAGAGACTGCCATGTCAGAGTGGGGCCCAATTTACCGTTACACCAGCGGGAAAACACACCGGCCCAGAGCACATCTGGACGAGTGTGACATGCAGGGGTCAGGGCTTAGTGTTAGAGCCTTGCTTAGATCACAGACATCCGAGGAGGAGAAGGTGCTGGAGCCCTCCAGCCAGTGGACCCTGGAGGACAACATGCATCACATGACCACCACGGCACAGACCATTGTCTCACATGATGCCAGAAGATCGATGCAGAGAACAGTGGGTGGTGCTGACAATAACAGACACTTTGTAAAAGCAGACTATTAAGCAAAGTATGAAATCACTTATTAAACATTGTTTAACACGCTTTCACAAGTACTTTATACAAATTGCAACCCCAGCGTCCTTTACAATTTCTGTTCAATCAGTAATTCCCATGTCTCACTTTAACTGGATGGAAGTTGGCAGAATTTCCCACAAGCTTTAATGACAGTTTCCATTTTAATTGTCCTTTCTTTCATCTTGTGAAATGTCATCTCAGCATTTCAATTTGGTTCTCAAACTCTCTGTTCATTACATTTGTTTCCTAAGTTCCCAGAACATATGCTTCCATTCAGATGAATAATAACTTTGACATCTTCGAAAGGCAGTAGTATGATGTGAATGTGAGGAGTTTTATTGTGTAATTAGCATCAAATTTTCCAATAAAATCCACACCCCCCACAATATCATACAATTGTAGATGGCTGTCATTGTAAATAGTTATTTGTTTATTTTCAAAATTATGCTTTATTTCAATAATTGAATAAACAACATCACACATTAGATGTTTGAAAACTTGCAGACTGCACAGTTACCCACAAGTAAACTTTAATAGATATAAATTCAAGGTGAGGCAGTTTGGTCAGAAAAACAGAAATATAAAGTATATATTTGAAAATAAAGAAACTCATGGTGTGATGGAATCTCTAGTTTGGAAGTTGTTGTCTGCACTGACTGTGCTTTCAAAGCCTATGTTTTATTAAGACAGTCCCGAACCGAAACAGAAACCAAGGGTGGAATTTGATTACCTGCCCCTTGGCGAGTTTGGTGGCACGGGCATTTAATTGGATGGGAGGGTAACAGGTGGGGATGCCGCCATCTTCCTGCCTCTGCCTTGATTTAGTCCGGGACAGAAGGAACCAGGAACGGCTTTCCCGCCCAATGCCAATTGAGGCCCTGAAGTGGGCAATAAATGCCCAGTACAGGGCCTCATCCTGCTGTTGTTGAGGTTGCTCGCAGGCTCCCAGGAAGTTTCCCTCCTTCAAAGCTACTTGGTGCCCAATTGAGGGACTCAGTATCAGTGGGAGGGAGGTACAGAGAGTCTCACTCTGACCCCCACCGTGCAAACATCTCCCACCCCACTTCCGCTGCCATCACTCACCTGTGCCCAGGTCCTTCAGCAATCCTGAGCCCAAGTGGTTGTAGTACCAGTAACAGCCACTGTCTCCTGGTGGCATTGCTGAGCAAATAATAGCTGCCAGCCTCTAATGATAAACCGACATTGTGTACAACCCCATATCCCCAGATTTCTGGGAGGGTTCGGTATAAATTAGAATTCCAGTCTGTAACATCAGACTTCTGAGAACCCAGCCTGTGGCTTAGATTGCCAGTGAAATGGAAACGGATTCGAAAGTAAAGAAAACAAACCGGAGAGGTGGAATTTCAGCCATTGGTCAGAGTAGACACAAGGGCCAGAATTTTCTGACTTCAGCGCGAGGCATCGTGATATTTCAGTCGGCGGGTGCGCTCAGCAGCGGGGCGTTCGGCCGCCATTAAGTGAAGGCCTCGTTAAAGACCTTAACTTGCCAATTGTGCTGGATTTTGAGGGGCCCGTGCGAACTTCAGGTCGGCGCACGAGCCCAATGGGAAGGCGGGTAGGACATTTTATAATAAAACTCATGCATGTCGGGATATGTGGACTCAGAGGGGTTGTTCATGTGTTACATGAAGTTTTAATTGCTGATAGTGTTTAAAAGTTGCCTGTGTGCTTGTTAGCAGTTCTCATCGATTTCCAAGAGCTTTTTGTGCACTTTGAAACCAGTCCTCAGACAGTAATCTTCCTCGGGCCTGCAGCTTTCTGGAAGCCTCCATTTAACCTGGGGGTATGGGTTCTGACCTGTCCACTGAGGCAGCTCCCCTGAGGAGGAAGGGAGGGATAGAATAAGGAGGAGGCCAGGACTGGACAATCAGCCTCCAGGGGAGCCACCTTTGGGAGTACAGGCGCAGGCACAAGGGACACAGGGACAAAAGCTTGTCCAAGGTGGAAGGGGCATGAGAAGACGCCACTATCCTGCTGCCAGGGTATACAGGCGGTGAAGCAGCTACCTCAATATGAGGTGCAGTGCCGAAGGAGGCTCCAAATCTCAAGGGAGGCAGTCAACTATATCTGTCAGATGATTGGCCCTGAGATCTCCCCTAACTGTGTGGGTGGACATCTCATGCCAGCGGCTCTGAAGGTCACAGTTGCCCTCCACTTCTATGCCACTGGTTCCTTCCAGGGCTCAGTGGGTGATCTTTGCGGTGCCTCCCAATCAGCTGTCCCCACTTGTGTCAGCAGGTTACAGACACTCTGTTCAGACGGGTATCCACCTTCATCCACTTCCACTGCGACCAGGCAAGTCAGGCACAGTGAGCCAGAGGCTTCGCGGCCATTGCTGGCTTCCCCCGCATCCAGGGTGCTATAGACTGTACACATGTGGCCATCAAGGTGCCAGCAGGTGAACCCGGTGCTTTCATCAATAGAAAGGGCTTCCACTCCATGAACGTGCAGATAGTGCGTGACCACAGGACACTGATTCTACAAGCCTGTGCAAGGTACCCAGGCAGCTTCCACGATGCCTACATCCTCAGACACTCCCAGGTGCCGGGGCTCTTCAGTGCTCCGGCTCGGCTGGATGGTTGGCTGCTGGGTGACAAGGGCTGTCCCCTCAGAAGGTGGCTCATGACGCCTCTTCGCCATCCAAGAACAGAAGCTGAGCAGCGGTACAATAGGAGCCAGCGCACCACAAGGGCTGTGGTGGAGAGAACCATCGGTCTTCTCAAGATGCGCATCCGTTGCCTGGACCGCTCAGGGGTCGCACTCCAGTAGCCCCCAGAACCCGTCTCTCTGATAGTGGTAGCATGCTGCGCTCTGCACAATCTTGCGCTGCAAAGGGGGGATGCAGTTGACGATGAAGACCTTGACGCAGTGGATGAGGCTGCAAATGATGAATCCAGCAGTGGCTCAGAGGATGAGGAAGCACAGGGTGATGATGAGGGCCACAACGACGACCCGCGTTTACACCAAGGAGGCAGGGACACCCAGGACACTTTAACCCAAAGAACCTTCAGCTAGCTCCACACACATGGATCAGCAGGAACAGCATTGCCTGGCACTTCCACACGTGGCACTTAGGTGCCACATCTTCCACCTGTTCAGCTGCAACTAAGGGCTTAGGACAGAAACATCAATGTCCACTCAAACACTCATGATAAATATGTGAAAAAGAAAAATGCACCACAAACAAAACACCCTCAGCCATGGTAACAAAAGTAGACTTTATTCTGTTCAAAAGAAAACCAAACAATTCTCCATTGCAATGAGAAAAATTTGGGTCCCTATTCTCAGGCCAAAACAAAATCACCAGTGACATATCCGTGGAGTGCCTAAGGTGCCTTATGCTTACGTTTTCGGGTGCTACGTCTAGGTGCCGCCCCATCGCTCGGAGCGGCTTGAGAGACTGCCTGCTGACTCTGCTGTCCTGGTGGCCTCGATGACCTTGGCGGGCGTCCTCTGGCCCGTGAAGCCTGTGACGGCTCCGCCTGGGAGGAAGTGGCCAGTTCCAGAACTGGCACCTCCCCAGTTGTTGCAGCCTCAACGGAAGAAACGTTGACTGGCAGAGAGGCGGAGGAGCTGCTGCCCTCATCCGGAGCGCCCTGAGAGGAGCTCGCAGCGACGACAGGCAACTGCTGCGCCAACATGAGGTCCAAATCTACCTCCCTGCTCACCGCAGATGCATGGGCACCGAGTGCCGACGCTTGGTGCCCACAACATTTCCCACATTGGGAATGACCACCCGTGGCCAGTACCGCTGTGAGGGCTTGCAGGTCAGAGGGTATCCCAATCATAAAATGTTCCATTCGATCGAACCCGCTCTCTATGAGAGTCGCCGATCTCTCATTGGAGGAAGCCTGAAGCTCTGCCCTGAGGGTCAAACCTTCACGTGCACTCTGCCTGGACTCCTCCGTCGCAGAGACCAACTGAAGCATTCCCTCATGCAACCCTGCCAGATGCAAACGCACTTCCTGCCGCCTGTCCTACAACTGCTGCATTGGGGACAACTCCAGAGGCATGTCATCAGTGCCAGACTCAGCATGTGCCTCATTCCCTGCAGCTCTCCAGCTGCTGGCGCCATCGGCACTCTCTGCCCCTACCATCTCCTCCAGCGATTGTGGTGTGCCCTCTCCACTGGAACCCAGGACACTTGCCGACGGTAAAGACCCCACCGAGGTGTATGTGACTGCCCTGGTGCCTGGCTGGCTGAAAAGATGTGCTGCAAGTTGCACATGTTGGCCCTCAGGTGTGGAGGGGGAGCTGCGGGGTCGGGGTGTGGGTCGCTGTGGTGGTGATGCTGAAATTAACAACAAGGACAGTTCCTCAGTTAGCGGACAGTCAGTTCAACCTTTCATCCCTTTCCCCCCCAGCCTCATATGTCGCTCACCCCTCAAGACCCTCAGGAGACGAACATTGGTGAGGTGGAAAAGAGTCAAGAAAAGCCCCAACCATTAAAGGCACATGCAGACAGGCTGGTCAGATGGCCTCAGGAATGCCTCATGGCATGTTATGTACCATTGGAGTGGGGAAAGTGCAGAGGTACCTGAGCTGGATGCATTCTGGCCTGGAGAGTTGCAGGGCTGAGGAAACATCGCAAACACTTGCGGCATTTGCTGAGTAACATGGTGGCATTTATTTAGGTTGAGTGCCATGAGGTTCACAGCTGAGGTGCTGAGGACCTTTTGGACAGAGTAATGTGGGGCGCACTGGCTGAAAGGGTGGTGGAGGTCCCAAACCCCCTAAGATGCAATAACTCTTTGGCTGTGCAGCAGCGATCCAATGGCATGTTAGACCATGGTGATAATGGTCACAAATGGGATAGGGTGACTTTGGAAGGTGGTGGAGACACGAATCTTCAAGGGGATGAGCATCCCTTCTGTATGACCCACACATCAGAGTGTCTCACTCTATGAATGAGCATTGTTTCAGCATTAACGATTGAAGCAACCATCAGTGGTTTGGATGGTGGGCAGACAGAGTGGATGGAACTGTGGACCTCAAATACCTGGTAGCTGGACCCCAGCCTCACCGCCCCCAGCCGCCCTGGCCTCCTGCCCAGCTCCATGGCCTGCTCTTCAAAGGTTGTGAGGTGCTGGAGGAGGGCGTGCCCACCTCCAGTCCTCTGGCGCTCCCGGGCATAGTGGCAAAACAGAGAAGAGGATTTATTGGGGCTGATAACTCATGTACTCTGCACGCGCACGCCGCACCCCAACCACAGTGGCCCATCTGAGGCCTCCAGCGGCTCCTGTCCACACTACTTGTGATCAGTCCCCAGAAGAGAGTACGGCTGGTCCCAACCCCCACACCCAAAGGCCACCTTGGACACATTCGGCGTCCATCACTTTGATAACACATGGGTCTTAGCGCCCATGGCAAGGAGGCGCAACTAAGTGTGGCGCCGATGCCAGCAGATGTCACTTGGCCAAAACACCTTGAGGCTCCCCTTCCACCATCTCTTCCACCATCAATATGACATGTGTTGGAGTTCTGAGTATGTGTCTAGCTGCCTCCCCTGCAGGTTGCTCCCAGACTACTCAAATGCCACACACACCAACATATGCTGCAGGGAAAACTCTCCTTCTCCTCAACCACTAAGGCTGGTGTAAGCATGGTTAGTACCCGTTTGGCCACCCAGCATGCACCAGATGCCCTGTGCAGTAACGACAGCAAGACATGGGGAGGGGGGGTTCAAAGGCTAAGGCCACCTTCTGGGTCAAATGGCCAAGACTGACATGGTACTCACCCGTCCAGAGCGCAGCAAATCATTGAATCTTTTTCTGCACTGGGTGCCAGTGCACTGCACATCATCATGGGCACTGAAAGCGTCACCCACCTCCACCCACGCCTAGCTGTGGAAGTCGGGTGAAGTAAAGCTGCTGTCAGATGGGTCTAATTCCTGCATGAATAAAGAAGCTGAAACTCTACCTGGTAAGAACAATGTTTCGAGGGACTGCACATAGTGCCATATGTGCTGGAGAACTACCAGTGAATCTGTGAGATCTACCTTTCTTAAATCAGCTGTTTAAAGTGCATGGTCGCTACTGAGCACAATGTGCCTGTTAATTTATGTTTAATTTAAATTGATTTTGGTTTGGTTGCTGCAGTGAAAGTTTTAAAAAGTGAAATCTTGCCCATCGGTTTCTTCTTGAGGTTGTTTTGGGAGTCTGGTTTCTTTACATTATTGGTCTCCATGGTGACCGTAACAAGGGGTAAAATAACAAAGGTGTCTCAGTGTTTCGTTACACAAATTCTTAAAAACAATTGCAGATCAGCAAAAAAGTTAAAAAAGCTAACTTGGAACTTGGAATTATTTCTAGGGCTATAGAATTCAAAAGTAGTGAAGTTATGTTAAACTTGGACAGGACTTTATTCAGGTTGCACTTAGTGCTGTGCACAGTTCTGGTCTCCAGACTGAAAAAGGAACCATAGAATGACTGGGAAAAGTGTAAAAAAAATTTCCAGAACTGGGATATTGCAGCTCTTGGGAAAGATCAAACAGCTCAGGTGTTTTTTCTTTAGGAAACAGGAGACTCAGAGGAGATCTGAGGGAGATGTATAAAACTGAACGGGTTGTAAAGGGTAGATGTGGAGAGAATGTTTCCACTTGTGGGAGAATTCAATCATAGGGGCCGTAAATACAAGAAATGTTTCGAAGATACTAATAAATCCAACATGAAACTCACTACATAGTTTAACTGACTCCTGATGGATGAGCTCAGACAGAATATAACAAACTAGTGGCCCCATCACAATAGAAATGTCAGAAAGAGATAGTAAATTATTAATCAAATTTTTTCCATGCCTGAGCTCAGACAGTAGATTTTTAAAAATGTATTCACGGGATGTAGGTTTCGCTGGCCAGGCCAGCATTTTTTGTCCATCCCTAGTTACCCTTGAGAAGGTGGTGGTAAGCTGCCTTCTTGAACCGCTGTAGTCCATGTGGTTTAAGTACACCCACAGTGCTGTTAGGAAGGTAGTTCTAGGATTTTGACCCAGTGACAGTGAAGAAACGGTGATATATTTCCAAGTCAGGGTGATGAGTGACTTGGAGGGAACTTTCAGGTGGTGGTGTTCCCATCTATCCGTTGCCCTTGTCCTTCTAGATGGTAGCGGGTTTGGAAGGTGCTGTCAAAGGTGCCTTCATAAATTCCTACAGTGCATCCTGTAGATGGTACACACTGCTGCTGCTGTGCATCGTTTGTGGATGTGGTGCCAATCAAGCAGGCTGCTTTGTCCTGGATGGTGTCAAGCTCCTTGAGTGTTGTGGGAGTTGCTCTCATCCAGGCAAGTGGGGAGTATTCCATCACATTCCTGACCTGTGCCTTGTAGATAGTGGGACAGGGTTTTGGGAGTCAGGAGGTGAGTTACTCGTTGCACGATTCCGAGCCTCTGACCTGCTCTTGTACTCATAGTATTTATTTGGCTAGTCCAGTTCAGTTTCAGGTCAATGGTAACCCCCAGGATATTGGTAGTGGGGGATTCAGTGACGGTAATGCCATTGACCATCAAGGGGCGATGGTTGGATTCTCTCTTGTTGGAGACAGTCATTGACTGACACTTGAGTGGCGTGAATGTTACTTGCCACTTATCAACCCAAGCTTGGATATTGTCCAGGTCTTGCTGCACTTGGACATGGACTGCTTCAGTATCTGGGGAGTCATGAATGGTGTTGAACATTGTGCAATCGTCAGTGAGCACCCCCACTTCTGACCTTATGATGGAGGGAAGGACATTGATGAAGGAGCTGAAGATGGTTCGGCCGGGGACACTACCCTGAGGAAATCCTGAAGTGATGTCCTGGAGCTGAGATGACTGACTTCCAACAACCATAATCATCTTCCTTTGTGCTCGGTATGACTCCAGCCAGCGGAGAGATTTCCCCCTGATCCCCATTGACTCCAGTTTTGCTCAGGCTCCATGATGCCACACTCGGTCAAATGCTGCCTTGATGTCAAGGGCAGTCACTCTCACCTCACCTTGGATTTTAGCATGCAAAAACTGGAGCAAACCATTCTGTTGTCAGAGGTGAAAATTTGATCTCCTCCCTGACTGCCTCTAATCTGCTTCCTAATGTGGTTTATGGATGTACAACAGGGGGCAGGTAGCCAACCCCTCCCAAGAGGCACATTAATAATGTAAATATTGTAATGAGGCTGGCAGCAGCTGATTTGACCTGTTTCACAGGTTTCACTGTCATGGTCTGGTTTCCCAAGACTCTAATTGTGGGGTTGGGGGGTTGGTGAGGAATTGGAAACCAACCAGGACAAAATTCTGATCCTCTCGGGATCAATGTGCAGAGATGGGACTATCTGAAGCTCTTCCCCACCTACATTACCTGATCCTAATAATATCCAGGTCAAAGTATTTCAGCAAAGCCAAAGTAGTGAAAATGCTCCAAATGAAATAAAACACAGAAAATAAAGAAAACACTCAGCAGCATCTGTGGGGAGGGAAACAGAGTCAATGTTTCATGTCCATGGCCTTTCAGCAGAACTGGAAGATCTTTGCGATTAACTTTTAAAATGAATGAATGTGGCAAATAATGGTGGAGTTGGAGGAGGAAAGCACAGAGAGGAAAGTCTCTGATTGGCTGAAGGGCAGGAGGGAGGGATTCAATGACCAACAGGAAGGTGGTACAAGGTGAATGGGGTTATTGAAGAAAGTAAAGATGGATCCAGAGGAAGTGTCCATGGCTGTAGCAAAATAACCAAAGGGAAAGGAAGCAAAGAAAACATGTCTGGGAGGAGAGGCTCCCATGTCACAGGAATAAAGGTGGGGGAGGCAGTGGTGCTGTGGTAATGTCAGTGGGTGAATAATTTAGAGGCACAGACTAATGCTCTGGGGGCAAGGATTCAAATCCCACCAATGGCATCTGGTGGAATTTCAATTCAATTAATAAATCGGGATTTCAAAAACAATCATTAATGCCATTGAGGGAAATCTGCCATCCTTACCTGGTCTCACCTACAAGTGAACCCAGACAAACAGCAATGTGGTTGGCTCTGAAATGGCCTTGCAAGCCATTGAGTTGTATCAATTTGCAACTGGACGGACCATCCGGCACTGTAAATGACCAGGGTTCACCTAGCCCTGTCCACCCTGTAAGGTTCTCCTTACTAACATCTGGGGGATTGTGTAAAAATTGGTAGATCTGTCCCACAGACTAGTCAACCTACAACCTGACATAGTCATACTCACAGAATCATACCATAACAACTGTGGCTGTACCTACACAACATGGCCTGCAGTGGTTTAAGAAGGCCACTTAATGCTACCTTCTCAAAGGCAATTAGGGATGGGCAATAAGTCCTGGCCAAACCAGTGATGCCCCACACCCTGTGAAAGAATAATAAAAAGTGATGTGCACCAGCCCACTGACCACTATTGAAGCCCCACCCAGATCACCAGCACAAACTTCCTCCACTTCCAGTAACTCTGAAATAACCACCCTAATTTCCCAGCATGTGTCATTGGAGAGGTGATTATGATCTGATGGTTTTAATCCCAGTACTCAGTCTGACAGACAATGACACGTCAAATGGAAAAATACGATGATCTTCCTTATTCAGCTTCAAAGTAGAACATTCTAGAAGGCAGAGGATCGAGAAACCAGAGTCAATGTTTTATTTCCCACCCCAGAATGTGAGAGGAATTCCAGTGGGAATGACACATGAATGGAACAAAACAGATCAATTCCAGATGGGACATGAGGAATACCCCAGCAGGACAGCATGAGGGTGGGCAGAATGGGGGGAGGGTGAACTAGTCAGGCAACAACATTATGGTATCAGGCAAGACGCCTTATTCTGAAACTGTCCCCCTAGTTTTATATTCCCCCACATCCTCTCAGCATCTACTCTGATAAGCCCTTCAGAATCTTCTCTGCTTCAATAAGGTCATTTCTCTTTCCTCTAAACTCCAATGTGTATAACCTCAATGTGTTCAACCTTTCCACATAATTACAACTCCTTCATCCCAGGAATCATCCTACTGAACCTTCTCTGAAATGCCTCCACGCAATAACCCCACTTAAATAAGACAACCAATGTTGTATTGAACTCAAAATAGAAAATACTGGAAAAACTCAGCAGGTCTGTCAGCATCTGTGGAGGGAGAAACAGAGTTAATGTTACGAGTTGTGTGGCACTTCTTCAGAGCTCTGAATACACACTCGAAACGTTAACTCTGTTTCTCTCTCCACAGATTCTGCCAGACCTGCTGAGTCCTTCCAGGATTTTCTGGTTTAATTCAGAATTCCAGCATCTGCAGTATTTTGCTTTAATTTTAGACCAAAATTGTAGGCAGTACTCTCAGCGTGGTCTCAGCAACTCCCTGTATAGTTGTCTGAAAACATACCCGCTTTTATATTCGTTGGTACTTGTATCAAAGGACATTAAAACCATGTTGACTCTACTTGATTGTATGATTTTTAAAATGTATTGCTACAACAAAAGCAGGACTAGGGGTTAAAGGTCTTTATTTAGAGAGAATCTAACCATCACCCCTTGACATTCAATGGTATTACCATCATTGAATCCCCCACTATCAACATCCTGGGGGGTTACCATTGACCTGAAACTGAAGTAGACTAGCCATATAAATACTGTGGCTACAAGGGCAGGTCAGAGGCCAGGAATTGTGCGAGCAACCCACCTCCTGACTCTCCAAAGTCTGTCCACCATCAACAAGGCACAAGCCAAGAATGTGATGGAGTACTCCCCAATTGCCTGGATGAGTGCAGCTTCCACAACACTTAAGATGCTTGATAACATCCAGGACAAAGAAGCCCACTTGATTGACACCACATCCACAAACGCTCACTCCCTCCACCACCAATGCACAGTGGCAGCAGTGTGTACCATCTACAAGATGCACTGCAGGAATTCACCAAGGCTCCTTCGACAGTACCTTCCAACCCCACGACCACTACCATCTAGAAGGACAAGGGCAGCATATAGATGTGAACACCACCACCTGGAAGTTTTCCTCCAAGTCACTCATTAGCCTGACTTGGAAATATATCGCCGTTCCTTCACTGTTGCAGGGTCAAAATCCTGGAATTCCCTCTCTAACAGCACTGTGGGCATAGCTTCACCACAGGGAGTGCAGCAGTTCAAAAAGGCAACCCATCACCACCTTCTCAAGGGCAACTAGGGATGGCAATAAATGCTGGCTAATCAGCGAAGCCTAAATCCCGTGAATGAATAAAACAAATTTAGACTGGTGGAAGATGAGAAGTGATTTCCACAAGGACCAGGGCTGTTAACCATTGGGCTAAATGAAAAGGAGTCAGGAAGCAGAAGCAGAAATGCAGAATCTGTAGACAAAATAGTAATTGGAAATGCAGTTAATAGAGAGAGTAATGTGTGAAAAAAATAATCCTGCAGCTATTAATAAACTTGCAGATTGGTTGTTTTACGCAAAAAATTATTTCAATACAAATGTGAGGTGTTCGATAGGAAGAATGAAATTCCCAAAAATTCTCTGAAAAATTTGAATAGGAGAGATGGGCAAAGATTTTCACATGTGCAAGATCAGAATGAATCTAAAGTAACAGCACATGTTAACAAGGCCATAAACAATAAAACACTGGAGTTCATTCTAGAGCAAGGAAATGAAAAGCTAAAATGTGACATTGGACTCGAATGGAACCTCGGTTATCAGACACTGGGTGCAGTGTGAACAGTTTTGGTTTCCATATTTCCATGTATCAAGACAGAGAGGTTATTTTTACAAAGATGACACCAGATTGAGAGATTATAACTCACAGGAATAACTGAACAAGGTGGGCTCTATTCTATAGGTATGAGGAGGCTGAGGGGTGAGCTAGTTAAGATCTCCGAAAAGATCCAGGTCTGTTGTGAGATTGAGATAAAGAAGGTATTTCCAGTTGAGTGGGTACAAATTGGACTGCAGCATTTGAAGAAGGCAGCTCACCACCACCTTCTCAAGGCAATTAGGGATGGGCAATAACTGCTGGCCTAGCCAGTGATGCCCACATCCCATGAACAAATGAAAGAAACCTGGATGTTCATCAAGGTCACTAATAAATCCAATAAGGGATGTTGGAGAGATTTTGTTTCTCAAAAACGTGTTAAATTGTGGAACTTGTCAAAACATGGAGTAGTCGAGGCGATAAACAAAGCTGGATTTAAGGGGAAGAAGGATATGTACATGAGAGAGAAAGGTATGGAAGGTTATGCTGTTAAGATTAGATGGGCTTGAATGGAGAGAAGCTCACCTCAGAATTCCCAGCCTTTGACCTGCTCTTGTAGCCACAGTATTTATGGCTGGTCCAGTTTCTGGTCAATGGCAGGATCCAGCATGTGGATGGTGGGGATTCAGTGATGACAATGCCTTTAAATGTCAAGGAAATATGCTCATTGCCTCATACTTGTGTGGTGTGAATGTTGCTTTCCACTTATCAGCTTAAGCCTGAATGTTGCCCATGTCTTGCTGCATGTAGGCAGGATCTGTTTCATTATCTGAGGTGTTGCGAATGGTTCTGAACACTGCAGTTATCAGCAAACATCCCCACTTCTCCCCATTTATGAGGAGGGGAAGCTCACCTCAGAATTTCCAGCCTCTGACCTGCTCCAGTGGCCACAGTATTTATATGGCTGGTCCAGTTTCTGGTCAATGGTAACCTCCAGGATCTTCATGGTGGGGGATTCAGCGATGGTGAGAAGTTGTGTGGTATACCTTCACTAAATTGACGGCAGTGTTTGGATGGGGTAATATTTCTGGATTTCTATGTGTAAAATTGAGAAGGGGGCTGTTGCCAAGTCATTTACTTGTGTGTTCTGACCAAGTGGGGCTTTTTGGGGGGATGTTTTGTAAGATTGTTTTAACTGTGTGACGTTAATCTTGTGTGCTTAAGATTTTTTCCTTCTTGCTAATAAATCTTTTAATTTTAAAATCCTAAAAAGTGTTCCTGGGATTCGATTTTTCTGGGATCAGTAGTTCTTTCCTTCATTTTCAAAATATAAAGAAAAAGGTTTTGATCAGTCAGACAAGTTTCCCTCTGGGTTTTTGCTTGCTGAATAATATCAGCTATGGTCATAACATTTGAAACTCTCCTCCTCAAAAGGCAGTGGAGGCAGAGTCTTAGAATATTTTTAAGGCAGAGCTGGATAGATTCTTGATTAACAAGGGGGTGAAAGGTTATCAAGGGTAGGTGGAAATGTGGAGTTGGGGTTACAATCAGATTAGCCATGATCTTGTTGAATGGCAGGGAAAGCTCGAGGGGCCGAGTGGCCTGCTCCTGCTCTTAACTCTTATGTTTATATGTTTGTAAGTATGACAGCGAATCTTTGGGTATCGTATTTACTGAATTGATTATTACCAATCACATATCTGCATAACGATCATCATTAGACCAGAGTGTAACATTATCGGGCACAGGCAAAATCAGGAACCAGCTCAGATTTATAAAACTTCAATCGTTATCGTTACTTACCAGGAACACCAATAAAGGCAAGGACTGTGTAGTATATTTCTTCAACACCATCAATTGGTAAATGCATTTTCTATGTGAAGAAATCTGTCCCTTTGTGCTACAGGTTATCCCTGTGATTTAAAATAGAGGCCGTACATTCTCAGAGCCTGTAATTTATATCCTGTGGGATCTCCACAGGGACACTGAGGTTGCAACGTCTCCCAAAACAGTTGTTTTTTAAATTTGAAAAAAAAACAGATTACGACAGTTGTGCTAAATCCCAGTTGTGATAGTGCTGAGATTGAATTAGAAAACCTCAAAGATTGTACAATTCTGTTCAATTCATTAACTAAAGGAGATTGAACACTTTAGCCTTAGGGTGATCGTCCTTTCCTACGAACACTACCAGCATCATCTGTAAACCTCATATTGTTTCAGGGATGTCTTTCAATCTGCTATTTCTTTAGTCATTAAATTTCAAATGGATGAGTTTTCTCTCATGCTGCTTCCTGAACCCTGGGATGTGTTTGCTCCCTTTTCCTGTAGCAATTCAGTAATTAATTTTTATTCATTTACAGGATGTGGGCTTCGCTGACCAGGCCAGCATTTGTTACCCATTCCTAATTGCCCTTGAGAAGGTGCTGGTGAGCTGCCTTCTCGAGCTGCTGCAGCCCATTTGGTGTAGGTACACAGAGTGCTGTTAAGGAGGGAGTTCATGAATTTTGACTCAGCGACAGTGAAGGAACAGTGATATTTTTCAAAGTCAGGATGGTGAGTGGCTTGCAGGGGTGGTGTTCCCATGTACCTGCTGCTCTTGTCCTTTTAGATGGTAGTGGTTGTAGGTTTGGAAGGTGCTGCCTAAGGAGCCTTGGTGAGTTCCTGCAGTGCATCTTGTAAATGGAGAAGGGAGTGAATGTTTGTGAGCTGCAGCATGAACTTCATTACACCGTCACACTGCTGTAGTCTGAGGCTGCCTCAAGTGTGTTATCAGCCACAGGCTCTGTCGGTAGCTCTGTCTCCGAGAAACAATCCCTACAACTTCTGCGGACCCTGGAAGACTACAGGGGTCTGTGACCCACTGAGCATGTAGGAGTCATGCGCACTGCCTTGAAAACGTGTTTCGGGTGGTCGCACACCAGCGGCACATTCAGCGAATGGAACCCCTTGAAGTTAATATGGTTCACCGTGTGTTTCAATAGAGGCCTGAGCTCCAAATGAGTGCAGTCGATTGCACCCTGAACCTGTTGGAAACCGGAGATCTAGGCGAATCCAGTCACTCTTGCATCCTGGCTGTCCTGGTCCTAGGTGAAATGCACAAAGTTGTGTGCCCTCGCAAAGATGGCATCCGTGACCTCATGGATGCATTTGTGGGTGGAGGCTTGTGAGATCCCACATGTGGAGCCCTGAAAGGAGACACTGGTGAAGAAAATGGGCGCCGCGGTCAATTTCACAGCCACTAGCACTGGATGCCCTCCATGCCCCCATGGCGCTAATTCCTGCAGTAGCTGGCAGATGTGACCGACCAGTTCTCTAGATAATCGCAGTCTTCAGTGACACTGGTTGTTGGTCAGCTGCAGGAGTGACAGGCGGCGTCTATAGGCCCTGGGTGTCATTAGGCGTCAACCAGTGACAGCTCGCTGTGGCTCTTCGACTGTGTGTGTGGGAGACCCAGCTGCTTCTTCTTCCTGAGATTGCTCCTCCTGCTTCTGAGCATCCAGGAGCCTCAGTCACTCTCTCATCCGACGTCTTCACTCTCTGTAGGCCATCAGACATAGAGCTAGGTCACCAGGCTCCATGATCCTGGAAGAAATGCAGTTGGAAACTTGAGAGAATCTTCTTCACTGTTATGATCCCCAGCTGAGGTTACTCCTGGACAAGCCTGACCCCAGAGTGGAACCCAGCTTGATAGATCCTAACTTTTAATTTGTTTGTTTAGATATGTGGAGAATAGCTACTGAACAGAGTCTCAGGAGTCAGCTGATGAAATGTTAACAAGAATAAAACATATATCCAATAAGAAAAGATGAAATATATTCCAATACTCCTTCATCCACAGCCATACCTTTACAGGTTTATACAGATTTGTAAGAATAACACAAGTTACAAAAGCAATTTTATCCTGACATGTCCTCAGTAAGTACACAGTCCATTTACCAATAGGCACCCTGTGGTCAGACACACCAGACTCTGAAACCAAGTGGCAGACGCCACCTCAACCAGATGCTTTGGATATATCCTCAACTGCCCTGCGCTGCCCCCACCCCAAAATATTTGTCACACCGTGAGCCAACCAGTCTCACTGCACTCTCTTTTTCACACGTGGGTTTGTAATCCCCACTCTCCAAGGACTCGATTTGGAATCTTCTCCCAAACTGACACTTTCTCTCAGACGCCTTCTGCAAGGGTTCACCTACAGGGTTTCGAGCTATCCTTCTGATGTTCCTCTTCCATGGGTCACCACATGCATTCAAGCTGTCTTCCATGCACCCATCTCACCGACTAAGCTGACAACAGCATGCCGCTGCTTTTCATGCCCATAGCAAAGATTTACAGACCTTCAATTGTTTCTTTTGACCTTCTTGCCTTTTCTGAAGCCTTTACCTCTTTAAGCTTGAAACTATCACGTTGAAGCTTGGAACATTTCTCTCTGCCCACACTCTTCACTTAAGATTCCTGTCATTCCTTTGATGAGAAGGTCTGCTTGGGACTTTCCCCTTTTCCACTCCCCTGGATTTTTGGGTTTTTTCTTTAGCTTGGGACTTGCTATCTGCCCCCTCCTAGGCTGCTCCTGCCTGGCAGCAATCTTCAAAAGCAGCTGAACTCCAACAGCTTCCAAAACAAACTGCTGTTTCTTGCTTTTCTGTGTGTGCCTGTGGGAGGGATCTGCCTCTCTGCGTTCCTGTTGCTAGACAACAGCCCAATTCTTCTACTCTTATGTTTGCTTTACTTCTTAAGTCATAAACTCTCATTCAAAATGCAAGCACCTTTTTAAAGTGAAACTAAAACTTCATTTGATCGTTCTTAACACACAGATATGAAAATACAAAACATTAAAGATAACACTCATTCCTAACACCTCCAAATACTATATTTCCTGAAACCCACCCCTTTGGAGGGAAGAAAGCTTCACAACAGTGAAGATTTCTTTACAATGGCCTTACGTCTGCCTCACACAAACTTACCATAAGCCTCTAGCAATAGCAAACCTCTAGCAATAGCTTATTACATACTATATAAAAGAAGTTTCACATTTCGTTTCACAGTTAGACATGTTATCGTACAATTACAAATATTTAAGCAAAACAAAGTCAACGTAATATTAGTCGAGTTTCCACATCATTGTATTATCATAACTCAATTCGTATGTTTCTTTATCCTCTATCCCTCGTCATGAACTCAGCAAAAAATGTTTCATTTAAGCCGACAGCCCAATTGTCCTTTTTGTTCGCTCTAGGTGTAATTCCATCTTCAAGCTTACTTTCCAAACACAAATGTGGTAAATTCTCATTTTGATTTAGCAAAGTCACAATTGAATACTTGTGCATTAACATTTCATTTCTTCTCTGACCAAAATCTCTTATTTCCGTTTCAAGGATATTATTGAGATGCTTCTTTTGTTCACACAAAAGTATTTCATAATCCTGCTTGGTTTGATCTTTAATCTTTGTGATATTGCTGTTTCTCCAAATCCCATGTCCAAAATATATTTTCCACTTCTTTTTGAACAAAGCCAATTATATTCTCCCTGTGGAGTTTCATAGTTTGTTCCAACACTTCAATTCTTTTGCATAATCCATGAACTATATCATTCCACTCTTTTCCAGGTTTAGAACGGTCTTTTGCAAACTGTCCACTTGCCTGGATTCTAACTGCTATATTTTGCATATTAGCACTGGCAAGCACTTTCAAATCAGTGTCTCTGGTCATTGACTTTGCCAGGCCATTTTGCACTTTGTTCTTTTTGTTGGCAATTCTTGATTTCCAATTTTGCAAGCACTTCAGCTATCTTCACATTGTCCATGACTGAGGTTGATACATCAGTAATTTTACTTGGATCCGTTCTCTGCTCAACTGGGCCACAATTCAGTGTTTTTATTCACAGGAACAACTTTGGAACTCTGACACTCCATACCACATATCTTCCCCTTCATCTTTCCCAGATGGCTTTAAAGTTCAAGAATCTCATTATTCTTTTCACGACGAAATCCTGACAGTTCGTTAGTTTTGGTTTTTAATTCTGCATTCAACCAATTCTGATTGACCAACAATTCCTTTTCCGGTTCAAGGCAGTTCCCCTGATATTTCATAGCAACTGCCGATGCTTGAAGTTCATCAAGTTTTAATTGAAGATTGACTTTTGTTAAGTTTGCTTCTACAAGTTTATCACTTAGACATTTCAAGTCCTCAGTCAAGTGTTCCACTGTCTGTGACTGATTCTCAGTTGATCTAATCAATTCTCTTCATTAGCAAATACATGAAAGTTATTTTTCTACCGTAATTAGGTGTTCTTCCAATTGCTTGTTATCTGCGGTAAGTGTTTCATTCTCAGCCATGGTAGCTTTCTGAAGTTGGTTGAAGCCAGCATGATCAACTGCCTGCTGCAGTACAGTCATTGCCACATTACTGGCTCCACTAACCAAATCATTACTCAGAATAAAATCTACCCCTTCAACAGGTGATTTAGGAATAGTTCCCATCCTAACAATTCCATTCACAAAGTGACTTTGTAAGTTAAGTTGACATAAAGAAAGAGGTTCAAAAATTATATTAATACCTCTTATCAATATTTTTTCTTTCACAAAACTACCTGGAACTCACATTGGACCATCAGCCACCATTAATGATTGATCTGCCCCTGAATCTCTCAAAATTTTAATCTGTTTACTTATTTTGTTTGAGGAGTAAGGGAACATGTCTCCCTTTGACATAAAACATCCTGGTTAGCCTGGCTTCCTTCACCAGTATTCAAAGAAGAATTCTCTGGACTCTCCTATACCATATCCCCCTTTCCTGTATGTTCTGATGGAGCACGTTTCACGTGCAGCACTGCTACAGTTTTAACAACAATTTCCTTTTCTGATGCAATCTTTTCTGAGGATTCCTTTGGCATCCCTACTAATCCAATGGGGCTATGATTTAATCTCCAGCAATCTGCCCCAACATGCCCCACCTCATTACAATGAAAACGCTTAGGCTTTCGAAGACACTTCCACCCTCAGCACCTTCCTTTCTAGTCTGAGGAGAAATTTCCTGGGACTTCCCAACTATCCCTTCTCTTCCCTGGCTACTTGACTTCCTTTCACCTTCCCATCTGCTCAGGTTTATAGGGATGACAGAAAAAGGATCTAAATTTATGAACCAATTCATAACCATCAGCCATTTCCACAGCCTGTTTAGCTGTTTTAGCCTTCTGCTCTTCAACATGGGCCCTAATTACAAGAGGAAGTGTATCTTTAAATTCTTCCAGGAGAATCATTTCCCGAAGAGCTTCATACATTGTCTGTATTTTTAATGCCTGCAACTCACAGTCAAAATTAATTTGCTTTACCCTTTCAAACTCAATATAGGTTTGCCCAGGCTGTTTTCTTATATTCTGAAATTTCTGCCTGTATGCCTCAGACTAACTCATATGCACTCAGAGTAGCTTTTTTGACTGCATTATAATCTGCCAATTCTTCTTCTGAAAGTGAAGCATAAACCTCATGAGCTCTACCTACCAACCTACTCTGCAACAGTAATGTCCAGATTTCTTTTAGCCACTTCATTTGCCTAACTATCTTTTCAAACAAAATAAAGAATGCCTCGACATCCCTTTCCTCAAACTTTGGGAGAGTTGCACAAAATTAATCATCTCACTAGTAGGTTTGAGATTGACGGGTTTCTCATCATCAAATGTTTCCTCAGAATCTGAGATCTCTTTTTTAAGGTCAAGCCATTTACGCAAATATTCCCTTCCTTATTCCTTCTCTCTTTCCTCCATTGCTAAATTCTCCCTCTGAAGGTCGAATTTTCGCATTTCCATTTTTCTTTGAAATGATCTCTCTTTTTCCTTTTCTGACCTTTCTGTCTCCATTTCTTTTCCCTTTGCCTCTAATTCAAGTTTTTTCAGTTGCAACTGAAGTCTCACTACCTCCAGCTTTGACTCACCTGCCTGGAGAATGTGGTCTTTCTGTTATCCCTTTCAGTTTTAAATGCTGTGCTATAATCTCAACTATGTCTGCTTTCCTTGTCCTGGCAGGTAACTCCAACTTACCCCCAACTCCATTAGCATACTCTTGGTTAATTTCTGTAAACCAGTCAGAGTTACATTTTCCACCTGTAGAAAAGTCTTAGCAACCTCCAAAGACATTTCAAATTCCAACCTGTATAACAGACCTCATAGCAACTCCAATTCATATGTCCAGTTCCTCTTTACTTCCACATATTCATTTTATAAGGATTCACAGATCCAACCAATGTTCAAGGTTTTCCAATTCCACCTTATCATGATAAATCCTGAACCAGTTATTATTCCACGTCCAATCACCCACTGTCCATGTTTCAAATCTGGCAATAGCCCCCAGTTTGTTTTGATCCCTGGACAAGCCTGATCCCAGAGTGGAAGCCAGCTTGATAGATCCGAACTTTTATTTGGTTGGTTCGTTTCGTTGAGAGTGGCTACTGAACGGAGTCATGAGTCAGAAAATGAACTTTTAATAAAAGAATAAAATATTTATTCAACAAGATGAACTATATTACAATACTCCTTCACCCACAACCATACCTTTAAGGTATATACAGATTTGTAAGGATAACACAAGTTACAAAATTTATCTTAGACTGTAATGTCCAAAGAAAATACACAGTACATGTACTAATGGGCACCAACTGATACAGTGCATAAAATGAATGCAACATCCAACATTGATGGAACATCTCAGAATATATTTTCTTCTCAGTTCTCTGCCCAAAAGCAGTTCAAACCCACAGCACCATGATCTCCAGCGCAGGTAAGACAAGGAGGCAGCTCCCAGATCCACCCCAGCCAGAACACGGATCAAACCCCATGCTGTCGGCACCAATAGGATCCTCACCAGCCAATTGGCTCCACAAAGTCTCTGAGTTGCTGAGGCAACACACACTTTAACACATGGGCAACCATGCCCACATCCCATGAATGAATAAAATAGTGTTGTGAGCTGGAGCTACGAATATTGCCGGTAAGCACTCCAGATTTCTTTCCATCACATGACTGACCAGGAAGCGTTCCCATTCTCATCACTGCCATTAGCACATGTTGGAAGCTTTTTCAGGTTTCTGCTCAACCTGTTTAGCTGCCTTAAAAACAGGGGCCTTGCCATGTCCATCAAGCCCTATGATGGGTCCTGAACTGTCAGCTCCTAACTCAGAGGCAGGGATGGCACCACTGCGCCACAAAACCTCCTCTCAAGTTAATGCAGCACTTCAAACTACACCATGGCTAGTTAGTACAGCAAGGTAAAATAATACAGTATGTCAAACTAAATCCCAACACAAACTAATGCTGACTGCACTGCCGAGCTCCCCTCTTATCAAACCCCACCCAGTAAAATTAACTCACTGCCTGTGAATCTCTTCACCTGTGTGTAAATCTACTTTCTCTGGGAAACACCTGATGCCTTGAAGCTCTCCTGCTCTGTGAAACTCCCAATAGGAAAAAAAAACCCTTAATATCCTGAACAGTGTGAATTCCCAGGCCTTGTGGAAAGCTCTCTTTGAAACAGGGAAAACAGTGAAACTCCATCAACTGTGAAATTCCTCCCACTGTATGTGGAACTCCAAAACTCATAGCGTGTGAATTTCCACCCTGGGAAACTCCTCCCAGTGCCACCCACAACCCACCCCACTGTGAAACTCCTCCCAGTCACACACAGCCCCCACCGCCCTGTGAAACTCCTCCCAGTCACACACACACCCCACCGACCTGTGAAACACCTCCCAGTCACACCCACCCCCCACAGCCCTGTGAAACTCCTCCCAGTCACACCCGCCCCACACCGCCCTGTGAAACTCCTCCCAGTCACACCCACCCCCTACCGCCCTGTGAAACTCCTCCCAGTCACACCCACCCCCCACCACCCTGTGAAACCCCTCCCAGTTGTAACCACCCCCCACTGCCCTGTGAAACTACCCCTGTGAAACTAATCTCTGTGCAACTCCTGCCCTGAGTAAAAATTCTCTCAAAAATACCCCCATCTATTCCCTCCAGTGTGATAATTTGGCCAATGATGGAACTCAGGAATCCCAGACACTCTCCCTCACCATTCCCCGTGCATGCAAATTCACAAAAATAATGAGGAGCTTATGGCCAGGTCAATATAATTAATTAAAACAAGCACTGAGATTGTACTGATACACTGAATTACTTTATTGATCAAGTTTAAAGAATAATTGTTGATAATAACTGAACTAATAACTAATATCAATACTGTATATATTGAATATAGTAATCGTGGTGATGTGCACAAGGCCAGCTCCTCTACTCCTTTCTCCTTGCCTCCCGGTCCTGCGCTTTCCTCTTCAGTTTCTTTCCTATTCTGTCATGGGAAATGAGCATCACAGCGTTAATCGAGTGACTAGGCTCTGGAATGCACTGCCTGAGAGTGTGGCGGAGGCAGGGTCAATCGAGTGGTTAGGATCTGGAATGCACTGTCTGAGAGTGTGGTGGAGACAGGGTCAATCGAGTGGTTAGGATCTGGAATGCACTGTCTGAGAGTGTGGTGGAGACAGGGTCAGTCGAGTGGCTAGGCTCTGGAATGCACTGTCTGAGAGTGTGGTGGAGACAGGGTCAATCGAGTGGTTAGGGTCTGGAATGCGCTGTCTGAGAGTGTGGTGGAGACAGGGTCAATCGAGTGGTTAGGATCTGGAATGCACTGTCTGAGAGTGTGGTGGAGACAGGGCCAATCGAGTGGTTATGATCTGGAATGCACTGTCTGAGAGTGTGGTGGAGACAGGGTCAATCGAGTGGTTAGGATCTGGAATGCACTGTCTGAGAGTGTGGTGGAGACAGGGTCAATCGAGTGGTTAGGATCTGGAATGCACTACCTGAGAGTATGGTGTAGGCAGGGTCAGTCGAGTGGTTATGGTCTGGAATGCACTACCTGAGAGAGTGTGGTGGAGGCAGGGTTAATTGACTCATTTAAAAGAGAATTAGATTGTTATTTGTAAAGGGATAATTCACAGGGTTACTAGGAGAAGGCAGGAGAATTGCACTAATTTATTGGTCATTTGGAGTGCCGGTGCTGACATGATGGACTGAGTGGCCTCCTTCCACACCTTCTGCTTCCCACTACCTCCCACATGTGTGGATAAAGGAAGCACAAGTCTTTTTCCCAAAGGATCCTCCGCCCATGACCAGCTGTTGTCGCTGACGGTTTGAGCTCTTCCACCATCACCATCCAAAATTTGCTGGTTCCACCGTGGGCCTTTTCTCCGAACCCTGAGCGAGGAACAATTAGCTGAGCGTGGGCTAATTCACAAAAGGGCGGAGACAAGCACCCCCTGAGGTCTCACATAACCCTGCTGCCCTAAACAACTGATACATGTGGTGTAAGAATTGGAAATAAAACCAACAACTTAAAGCCAAAGTACCCCCCCTGGAAATGAACAGTGTTTATCTGTTCCCCAGTGGCTGCTATTGGCACAAGCTGCAGAATGCAGGATGGTCTTTCTCTTGGGGATGGTGAATTGGTGAATGGTGTCAGAGACAGGGACACACTGTTCATCGCGGTGTGGAATGTGAGGGTGGTGTTGTCAAGACAGACACACCAACCAGATAGATCCAATAGGATCATTATTCACAGACACACACTGATAACTGGAAATGATTTGACATGATATTGGTATCAGCTAATGACAATTCGAGGCTGGGAGAGGAAACAATTGGCACCACCCAATTTCTAATCTTCATTGGTTAATATGGGTTACTTGCGTGTCAAACAGCAAAAACAGCAAGTGATAGACAGCTAACCGATCCCACAACCAACGGGTCAGATCTAAGCTCTGCAGTCCTGCCACATCCAGTCGTGAATGGTGGTGAACAATTAGACAATTCACTGGAGTAGGAGGCTTCACAAATATCCCCATCTTCAATGCTGTGGGAGCGCAGCACATCAGTGCAAAGGATAAGGCTGAAGCATTTGCTGCAATCTCCAGCCATAAGTGCCGAGTGGATGATCAATCTTGGCCTCCTCCGGAGGTCCCTAGCATCATAGATGCCAGTCTTCAGCCAATTCAATTCACTCCACGTAATATCACGAAAAGGCTGAAGGCACTGGATACTGAAAAGGCTATGGGCCCTGACAATATTCTGGCAATAGGAAGGAAGACTTACGTTCCATAACTTGCCGCACCCCGAGCCAAGCTGCTCCAGTACAGCTCCAACACTGGCATCTACCCGGCTATGTGGAAAATTGCCCAGCCAATTACAATCAGTCTACTCTAGATCATCAGCAAAGTAATGGAAGGGGTCATCAACAATGCTATCAAGCAACACTTGCTTAGCAATAACCTGCTCACTGATGCCCAATTTGGGTTCCACCAGGGTTCCTGATCTCACTGCAGTCTTGGTTCAAACATGGACAAAAGAGCTGAACTCTCGGGGTAAGGTGAGAGTGGCTGCCCTTGACATCAAGGCCACATTTGACCGCATGTGGCATTAAGGAGCCTTAGCAAAACTTGAGTCAATGGGTATCAGGGGTTAGACCTTACACTGTTTGGAGTCATACCTAGCACAAAGGAAGATGGTTGTGGTTGTTGGAGATCAGGCTAAGTTCCAGTGAATCACTGCAGGAGTTCCTCAAGCTAGCATCCTTGGCCCAACCATCTTCAGCTGCTTCAACAATGGCCTTCCTTCCATCATACGGTCAGAAATGTTCAGTGACGATTGCACAATATTCAGCACCATTCACAACAGATACTGAAGCAGTCCATGTCCAAAAGCAGCAAGACTTGGACAATATCCAGGATTTGACTAACAAGTGACAAGTAACAAAACAAAAACAGAATTACCTGGAAAAACTCAGCAGGTCTGGCAGCATCGGTGGAGAAGAAATCAGTTAACGTTTCGAGCCTTCACGGCCCTTCGGCAGAACTGAAGCATAGTTAGGAGGGACAAGTAACAATCGCACCACACAAGTGTTAGGCAGTGACCATCTCCAACAAGGGAGAATCTAACCATTGTCCCTTGATGTTCAATGGTATTACAATCAATGGATCCCCCACTAACAACATCCAGGCGGTAACCATTGACCAGAAACTGAACTGACGAGCCATATAAATACTGTGGCTGCAAGAGCAGGTCAGAGGCTCAGAATTGTGCGATGAGTAATTCACCTCCTGACTCCCCAAAACCTGTCCGCCATCTACAAGACATAAGTCAGGAGTGTGATGGAATACTCCCATTTTGCCTGGATGAGTGCAGCTGCCACAACACTCAAGAAGCTTGACACTGTCCAGGACAAAGCAGCATCTTGATTGGCACCACATCCACAAACATTCACACAGTAGCAGCAGTGTGTACGATCTACAAGATGCACTGCAGGAACTCAGCAAGCCTGCTTAGACAGTACCTTCCAAACTCACGACTGTGACTATCTAGAAGGACAAAAGCAGCAGATAAACGGGAACACCACCACCTGGAAGTTTCCCTCCAAGCCACACATCATCCTGACTTGGAAATTTATCACTATTCCTTCACTATCGCTAGGTCAAAATCCTGGAACTCCCTCCCTAACAGCACTGTGGATGTACGTACACCACATTGACTGCTGCAGTTCAAGAAGGCTGTTCCCCACCAAATTCTCAAGGGCAATTTGGGATGGACAATAAATGCTGGTCCAGCCAGCGAAACCCCCGTTCCATGAATGAATAAAAAACATTGCATGGAATCGTTTCCATTATTTTAAACTGACAATAGTTGCCTGAGAATAAAGAGACTATTGGACGAGCCAGGCTGGCCATTTCCAAATTCCAAATACTGGACATGAGGACACCCAATAATGGAATGGAGATGGACCCACTGACAGTCAGACTGTCTGCTACAAAACCTGACAAATGACCACACAACTCTGAGACACCCAACTGAGAAACTCCTCCTCACTGTTAGAACCCCTCCCCCGTGAGACCCCCTCCCCCATGAGAATCCCCTCCCCCGTGAGATGTCACCCTGTGAAACTCCTCCCCATGAGGCTCCTCCCTCTGAAACTCTTCCCTGTGGAACTCCTCCCCGTGAGACCCTTCCCTGTGAGACTCCTGCCTGTGAAACCACTCCACCTGTGAGTGCCCACTCCATGTGAGACTCCTCCCCTCTCAAAAACTATGAGCTGTGGCTCTCCGATCTGCCTTCACTTTCATCACTTGCTGTAATATTTTTAAATCTTTCCCAGCTAACTCACATGCTCTGTTCAATCTTTCTCTGAAGTTTGACACATAATCCAGGAGATTAGGTTCCAAATTTTGAGACATCAATTTCCCATCATTTAACTTCAGTCGTCCCCTTACCTCATGACCGCAGACTAATTCAAAAGGACTAAAATCAGTCAGTGCGTTAGGAGCATCCCTAATAGCAAATAACAAAAATGGAAATCCCCTATCCCAATCCTGTGGATAGTCCTGACTATAAGCCCTCATCATGGCTTTTAAAGTTTGATGCCATCTATCCAAAGCCCCTCGTGACTCAGGATGATCAGCTGTTGATTTAAACTGTTTTATACCCAAACTCTTCATTATTCCCTTAAACAGCTGTGACATGAAATTTGAACCCTGATCCAATTGTCTTTCTTTTGGTAATCCATATCTTATAAAAGATTGAGTCAACTCTTCCACAATTCTCTTTGCTGTAATATTTCTCAAAGGTATCATTTCAGGAAACCTTGAAGAAATATCCATTGTTGTCTGATTTCCACTTTTCGTCTTAGGGAGGGGTCCTGCTAAACCAATCATGACCCTAGTCAAAGGTTCCTCAAATGATTGCCTTGGAATTAAAGGTGCCATGCTGGCTTAATCACTGCTTGTGATCTCCGTATCACCTGATATGTGTGACGTGTTCTCCAGAATTTGATTACATCTCTATGCAATCCAGGTCAGTAAAAATGTTTTTGTATTTTCGCATGTCTTTCAAACTCCTAAATGCCCCCCTATTGGAATTTCATGAGCTATTCTCAGTATTTCATTTCTATACTGAGATGGTATAACACCTGATGCACTTCCTTCCATTTTTCATCTGCTGGAGCTTGATATGATCTCCACTTTCTCACTAACACATTACCCAGAAGGAAATCGCATTCTGTACTACACTCTGCCTCTGTTTCTGAGCAAGCTGAGTAAACTGTTTTATTCATAGATCTTTTTGCTGTAAATCAGGAACTGCCTTAACTAAAACTCTTCAGCTTCATTCTTTTCCAATCTCTCCTCCTGAACAATCTTATCAGAGACAGTATCAGCTAATTGAACTTCAACACCTTGTCCCTGCCTTTTAACTTTCTCTTCTTCCTGTTTCAACCCGTGAGCTTGTGATCTTATTACCATATAATATGGCATCAATCCAGGATGCTCTTTCTGCAACATTCCTGTCGAAAGCACCTGTACAAGCTGCTCAACTACCATAGGCAGCACCCACATCTGTGACACAGCTATATCAGTATCTAAAATAAATTGAACCCTTGCAATGGACAATTTTTCCACTCTCCAACAATTACATCACCTGTTTTCCACTTACACTTTAAATTTACCTTGCAAAATGTGAAAGGTTTAGCATCGCCATGAACCCTACTTATTATCTCCTGATCCTGCAATATTCCCTCTGAACAACAAATATCACGATCCCACAATTAAGGATTGACAAGCCCCTGTGCCTCTTAAAATCTTTACCTGCTCCACCCTGCACACATGGAAAGAATTCACATAAAAAATCTTGAAACATTTCTGTAGCCTGCTCTTCAGAAATCCTTTGGGTAAATTGTGAACTCATTCCCACTTCTTTACCTGTCACTGATTCCTCTTGCTTTGCCTGTACACAAACCAGTGGTTTTTCCTGTGCCTGAACCTCAGAACACACAGTAATTTTACTACCAGAACTTTTCTGCGTTCCAATAATTGTAACAGATTTTACCTGTAATTTCCAACGCATTGGCTTCATGTGCCCAACATTATTACAATGAAAACACCCCAATTTTCAGTGTCACATCTACCCTCAGAACTTTCTTTTTAGGCTGTGAAAAAAACTTCCTGGGAATTTCCACCTCCTTCTTCTCTTCCCTGGCTACCTACCTTCCTCTCACCTGCTCTGATTTAAAAGGATGATGAAAAAGTTTAGATCCAAGAACTAACTCATAATCATCAGCTATTTCTGCTGCTTGGCTTATTATTTTAACTCACTATTCCTCCACATGAGTTCTCACTACCAAAGGAATCGAACCTTTAAATCCTTCCAAAAGCATTGCTTCTCTAAGAGCTGCATATGTTGTCTCAACCTCTAGTGACTGTATCTACCGGTCAAAATTACTTTGTTTTATTCTCTCACACTCAGTATCAGGCTGTTTCCTTATATTCCTAAATTTCTGCTGTTATGCCTCAGGAACCAACTCATAGGCACTCAAAATTGACTTTTTTTAAAAGCACATCATAATCCACCAACTCTTCTCCTGACAGGGAAGCATAAACATCATGAGCTCTACACATTAATCTGGGCTGTAAAAGCAATTTCCAGTTTTCTTGTGGCCATTTCATCTGTTTATTTATCTTCTCAAATGAAATAAAGAATGCCTCAACATCCCTTTCTTCAAACATCAGAAGATCTTGCACAAATTTAAAAATACCCCCACTGGGTTTTCGATTGAATGCTTTTCTCATCATCACAACCTTCCTCAGCACCTGAGGCCACTTTTTAAAAATCCGGCCTTTTAAGTTGGTACTCTCTGTCTCTTTCCTTCTCCCTTTCCTCCATTGCTAACTTTTCTCTCTGGAAGTCAAGTTTTCACATTTACAATCCTCTTTGAATACCCTCTCTTTTTCCATTCCTTTTTCTGCTGCCTCTCATTCCATTTTTTTTTCATTTCCATTGCTTGTCCAAATTCAAGCTTCTCCATTTGTAACTGAAGTCTCATTACCTCCAGCTGTGATTCACTAGTGTCAGGTATCACTTCCAACTTCAAAGGCTGTGCTATCACTTCAACTATGTCTGCTTTCTTTGTCCTGACAAGTAACTTCAACTGCAACTTATCCGCTAACTCTGTTGCACTAAGTTGCTTTTTGTAAACCAATCAGAGTTATATCTTTTACTTCCAAAAAAGTTTGAGCAGTTGCCACAGCCATTTTTGCAGCCTCACTGCTTTGAAATCCCTCACACTAACTCTTGAATTCAAAGCGCTTCTCATACTCGTAACTTTAAGTTTCACCGACTCCAAACAAATCAAGGAATTTCATGATGTGTGCCAGGTGGACCAAATCCATCAGGGAAACTTGATGGTGCTATCACAATGGTTTTGCAATTTGTATTTATTTTGAGATACATGCATTGAGTTCAGAATTAATAAGTCCACCTAGACTTTGAGATTTTTTTTTCAAAAAACAAATTAAAATATTTATCAACAAAAGAAAAGATTTCAAGTACATACATAGGACTACAAACTACTATTATAATAACTCCTAACATTCCCAATTAACCTGACTGCCAGGTCCACCCCCTTTAAGGCAGCAGTCAAAAAATAAGATTTTAGATTTTAAACAGATCCAAGAAATTAACACGATACCCTGAACAGTGGAATTCCAAAAGGCTTTTTTCCAGCTTCAGTTTCGGTAGACAACAGCCTAATGCACAAATCCAGGAGGCTTCATTAAGGCTACTTGACACACTTCTGTTAGGTCTCACAATGCCTCCTCCTGACACAGAGCCTCATTCTCCTTTATGTAGGTTTCTCTCTTTTCTCGTGGGTAAATTCTATTATCACATATGTCTTTGAAACTGTATCTTCCTCACAATATAAAAACTTTAATGATGCTACTCTCTATTGTCAATAACCCTTGGGCAAAGTGAGCACATTCCTTCGCCTTGCCTATCTGGCAATTTGTAAACAAACTAAAATCGCTTTGAAATCCAAACCTCCCTTTGTCTATCTAGCAATGCAAATTCCCTTCACGTCTTGCATGCTAAAATAGCATCCATTATTACTCATTAGCATATTAAGCATCTCGCTTTTGATTAATTAAACTTGCAGTCTACTTGACACCAAATGTAATTACATCACACACAGACAGAGCCAACTACTTATTCCCATAAGCTTACTTTACAGTAAACCAGAAAAATATGAAAAATATTATACCTTTGTGACGCCGATGCACAGTGGCAGCAGTATGCATCATCTACAAGCCGCACTGTAGAAACTCACCAAGGTTCCTTCGAAGCACGTTCCAAACCCATAACCACTACCATCTGGAAGGACAAGGGCAGCAGATGCATGGGACCACCACCACCACAAGTTCCCCTTCAAGCCACACACCATCCTGGCTTGGAAATATATCGCCGTTCCTTCACTGTTGCTGGGTCAAAATCCTGGAACTGCCTCCCTAACACAACATGGACTGCAGCAGTTCGAGAAGGCAGCTCACCAGCACCTTCTCAAGGGCAATTAGGGATTGTCAATAAATGCTGGGTGAGGCAGCGACACCCGCATCCCATGAATGAATATTTTTAAAAAGTTGCAAATATTCTATTTGGAAATTCCTGGGTTAGCTCATTGTCACATTGTTGGGTTTTGCTGAAATGCTGCACATGGATAGGCAACTGGTCTTAACTGGAGTGAGATTCTCAGAGAGAGACACACTTTTGGGTCAGATGTCTGATGCTTTAAAAAAATTCCTGCAAAAGCAGTCATTTGCAGCAGCCTTCGTGAGACAAATGGAACATTCAGTAGTGTCATAGAAGATGGGGGAACTCAATGGTCGCAGCCGTTTGAGCTAGTTCAGATCCAGGGTGTGGTCAACAATATAACAGAAAAATCACGGACAAAAGAAATGAGACATTTCTGCCAGGTCTAACAGTCAATTAGAATGGAGCAATGATAACAGAAGAATGAGCCTCAGGAATGTCCGGGGAATTGGTAACCAGTGTTTCAGATGTAATTCAAAATATCATAATGCAGTAAATTGTACAAAACGGAAAAAACAGACTTTTTGGGGCGACCCTCGACATAGAAAGTTCCAAATTGGAGGATGATATTGATCAAGCTGAGGGAATTGTACCTGGTCACAAGAAGCTTCAGCCCAATAATTAGTGCACTGCTCAGATTTATTTAATTGTGCCGTGTTGGATAGTGGTTGCACATCGAAAGTATGTGGAATGAATTGGTTGAAATGTTATTTAGATTCACTCGGTAGTAATGATTGAAGTAAGACCAGGGAATATGAAAGGTCTATTTGTTTCAGGTTCAGGGATAACAGTATATTGAGGTCACTGAAAAGATTGGTGATTTCATGCAGAATAGCTGGAATAAGCCATTTTGTTAGTACAGGTGTAGTCTCCAGTGAGGTACGTTGCTGCTGTGCAAGCCTTCCATGAGAAAAAGCACAAATGAAATTGGACATGGAACATAATAAAGCAATTGTCTTTGGAAAGTAAGTGATTTGCAATTTACCCAATCAGGACATTGTTGCATTCATTTAACAAAACCCAGCATCTCTAATCCGAATGTTAAAAATGTATTAATGACATCAGGCAGTAGGTGTTTGAGAAAAAAGACACGTTTTCTTAAAGTGACATCGACAATTTGCTCATCCCTCTTCTCTGATTAAAAATCCTACTAAAGAACACACGAGTGGCTGATGAATGCACAAAGCTTGTTGAAGAGGTTAGTGTAAATGTGATATATGCAAAAGTATTGGAGGATGCCATCACAGTCTCTTTTATGTCTCACAGTAGTATGAGACTTTAATGAAGGTGCAGCAATGGATTTAAAGATGTTGAACAAGGTTAGAAACATTTTAAATTTTAATTTTATTGATATGGCAAAACAAGATTCAGTCTGTCTACAGTAATGTATGTTAAAACAAGGAATAATTGTAGATAAAATCATACAGACTACAGTAGGGGCACCAGCGAAATTCCTAACTGACAATGAAGGGAATTTGCCAATGAATATTTTAGAGACTTGTGCGAAAATATGAACATTGTAGTGATGAACACTGCAGCTGAACGTCTCTTTTGTAATGGGCTTTGTGAAAGAACTCCTGTGGTGGTTGATGGGATACTCCATAAAATCTTAGCTGACCAACAAACTTGTCAGCTAATAAGCTAACACCTGTCCTGCCATGGGCAGTCCATGCAAATCATTTGTTTCAAATGATTGGGGCCTATAGTCTGTATAAGTTGGTCGATAGGAGGAAACCCAAAATATCTTCTGTGCTGTTTGATCATGTACGAGCCCAGAAGGAACTACAATTAGTTCCACCTTCTCTCTGCACTTAAATGCTTTACATGCAGTGGTCAGGGCATTCCTTATAGCAGAAGTCTCAGGGAAAATTTAGCAAGCATTATGGCATTGCATAAGATCATCAGAGATAAAGTTTAATCCTGGGGATTTAGTATGCTATGAAAGAGAGAGCAAGAAAGAGTGGAAAGGTCCAGATATAGTGACAGGGTGTGAATGGAAGACAGTAATTCTCCAACATGGTAGTCAAACTATTAGGGTACATACATCTAAGTTAATTGGGACTGATAATAAACTTTCGGAATGTGAGAAATTAATAGAAGATGAACAGGTATCCTGTACCTCACATACTCAAATGTTTGACAGTTAAGAGGAACAGAATACAATGGATAAAGGGCCACATGAATGTAGACGAAGTGATGCCAATGCACAGGATAGGGCTAAAATATCCAAAATACAACTGCCTAAGGTACTTGGGTAATGTGCATACCAGGAGGATCCGGTGAAAGGAGAGATGTAACCATTATAGGGAGAGCAGGGGAAGCCTCTGGCAATATTTAAACTTTGGGTGAAATGTCCAACATAGTGGGCAAGGGATACGATCCATGGATTGGCAAAATGAGGTGGAAAGCAAGGAAATGCAGTGTGAGACCCCATAATGGATCTAGAAGTGACTCAAGCACCAGGAAACAATCACGTTACTGGCAACAGATCTTCTGGTTACGGGAGGGAGGTAGGAGGGCAAGTAGAGGTTGTAGTTTGACTTGGCTATGCGATAGAACAAAGGCAACAGAACAACCCAGAAACAACGCTTGAAGTGGAAGCCCTAATGATCCGGAAGTTTTGTGGATGAAACAAACTGGAAGATAAATTAATAAGAGAGGAAAAACAAAAAGAATATTTGGAAGGAATTTGGTGTCCGCCCTAAAGTGCCAGATAGAGTACAGCCAGTCACATCACATAGATGGAAAAAGTAATCCCAGATGGGATACATAAGGCTAAAGTGAGACTGATGGTTTTTGAAGAGAGACTTGTTGTCCAAGATGTGACAGAAGACTCCCCCATGGAAGGAAGAGCGATTGTGAAAGCTCTCTTAGCTCTGTTAGCCACATTCGTGGCAATGTAGGGCGATTGATATGAAAGCTGCATTTTGCAGGATGAAAAATTTCAAAGAAAAGTGTTTTTGAAACTGGCTGAAGAAGTGAGTGATATAGAAGGGAGGCTGTGGAAATTTTAAAAATACATTTCTGAATTGAATGATGCATTAAGGGGTCTTGTATTTCTTGGTTAAGCCTATCTTGCTGAAAGTAGGCTGTATTCAGCTGAAAACATGTTTTACTGGTATCACAAAGAGAGACTCACAGGCATCATTATGATGCTTGGTGATTATTTTCTATGGGGAGGCTTTGTGGAATTTGAACAATTGATTCTAGGTAAGATCAAAAGGGAAGTTAAGATTGGAAGTCAGGCCTAAGGCAGCCTTTAAATATACAGGTTTAGACATTAATCTGATTAGGTCAATAATAACCTGGAATTAACAATCGTATCGAGAAGGCATTAACCATATCATGATAAATTGGGCCAAAATTGTCACAGAAAACTGATCTTCCATCCAAAGAAGGGACTGAACATCTAAGAAGCTTGATTGGACCGAATGACAGTTTTAGGTGTATTGGAACTGATTACTGTGACAAAACACTCTCCATTTAGAGAGATTTTGAGGGCAAATAAAAGATTAAAGAAATTATGTTCGGAAATATGTTTATTCATGTTTCCAGCCCTTGGTGACCCGAAAGACATGAAAATAATTTTTTCCAGTGACGCTTCCCATGTCACTCTACTAGGTGGGTATCCAAGCACAGATGGGTTTATAATATTCTTTCCACATCAAATTGGAAAATGTTGACCCTTGGTCAGGGAAGCCAAGAAAATAGAAAGGTTGGTGAAAAGTACCCTAGCTGCAGAAATGCGGGCTCGAGTAGAAGGGATTGATATGGTCCTTCACTTTTCAAACATTTTGAAGCAAATTCCAGACAAAGGGAAAGAGAAAGGTTTACCCATTGAATGGCATGTGGGTAACCGTTCCTTGTGGGATAATGTACATCTGACCAAGAGCTTGACTGAGAAAAATTTAAGGCTTGACTTTACAAGTATAAACTAAACGTTAGAAAGAAAATAGACCTGTTAAGATACATGAGTCAATCCAAGTCAGCGTTTATTGACTGCTTTACAAAAAGGAATATTAGCTCGAAGAAATTGTTAGAGATCCTAAAAGAGGGATATATTTTTTCATGATGGGTTATATGTAGAAATGGAAAATCAGTTTTTTCTCTGATTGGTTTTGTAATTGCTTGAGTGTGTTTTAAAGTTTTTGTTTAAGAAAGGAAGGGGAATCTGTAAACGGTCTGTTAATTAGATTAAGATACAAAGCTGACAGGCTATGTTTAATTACTTAGAATACTCATGAAGGGACACTGGTCACTTTAACCCCATCCCCGGAGTTTGTCACAAAAACCCAAAAGATGCTCATCGACTTCTTCTGGGACAAAAAGCTGCACTGGGTCGCTGCTGAGGTTCGGAGTCTCCTGCTTAGGGAGGGTGGTCAGGCGTTGGTGTGCATTCGCACCCAGGTGGTGACCTTCCACCTTCAGACCCTACAACAATACCTTCACGTAAAGCCCTCTCCTAGATGGTGTGCCCTGGCGATGTATTTTTTCATCAGCTGCACGGCCTGAAATACGACGTGTCGTTCCTGTTCATTGACCTGATTCGTGGCTCCTTGCAGGTGTTGCCCATATTTTACCAGGACCTGATCAAAGCCTGGATCATGGTCACCTGGTGCCGCAGCTCTCGCCCATCAGGGAACCACTGCTCAGGAATCCGCAGCTCCACCAATAGCACTTCAGGTGGCTGGCGGAGGGGAGGGCTGTGGTTGCCAGGGTGACCAGAATCAGGGACGTGCTGGGGGGTGGAGGTCTGGGCTTGATGACCCCAATTAAACCGGCTCTTTGTGCGTCAGTGAGTGTCCAGCTCACGTCCAATATCGTCCAACACCTTAAAACGGTGGTGCCCGGCCACGACGGTACACGTGGTTTAGAGGCGGTTCTGGTTTGCGGTGGGCACCGGTCTGACTGTACCCCTGCTCGGACGGAATTCCATGTTGGACCCAAGCCATGGAACCTTCCTTGGAAGATGGAGCCCAACCACTTGACCGAAGCTGTGTAAATTCTTTCCGTGCCCTTTCGGTGCAGTGGGGTTTCCTGTTTGGGCTGCTCCTGCACACCCTTCACCTCCTTACCCTCACCCGTTGTCCAGACCCGCCTTGGCATGCCCTTTTCCCATCTGGCAACGGAGATACCCAGTTGGGAGGTCTATACGCATGAGTCCTCCCCCTTACCATCAGGGACCTGGGCTGGAGGGTGCTGCATGTAGCAGTCAGAAAGAACCATAGGTTGCATTGGTTCATGGACTCCCAAGATTCCTGTGTTTTTGTGGCCTTCTGGAGTCTGTCGACCACGTGTATATTGAGTGCATTAAATTACACCCCTTTTTTAGTTTTCTTAAGGACATTTACTTAATTTCTGGTTGCACTTCAGCCCCACGCCCGTGATCTTTGGGCACCCGGTGCAGAGCGGGCGGTGAGGGAGGAGGACCTCCTTGTGGGCCTGTTCCTGAGCCTGGCCAAATTGGCCTTTACCAGGTCCAGGGAGCAGGCAGCTGAGGGGGTCCCCTGGCCCGACTGTCTGCCCCTTTCCCACAGCTATATTCACAGCCAGGTACACTTAGAGAGGGAGCATGTGGTTTCTGCCAGCACGATTGAGGCTTTCTGTGACTGGTGGGCACCGTGGGGGCTGGGGTGCATTGCTGACCCCCAAAATAACATTTTGATTTAAAGTTTAGTAAGTTTCCTTTGCGATTTTGTTGTTGTTTGTTGGTCCTCTAAGGGACTGCCCCCATTAATTTGTTAATTTGATAGTTTGTCTCTTTGTTAGTTTGTTGATTCAACACCATTTGTTTTTCTAAATAGAGTATAGAGGAAGACTGGGTGGGACACTGGGTTAATACATAGGAAGCAGAGATATGTAATGCTACATTCTGTAAATGAACAGACTATCAAGAATTTGCATCCAGTTTCATATTTCAGCTCTGGCTTAGCATCCATTTATCACTACGGGGAGAAGGCTGGGCAGTGACTAGGCAAATTGTTCCTATGAAGAGGCAATGCAGACACGATGGGCCAAATGGCCTTTCTGTGCTATTAACAATTCTGTGGTACTGCAATTTGTGTTTTAAATGAGACCAAGACCTGACTCAGGGCCACATCAGACATCCAGTACCTGAGAAATGGTTGTCACGGTGATAAAAATGACGCTGTACATCACCGCCCATCATTTCTAGCTCACTACACATTGTTTCCATCAGCAGGAGGCCTGAACATTGACACCAAAGAGACATCAATATGTGGACTGAAGTTCCAGATAACATCATATAGACAAAAGCCTTGCAAACATTTCAGAAACAATTTGCTGTTGCAATGGGAGGATATTAAATTGTGCTGGAATGGATCAAATTGTCAGAATGACCTCCCTTATCTGTAATTATCTTGCCATCGATTTTTTTTTTATTATTCATTCATGGGATGTGGGCATCACTGGCTGGGCCAGCAGTTATTGCCCATCCCTAATTGCCCTTGAGGAGGTGGTGGTGAGCTGCCTTCTTGAACCGCTGCAGTCTATGTGGTGTAGGTACACCCACAGTGCTGTTAGGAAGGGATTTCCAGTATTCTGTCCCAGTGACAATGAAGAAACGGTGATATATTTCCAAGTTAGGATGTTGAGAGACTTGGAGAGGAATTTCCAGGCGGTGGTGTTCCCATCACCTGCAGCCCTTGTCCTTCTAGATGGTAGTGATCATGGGTTTGGAAGGTGTTGTCGAAGGAGCCTTAGTGAATTATTACAGTGCATCTTGTAGAAGGTGCACACTGCTGTTACTGTGAGTCAGTGGTGGAGGAGGTGAATGTTTGTGGATGGGGTGTCAATCAATCTTCTTGAGCTTCTTGAGTGTTGTGGGATCTGCACTCATCCAGGCAAGTCGAGAGTATTCCATCACACTCCTGACTTGTGCCTCATAGATGATGGACAGACTTTGGGGAGTCAGGAAGTGAGTTACTCGTTACAGGATTCCTAGCTTCTGACCGGTCTTGCAGCCACAGTATTTATACAGATAGTCCAGGTCAGTTTCTGGTCAATGGTAACCCCTAGGATGTTAATAGTGGTGATTCAGCGATGGTAATGCCATTGAACGCCAAGGGGCAATGGTTAGATTCTCTCTTGTTGGAGATGGTCATTGCCTGGTGCTTGTTTGGCACCAATGTTACTTGCCTCTTCTCCACTCAAGCCTGAATATCGTCCCGGTTTTGTTGCATTTGGACATGGACTGCTCCAGCATCGGAGGAGTGACGAATGGTGCTGAACATTGTGCAAACATCAGTGAACATCCCCACTTCTGACCTTATGATGGAAGGAAGGCCATTGATGAATCAGCTGAAGATGGTTGGACCGAGGACACTACCCTGAGGAACTCCTGCAGTGATGTACTGGAACTTAGAAGACTGACCTCCAACAACCACAACCATCTTCCTTTGTGCTGGGTGTGACCCCAGCCAGTGGAGAGTTTTCCCCCTGATTCCCATTGACTCCAGTTTTGCTGGGGCTCCTTGATGCCACACTCGGTCAAATGCAGTCTTGATGTGAAGGGCAGTCACTCTCACCTCACCTTGGGGGTTCAACTCTTTTGTCTATGTTTGACCCAAGGCTGTAATGAGGTCAGGAGCTGAGCTGCCCTAGCGGAGCCCAATCTGGGTATCAGTATGCAGGTTTTTGCTAAGCAAGTGCTGCTTGCTATCATCGTTGATGACAACTTCCATTACTTTACTGATGATCAAGAATGGTCTGAGTCGTTGGCCGGCTTGGGGTTGTCCAGCTTTTTGTGTACAGGTCATCCCTGGGCAATTTTCAACATAGCTGGGTAAATGCCAGTGGTGTAGCTATACTGGAACAGCTTGGCTAGGGGCACGGCAAGTTATGGAGCGCAAGTCTTTAGTACTATTGCCAGAGTATTGTCAGGGCCCTTGGCCATTGCACTGTCCAGTGCCTTGAGCAGTTACTTGATATCATGTGGAGTGAATTGAATTGGCTGAAGACCGGCATCTGTGATGCTGGGGACCTCCGGAGGAGGCCGAGATTGATAATCGACTCGATACTTCTGGCTGAAGATTGTAGCAAATGCTTCAGCCTTATCTTTTGCACTGATGTGCTGGGATCTTCCATCATTGAGGATGGGGATATTTGTGGAGCCTCCTCCTCCATTGAGTTGTTTCATTGTCAACCACTTTTCACGACTGGATGTGGCAGGACTGCAGAGCTTAGATCTGATCTGTTGGTTGTGGGATTGCTTAGCTCTGCCTATCACTTGCTGTTTATGGTGTTTGGCATGCAAGCAGTTCTATGTTATAGCTTCACCAGGTTGACACCTCATTTTTAGATGTGCCTGGTGCTGCTCCTGGCACGCCCTCTTGCACTCTTCATTGAACCAGTGTTGATGCACTGGCTTGATGGTAATGGTAGAGTGGGGGATATGCTGGGCCATCAGGTTACAGATTGTGTTTGAGTACAATTCTGCTGCTGCTGATGGTCCACAGCACCTCATGGATGCCCAGTTTTGAGTTGCTAGATCTGTTCGAAATCTATCCCATTCCGTATGGTGGTAATGCCACACAACACGATAGAGGGTATCCTCAATGGGAAAGCAGGACTTTGTCTCCACAATGACTGTGTAGGTCACTCCTACCGATACTGTCATGGACAGATGCATCTGCAGCAGGCAGGTTCGTGAGGATGAGGTCAAGTATGTTTTTCCCTCTTGTTGGTTCCCTCACCACCTGCCGCAGACACAGTCTAGCAGCTATGTCCTTTAGGACTCGGCCAGTAGCGGTGCTATCGGGCCACTCTTGCTGATGGACATTGAAGTCCTGCATCCACAGTGCATTCTGTGCCCTTGCCACCCTTAGTGCTTCCTCCAAGTGTTGTTCGACATGGAGGAGCACTGATTCATCGGCTGAGGGAGGGCGTTACATGGTAATCAGCAAGAGATTTCCTTGCCCATGTTTGTCCTGATGCCATGAGGCTTTCTGGGGTCTGGAGTCAATGCTGAGGACTCCCAGGGCAACTCCCTCCCGAATGTGTACCACTGTGCCGCCACCTTTGTTGGGTCTGCCGGTGATGCTGGTGTCTGGGGCATTGTCTGTGAGATATGACTCTGTGAGGATGACTATGTCTCTCCCAATTTTGGCACTAGCCCCCAGATGTTAATAAGGAGGACTTGCAGGGTCAATGGAGGTGAGATTGCCATTGTCATTTCCGGTGCCTAGGTCGATGCTGCGTGGTCCGTCTGGTTTCATTCCTTTTTTGAGACTTTTTGTCATGGTTTGATTCAGGTGAGTGGCTTTCTGGGCCATTTAGGAGTCAACCACATTGCTGGCCAGACCAGGTAAGGATGGCAGATTTCCTTCCCTTAAGGGCATAATGAAACAGATGAGTTTTTACAACAACCCATAATGGTTTCATTGACATCATTAGACTAAATTCCAGATTTATATTGAATTCAAATTCCACCATCTGCCATGGTGAGATTCGAACCCGGGTCCCCAGAGCATTACCCTGGGTCTCTAAATTACTAGTCAAGTGACAATACCACTGGTACCTTCTGAAAATCGCTTCATTCCTGTTTGAAGGTTTTAACATCTCTCAGCTAAACTGTTTGCTTCCATGCCAGATTAGCCTTTTCTAATCTGGTTTCCATCTTTTCCTTTTCTGTTTGCCTTGTCTCCCATTTTGCTTTCACAGATAGCCAAGTCTCTTCCTGGTGAAATCTTGATTTGTTTCAGTTCGGTGGTTGAGCTACTCATGGCTTCATTTTCCACTTGCATCTTGGGAAGCTCTACAACTCTTCCGTTCAATGCCTCATTGCTTCATTCAGCTGATTCTTTAGTTGTTCAGTTTCTTCCTTGTATCTCTTGGCTTCCTCCTGGAATATAGAACTTCACTGAGTCTTCTCTGCCAAGTGTTTCTTCAGTTTGTTCAGAGTGGCACTAAGTTCATTCTGTTTCTCTTCATGATTTTCCAGAGGAGCCAATTTTGACCTGAGGGATCCTTGCATCATGTGAAGGTCCTTCAATTCTCTTAACTCGTCTAACTCTGGCATATTCTCTTAACAGCTCAGGAATTCCTCCTGTTCTAACTTGAAAAATTTCTGACCAGTTTAACTTAATTCTTTGCAACCAGTCGGCCTATGAGACGAGGCCCTTCACCTGTTACAATGATCACTGGAAGCAGGGCTGAGTGTTGCCTGTAGTGGACAGGTACAGCGACGATGCCTTCTACCTGTATAGCCTCTCCAGTGTACATCTTCAGCTGAGCCGAGGTTTGCTCCAGTTTTAGTGGCTGGGTACCTTCGCTTAGGTATTTAAATGTGTGTTCTCCCACCACTGTGGTCGATTCTCCTGTGACTACCTCCACAACTGGGGGCTTCCCATTCGCTTGAAGGGTGACGGTGATTGGTTCAGTTTTTACGGCTTTGTCATTGTATAGGGATTAAGTATTAGCATTAGCAGCTTCTTGTTCGCTTATATTGTGCACTTCAATCACCTTGGCTTGCTGCCTGATTGGCTGTCTTGATTATATGCCCTTTTTCTGACAGTAGTGGCATTTGGCCTCTTTAAATCTGCAGGTTTCTGATACATATTTACGCCCACATCAGTAACAATTTAATTTCTGAATCATTGGTGAGATACTTCCAGTATGCCTTTTCATTTTTTGAGCAGTAGAGACTGTCTCCCGCTTTGCGGCTGTCTCTCTGGTTACAGCTACTTGAACGGAAATCAGTGATCAGACTAGTGGGAGGTATTCAAAGACGAGGTTCTATGGGCACATTGTAGACATGCCCCCACAAAGAAAAAGTGTGGTACTGCCAAATCTACAGCCCCCTGGTTATCTAGAAGCATACAAGGTAAGGTAAGGCAGAAAAAGAAAGCTTATGACAGTCATAAAAAAAGTTAATATTGTAGAAAGCATAGTGGAGTATGGAAAGTACAGGAAGTAAAGGAGGTAATTAGGAAAGCAAAGAGGGGATATGAAAAGATATTGGCAGGTAAAATCAAAGAAAATCCAAATATGTTTTACCAGTACATTAAGAGCAAGAGAATAACGAAGGAAAGGGTAGGGCGAAGCAGAGATTCATGTGGTACCTTGTGCTTTGATGCTGAAGGTGTGGGCAGGGTTCTGACTGAGTAATTTGTCTCTGTCTTCAATAAAGAGAGGGATGAAACAGATATTCTAGTTAAAGAGGAGTGTGAAATATCAGATGCAATAAGAATAGTGAGAGAGGATGCACTGGACGGACTGACATCCTTGAATCACAGAATCACAGAAAGGTGGATAAGTCACCAGGGCCAGAAGAATTATATCCCAGGCTGTTTAATGAAGCCAGGGAGGGAATAACAGATGCTCTGAGGATCATTTTACAATCCTCACCAGATACAGGTGAGGTACTGGAGGATTGGAGGTCTGCAAACAGAATCACAGAATCACCGAATCACACAGTGCAGAAGAGGCCCTTTGGCCCATCGAGTCTGCACCGACACGTGAGAAACACCTGACCTACCTACCTAATCCCACTTAACAGCACTTGGCCCATAGCCTTGAACGTTATGACGTACCAAGTGCTCATACAGGTACTTTTTAAAGGATGTGAGGCAACCCGCCTCCACCAACCTCCCAGGCAGCGAATTCCAGACCGTCACCACCCTCTGCGTAAAAAAGTTTTTCCTCATATCCCCCTTAAACCTCCTGCCCCTCACCTTGAACTTGTGTTCCCTTGTGACTGACCCTTCAACTAAGGGGAACAGCTGCTCTCCATCCACCCTGTCCATGTCCCTCATAATCTTGTACACCTTGATCAGGTCGCCCCTCAGTCTTCTCTGCTCCAACGAAAACAACCCAAGTTTATCCAACCTCTCTTCATAACTTAAATATTTCACCCCAGGCAACATCCTGGTGAATCTCCTCTGCACCCCCTCCAGTGCAATCACATCCTTCCTATAATGTGGTGACCAGAACTGCACACAGTACTTCAGCTGTGGCCTCACCAAGGTTCTATACAACTCCAACATGACCTCCCTACTTTTGTGATCTATGCCGCGATTCTCCAACCCTTCTTAAATAGCGGAACCACATTAGCTGTTCTTCAGTCCCCTAGCACCTCCCCCGTGGCCAGAGAGGAATTAAAAATTTGGGTCAGAGCCCCTGCGATCTCCTCCCTTGCCTCCCTCAGCAGTCTGGGGCATCCGGACCTGGAGATTTGTCCACTTTTAAGCCAGCCAACACCTTCAATACCTTGTCACTCCCTATATCAATTTGCTCAAGAACCTCGCAGTCTCTCTCCCCAAGTTCCACACCTTCATCCTCATTCTCTTGGGTGAAGACGGACGTGAAATATTTGTTCAACACTCTAGCGATGTCCTCTGGCTCCAACCATAGATTGCCCCCTTGAAACCTAATGAGCCCTACTCTTTCCCTGGTTATCCTCTTCCCATTGATATATATATAGAATATCTTGGGGTTTTCCCTACTTTTACCAGTCAGAGCTTTCTCATATCCCCTCTTTGCTCTCCTAATTGCTTTCTTATGCTCTACCCTGCACTTTCTGTACTTCACTAATGCCTCCGCTGATTTGCTTCCCTTGTACCTGCTAAAAGCCTCTCTTTTCCTTCTCATCCTATCCTGAATATCTCTGGTCATCCATGGTTCTCTGAGCTTGTCGCTCCTTCCTATCACCCTAGAAGGAACATGTTGAGCCTGTACCCTGCCCATTTCCTTTTTGAATGTCCGCCAATGCTCCTCTGTAGATTTCCCCACAAGTAGCTGTTCCCAGTCTACCTTGGCCAGATCCTGCCTTATTTTACTAAAATCCACTCTCCCCCAATCCAAAACATGTTTTTGCAACTTGTCTATTTCTTTGTTCACAACAAGCTTAAATTGTACCATGTTGTGGTCGCTATCACTAAAATGCTCCCCCACCACTACCTCAGCCACCTGTCCAGCTTCATTCCCCAGAATTAGGTCCAGCACTGTGCCGTCCCTTATTGGACCCTCTACATATTGACCTAAAAGTTCTCCTGTACACATTTCAAGAAATTCACTGCATCCAAGCCCTTCACACTATGTCTATCCCAATTAATGTTGGGAAAGTTGAAATCACCTAATATAATTACCCTAGTGTTATTGTTTTTACACACCTCCGCAAATTGTGCACATATTTGCTCCTCAATTTCCTGCTGACTACCTGAGGGTCTATAATAAACACATAACAATGTGGCTGCCCCTTTTTTATTCATAAGCTCCACCCACAAAGATTCATTCGGTGCTCCCTCCAAGATGTCATCTCTCCTTACTGCAGTAACTGACTCCTTTAGTAATAATGCAATGCCTCCTCCTCTTTTACCCCCTCCCCTGTCTCGCCTGAAGATTCTATATCCCGGAATGTTGAGCTGCCAATCCTGCCCCTCCCTCAACCATATCTCAGTGATGGCTAATATATCACAATTCCACGTGTCAATCCTCACCCTTAACTCATCCGTTTTACCTGTAATACTCCTGGCATTAAAGTAGAGGCCATCCAGCCTTGCCTTACTCCCTTGAAACTTAAAGCAGCTGTACTCCCTCTGGCTTGATTGATTTACTGTATTATGATGTGTCCCTATTCTGATAACATTCTATGTCCCCTCCCCCTGCCGAATTAGTTTAAACTCCTCCCAACAGCACTAGCAAATCCGCCCGCAAGGATGTTAGTCCCGCTCTGGTTCAGATGTAGTCCGTCCCGCTTGTACAGGTCCCACCTTCCCCAGAAACTGTCCCAGTGATCCAGGAATCTAAAACCCTCACTCCTGCACCAACTCTGAAACCACATATTCATCTGCGCTATTCTCCTATTTCTGAGCTCGCTAGCTCGTGGCACTGGAGTAATCCAGAGATTACAACCCGAGAGGTCTTGCTTGTTGTCCCATTATTTAAAAAGTGTGCGAGGGATAGACCAAATAATTATAGGCCCGTCAGTCTGACTTCTGTAGTGGGCAAATTATTGGAAATTTTTCTGAGATACAGGATAAACTGTCACCTAGAAAGGAACAGATTAATTAGGGATAGTCAGCATGGTTTTATTTGGGAAGGTCATGTTTTAATAACTTAATCAAAATTTTTGAGGAAGTAACAAGGAGGATTGATAAGGGTAGTGTAATGGATGTTGTCTACATGTATTTTAGAAAGACATTTGACAAGGTCCCACATGACAGACTGGTCAGAAAATTAAAAGCCCATGGGATACAGGGGAATGTGGAGTTGGATTCAAAATTGGATCAGCGACGGGGAACAAAGGGTAATGGTTGATGGATGTTTTTGCAAATGGAAAATGGTTTCCAGTGGCATTCCACAGGGCTCAATGTTGGGTCCCTTGCTATTACTGTATATGTTAATGATTTGGGCTTAAATGTGGGTGACATGATTGGGAAATTTGCAGATGACACAAAAGTTGACCATGTAGCTGATAATGAAAAGGATAGCTGTTGCCTCCAGAATGATATCAATGGTTTAGCTGAGTGGTGGAAAAGTGGCAGATGGAAGTCAATTCAGAGAAACATGAGGCATTGCATTTGGGGAGGGAAAACAAAGCTAGGGAGTACACAATAAATGGGAGGATATTGGGAGGGGTAGAGGAAGTGAGAGACATTGGAGTGCATGTCCACAGGTCTCTGAAGGTGGCAGGATAGGTGGATATGATGGTAAAGAAAGCAAATGGAATTAATTCCTTTATTGGATGAGGCATAGAATACAAAAGCAGAAATGTCATGATGGAACTTTATAAAATGCTGATTAGGCCACTACTGGAATTGTGTGTACATTTGTGGTTGCCACATTACAGGAAGGTCATAATTGCTCTGGGAGAGTACAGAGAAGATTTACAAGAATGCTGCCAGGGCTTGAAAATTGCAGCTCTGAGGAAAGATTGGATAGGCTGGTGATGTTTTCCTTGGAGTTGAGGGGTAACCTGATTGAGGTGTACAAGATTATGAGGGGTCGAGATAGAGTAGACAGGGATGGCCTGTTTCCCCTGGCAGAGAGGTCAATTACCAGGCGGCATAGATTTAGGGCGATTGGCAGAAGGTTTAGAGGGGACATGAGGAAAAGCATCTTCACCCAGAGAGTGGTGGGTGTTTGGAATTCACTGCCTGGTTTGGTGGTGGAGGCTGAAACCCTCACCTGGATCTGCACCTGAAGTGCTGTAAACTGCAAGGCTACAGACCAGATGCTGGAAGGTGGGATTAAAATGGGCAGCTAGGTTTTTAAAAATTTTTCTGTTCAGGCAGCACTGACAGAATGGGCTGAATGGCCTCGTTCTGTGCTGTAACTTTTCTATGGTTCTATGATCTGCTATCACCTGTTTTGTGTCTGGTGGTAAAAGTGAAAATTCATTCGAGAGCCTAACTTTCCTGTGCAGCTCATTGTAGTACCAGTTTCAGACTGAAGATGGTAGTAATGAGCTGTAGAAAGATCAGTAAAGTTTGACAGTGCAGAATCATCACTTGCAAAGGCTCAAGGCTCCCACAAAGATCACAAAACAGCCACCAAGTGAACTCTTGTTTGCTGATGCCTGTGCTCTCATAACAGATATTTCAGATGACATCCAGCTGCTTGTTGGCCGCTTTGTCCAGGCCTCAGAAACACTTCGGCCTCACAATGAGTCTGTAAAAGAGATTTTATACCTACCTGCCCCTGGCCACAAACTCTAAGACCCCAGAGTCACAATTCAGTCCTCAACTCAGTTCAGAGGTTCCCCTATCTTGGGAGTATCCTCCCCAAATGATGAAATTGCCCTTCACCTGGTAAAAGCAAGGTCAGCATTCGGCATTTAAATAAACTTCAAAATTATTAAGTGAGTGCTGAAGATGTGAAATTTATTTCTGGGGGTTGCCTGAGCAATACTTTAGGTAAAAGTGAGTGGAAACAGTGAGTGAATGATCATCGACAATGCCCGGGGTACGTGTCAGACTGTTACTTCAGCCCTTGGCCCAGGATTTGAATCAAACAACAACAATTTCCATTTCTACAGTAGCTCTGCAGAGTAAAATGTCCCAAGGTGCTTCACAAGATCATTATCTAACAGAATTTGACACTGAGCCACATAAGGAGATATGAGGACAGATGAGGAAAAACTTGGTCAGAGGCAGGATTTATGGAGTTCTTAAAAGGGGAAAGTGAGGGAGAGAGGTGAGGAGGTTTAGAAAGGGATTTCGAGAGCTGAGTGTCTAGTCAGCTGAATACACGACTGGCAATGGGGGAGCGATGAAAACTGGGGAAGCACAAGAGGCCAAAAAGGGAGGAGCACCGACATCTGGGAGGCTTGTAGGACTGAAGCTGGTTGCAGAGATAGGGAAGGGTGAGGACATGGAAAGTAAGGATGATTATGTTAAAACTGAAGCATTTCTGACGGGTAGCCAGTGTAGGTTAGTGAGAACAGGAGTTATGGATGAATGAGATCTGGTGACTGCTTGGTGCAGCCATGACCAGTTTACCTGGTGCCAGGGTCTAGGAGTCCATTCAGATAACTAAAAACCCAGTAGAGTTTGGAAGTTGTAGGATCAAAGCCCACACCCTGCTGAACACATAACCTGAGCTGATCCTGAGGACAAATACTGAAGAAATCAAGAAGAAAGAATTTACATTCTTCCCGGTCTTTCCTGAGCGATGCCATCTTGTGACCCTCTCTGCCTCCTCTATCGGATGTTAAAGATCATGAGACATCTTCCTCCTTCAATAAGTTGATAGATCTGGAGGAGTTGGACGTTGGAATATGCACTTATTTACAAATCTGACATGGTACATTACAGAATCCCAAAATTATTAGAAGCAGGCCATTTGGCCCATTGAGTCTGCACCGGCTCTTCAAATGAGTATTATGACTTCGTGCCATTCTCCTGCTTTTTCTCCATAACCTTGCACATTGTTTCTATTCAAATAATCATCTATTGGCCTCTTGAATGCCTTGATTGAACCTGCCTCCACAACACTTGCAGGCAGTGCATTCCAGACCAGAACCATTCACTTTGTGAAAAAGATTTTCCTCATATCACATTTGATTCTTTTGCAAATCACTTTAAATCTGTGTCACCTCGTTCGCGTTCCCTTGAACAGCAGGAACAGTTTCTCCCCCATCTACTCTATCCAGTCCCCTCATGATTTTGAACACCTCTCTCCTCTTAGCCTTCTCCTCTCCAAGGAAATCAATTCCAATCTCTACAATCTATCTTCATAACTCAAGTCTCTCATCCCTGGAACCATTCTTGTAAACCGCTTCTGCATTCTCTCCAATATGTTCACTTCCTTGCTATCATGTGGTGCCCAGAACTGTAAACAATACTCCAGCTGAAGTCGAATGAGTGCCTTATATAAATTCAGCATAACCTTCCTGTTATTGTACTCTATGCCCCTATTAATAAAGCCCAGAATACTATATGCTTTATTAACTGCTCTCTCCACCTGTCCTGCCACCTTCAATGATCTATGCACATATACACCCAGATCTTTCTGCTCCTGCACCCCTTCAAAATTTCACACCTTGTTTTAGATTGTTTGTCCATTTTCTTCCTATCAAAATGCATCACCACACACTTTTCTGCATTGAACTTCATCTGCCACCTATCTGCCCACTCCACCAACTTGTCTATGTCCTTTTGAAGTTCTATACTGTCGTCCCCACAGTTCACAATGCTTCCAAGTTTTGTATCATCTGCAAACTTTGAAATTGTCCCCTTTCCACCATGATCTGGGTCATTAATATATATCAGGAAAACCAATGGTGCCAATACCGACCCCTGGGTAACTCCAGTACAAACCTTTCTCCAGCCCGAAAAATATCCATTGACGATTACCCCCTGTTTCTTATTTCTCAGCCAACTTTGCATCCATGTTGCTGCTGTCCCTTTTATTACATGAGCTATAACTTTTCTCACAACTCCATTGTGTGGCACTGTATCGAATGCCTTTTGAAAGTCCATGTGCGCCACATCAGCAGCATTACCCTCATCAACCCTCTCTGTTACCTCTTCAAAAGACTAGAGGACATCAGTTAAACACAATATCCCCTTTAGAAATCCATGCTGGCTTTTTGTAATCAACCCACATTTTTCCACGTGACTATTAATTCTATCCTGAATAATTTACTCTTGAAGCTTCCCACTACCAAAGTTAAACTGACTGGTCTATAATTGCTGGGCTTATCCTTACAACCTTTTTTGAACAAGGGTGTAATGCTTTTAAATCTCCAGTCCTCTGGCACCTCCCCTAAGTCAAGGAATCACTGAAAGATTGTGCCAATGCTCCCGCAATTTCCACTCTTACCTCCTTCAATTTTTGGATGCATCTCAACCGGTCCGGGTGCCTTGTCAACCTTAAGTACTGACAGTTTATCCAACACTTCCTCCTTATCAATTTTGAACGTTTCTAGTGACAGAGTTTCCTCCTCTGTCAATGTGGCCTCGGTAGCATCTGTTTCCTTGGCAAAGACAGATACAAAGTATTCATTTAACACCTCAGCCATGCCCCCTGCCTCCATGTGTAAATCCCCTTTTTGGTTCCCAATCGGCCCTACTCCTTTTATCACCCCCTTACTATTTATGTATCTATAGAAGGCTTTGGGATTCCCCTTTATATTGGCTGCCAGTCTTTTCTCATGATTCTTCTTTGCTTCCCTTCTTTGCTTTTTCAAATCCCTTCTGAGCCTTCTGTATTCTGCTAGGTTCTCAGTTGTATTTTCTACCTGACACCTGTCATAAACCCATTTTATTTTCCTTATCTTAATTTCAATCTCCAATTTCATCATGGGAGCTCTGGATTTGTTTGCCCCACCGTTCTCTTTTGAGGGATCATAGCTTGGCTGGGCTCAAACCACTTCTTCTTTGACAATAGCCAATTGTTCAGCTACAGTTTTTCCTGCCAACCTATGGTTCTAGTCTGTCCGGCCCAGCTCCCTTATTGCCCCATTGAAGTCGGCTCTCCTCCAGTTAATTATTCTTACTCTGGATTGCACATTATCCTTTTCTAGCATCATCCTAAAACTTACAATACAATAATCACTGTCTACTAAATGTTCCCCCACTGACACTTGATCTACTTGGCCCACCTCATTTCCAAGAACCAGGTCCAACAGTTCATCCTTTCTTCTTGGATTCAGTACATACTGCTGGAGAAAATTCTCCTGAACACAATCTAGGAAATCTTGCCCCTCTCTGCCCTTTACAATACCACTGTCCCAGTCTACATTCAGGTAATTAAAGTCCCCCTTTATAACTACTCTATAATGGTCGCATCTTCCTTTAATTTCCCTGCAGATGTGTTCCTCTATGTCCTTCCGACTAGTTGGTGGCCTATAAACTGCACTGAGCAATGTGATTGCACCCTTTTTGTTCCTTAGCTCTAGCCAAATTGATTCTGACCTTAAACCCTCTGGGACATCCTCTTTCTCCAGCATGTCAATGCTCTCCTTAACCAATACAGCCACCCCTCCTCCTTTTCTCCCTGTCCTATCTTTTCTGAACAGCTTGTACCCAGGGATATTTAGTACCCAGTCCTGCCCTTCTGTGAGCCAGGTCTCTGTCATCATCACAAAATCATATTTCCACATGACAATCTGCGCCTGTAACTCCCCAATCTTATTCACTATACTCTGTGCATTCACATACATGCATAGTGTAGTAATTATAGTTTTGATAAATGTAGGATGGTAGCTTTAAGACTTATTGTGTTGCATTGTACCACATGATCAGTGCAAACAAACCAGCTTGTGGCGCGAGGAATCTTAGAAGAAAGTTCTTCTTTAGTTATGGAGCTTGATATACATATGTAACTGCTGCTCTTGCCCTGTAAATAAAGTGCAATGTTTAACCAAGAAAAGCTGCCTGGAAAATCAAGTCCATAACACACAGTGACCCTGATTTATACTTCATGACTTTCTCCCTTAATCCAACTCCACCTATTAACTTACTATTCTGTGTACTAGTGCTATCTGCCTCTCCCAGTATTTTGTGCACCTTGATATTCCTCTCTAATACTCTCTCATGGTTCCCACATCCCTGCTGAGTTAGTTTAAAGCACTCCCCAACAGCACTAGCAAAATGCCCTAAAAGGAACTCCATCCTGGACCTGTTCAGGTACAACCTGTCCAGCTTGTACAGGTGCCATCTCCCCCAGAGCCAGACCCAGGAAACTAAAGCCCTCCCTCCTGCACCATGCATTCATCTGCCTTATCCCCCTATTTCTGTACTCACTTGCAAGTGGCACTAGGGGTAATCTGGAGTTTACTACATTTGAGGTCTTGCTTGCTATTTTTCAACCTAGCTCCCTAAATTCTGATCACAGGACCACACCTCCCTTCCTACCTAAGTCATTGGTACCGATGTAGACCACAACCTCTGGCTGGTCACCTTCCCCCAGACGAATGTCCTGCAGTCGCTCGGTGACAATCTTGACTCTGGCTCCAAGGAGGCAACATATCACCCTGGAGTCACATCTACTGCCGCAGAAGCACCTGTCTATTCCCCTAACTAGTGAATCCCCTATCAATATTGCTTTTCCACTCTTCTTCCTCCCTTCCTGTACTCCTGAGCTGCTTGTGGTACCACAAACGTGGCTCTGACTGCACTCCTCTGAGGAACCAATGCCCTCACCAATATTCAAAACAGAAAACTGATTTGTGAGTGGGATCCCAGGGGAGTCCTGCACTCGCTGCCTGGTTTTCGTGGACTGCCTGGCGGTCACCCAATCTCTTTCTGTCTGCATGTTCCTAGCCTGCAGTGTGACCACCTCTCTGAACATGTTATCCATGTAGCTCTCAGCCTCATGGATAAGCCACAGTGACTCCAGCTGCCGCTCGAGCTTCAAAACCCAGAGCTCAAGTTTCTGCAGCTGACAGCATTGCCTGCACATGTGGTCATCTAGGACACCAGCAGCGTCTACAACTTCCCACATATTACAGGGCACGCATTCCACATGACAGAGCTGCCCTGCCATGTCTTAACTTCACTTCCCTTACGTTAACTTTAATGCACTTTGGTTTACTTATATTACTTTATTTTACTGGACCTGACTTAAATTTACTCCCCTATTCAAAGTGTTTCACCCTAAATCCAAGTAGCTATGTCTTTAAAGATAATATGCTTTTCTAATTTACAGCTGTTTAAAGACACCCTAACAGCAGTTTTTCACCAACCAATGAACTTGTGGTATTCTTGTGATGTCGCTCTTCATTTTGTTCCTTCAAACTTATTGTTCTAGAACTGAAGCTGAAACAGCTGTCTCCTGTGCATTCTCCAACCAGGGTCGCTCTCTGCCTCTCTCCTGGGTAAATGTAGGTCCCAAGCTGCTCTCTCTTTATATCCGCGCTGTCTCCTGTGCATTCTCCATCCAGGTTCGCTCTCTGTCTCTCTCCTGGGTAAATGTAGGTCCCAAGCTGCTCTCTCTTTATATCCTCGCTGTCTCCTGTGCATTCTCCAACCAAGTTCGTTCTCTGTCTCTCTCCCGGATAAATTTAGGTCCCAAGCTGCTCTCTCTCTATATCCTCACTGTCTCCTATGCATTCTCCAACCAGGTTCGCTCTCTGTCTCTCTCCCGGGTAAATGTAGGTCCCAAGCTGCTCTCTCTTTATATCCTCACTGTCTCCTGTGCATTCTCCAACCAGGTTCGCTCTCTGCCTCTCACCCGGGTAAATGTAGTTCCCAAGCTGCTCTCTCTTTATATCCTCACTGTCTCCTGTGCATTCTCCAACCAGGTTTGCTCTCTGCCTCTCTCCTGGGTAAATGTAGGTCCCAAGCTGCTCTCTCTTTATATCCTCACTGCCTCCTGTGCATTCTCCAAACAGGTTTGCTCTCTGCCTCTCTCCCGGGTAAAATGAGATCCTTTAAAGTGGGGGATAATTTTGGTGAATGTTTTTCAGATTGACATCAGGATATCAATTAATTACGAGAAAATGAGTTGGAGTCAGACTGGGTTTGGATAAAATGAGTAAATACAACAGGGTGTATTTTTAAACTGATTTTTCACAGACTCCGGGTTACTGCCCCAGCAGGATAAGCCATTGTTTTCTGGGTGAACAAGGAAATCCATTTGTCATTTAAAATGGAAACATGGTTTTGTGGGCACACACTGGACACATGGGCATGTCAACAAAATAAACAAAAAGCTAAACAACTGTGTGTGAGACTAAGTACGGGAAACTCGATTGTTGACCCTTTTCCATATCTATTGGGGTTCTCAGTCTCACAGCAGATGATTAAGGTTCTAGTATTGTTTATTTCGAGAGAGAGAGAAAAGATGATTATGGTCCCTCTCTCTGTACTGATTAGATCAATTCCTATTGCTTGATTACAGTTTATGTTTTAGAGCTCCTCATGTGTGACTCTGATTGCTCAGTGGTTAAATGCACTGACTGGTGTGATACTGAGACACACAGAGCAGGGAGGGATCCTGTACTGAGTTCACTGGTCTCAAACAGAACAGTGCTGGGGATATGACAGTTGTCACAGAATAGCTTGTCAGATGATGTAGAATCTGTGTGGATGGAGTTGAGGAACCGCAAAGGTTAAAAAACCATAATGGGAGTTATGTACAGGCCTCTGAACAGTAGGCAGGATGTGGGGCATAAGATATACCAGGAGATAGAAAAGGCGTGTAAGAAAGGCAAGGTTACAGTGATCATGGGGGAATTCAATATGCAGGTAGACTGGGAAAATCAGGTTGATAGTGGATCCCAAGAAAAGGAATTTGTGGAATGCCTACGAGATACGAGATGGCTTTTTGGAGCAGCTTGTGGTGGAGCCCACTAGGGAACAGGCAATTCTGGATTTAGTGATGTGTAATGAGGCAGATTTGATAAGGGAGCTGAAGGTGAAGGAACCCTTAGAAGGAAATGACCATAATATGATAGAATTTACCCTGCCATTTGAGAGGAAAAAGCTGGAATCAGATGTAACGGTACTACAGTTGAATAAAGGCAACTACAGAGGCATGAGGGAGGAGCTGGCCAGATTTGACTGGGAGATGAGCCTAGCAGGAAAGACAGTGGAACAGCAATGGCAGGAGTTTCTGGGAGTAATTTGGGAGACACAGCAAAAATTCATCCTGAGGAAGAAGAAGCATACTAAAGGGAGGACGATGCAACCATGGCTGACAAGTGAACTCAGGGACAGCATAAAAGCTAAAGAGAAAGCATACAACGCGGCGAAGAGCAATGGGAAACCAGGGGATTGGGAAACCTACAAAGAACAACAGAGGACAACTAAAAAAGAAATGAGGAGGGATAAGATTAAATATGAGGGTAAACTAGCCAGTAATGTAAAAGAAGATTGGAAGAATTTTTTTTTAGGTATATAAAGGGTAAAAGAGAGGAAAAAGTGGACATTGGGCCGCTGGAAAATGACGCTGGAGAAGTAGTAGTGGGGAACAAAGAAATGGCGGAGGAACTGAATAGGTACTTTGCATCAGTCTTCACAGTGGAAGACACAAGTAATATCCCCAGAGTTCAAGAGAGTCGGGGTCCAGAGGTGAGTATGGTGGCCATTACCAAGGACAAGGAAAACTGAAAGGTCCGAAGGTGGATAAATCACCTGGACCAGATGGATTACACCCCAAAGTTCTGAAGGAGATAGCTGAAGAGAGAGTGGAGGCGTTAGTGGTGCTCTTTCAGAAATCACTGGCGTCAGGGAGGGTCCCAGAGGACTGGAAAATCCAGGGAGAGAATTCAAAAATCTTGAGTGCAAAGGGACTTGGGAGTCCTAATCCAGGATTCTCTTAAGGTTAACTTGCAGGTTGAGTCGGGAGTTAGGAAGGCAAATGCAATGTTGGCATTTATTTCGAGAGGACTAGAATACAAAAGCAGGGATGTGCTGCTGAGGCTTTATAAGGCTCTGGTCAGACCACATTTAGAATATTGTGAGCAATTTTGGGCCCCGTATCTCAGGAAGGATATTCTGGCCCTGGAGAGGGTCCAGAGGAGGTTCACGAGAATGATCCCAGGAATGAAAGGCTTAACATATGAGGAATGTTTGAGGACTCTGGGTCTATACTCGATGGAGTTTAGAAGGATGAGGGGGGATCTGATTGAAACACAGAATACTGAAAGGCCTGGATAGAGTGGACGTGGGGAAGATGTTTCCATTAGTAGGAGAGACTAGGACCCCAGAGCCTCAGAGTAAAGGGAAGACCTTTTAGAACAGAGATGAGGAGAAACTTCTTTAGCCAGAGAGTGGTGAATCTATGGAATTCAATGCCACAGAAGGCTGTGGAAACCAGGTCATTGAGTGTATTTAAGACCGAGATAGATAGGTTCTTGATTGGTAAGGGGATCAAAGGTTACGGGGAGAAGGCGGGAGAATGGGGTTGAGAAACTTATCAGCCATGATTGAATGGCGGAGCAGACTCGATGGGCCGAATGGCCTAATTTCTGCTCCTATGTCTTCTGGTGTTATGGTCTAAAATCGCTAATGTAACCCCCCTGTTTACGAAGGGAGTGAGGCAAAAGATGGGAAATTACAGACCGATTAGCCTGACCTCGGTCGTTGGTAAGATTTTAGAGTCCATTATTAAGGATGAGATTTCAGAATACTTGGAAGTGCATGGTAAAATAGGGCAAAGTCAGCATGGTTTCATCAAGGGACATCATGCCTGACAAATCTGTTAGAATTCTTTAAGGAGGTAACGAGTAGGTTAGCCAAAGGAGAGCCAATGGATGTTATCTACTTGGACTTCCAGAAGGCCTTTGACAAGTTGCCGCACAGGAGGCTGCTCAGTAAGATAAGAGCCCATGGTGTTAGAGGCAAGGTACTAGCATGGATAGAAGATTGGCTGTCTGGCAGCAGGTAGAGAGTGGGGATAAGGGGGTCCTTCTCAGGATGGCGGCTGGTGACTAGTGGAGTTCCGTAGGGGTCAGTGTTGGGACCACAACTTTTCACTTTGTATATTAATGATCTAGATGAAGGAACTGAGGGCATCCTGGCTAAGTTTGCAGATGATACAAAGATAAGTGGAGGGACAGGTAGTATTGAGGAGGCGGGTAGGCTGCAGAAGGATTTGGACAGGTTACGAGAATGGGTAAAGAAGTGGCAGATGGAATACAACATGGGGAAGTGTGAGGTCATGCACTTTGGTAGGAAGAATAGAGGCATGGACTATTTTCTAACTGGGGAGAGAATTCAGAAACCTGGAGTGCAAAGGGACTTGGGAGTCCTAGTCCAGGATTCTCTTAAGGTTAACTTGCAGGTTGAGTCGGGAGTTAGGAAGGCAAATGCAATGTTGGCATTTATTTCGAGAGGACTAGAATATAAAAGCAAGTATGTGCTGCTGAGGCTTTATAAGACTCTGATCAGACCACATTTAGAATATTGTGAGCAATTTTGGGCCCCATATCTCAGGAAGGATGTTCTGGCCCTGGAGAGGGTCCAGAGGAGGTTCACGAGAATGATCCCAGGAATGAAAGGCTTAACATATGAGGAATGTTTGCGGACTCTGGGTCTATACTCGATGGAGTTTAGAAGGATGAGGGGGGATCTGATTGAAACTTATAGAATACTGAAAGGCCTGGATAGAGTGGACGTGGGGAAGATGTTTCCATTAGTAGGAGAGACTAGGACCCCAGGGCACAGCCTCAGAGTAAAGGGAAGACCTTTTAGAACAGAGATGAGGAGAAACTTCTTTAGCCAGAGAGTGGTGAATCTATGGAATTCATTGCCACAGAAGGCTGAGGAGGCCAGGTCATTGAGTGTATTTAAGACCGAGATAGATAGGTTCTTGATTGGTAAGGGGATCAAAGGTTACGGGGAGAAGGCGGGAGAATGGGGTTGAGAAACTTATCAGCCATGATTGAATGGCGGAGCAGACTCGATGGGCCGAGTGGCCTAATTTCTGCTCCTAGGTCTTATGGTCTTATGGTTCACTAAATTGGTCCCTGGGATGAGGGGGTTGTCCGATGATGTGAGGCTGAGTAAATTGGGTTTATATTCTCTGGAGTTTAGAAGAATGAGAGACGGTCTCATTGAAACATACAAGATTCTGAAGGGGTTTGACGAGGTGGACGCTGAGACATTGTTTCCCCAGGTCGGAGAATCTAAAACACGGGATCACAGTCTCAGAATAAGGGGCCGATCATTTAGGACTGAGGTGAGGAGAAATTACTTAATTGAAGTTAAGGGTTGTGAATGTTTGGAATTCTCTACCCCAGAGGATTGTGGATGCTCCATTGTTGAATATATTTAAGGTCGGGAGAGACAGATTTTTGGTCTCTCAGGGAATTAATGGATATAGGGAGCGGGCAGGAAAGTGGAATTGAAGCCCAAGATGAGCCATGATCGTATTGAATAACGGAGCAGGCATTGGAATGTTCCACAGCTCGTCTGGTGGAATCTTTATCTCTAGGATTCCTATCTAGAAAGGTCAGATGTGGTCTGCTCCTGCTCCTATCTCTTGTGCTCATGCAGGTGACCAAATGTTTTAAAAAAAAGACTTGCATTTTCATGGCGTTTTTCACAAGTACCAGACATCTCAAGGAGTTTTACAGGCAATGAAGTACTTTTGATGTGGTCACTTTGTCTTGTAGGAAACGTGGTAGCCAAGTTGCACACAGAAAGCTCCCACACACAGCGATGTGATAATGACCAGATAGCACGTTTTTGTGATGTTGATTGAGGGATAAATATTGGCCAGGACACCGGGGAGAACGCCCCTGCTTTTCTTCAAAATGGTGCCGTGGGATCTTTTACATCCATCGAATCAGGCAGATGGTTTAGCGTCTCATCTGAATGACGGCACCCCTCTGACGGTGCTGCACTCCCTCAGTGCTGCACTGGAGTGTCAACCTTGATTTTGTGCTCAAGTTTGGTGAGAGAGTTAGGTTTTAAGGAGTATCTAAAGGAGGAGAAAGAGAGGTAGAGAGCCAGAAAGATTTAATGAGGGTATTCCAGAGCTTGGGGTTGAAAGCCAATGGTGAGGTAATTGAAATCTGGAATGTGAATGAGGTCAGAATTGGGGGAGTGCAGAGATCGTGGAGATTTTTCGGGTTGGGGAAGGTTATAGAGGAAGGGTGAGGGGGTCATGAAGAATCATGGAGAAACTTGAGAATTTTAAAATCGAGACATTGCCAGGTCAGCAAGCACAAGGATAATGTGTGAACAGGACGCGACGCGGGTTAGGATATGGGCAGCAGAGTTTTACACGAAGCCGGGCTTACTGAGGGCGAAAGATGGGAGGCCGGCCAGTAGGGTGTTGGGAGTAGTCTCATCTAGAAGTGACAAAGACATGGTTGAGGGTTTCAGCGGCAGATTAGCTGAGGTAGGGGTGGAGTTGGGCAATGTTACAGAGGGGGGAGTGGTCGGCCATTGTGATGGAGCAGATATGTGGTCGGAAACTTATTTTGAGGTTGAATTCTACACCAAGGATTTGAACGGTTTGATTCAGCCACAGGCCTTTGCAGGTTTGGGAATGAAAATGATGGGCAGGGAATGGGTAGGGATTGAAGACAGTAGCTCTGGTATTCCTACTAATTAGCTGGAGGACATTTCCACTCAGCGACAGGAGTCTGAAGTGGTATTAAATTAGGCTTTGAATGTATATGCTGTACAAAAGGTGATAAATTTCAACTCCATAGCACTGATGGTCTTTTTTAAATGATTCTTTCATGGGATGTAAGCATTGCTGGTAAGGTTAGAATTTGTTGCCCACCCTTAAATGCCCTTGAACTGAGTGGCTTGCTCGGCCATTTCAGAGGGCAGTTAAGAGTCAACCACATTGCTGTGGGTCTGGAGTCACATGTAGGCCAGACCAGGTAAGGACGGCAGATTTCCTTCCCTAGAGGGCATTAGTGAACCAGATGGGTTTTTAAGAAAATTGATGATAGTTTCATGCTCACCCTTACTGAGACTATCTTTATATTCCAGATTTAATAATTGAATTCAAATTCCACCAGCTCCCGTAGTGGGTTTTGAACCCGTGTCCCCAGAACATTAGCCCGGGTTAATCGCACATCGCAACCCTTGGATCCATATTTGGGAGCCATTGAGTGATCGGCCTGTACGCACATATACAGAGAGGGAGGGGGTGGGTTAAGACCTCCTCTAATGTCACATTTAGAATTAAAATCTTTGCAACCAGCTCCAAATCGTGTCTTTCAACATCACTGAAGAGATTATCCAATCAGCGTCACATTGCTCTTTATTTTATTGTTGTACTACTTGTGTGACTTTACTGTGTGCAAATTGGCTGCACCATTTCTTATAACGCAACAATCCAAAAGTACCTCAGTGACTTTAAAATGCTTTGGGACATCTTGAACCAAATTTCTTTTCTGTTCTTTCCTTCTTTCGCTGTCTCTAAACCCTGGAGCTGACCGAGCCTGTCAGCCACACAGGATGAAAAGGAGGGGATTAAGGGAATTAACTCTGAGACAGCAGGAGTGATTGATGAGCATTTAGGAAAATCCACCTCCTACCTCCAAACCATCATTAATTCTAACAGTTAAAGTGTTAGGAGGCACTTGTTCTGTAGCTGCTTATCTCAAAGCAATAGCTGAAACACCCATTTGCAGCTGGCAGTAGCTGGCTTGTGTTTTCTGGCTGAGATTGATGTCAGATGCAGTACTGATTAAAAAAGCTAATGGGTTGCTCTGTGGACAGAGTTCAGGAACATAGGGAATGGGAGGTGACCATTCAGATAGATCATGTCCAATCTACCCCTCAACTCCATTTTCCTGCCTTTGATCCTGATCCCTCGATACGCTTACCTAATAATTATCTGGCGATCTGTCTTGAAGATTTAGTGTTGTAGTGCCCACCAGACATTTGGGGTAAAGAATTCCAGATTTCCACCACTCTCTGTGTGAAAGAATACTTTGTGGTGTTTCACTCCTGAATGTTGTGAATCATAACAATTTTACACTGCCGAGGGAGGCTATTTTGTGTCTTATGTCCCTTCATTTGAATTAGTCCCATTCCCGTACACAAGGAGCAGGCCATACAGCCCATCGAGGCTGCTCCTCCATTCAGTACGATCATGGAGGATCATGGGCTTCAACTCCACTCTCCTGCCTCCTCCCCATATCCCTTAATTCCCTGAGAGACCAAAAATCTGTCTCTTTTACTAAGTGGTTTGCTCAGCTGTTTCACAGTCTGGAGTCACTTGGAGGCCAGGCCGTGTAAGGAGAGCAGATTTCCTTCCTTGAAGGTGTTAGTGAACCAGATGGGCTTTTACAACAGCTGAGGATGGTTTCACAATCACCATTACTGAGACTAGCTTTTAATTCCAGATTTATTAACTTGAATTTAAACTCCACCAGCTGCTGTGGTGGAATTTGAACCCTTGCCCCCAAAGCATTAGCTTGGGTGTCTGGATTGCTGGTCTATTGAAATTATCACTACCCCACCATGTCCCCCTATAGTGCGATGGCTTTATGAAAATCTCTCATAACTTTGAACAGCTCTGTTAAACCTCCCTTTAACCTTTCCAGCCCTCAGGAAAACAATCAGAGCTTTTCTCATCTCTCCACATAACTGTTTACATTTGGAGTCAATTGAGAGGCATAAAGAGGTATCCATGCTCACAAAACTTTTAGATAAGTTTTTAAGCAGCTTTTGAAAGTGTCCAGGAGGCCCAAGGAACTTTGCAGAATTAATCTGATAGCTCAGAGAGATTATAACGCACTTGGCGCCAAGCCGAAGTGGAAGTGAAGTCATTTCTCAGGGGGATGGGGAAGGGCCAGGGTGGGAGTCACAGATTTTACCTCTGTGAAGAGATTTTGATGCCCCCCTCCTCCCACCTCCTCACTGTATAGAGGGAACAGATTTATTCCCATTGGGATCTGGAATGTACAGCCTGACAGCGTGGTGCAGGGCTTTCAAAAGGTAATTGGATAAGTACCTGATGGGAAACGAAAATTTGGGTTCTGGGGAAAGGGCGTGGAAGTGGGAACTAACTAGTGCTTGCAGAGGGCCAGCATGGACACAATGGGCCGAAAAGCCTCCTTCTGTGCAGTAACCATTCTGCAATTCTATCATAAGGTTGCATGATTATGTCTGAAGGTTTTTAGATCTTTATTTGGTACAGTACAGTTGTTATGTGACTAGACAAGTAATCCAGAGGCTTGGGCTAATGACCCAGTAGGCGTGAGTTCAAATCCCACGATGGCAGTTCAGAGATTAAAATTAAATTAATTAAATATGGAATAAAAAGTTGTACTTAGTAATGTTAACTGTGAAACAACCATTTTGTTTGAAAAACCCATCTGGTTCACTAATGCCCTTTAGGGAAGGAAATCTGCTGTCCTTACCCGGTCTGGCCTACAAGTGACTCCAGACCCACAGCAATGTGATTGACACTTAACTGCCCTCTGAAATGGCTGAGCAAGCCACTCAGTTATATTTAAAAAGGTGACCCACTATCACCTTCTCAAGGGTAATTTAGACACGGACAATAAATGCCTGGCCTTGCCAGTATTGCCCAGGTCCAATGCATTAAAAAAAACCTGGTGCCTGTGACAGTCGATAAATAATCTATCAATGTTTGAAACCTGGGAAAGGTAGCAGGATGTACCTTTGGTGTTGTAATGTTAAAATGGCAGAAACTAATCCCGGTAGCTCAGTGGGTGAATGCTCCACCTCTTGAGCTGCCGCAATATGCAGAGTGGGAATGTCCTCTGGTCTTTGCGAAGTGGGCTGATCTCAGCTGGACTTGACAAGATGGCGGGTGAGGGGCAGGCTACATGTGGTATTATCACTTCTGGGCGAGGGTTTGGAAGATCAGATCCTGATTATTGCCCTAATGTCTCCTGCTGGAAAGTGTTAAGAGGTGAACATACCAACACATGAATTAGGAGCAGGAGTAGTCCACTCGGCCCCTCGAGCCTGCTCTGCCACTCAATAAGATCATGCCTGATCTGATTGTAACTTCAACGCCACATTCCCACCGACTCCAGTTAACCTTTCACCCCCTTGCTTATCAAGAATCTATCTAGCTCTGCCTTAAAAATATTCAAAGACTCTGCTTCCACTGCCTTTTGAGGAAGAGAGTTCCAAAGACTCACAACCCTCTGAGAGAAAAAAATTCTCCTCATCTCTGTCTTCAATGGGCGACCCCTTATTTTTAAACGGTGACCCCTAGTTCTAGATTCTCCCACAAGAGGAAACATCCTCTCCACATCCATCTTGTCAAGTCCCCTCAGGATCAGGGGAGAGACGGGAGCCAGACTCTGGTATAATAAAAGCAAAATATGGCAGACGCTGGAAATCTGAAATAAAAACAGAGAGTGCTGGAAAAACTCAGCAGGTCTGGCAGCATCTGTGGAGAGAGAAACAGAGTTAACGTTTTGAGTCCGTGTGACTCTTCTTTGGAACTGATAGAACTGACAGCTCCAAAAAAGAGTCATATTGGACTCGAAACGTTAACTCTGTTTCTCTCTCCAGAGATGCTGCCAGACCTGCTGAGTTTTTCCAGCACTTTCTGTTTTTATTTCCGATGCAATGAAGTTCACAGCCTAAGCGTCCAGAATGAGAATAGCCATTCAGGGAAAGTCTAATTTCCTCACCTTTATTCCATCATTCCCACCCATCCCATCCACCCATTCCCATTGATTGCTGAGGTATCACAAGAGACACCAAGGGCAGAATTTACTGTCCCTGTTGACGTTGGGGGGTCATGGTGGGCGTGAGCGGACAATATGGTGGGAGGGCCAAAAATCGGTTTCACGCCGTAGTTTGCGATCATCCGCTCCGCCTATTAATGGCGTCCCACCTTCCTGCTGCTGCACGTCAGGAACATCATTTTAATACATTTGCATCTGATGATTAGCCCCGCTTGCTGGAGTAAGTGGGAGGATGCCCAGGGGAACGTGCAAGGGTGGGGGGTGCCTCTGGAGCCCAGGACTGCCTCCTGGGGAGCGGAATGAGGGTGGGCATGGTCAGAGGGAACGGTGAGAACGAGAGTGAGCCGGTAGGGTGGGAGGGTGAGGGTGCGACGGGAGTGGTAGAAGGGGCAGCGAGGCTGGTTGGTGGGGACTCAGGGCCAGGCACAGACCCTGGGGGTGGGAGGGGAGGGGGGAGTTCGGAGTGTCAATGTGGATGGGGTGGGATTCTCGGGAAGATAGGGAACGCGCTCATTCACCTGGACATCCTGGAAAGAAAAGGGATTGGAATGTAGGCTGAGGATTTGGGAAGCCTGTCATTGAAGCTGAAAGATGCCATTACACATTATTCAGTGAAAGCTGAATAATGTGTAATGAAAATATTTTCAGATTACAAAGTGACAAAACGTGTTCACCCGTGTAACCAGCTGTGATCAGAAGTTCTTAACTTTTCTAGGTGCTGCCCTGACATCCGCGGCAGGGGTGGAGACAACCTGTGCAATGGCTGGTCCTGTTGCCCCTGATGACTTTGGCCTGGGTCCTCTGGAGAGCTGAGGCCTCAAGGGGCCCAGCTTGCTTTGGCTGTCCTCCTATAGACCGGTGACAGAGAACGTATTTGAGGGGGTCACAGGTGAAGGGCGGCTCAGAGGGAGAGGACAGCTTCTGTGATTCCCGAGTGAATGACCCAGGGCGGTCCCGCTGCCGCTCCTCCTTCCTTCGGGTGACTGAGGGCCCCGGCCTGACCCCTTGAGGGGAAGGAGCACCTGGAGGGACATCGAGGTGCCTCATTTCCTTCTCGCGTCGCCACTGCAGGAACTCACCCATGGCTCCCGCGATGGAGTGCAGGTCCGTGTACATCTTGGCGTTCTGCTGGACCAGATTCTCCATGGTAACTGCCATCCTTCCCATGGAGACCTCCATATGGACACGTGTGGGCACTGTTTCATCAGACAACAGGCACACGCACTCCTCTAAGTCACGTGCCACTCTGCTGAGGGTTTCCAACAGTTCTGTGTTATGTTCCCCCACCTTCTGCTGACTCTCCAGGATGAGTTGGAAGGCCGAATCCAGAGATTCATCATCTGACTCGGACCTCACAGATGTCTCTTCCCCAGCAGCCCTCCGAGTGCCAGGGAACTCAGCTGAACCTGCCTCCTCCTGCTGCGGACACCTGTCTGTGCCGTGACCACTAGATTATGAACCTGGGCCTGCTCTAGTTCTAGTTCCTACCGAGGTGTGTGTCTCTGCACTGGTGGAGGGTGTGGGTAAGCGCTGTGATGGGTCTTCCAGGCTGCTTATTTCCAGCTCTTCAATGAAGGAGGTGTCCTCTTGGCTGGAGGTGAGGACATTGATGGAGCTGAGGGACTGGCTGGCTGAGGCTGAAGGTCACTTGGCAGAGCTATTAGTGCATGGCAGCAGAGTCAAAAGCAGGAGCGAGAGCACGCGCATTTGCGTTGAGAGAGGGATGACATGGTGCAGGAACCTCACATGGGCGTTCATCGCCGACCTCACTGTCGCCGCAGGTACGGTCCACGCTCCGCAAAGTGAGTGAGGGGCCTAATGTGGACCACTCCACGCCCCGGTCTGGGACCTCTTCGTGCTGATGTGAGCTAGCTTCTCCTGCATGAAAACAGGGAGAGAGTGAGAGCAGGACGTATGGTGGGTAAAATGTCCTTTTTCCCTTCACGCAAATCTGGGACGATTCCTCCCCAAGACTCTACCTCAGCTGTGAGTCTAGGTGGACTATTTGACTATGGGAGCATCACAGCTAAGAGCCAATGCTGTTTATGCACCAGCTACTGGAATTAGGAACAGCTGAAGCAGCCTTGACCGCGATCAGGTAAGTGAGGACAGAATAGAGATCAAACTTAGGCTTTCCCAATACCATGGCACACTATCATACTGGACATGTGCTTTTCCATCAAGGTTTCCACTGAAGTTCTAGAAGGACAGGAAGCAGAATCCATGTGCAAGTGAGGAGGCTTCTCACTTTTTTTCCTTTATTCTTTCATGAGACCTGGGCATCACTGACAAGGCCAGCATTTATTCCCCAATCCTAATTGCCCTTGAACTGAGTGGCTTGTTAGGCCATTTCAGAGATGATTGCTGTGGGTCTGGAATCACATGGTGAATTTGAAAACAATCAATGAGACTAGCTTTTATATTCCAGATTTATTAATTGAATTTAAATTCCACCATTTGCCATGGTGGGACTTGAGCCCATGTTCTCCAGGTTATTAGCCAGAGTCTCTGCATTACTAGCCCAGAGACATTACCACTATGCCACCATCTCCCTCCTGATTGGGATGGAACTTGATGCCCATTAATTTGTGTCATATGATTGTCAGCATTACACATTGTGTCCTATATTTGCAGTGTTGAGCTGGGCTGCAGTGGCAGCTCCATTCCAATCAAGCTTTGTAAAATGAAGGATGGATAAACTTCCTCTGGCACACCCTCGGCAATAAATATATCTCTTGTTTGATTCAATTGCCTAGGTTTTAATCAGCAGAGGAGTCATTTGTTATCTTCAACACTCCTTTCAAAGAGGAAGTTATCGCTTAGCTAAGACTTATTGCCTGGAATATTTGACTCCAGACTCCCACCTGACTTTCAGTGTTAATGATTCATCCACGACTGTCATTATTTATGTGAATGCAGAACTTTGGTTTTTCTTGTACATTTTCTGCTTTCTCCCTCGTCTTATCTTGTTTTTCCCTGAGTTTCCCAATCCTGGAACTAACTGGCCAGTTCGCACTGTAAGATTTGGCCACTGTTAATTAGTGTCCCCCTTCTGCATACTCATGAGGTGTCAGCTGTGGCTCAGTTCATTGCACCCTCGCCTCTGAATCAAAGGATTGTGGGTTCATCCCCCACTCCCGGAAACCAAGAACTGTGATTGTACTCGAAAGAGTTGTAATCCGTGACTGTTGATAACTCGAAAGAATTTTTTTTTTCTGCATACTCATCTTTCAAATTATTTGTTAAAATTAAAGCCTGTGGTATTAAAGGGACAGCGGTAGCCTGTATACGCAATTGGTAAAGGGATAGAAAGCAAAGGGTAATGGTAGTGGGAGAGGCAGTGGTATAGTGGTGTTGTTGCACAACTAGTAATTTATGAAGCCCACGGTAATTTCTTTGGGGGACCTGGGTTCAAATCTCACCACAGCAAATAACGTAATTTAGTGCAGTGTTTATGATACTGGACCAAGAACCCGAAGATCATGTATTTAAATCCCACTATAGCCGGCTGTGATATTGACATCGAACAGTTCTATTCAATGTTCATGATAACTGCTGGATTATCTTAAAAACCTAACTGGTTTATTAATGTTCTTCATTGTGGGAACCTACCACCTCTACTCAATCTGGCCAATGGCTCAGAGTCCGACATTTAACACTCCCTGAAATGTCTAGAAACAAAAAGCAAAGAGAAGCACCACAAAGCCATGATGATCTGATACCAGGCACCAGTACCACAAGGGTTAATTCAAAAAGAATCACTCCCCCCTCGGTGAAAACAGGGATGGTTAATAAATGTGACTTTGTTAGCGTCCTTGAAAAATATTTTAAAAAGCCACCAACATTAATTCTTCAGCTGTTTTTTAGTTGCATATTTATTGTGTGCAAACTGGAGGACATTAAACGGGGATTCACTTGAGTTCCTATAAATAGACACAGACTGAAACTGTGGTTGTTGGTGTTAGGAGGTCTATATATATATATATATATATATATATGTAATGACTGTATCTTTAAGACTTATTGTGTTATATGATATTGTGTGACAGTGTGAGCGAATCAGCTCCAAGTGCAGGAAACCTTAGAGTGGATGTTCTTCTCGTTGTGGAGCTTGATGGAAGCATGTAACTGCTCATGCAGCCTGTAAATAAAGTTTGATGTTTCTAATGAGAAACCTGTCTGGATTATCTTTCTTTCCCTATTTCTGTACCAGCTGTCATTGGCACTGTGTCATGACACATTGAACTGGTGTGATCCTCTCTACCATGTTCTTCCCCACCCTCCCTTGCTCTTTCCAACTATGGCCCACACCCACCCTATCCCCCTGGCTAGCCTGGCCATGGAAAGACCCCAGATTCACCTGACATCGTAGCTCCAGCAGAGGCCTTCCTCTTGGCCTTACTGCAGTGTCAGCAGTGGCCACTGGCCATGGTGGCGATGCTGGGACATGAGAGCTGCTTTCACCCTCTGATTGGTCTGCAACTCTCTGAGGTGGGACTTCCTCTTGATGAGGGGTGGACATCCCACCTCAAGTCAATTTAAGGGCCGTCGGCTGTTTAATGGTTGCAGGATGAGGTGGCCAAGTGGAGCTGGGTTCGCCCTGACTTTTACACAAAGTGGGTGGAACTACCAGCATAAAATTCAGCCCATGGAGGTGACAACATCTTCATGCACTTTAGAGAGGAAAGAGAGGTTGGGGATGGAGATGATAGTTTTGAAGGACCGAGGGAGTCAAGGATTGTTTTTTTTATGGAGATGGGTGATGACGGAAGATTTAAAGGGAAGGGGGACAGTACCCGATGAGAGGAACCTGTTAACAATATCAGCTAACATGGGGACCTGGAAGGAAGTTTGATGGTCGACAGTTTAGTAGGAATAGGATTGAGGGAGCAGGAGGTAGGTCTCATGGATGAGAGCTTAGTGAGGTCATGATGGAATTTGAGAGGAACTAGAGAAAGATATGAGTTCAGGTATAGGGCAGGGGATAACCTCAGATGAAGTTTGACCCGGAGGGATATGGGAAGGACGGGAAGAGGCAGGGGTCACTGAACGAATGGTCTCAATCTTTGTGACAAAGATGTCCATGAGCTCCTTGCACTTATTGTTGGAGGTGAGGATTGACGATATAGGGAGAGGTTTTGAAGAAGACAGTTTGCAGTGGAAACGCAATTGTTTCTTTCTTCGATAGGATATTCCTTCCTGTTTTACTGAAGGTGCCAACCTGTTTAAAATAAATGGGTTACATGCTGAACTGAAATAACAAACAGAGAAATATCAGGGAACTGTGTCCAGCGTTTGTCCATTTACTTATGTCAGCTTGTTTGGTAGTGCAATGTTTATGATACTGGACCAGGAACCCAGAGAACCCATGTATTTAAATCCCACTATAGCCGGCTGTGATATTGACATCGAACAGTTCTATTCAATGTTCATGATAGCTGCTGGATTATCTTAAAAACCTAACTGGTTTATTAATGTTCTTCAAGGTGGGAACCTACCACCTCTACTCAATCTGGCCAATGGCTCAGAGTCCGACATTTAACACTCCCTGAAATGTCTAGAATCAAAAAGCAAAGAGAAGCACCACAAAGCCATGCTGATCTGATACCAGGCACCAGTACCACAAGGGTTGATTCAAAAAGAATCACTCCCTACTTGGTGAAAACAGAGATGGTTAATAAATGTGACTTTGTTAGCGTCCTTGAAAAATATTTTAAAAAGCCACCAACATTAATTCTTCAGCTGTTTTTTAGTTGCATATTTATTGTGTGCAAACTGGAGGACATTAAACGGGGATTCACTTGAGTTCCTATAAATAGACACAGACTGAAACTGTGGTTGTTGGTGTTAGGAGGTCTATATTTGGAATGAATAACTGTAAATAAATATAAAAGTGTGTAAAAATTGGTTCCAGTTACTGCCCTTTACCACTTTTTTTTCTGGAATGAAGAGTTTCAATCTCCTGTGAAAAAGTCCCACAGCCTTTCTCTCTTTAGTGACCAATGGCAAATCAAGTATAACTCTTCCATCGGAATTCAGGTGTCCTTTTTTAATGTGGCATTTCTATGCAGTCAGGAATCATCATGTTGCACACAGCATCTATTCACCTGTGACCATATTTGCCTCACAACCTTTGACCCTGTTCCCAATCACTGGTCTTTTCCGACCTGGACTTGTTGTGATGATCATCCAACTCTTGTCCTTTAAAGAACAATAACTGCTGGAATGGATGTTTACTTCCCATAATCATCCCATAGTTGAGCCCTCTTAGTGACTGATTAATTTTATACTTGTATGCTCCAGTCCAGTGCGCACAGTTAAATAACTAACAAGCATAACATAACTGGTAAAAGGAATAAATACTCACATTCTGATAGCAAACTTATCACATCAAAGCTTTTCAAAGCACATCACACAATTCAGTACATTAGTTCTGGAGAGGCTGGTATATAGACAAAAAGAGCAGTCATGCAGAAAGGAAGTGAGCAATTAGGTTGTTGGCTAATGGAAGAACATTGCTCAGGGCAATGGGAGAACTCACTTTTCCCCTTAACATCTACCCGCATGATTTAATATTGCACCTGTGAGAGGACAACACTTCCTCAGTACTGCACTGAAGAGATATTCAGCTCAGATGATATATTCACATGTGCTTGAACCTGTGACCTCCCCTCCCGAACCTCGAATTGTAAATATTACCAATTGAGCTGAACTGACAGGTTAAATTTCGATTCACTTTGGAAATAAATAAAGGTAATTAGATTCAAGACATCAACATTTGACTTCAATAATGACCTCACTGCAGCCTCATGAGCTGCAGAGAGATGAATGAATGTTTGCAGTGATGCTCTTTGCTTTTGGAGAGCTATATCGTCTGTCCTGAGTCTGGCACTGATGGAGAAGAAAGCTGCAAAGAATCTTACAAACCACCCACAGAGAGGAAAAGAAGATAAACAGTGTCATCTAATTAATATATTTCAGGCACACTATTAAGTATGTTTTTAAACCATTGAGAAAGAATTGTATATAAAGTTGCCAGCCAGGCTAGAGCCCAAAGATATGCCAATCATCAGTACTTCTAGGGATGGTTCAAGTTCAGAAATTTAATGTCATATTGTTGTGAGCTGTTTTGTACTCAGTACAATCCCTCCATGGCCTTCCCTCTCCCTATATTTGTAATCTCCTCCAGCCTGACAACCCTCAAGCAAACTGCACTCCTCTAATGTTGGCCTCTCTCTCCAGATTGCCAACCCCCCAGGATTGGATTGGGGTGTCCAGGAATTGAAGATCAAGCTCCAGGATTTTATTCATTATTTTCTTTGAACATTTCTCTTTACCAGATATAAAAATATTGAACAAGGGTGGAAAGAAAAGTCTGTCTGGCTGACATCCAATTGGACAATGAGTTTAATTTTTGGCTTTCAAATTGGCATAGGAAGACAGTATGTGACAAGGATGGATGTGTTGGCCGACTAATGGCTGGAGCGTGGGGCAAAGTCATGCGATGAAATTTCCAGGAATACCTTTAATCAAAGTTGGCAACCCTAGTCTTGACCATCCCCAATTTTAATTGCTCTGCAATTTCTGTCATAATGGAAAAGTGTATAATAACTGTGATAAGACAAGGAGACAGAATTAGAAATTCAACTTAATATTGATTACAACACTATGAAACCTTAACTTTAGCTCCCATGTTTTTCTTTCCCTCTTTAGGGAAGAGCATCTGTCGTCCTTAGCCTTATTTGGCCGATATGTGACTCCAGGCTCACAGCAATGTGGTTTAATTTTAACTGTCCTCTCTAATAGCCCAGCAACCCACCAAATTGCTACAGAAAAACACCCAAAAGGAATATAACCGGCAGGACAGACCCAGTGGCACGATAGTTGAGGGGGAGCCTCTGGGAGTCTTCAGCATTGACTCTGGACCCCATGAAGTCTCTTGGTATCAGGTCAAATATGGACAAAAATGATGCAGTATTACTACTATCAATTACTGCTTACTACCCTCCCTCAGCTAATGAATCACTGCTACTCCATGTTGAACACCACTTGGAAGAAGCACTGAAGGTGAAACTGAAGCTCCATCAGTGTCATGTAGATCATTTGCTTATGACATGTCAATAAGACATGAAAGAAGTCAAAGCTGTGTATACCAAATTTTTTTTTGCTATTTTAAAATGGACTTTTGTTGAACCAAAAGATGGCTGCTACAGGTCATATGATTCACAGGATTGGCCACCTGTCCTGGACGCTTACGACAGGAGTTACAAGAACAAAAGAGTTCCCTCTCATCCTCATGGAATCATGTACCCCATTGTAAGGACATTATAATCATGAAACCAGGGGACTTGCAGTGATTGAAACTTGTTATTCCTGCAGGGTTGTTTACAGACCCATCTCACATCTGGGACTGTCCAGCTCCATTTCATAAGGGGACCAATGAGGAGAAAATGAAAGTCATTTGCATCTTTATAAGCTTACCCCTCCAGCGGATTCTGAGGCTCTGTCCAGACAATGGCTCCCAAAAAACAAGATCCTCAACATGGATGGTGACTCTTTCAGAGGCTAATGACTGGGACATTATGAGCCATAAAACAAAAGCCAGGCCTAGACACCAGATAAATATCCCTTTTGAAATCGTTGTGGAGGAAGGAGGTCACATGACTCAAGTGACCATTTTGAAAACTCTACATTCAGTTGAGAACTGAGAAACAAGCAGTCTGGCCGGCTTACATGTGACTCCAGACCCACAGCAATGTGGTTGACTCTTTAACTGCCCCCTGAAGTGAACCAGCAAACCACTCAGTTGAAGGGCAATAAATGCTGGTGCTTGGCAGTGATTCTCAATCCCCATGAAGAGAGTAAAGGAAAATAAAGTCAGAGAGGACCGTCACCTATGTGACTTCATTGTCGTGTCAACTAATCCCATTCAGGTGAAAGCCGAACTGCTGTGTGTCTCCACTTCTGTTTCAGGTTTTCAGCACCTGCTGTGATTTTCTTTATTATTCACAGTAAGAAACTGGCCCACTCAACTTACCCCTCTAGCATTACAGACTGCCTGGACATAGCTTCCACCTTACTTCTACATTGACCAACATAGCGACAGTATAAGCTGGGTGGCTTTGACAGCGGGAGGAGTGAAACTGAAAATCAACTGACCCCTGCATTTTCTTATATTTTCCTTACCACTGAGAGGGAGGGGATGAATCACCGTCAGAGTGTTTCTGTAAATTTACAGCTTTTACTGCTTTTTGTGTGTGCTGATGAAGTGGGGAAAGTCAGTATTAGTACTTTGCCATTCTAGGCACCTAGGATCAGCATCAGACTTGTCTACATCAGGAATACTCCCAATTTCAAAGAGCAGAGTACCCCCTACTGTGGAGAAGAGCCAGGAGCCTAACCCATAGCTTCAGAGAAAGTTGACCTTCTTGGTCATGCAAAGGGACAACTAAGAGGAGACCTCGTAGAGGTCTGTATAATGTTATGTAGTACCTTTACAATGTAAACCCAAAGTTAAACTATTATTACAGCACAAGAGACGAAGTAGTGAGTAACGAAATGTAAACTCAGAACTAATTTCAGGAGGTTTTCCAACAACTGATCAGCATAAGGAATAGAATTTTGGATAGGGCGATGGAGACAAAAGCCTTGGAATCATTGAAGAAGCATGTGATAGATGGACTGTGGGGTCTTTCAGGAGCAATGAGCTGCCTCAGGCCCTCCTTCATCAGTATCTGCTTTGTGCTCTTCTCGAGCATGAGCATTTACATTTCCCAAACCAGCCATCCTTCTGACCACTCTATTGAGAAGTGGATGATTTTCCCTGATATTAACTGAGGGAAATAATGTTGTAGACATAAAAACATAAGAAATAGGAGCAGGAGTATGGCCCCGTCAAGTCTGCTCTGCCATTCAATTCAATCGTGACTGAACATCTACATCAACTCCACTTTCCTGCTCTATTCTCCATAGGTCTTATTGCCCTTAGCACCAGATAAATAGTGGCTACAAGAGCAGATCAGAGGCTGGGAATTCTGCAGCGAGTAACTCACCGCCCGACTCTCCAAAGCCTGTCCACCATCTACAAGGCACAAGTCAGGAGTGTGCTGGAACATTCTCCACTTGCCGGGATGGGTGCAGCTGCAACAACACTCAAGAAGTTTGACACCGTCCAGGACAAAGCAGCCCCCCTTGATCAGCACCCCTTGCGCTGCCTTAAACAGTTATTCCTTCCACCAATGACACACAGTGGCAGCAGTGTGCACCATCTACAAGATGCACTGCAGCAACTCACCAAGGCTCCTTCCAAACCCACGGCCGCTACAACCTAGAAGGACAAGGGCAGCAGACAAATGGGAACACCACCAACTGCAAGTTCCCCTCCAAGCCACTCACCATCCTGTCTTGGAAACATATCACTGTTCCTTCACTGAAGTTGGGTCAAAATCCTGGAACTCCCTCCCTAACAGCACTGTGGGTGTACCTACACCACATGGACTGCAGCGGTTCAAGAAGGTGGCTCATCACCCCCTTCTGAAGGGCAATTAGGGACGGGCAATAAAAATGCTGGCCTAGCCAGCGATGGCCACATCTTGTAAAACAATAAAAAAAGGCCCAAAAGTCTATCCGTCTCAGTCATGAATATAGTCAACAATTGAACATCCATTTTAGGGTAGAGAATTCCAATTTCAGTATCTGCTAATGATGAGGGATTTTTCACAGTTGTTTTCCTGTGGAGCTAGGAGCAGGCTGCCCATTTAGCACAGGGTTCATTCAGCCAATAGCCAGAGAAATCCTTCATCCATCAGCCTGAGTTTAATTTGAGTCTAAATACCACCAAGTCCCAAGTCATCTTCACTCTTAATGGTTGACTGAATACAATTTGTTCATCTGGGAACAGATTGTCCAACTATAAAGGAGAAGATACGGATGAAAGATTAATTGTGTCAGCTAGGAACAGGGTGTTCAATGACTAACTACAAATTAGAAGAGATAGATGAATGGCTTACACTCTTTGCTTGGGTTTGTTGTTACGGCAACAAGGGTCATGTTAATTTTCTCCCTTACTGCCCTGTTTGTTCATCTCACAATCAACTATGGCCTCTGGACCAAACTATTGAAGAAACTTTGTAATGAATGTCCCACCATGGAAAAAGTAGTCAGGCAGATATATGAAGAAGCTGCTGGCTTATGACAAAAAGCTGATAGATTGTCTAAACACTCCAATAATTTAACATTAATTTAAATAGCTTGGGGGTAACTTCCCGCTGTTGCATTCTCCAGGGCAGCATCTGGACCAATCAGAGTCCACTTGCCAACCAATCAGCACCCTACTCCCACGCAGTACAAACTGTTGTTCCCTTTGAGATTTGACATTCTTGTGATTCTGCCCTGATAAGTTTAAAACGAAAAGATTCAACCACAATGCAACAATAATCAAGTTCTCTACTACCAAATGACTATTAATATAAAGTAAGACTTGCATTTACATATAGCCTTATCACATGTCTCAGATATGTCATAAAACATTTGGCATGCAAAGCATTGGATTGAAGTGTGATTACTCTAATTTATACAGTTAAACTCTTCTGAACACTTCAAGATCCCACAATCAATGAGATGAATGCCCAATTTTTTGAGGAAGGGATATTAGCCAGGACATTGGGAGAGATCTCTACATGATAACCCATGGGGATCCCTTAAACTTCACCTGAACAATTAGACAGAATCTCAGTTGCCATCTCTTTTGAAGGAAGGCATTTTCCAACAAAGCAGTGAGTTTGGTTCCCTAACACTCTGTCTCAAATCAGGGAGCCATTACCTCAGTAGCTTAGTGAGTGAATCAGGCATTAAACCAGATCAAAGAGACCAGCAAGTCCTTGGTCCATATTGCTGTGGTGTTAAGATAAAAGCAAAATACTGCAGATGCTGGAAATCTGAAACAAAAACAGAAAATGCTGGAAAAACTCAGCAGCTCTTGCAGCACCTTTGGAGAGAGAAACACAGTTAACGTTTCGAGTCCGAATGACTCTTCTTCAGAGCTAAAGACAAGTTAAAATGTGATAGAATTTATACTGTTGTAGGGGGTTGGAGCAGGCAAAGCAGGATAGAAGGCCAGCAATAGGTGGGGGCCAAGTAGAGACAAACAAAGATGTCATGGACACAAGACAATGGGGGTGTTAATGGTAGTGGTGAAGGCTAAGGAAGGAGCTGATGGTGCCATAGAGATAAGAAAACAGAATTTGTTAACAGCAGAACAAGGGTCAGCACTCTGTGAAATGGCGGAGGATGATCCTTTGAATGTGGAGGCTGGTGGGGTGAAAAGTGAGGACAAGGGGGACCCTATCATGGTTCTGGGAGGGAGGGGAGGGGATGACGGCGAAGCATGGGTGATGGGTCAGACACGGTTGAGGGCCCTGTCAACCAAAGTTGGGGGAAACCTCAGTTAAAGAAGAAGGAAGACATGTCAGAAGCGCTGTTTTGGAAAGTGGCATCATCAGAACAGATGCGATGGAGGCGAAGGAACTGAGAGAATGGATTAGAGTCCTTACAGGAAGCGGGGTGTGAGGAGCTCCTATCTCCTTTCTACCTCCTTCCCAAAATTGACAAAAGGACTGACCTGGCTGACCCACTGTGTCAGCCTGTTCCTGCCCCACGGAACTCATTTCTTCCTATCTTGACTCCTTTCCCTTTCCCCTTATCCAGTCTCTTCCTACAATATTCATGATTCCTTTGATGTCCGACGACATATTAACAATTTCCAGTTTCTTGGCCCTAACCGCCTCCTCTTCACCATGGAAGTCAAAATCCCTCTACCTTCCCATCCCCCACCAGGATGGTCTGAGGGCTCTCTGCTTCTTCCTTGAACAGAGGCCCGAACAATTCCCATCCACCACCACTCCCCTCCATCTGGCTGAACTTGTTCTCCCACTGAACAACTTCTCCTTTAACTTGTCTCACTTCCTCCAAATAAAAGGTGTGGCTATGGGTACCCGCATGGGCCCCAGTTATGCCTGTCTCTTTATGGGGTTTGTGGGACATTCCTTATTCCAGTCCTACTCAGGCCCCCCCTTCCACAACTCTTTTTTTGGTACATCGATGATCGTATCGGTGCCGCTTCATGCTCTTGTCTGGACCTGGAAAGATTTATCGATTTTGCTTCCAATTTCCACCCCTCTATCACCTTCACATGATCCACCTCCAACACTTCCCTTCCCTTCATTGACCTCCCTGTCTCCATTTCTGGTGATAGACTGTCTAGCAATGTTACACGCCCACTGACTCTCACAGCTACCTCAGCTATAGCCGTCACAACCCCAGGGCATCACTGCAGGAGTTCCTGAGGGTTGTGTCCTAGGCTCAAATATTTTTAGCTGCTTCATCAATGACCTTCCATCTCTCATAAGGTCAGAAGTGAGGATGTTCGTCGATGATTGCAAAATGTTCAACACCACTCGCAATACCTCAGCTGCTGAAGTAGTCCGTGCCCATATGCAGTAAAGCACTGGGCAACAGTCAGGCTTGAGCTGATAAACAGCAGTAACAGTTGCACCATACAAGTGCCAGGCAATGACCACCTTCAGAAGAGAGTACTTAACCATCTCCCCTTGACATTCAATGGCATTACCATCACTGGATCTCTCACCAGCAATGGGAGTTAACATTGGCCAGCCAAATATACTGTGCCTACAAGTGAAGGTCAGAGTTTGGGAATTATGCTGTGAGTAAATCGCCTCTGGACTCCTCAAAACCCTGTCTGCCAGCTACAAGGAACAACTCAGGAATGTGACAGGATGCTCTCCTCTTGCCTCGATGAGCATGGCTTCAACAACAGTCAAGAAACTCAATACTATATAGGACAAAGCATCACCACTTGCTCAGCAGCGTGTACCATATACAAGATGCACCCACTCATGCATAAGGAATGCCGACTGGTGAAACCTAAGTGAAGACTGTTGATACCCGTGAAGTTGCATCTTAAGCAAGGAGCTTAAGGGAAAATAGAGTTGTCTTGGAGGCAGTACAATGAATTAGATTGGTTCCTGGGATGAAAGCGTTGCCCTATGATGAGAGGCTGAGAAAATTGGGCTTAGTCTCTGGAGTTTATAAGAATGAGAGGTGATCTCACTGAAACATCAAAAATGTTGAAGGGGACTTGACAGGATAGACACCGAGAGGTTGTTTCCCCTGGCTGGGGAATCTAGAAAACAATGGAACAGAATACGGATAAGAGGTTGATCATTTAGGGCTAAGATGAGAAGGAATCTTTCTTTGCTGAGAGTTTTGGAATTCTCTACCCCAGAGGGTTATGGATGCTCCACAGTTTAGTAAATTTAGGACTGGAACAGATGGATTTTTGATCTCTCAGGAAATCATGGGATATGGGGAGCGGGCGGAAAGTGGAGTTGAGGCAGAAGACCAGCCATAATTGTATGGAATGACATAGCAGACTCGAGGGCCTGTATGGTCCACTCCTGCTGCTGTATCTTATGTTCTTAAGACCCAACATCTTAAGGATAAGAGAGAAAATTTATAATTAACCTTTCGGGTGATGGTGGCATAGTAGTAATGTCACTAGCCTAGTAATCTAGAGGCCCAGGCCAGTGTTCTGGAGACATGGGTTCAAATCCCACTATAGCAAGCTGGTAGAATTTGACTTCAGTTAATAGAATCTAGAACTTAAAAATCTCAGTTATAGTTACTGTGAAACTATTATCAATTTTTGTAAAAATCCACCAGGTCCACTAATGTCCCTTAAGAAAATCTAATGGTCCCTAAGGAAATCTGCTGTCCTTACTTGGTCTGGCCTACATTGTGACTCTAGGTCTACAGCAATGTGGTTGACTCCTAACTGCCCTCTGAAATGGCTCCAGACAACTGGGATGGGCAACAAATGCTGGCCTTGACAGTGATGGCCACATCCTGTGAAAGAATAAAGGGAAAAAAACATCATGTAAGGTCTTTATGCCCAAAATCTCCTCTGCAACTGAGCCATTGTAACATTTCCTGTACTGGATGATGGCTATTCCCAAAGTCAACAATAACCAGGGTAAAAGCCTGTGGGTTGCCAATTTATAATCACACCCATTGTTTCTCTTCTTTTAACGTTGCACAAACTAGCATACTTTGTCCAGTCCATCAATTACTATTTCCTTTCTTTTAAAACACTCAAACTTTAACTGCCCTGGTGTGGTACTGAGCCACACTGCTCACATGTTTACTTACAGGTCTATTGGCATGTTGGATGACCATAGCCAAGGTGCTGGAAGGGATTTTGTTATTGGCTTGCGTGTTGCTAATTGAGGAAATAGCAAGCCAGCAGTTTTCCCACTGCTCATCATTGTACCATATGGGGCAGGGGAAAAGGAGATAGTGATATAGTGATGGACCCAGGTTAATGCTCTGGGGGCATGGGTTCAAATCTCACCACAGCAGCTGGTGGAACTTAAATTCAATTAATAAACCTGGAATAGTCTCAGTAATGGTGGCTGTGATAACTATTATTGTAAAAACCCATCTGTTTCAATAATTTCCTTTTTCGGGAAGAAAATCTGCCACCCTTACCCGGTCTGGCCTACGTGTGACTCCAGACCCACAGAAATGTGCTTGACTCTTAACTGCCCTCTTAAATGGCCTGGCAAGCCATTCAGTTCAAGGGTAATTAGGGAAGGGCCAAAATTGCTGGCCTTGCCAGCGATGCCCACATCCTATGACAAAACAAAGAGAAAGAATGAAAGGAACATTTATGCAGAAGCCCATTAAGATCTTGATTGCTCAGGTATGATGCTGCAATGATTGAATAGCCTAGGAATATTTACTAGGCTCATTCTGTAAAGTAACCATTTGAGCAAGGGGCCAGAGCGCAGCTGGCATCCATTATTCTCTATCATTATATGTGGAGGGGCAAACATTAAGAAATCATACATTTTAAGCATGATGTTATTTTTCTAAAATAAGAAGTTTATTCTCCGAGATCTTTCTTCATAATTCATTTTTTTATACTGAGAGAATATGTTTGTGACCATCCTCTGGCTTGGCTCAGCTACATTTGTATTTATTTCTTCAGCATGCTGACTACACGTGGAAACAATGCTTCGCTTGTGGTGTTGTTGATAACACAAGCACAGGAGTCAGAATCAGTGGTGGATGTGGCGGGGGCACCCTAGACTAATGATCACGGCTGTACTCACACGGTGGTCACATGCATTGTCTCTTCATTGTGGCTCGTTTGTCAATGGTTGCTCATTAACCTCAGTGGTACAAAGATTTCCATCTCTTCACACTCTGTTGGCTTTGAGCCATGTGGCAGTGTGCTTCATGGTGGAGTTCCAGCCCGTGACCCCTTGGGCTAAACTTTCCAGCAGCCAACACCTTTGGTCTCAGACACTGAAACCTTCCCCCTCGTCCCTCCTCCTGTAGGTAGGCAGAAATGGGATGCAGCGAACATGCCCAAATAGGTGCCCATATAAGCATGGCATTGATGCTGGCCATGCCCAACTGCTCCCAGCATCACCCACTCCAACCTTAAGTTTCAGGAGAGAGGGTAATGGCCAATCAGGGGGGGAGAGCGTGGAATCTGACAGACAGAGAGGCATGAAGCTTCACAAAGATGTGCACTTGGATGGGTAACAAGGGAGCAGAAGGAACATTGTGTAGCTCTGGCCTTTCACTCTAGTGAATAGGAGGACAGGAGTGAAGGCAGGATGATTTGTCACGGCAACCCCTTCTCTTTAATTAAAAAAAAGGTTATTCATCCCACAAGTGGGGGAGATGCGGTTTATTGAGATGTCAGATTGCCTTTGAAATACACGACTGACGTAAATGTATGTGAGGGAACGCCAGGCTGCCTCACTCCTATGTTGGCTTTCGTGAACCATTGGAAGCGGATGGTGGTGGAGGGGAGCACTGGAATCTCCAGGGTGGTGAACGCTTCTCGGAATTTCTCAGCAATCCCTTATCTTGAAGCAGAGGAAAAATAAAGTAAGGCTGGGAAAAGTCACGTCATCAGTCCTGCAGTGGGTTCTGCTCGGGTTTGAGAAATAAATAAACGCCGACAGGTCTCCTGAGCGGCAAAATAGAGGAAGAGAGAGAGAGAGAGAGCGACCCACATAAAACAACCCTCAGTGAGACCTCTTCAAGGCGGACTCTGGATTCAGTGAAACACATTTGAAAAGACATCAGCTCTTTTCTAAGTCATCCGAAGACTGTATGGGAAGGAACTAGGTTTAGGATAAATTCACTGCAGTAGATGAGGAGTGGGGAGATTATAAAACAGATTTTGATTTTTTTGATATAGAAAAAGCATGGCATGAAGACTCTACAGTGAGAAGCCTCCCCGAGACTTCAGGAGACTGAAGAATCAGATATTGTTGGTTCAAATTGGACAAGTGTCAGGAAGAACCCCCCATTCCCTCCTGGGTGCAGACTCTACACAGTTGAACGGGTCAATCCATTGCCTGCCTCCAGGCGGTCATCAGTCAAAGTGCAGCTAACGCCGAGTTACATATGGATTAGAGTGAAGAGTGAACGGCCTGTGGAACATAGACACCCAGGGGAGAAGGTGCTTCGGGCATTAACTCTTAACCTGAGACCCTGGGTTAAAAAAAAAGTCATTGCCTGAACTTAAACATTGTGACTTGTTCTTTTTAAAAGAGTGAATTACTCTTCCTGCGAAGACTTGCGCGAAATTCTTGACAGCTCCGCAAAAATGCAAATTCTGGGCGAATAGACTCGTTTCTGGAGGTGAGATCAGCCAAGGAGCAACAGCTAAATACTGCGGGTGCTGGAGATCTGAAATATATAAAAAAACAACCCAGAAAGCGCTGGAAAAACTCACCCGGTCTGTAGAGAGAGGAGCTGAACTAACGTTTCTCAAGCCTGACATCTTCGTCTATTTGGCTTTAAGAAAGTGAAGATTTTCTTTTTCAAAAAAGCGTTGAGAATCGGGCTTTTTTTGCCTTTCTGAGGTTGAGTTGGGTGCTCAGTGGGACACCTGAGAGGGGAATTTGATTTGGTTGCTGTACCCAGGACATATTGCTACAACCAAAGAGAAAGGAGGCAGGATGGAGTCTGTCATGCTGGAGATCACTGGCCTCTTCCTCTCTGTGAATGGGTTGATTTGTGTTATCCTGACCTGCACATTGCCCCTGTGGAAGGTGCCCGCTTTCCAAGGGGCCAATATCCTGACCGCCCAGCAGACCATGGAGGGGCTGTGGATGGACTGCATGTGGCAGAGCACAGACGAGCTGGTCTGCAACACCTTCGACTCCATGCTGATCCTGAGCCAGGAGCTCCAATTGGCGCGGGCACTGACCACCACCGCGGGGGTGCTGGGGGCCTTGGGCATCCTGGTGAGCATCGGCGGGGCTAGCTGGACCAAGCTGGTCAGGAGCGTGCCCTGCAAGGGCCGGCTCATCTCGGCCGCCGGCTTCATCTTCACGGTGACGGGGATTCTGCAGCTCGTCCCGGTGGCGTGTTACGCCAGCAACATCATCAGGGATTTCCACAGCGTATCCATTCCTGATGCTGTCAAGAGGGAGCTGGGGCCATCCTTGTACATTGGCATGGCGGCTGGCGTCCTCTTCATTGCTGCCAGCGGGCTTCTGTGGAGCTCCTGTTACAGATCGAGAACACAGACAACTCCAACACATTACGCTCGTGGGCAAACAGGCTACAGTGAGAGCCATTATGTGTAGAGAAATGGCACAGAAATTGGGGTACCTTCTAACTGAAGAGTATGGAGATTAACAGTCAACAGTGTGGAAATTGAGGGATCCTCAATTGTAAAACTGTTGTAATCCTATATTGTCCGCTTAGCTTTTCAGTCATATATGTATATATATATATAGATAGATAGATATATAAAAGTTTATAATCTGGTTTAAGCTACATAGCAATCAGAATGTCTAATTAAATGCAACTCAGAGATTCAGTACAGCTCACAACTTAGTAAAAAACATATTTAATATAGGCTTCTTAGCAGTAGAGGTTTGAAAGTGCAGGCAGCAGAGTGTCTTTCTGATTTAGCACGCTCAAATAGATTATGTTAAGCAATTTAATTATTAGGCCAAGTCTATCTGCGGAGCACAGGAACTGGGGTAACTCATTCCCAGAACAGGGGCACAGTCTCAGAATAAGAGGCAGGCCATTTAGGATCAAGATGAGGAGGAATTTCTTCACTCAGAGGGTGGTGAATCTTTTGGAATTCTCGGTCCCAGAGGGCTGTGGAGATTCGATCATTGAGCATGTTCAAGACTGAGATTGACAGATTTCGAGATATTAAAGGTATCAAGGGATATGGGGACAGTGCAGGAAAATGGCATTGAGGTAGAAGGTCAGCCAATGTCTGGTTGGATGGCAGAGCAGGCTCGAAGGGCTGAATGGCCTATTGCTGCTTCAATGTTCCTATGTTCCTCTGTTCCACCATTCAATGGAATCGTGGTTTATTTGTATCCCCACTCCACATACCACACCTTGATCCTAACCTTTTATACTTTGCCTAACAATAAAAACAATCTATCAGCCTCAGTGGCTATTCTGCCTGTAGGGTCTCAACCTAGATTGATGGGGGCAACATAGGAGATCCCAGTGTTAGACTGATGGAACTTCAAACCAAGGCTACACTTTGAGTTTGTAAATGAGGAGATGGTGGTGCAGTGGTAATGTCACTAGATTAGTAATCTGAAAGGCCCAAGCTAATGTTCTGGAGACTTGGGTTCAAATCCCACCATAATTCAATTAATAAATCTGGAATATAAAGCTAGTCTCAGTAATGGTGACCATGAAACATCATCAATTGTTGTGAACACCCATCTGGTTCACTAATGTTCTTTAGGGAAGGAAATCTGCTGTCCTACATGTGACCCCAGGCCCACAGCAATGGGGTTGACTCTTAACTGCTCTCTGAAATGTCAACTCAGTTCAAGGGCAATTAGGGATGGGCAACAAATGCTGACCTTGCCAGTGCCACCCACATCCCATGAAAGAAAAAAATAATCTGGTTTTGGCAAAAGTCTGGAGTGAGATTCCCCAGAGAGAACAATCTCACACTTTGCACTAAATAGAGTAAAATAGTTGGAAGTGGTCATTAACAGTGCTATCAAGCAACACTTGCTTAGCAATAACCTGCTCACTGATGCTCAGTTTGGGTTCTGCCAGGGCCACTCAGCTCCTGACCTCATTACAGCCTTGGTCCAAACAAAGGCAAAAGAGCTGAACTCCAGAGGTGAGGTGAGAGTGACTGCCCTTGTCATCAAGGCCGCATTTGACCGAGTGCGACATCAAGGAGCCCTAGCAAAACTGGAGTCAATGGGAATCAGGGGGAAAACTCCACTGGTTGGAGTCATACCTAGCATAAAGGAAGATGGTTGTGGTTGTTGGAGGTCAATCATCTCAGTTCCAGGACATCACTGCAGGAGTTCCCCAGGGTAGTGTCCTTGGCCCAACCATCTTCAGCTGCTTCATCAATGACCTACCTTCCATCATAAGGTCAGAAATGGGGATGTTCACTGATGATTGCACAATGTTCAGCACCATTCGTGACTCATCAGATGAAGCAGTCCATGTCCAAATGCATCCTGGACAATATCCAGACTTGGGCTGGCATGTAGCAAGTAACATTCACACCACACAAGAGCCAAGCAATGACCATCTCCAGCAAGAGAGAATCTAACCATCGCCCCTTGATGTTCAATGGCATTGCCATCACTGAATCCCCCACTATCAACATCCTGGGGGTTACCATTGGCCAGAAACTGACTAGCCATATAAATACTGTAGCTACAAGACCAGGTCAGAGGCTATGAATCATGTGACGAGTAACTCACCTCCTGATTCCCCAAAGCCTGCCCACCATCTACAAGGCACAAGTCAGGAGTGTGATGGAATACTCCCCACTTGCCTGGATGAGTTTAGCTCCAACAACACTCAAGAAGCTTGACACCATTCAGGACAAATCAGCCCGCTTGATTGGCACCCCATCCACAAACATTCACTCCCTCCACCACCAACGCACAGTAGCAGCAGTGTGTACCATCTACAAGATGCACTGCAGCAACTCACCAAGGCTCCTTGGACAGTGTCTTCCAAACCCATGACTGCTATCATCTAGAAGGATGGGAGGAGCAGATAGATGGGAGCACCACCACCTGGAAGTTCCCCTCCAAGTCACTCACTATCCTGACTTGGAAATATATTTGTCGCTGGGTCAAAATCTTGGAACTCCCTCCCTAACAGCACTGTGGGTGTACCTACACCACATGGACTGCAGCGGTTCAAGGAGACAGCTCACCACCACCTCCTCAAGGGCAATTAGGGATGGGCAATAAATGCTGGCCCAGCTAGTGATGCTCAGATCCCATGAATGAATAAAAAAAATCTCCAATGATGCATCAAGCTTGCTTTGCAAAGTCCATGGGGAAGTCTTTTGGATTCCCTTGGGTATTATTTTGAGATGTACCTGACATTAACTTAAAGAATTTGAGAGCAGCAACTCTCTCCTCCTACATGCCCACCACCCCCACTCCCCCCACCCCACCCCCACCCCCACCCCCACCCCATGACCACAACAGTCTCCAAACAGGCAGATTGCCCTCTTTACTCCCTGGGTGTTAAGCAACGGTTGTGGGGATCCCAGAAAGGAAATCTGACAGGGAGGATTTCGCAAAGGGACAAACAAATGGATTTTTCTTCCATACATTACTGGCTGATAATACTTCAAGCGTCACGGTCCTGTCTGCCATCTTTCCTTTCCGCGTTCCATTCAGCCAGGCAATACTCAATGCCCAGGTGGTATAGATGGACATTTGTCCCAACATTTTTTTTGTAAATAGCCGGGAGAGGACTTTATGCATGTGTGTGCATCCAGGGATGTGCAGAGCTCCCTACTGGGCAGAGCAAGCAGGCACCAGCCTGGAGGCATGCCAGGTGAACATTAAGTTTAAATTGCTTGGGTGGCAGATCCTGGACCAGGGACTCCCAGGTTCACAGCCCTGTCTCCGTCACTAATTCTCCATCGCCACAGGACTTGGCAAATGGAGCCTGGGAGAGGCCTGCGTGACACTTTGTTCAGCATGTGGACCTTGGGGCACTGTCATTGTCCACACAATCTTGAGGGCTGGTGGCCAGATTTCAGTAACATGTCGAATCACAAAGGCCTGGACCGCCTTGCTGCTGCTGCATTCTTCCAGCTCTGCAGCTGGTGAGACGCACAGCCTCCCTTCACCGGTAGCAGAGGAACTGCTACAAAGTTTAACCTGAGGGGTGAAGGCCCAGGTTTTGAGATGGTGCAGATTGGATGTGATACTGGAAACTCCCTTCAACAGTTGATACCAGTGACCAATGAACTGTCAGAAAACTTCCCAGTCACAAATCCTTCACTCTTGGCTCCCTGCTCCAAAATGCCTTATTTTGCATCATTTTTCTTTGAATTATTTCCTATCTTATCCCTTTTTTTAAAAAAAGGCTCGTTTCCTGCCCTGCTGTGCCACATCTTGCCTCTTCGTCACGCCCAACCCAACCTGGAATCTTTCTGCCCACCCTACCTGGAATGACAACCCCCACCATATCATACCCCCTCTCTCCCTACCCTTCCACCCACCACCCCCCACCCCGCCCCAGGTTATCGAACAAGTGGCGAGTGCCCATAACACACCTGCAGGTTGAGTTCTTTTGACTACTTGTTCCTACAATTCCCACCAGTAGAGGTCAGGGAAGCAGCATTGACCAAGGCAGGCAGCAGACCAATCAGTGTTAGGTGAACAAATTGCAATAACTTTTTTTTTAACTGTAGAACGAGCAATATTAGGTTGACCGCCCTTTATAGATCCCTGCTAATTTCCCTTTCCATTGACTTTCGTACACAGGAGAGATGTAGATTGGGCAGCAGATCCAAGAGCGATCATTTTACATTCTGTCCGAAACTTAAAATTATCTCCAGCCTCCATGATTAATGCCCAATTAAAAACCTGATTGCCAAAATAATTGGGATACACGTGTTCCATTGCATGAACTGACCCACTGAAGAGGCCCTGGATAATTTCCCAGATTGCTTTTATTCTTTTATTCATTCATGGGATGTGGACATCGCTGACTAGGCCGGCATTTATTGCCCATCCCTAATTGCCCTTGAGAAGGTGGTGGTGAGCTGCCTTCTTGAACCGCTTCAGCCCCTGTGGTGTAGGTACACCCACAGTGCTGTTAGGGAGGGAGTTCCAGGATTTTGACCCAGCGACAGTGAAGGAACGGTGACATATTTCCCAGTCAGGATGGTGAGTGACTTGGAGGGGAACTTCCAGGTGGTGGTGTTCCCATGTGTCTGCTGCCCTTGTCCTTCTAGATGGTAGAGGTCGTGGGTTTGGGAGGTGCTGTCGATGGAACCTTGGTGAGTTCTTGCCATGCATTTTATATTATAACACACACTGAGTTGAAGGACAACCACAGCTCAGGGGCTACATGACTAAAGACACAGCCACCGATGGTGGAGGGGGGAGGAAGTCCGGGATATACAAGAGGTTAGAATCGGAGGAATTCAGATAGCTCAGAGGGCTGCAGGGCCACAGGAGTTCACACAGGTAAGGAGAGGCCAGGCCTTGGAAGGATTAGAACATAAGGATAAGCTCACCACACCTTCCCAAGGGCAATTAGGGATGGGCAATAAATGTTTGCCTAGCCAGAAAAGTCCACATCCCAAGAACCAATAATAAATAATAATTTTGTCATGTTGCTTGGCCCAGGGAAAGTGAGGTGGATGGATTTAAAGTCTGGGACTGTAGTCTTCCTTGTGGAGCTATTGGACTTGTAGCTATTCGTTTTCTGAAGCAACGCTTTTGACCCACACTGAACATGGCGGCACATTGGGAGCTCACTGGGAGCTTCTAGGCAAGAATTCCTCTACTCTCTACACACAGTGATATCTCATGAAGCTTTCCTCCTGACTGTAACTCAGACCAATGTTAGACATGTCCTTTTCGAAAGGGTACATGGAGAGCAGCTGTTTTCCCCATGTGCAGGGCATTACAGATGTCCTGTTGTGATTCTCCACTTCAGCGCCCCCCCGTCTCCCCATCCCCCCCACCCGTACACACCGGAGACACGGCAGGAAATGTCTGGGCTGGAGGCTGTGTTCAAGGGGGACTAATGTAGCAGAACGTCCAGGCTGATGCCTTCATGTTATTCGAGGAGCAGCTGTGTTGGGTTTACCTGGCAGTGAAATTGTAACGTATTCACAAGCCTGGAAGAACTTGAGTGAGAACAGATGACAGGAGTTACACGGATGTGGATGATGAACTATTCCTGTTGGTGATTACTATATACAGATATATATATAGTATATATTACTATATAAATGTCCTGTGGCATGGAACTGAATGATTGGCTCTGCTTTATAAAACATTCCAATTAATTTCTGTATGTGCCACTATTAAAGTGCCTTTTAAAAACGGTATTAAAACGGTATTTTCTCATTTTATTCCTCCTCCTCTCCTGAAGGTGCTCACTCATGTATACGGATATAGGAGCAGGGGTAGGTCATTTACCACTTCAAGCCTGTTCTGTCACCTTTCAATGAGAACATGACTAATATGTGACATAACTCCATAAATCACATTGTCCCACACCCCTTAATACTCATTGATTGTTGTAAAAACCCATCTGGTTCACTAATGTCCTTTAGGGAAGGAAATCTGCCGTCCTTACCCAGTCTGGCCTACAGGTGGCTCCAGACCCACAGCAATGTGGTTGACTGTTAACTGTTCTGTGAATTAAGCTTTCATTTCAAGGGCAGTTAGGGATGGGCTATAAATAAGTCCACATCCCAGGAAAGAAGAAAAAAAATACCTTTAGTTATCAAAAACCTATCAACCTCAGTTTTAAAATTAAGAATTTACCTACCATTATCCATTGTGGAAGAGAGTTCCAAACTTCTGCACCTTTTGCATGTGGAAGTGTTTCCTTACTTCACTTGGAATGATCTGGTTGTAATTTTTAGACCGTGTCCCCCAGTCTTAGGTTCCCCAATCATCGGTAATGTTTCTTTCTGTCAGCCTTATCAGTTCCCCTACTACCTTAAAAACTTTGATCAAATCAGAATCACAGAATCGCACAGTGCAGAAGAGGCCCTTCAGCCCATCGAGTCTGCACCGACACGTGAGAAACACCTGACCTACCTACCTAATCCCATTTACCAGCACTTGGCCCATAGCCTTGAATGTTATGATGGTGCCAAGTGCTCATCCAGGTACTTTATAAAGGATGTGAGGCAACCCGCCTCCACCACCCTCTCAGTCCACAATCTTCGAAATTCTAGGGAATAGAACATAGAGATCTGGAAAGGTCTATCCCTCCTTGTCCCATGAATGAGCCAAGTTTACCAGGCAATTATCGAGAGTGCCCTGGAATACCAAGGACCAGTCTGGCTCAGGTACCCTCAAAGATACTTCATTCCAAAAATACTTAGCTCCCACTGTCCCAACGTGAAGGATAATCGCACTGAGCAGTGTGAGGTTGAGTCCTTGTTTAGCATTCCAGATATCAGCAGCATCTCAAGAGCAGCAGCGTAAGCAGTGAAGGAGTTTGAGGATGGAATTTGAGAGCAAGGGGCGCTGATGGCCATCGGCATGGATGCCACCAGTGGGGAAGATGCACAACAGAAAGATGGTCCATCCCATTCTGGCATCCTGACCAACCGACTGAGTCGCAGCTAACAATTTACCTGGCTTTAACTCAAACAATGCCAACCAGCACACTGCATGAACATCTGGGAGATATCTGCATCCCATCCTATCATCTTTGTGGGCTGGGAGGGGGTGAGATTAACACGGCACCAAGGTCAAATGGCAATGAGAAATTGAAACCTACTTGATCATTTCAGTCCAGTTTTTCAATCCAATGTCTTTGGGAGGCAAGCGGTAGATTTTTAGGCCTGAATTTCATGCTTTGTGCGTGCACGAAATCGGCAGGCCCGGAAGCCGATGTAGAATCTGCTCCCAGGTGAGGTCACGTTTCCAACACGATTTTGCGCTGGGTGGCCAATTAAGGCCCGCCCTGGGTGAAACACGTCCTTCCGCTGGTCGGAAGGGCCAGGCGGGGTGGGAGCCTGTTAGGCACCAGGTCCAATAGCAGCCTGGCGGGGGATTGAAAAGCAGCAGAGGCAGATCCCTGAAGGCTGCCAGGGGACACAGAAGGAGCTGTTGAGTTCGAGGAAGAAAAATTTCTTTGGAATAGCAATGGCATCTGAACCTGCTGGGCACGCCAAGCGGGAGGGCAAGCCCAGTGGGCATTCGTTCCCCCCCACTGTGGTTCTTGGATCAGTGCCTGGGTATCATTGTGGAGGAGGTCAGTGCCAGGTGGGACATCTTCATACCCAGGGATGGCAAGAGGAGGCCACTGCACCTCACCAAGAAGGCATGGGCAGAGGTGGCAGCCCAGGTCAGCAGCCATGATGTTGTGCGGCGCACATGGGTGCAGTGCCGCAAAAGGATCTATGATCTGCTGCACTCAGCAAGGGTGAGTACCGAGTTGGCATGGATCTGCGTGGAGGAGTGTTAACGGCTGCCCCAACTCCGTGGTGCTCGGGGATGTACGAGTCTGGGTGCCAACTGTCACTGACATTGGCACCAGCCAAAGTGGTGAGCTCTGGCTGCTTGGCCTGATTGCCTTGCGGGTTGAGGGCCATGGCTCGAATGTGCCATGCAAGTTTCCCCTCAGCTGGGGTTGGCCAGGCTGCAATGGCGCTGCAGGCAGAGAGTGGACGAGTCAATGCCCCTCTGTCCTTTCCGGAGAAGAGAAGCCATAACACCATCGAGGGGTCAAGGACAGGCGGAGGCCCCCCCAAGCCTGATAACGAGGTACAGGATGGATGCCCTGGTGATGGAGTGCCGATTCCCAGCTCAGTCCACTGGCCGTGGAGAGGCAGGGGTCTCTGATGCAGGTAAGAGTACAGTGAACAGATGTGAGAGTGTCGGAGTGTGTAAACATTATTGTGTTGTTTCATCTGTAATGGTAACCTCAAACCTCCAGTCCTCATTGTTCATTGAAAGATGAAGGAACCATAATGCAGATCTCCATTGTCTCACCAGCCTGCCTAGCATGCACAGTGGAGTGTGTGATGATGGATACTGCTGCCATGTTGAATTCCTCCCCTAGAATCGCCACCCAGCAAACGATAGCAGGACCCCGAGGAGCCAGGCTTGACACCAGAGGCCCAGTGCCCGTCAAACGCACCAGCGTCACACCCCCTCTCTGAACCAGGCGCCAGCGCAGATACCAGCACCTCTGCCGTCATTAGATTGTTGGCTACAATGTCAGTGCACAGTGGAGAGGGCACGGCACACTGGCATGAGGAGCTTGTGGAGGCAGAGAGTACCCAGGGTGCTGGCAGTCGGAGGACTGCTGGGGACCAAGACCATGCTGAGTCCGGGGCAGATAATGAGCTTCTGGAGTCGTCCATTAGGCGGCAGATGCTAGATGTCCAGCGGGATGCACGGGAGGATCTGGTGGAGATCCAAGAGAGCCTGCATGCCATGGTCTCCGTCAGGGAGGAGTCCGTGCAGAGCACTGCGTTGACCCTCAGCACCGAGCACACTGCTTTCTTCATTGAGAGAGTGGCGTCCCTCATGGAGAGGCAGCTCCAGGAACAGAATCAGGGGTTCCTGGGGTTGCACTCGGACCTGTAAACCCTCACACAGGCACTGACCTCAGGTGGTCACTGCCAGTGTGAGAGATGGATGAGGCATCCAGTATCTCTGTCAGGTCCATCAATGGCGAGCAGGGAGGGCCAGACTGACCTCACGTTGGCGGACGAGCTTCATGTTGTCTCTGCGGGCTCCTCTCAGGACACTCTGGATGGTGGCACCAACTCCTCCGCTCCTCTGCCAGTGACTGTGCCATCTGATGAGGTGCAACGACTGAGGAGTGCCCAGCCATGGAACTGGACCCACCCTCAGAGGCAGTGGCCACACAGGGTCTGCCAGCCAGGGGACGGCCGCCAAGGTCACCAGGGCCATCATGACACCCGGGTCAGCAGGCGGCCTCCGATGCCACTGCCAGTGAGGGGAGTGGGGAGGGGGGGGGTGGGGGGGAGGGCACCAAGGGACTTTTCATGGGTGATCTTCTGTTCTGCCATTATTTGTTAAGTTGTTTACCGGTGTGACTGTTATAATGTTATGTTCATTGTCTGCAGAGCATATAAGTTTTGCTTTTGTGTTAATGGCCTGAGTATGCTTCACTTGTTTTACAGGTGCAGGGCACGCCAGTATCTCAGTTGGACGTGAGGGGCTCTAAACTTTATTGCACAGGAACTGAGTGGACTTTGAGTTGAATGGAATGGCTCATTACAAACATTGGGTAAGGCGGCAGTGCCCCTGGCAGTCTAACTGAGGCAGCGTTGGATCAAGGCCTCCCTGGTGTTCCTGTCTCCCTGAAGGTTCCAGAGGTCTGCCTCCACACCCTCACCGTGCTCCTCACTGGGCTCCTCTTTTGACTCACCACTGGATTCATCCTCTGTGGCCTGTGGAGCTGCCTCCAGATCCTCTTCCTCCAGTGGGTCCCCCCCCTTGCCAGAGACAGATTGTGGTGAGCACAGCATGCAACCACGATCAGTGACACCTATTCTGTGGGGTATTGTAGTGCACCCCCTGAGCGGACCAGGCATCTGAATCTCACCGTCAGAGGACCTATGGTCCTTTCAATCATCCCCCTTATGGAGGCATGGCTCCTATTATAACGCTGCTCTGCCTCTGTTCTTGGGTGGCGGAGAGGTGTCGTGAGCCACCTTTTCAAGGGATAGCCCTTGTCACCCAGCAGCCATCCATCCAGTCGAGCTGGAGCAGTGAACAGTCTTGGCACTTGTGAGTGACAGAGGATGCATGCATCATGGGAGCTCCCAGGATACCTTGCACAGACTTGCAGAACCTGTGCCTTGTGGCCACAAACTATCTGCACGTTCATGGAGTGGGATCCTTTCATGTTGACAAAGGCACCCGGCTCACCCACCGACGCCTTGATGGCCACATGTGTGCAATCGATGGCACCCTGGATGCGGGCGAACCCAGCAATCGCTGCAAAGCCTCTGGCCCGCTCAGCCTGGCTGGCCTCATCCGTCCGGTAATGAATAAGTGTCATGACCCACCTGAACAGAGTGTCAGTCACCAGCTTAGCGCAACTGTGGGCAGCAGATTGGGGCACTCCAGAGCCCTCACTGAGCCCTGGAAAGAGCCGGAAGCATTGCAGTTGAGGGCCACTGTGACCTTCAGAGCCACTGGCATGGGGTGTCCACCCACACGCTTGGAGGTGATCTCAGGCCCAATCATATGACAAATGGAGATCACAGTCTCCCTGGAGAGGCGGAGTCTCCTTCGGCATTGCACCTCTGGCCTGTTGAGGTAGCTGCATTGCTGCCTGTACACTCTGGCAGCAGGATAGTGGCGTCTTCTGTGCTCCTTCTGCCTTGGACTCCCTGCTAGCCCTGTTCCCCCTATGCCTGCACCCCCTCTCCCACAGGTTGCTCCCTTGGGCATTGCCTATGGACATCTGGCCTCCTCTCCTTTCTGACCCTTTCTTCCTCCTCAGAGGAGGTGCCACCAGTGAAGAGTACAATCCTCATTGCCAGGGTGACCGAAGGCTGTCTGGTGACAGCAAGGGTCCAAACGGTATAAATCCTCCAGGTATAAATCCGACTCCTGTGCATGCCCGCCTTCACATTGAGGACACCCTCCATCGTGTTGGGTGGCACTACCACCATGCTAAATGGGATAGATTTCAAACAGATCTAGCAACTCAAGCCTGGGCATCCATGAGGTGCTGTGGGCCATCAGCAGCAGAATTGTACTCAACCACAATCTATAACCTGATGACCCGGCATAACCCCCACTCTACCATTAGCACCAAGCCACGGGATCAACTCTGGTTTAATGAAGAGTGCAGGAGGGCATGCCAGGAGCAGCACCAGGCATATCTAAAGAGATGTCAACCTAGTGAAGCTGTAACACAGGACTACTTGCATGGCAAACGACATAAGCAGCAAGTGATAGACAGAGCTAAGCGATCCCACAACCAACAGATCAGATCTAAGCTCTGCAGTCCTGCCACATCCAGTCGTGAATGGTGGTGGATAATTAAACAACTCACTGGAGGAAGAGCTCCACAAACATCCCCATCCTCAATGATGGAGGAGCCCAGCACATAAATGCAAAAGGAAAGGCTGAAGCATTTGCTACAATTTTCAGTGTAAAGAACCTATTTTTTATTTTTCTTGGACTGTGGCCTTAAAATTGGACAAGTCTGCACAATGACTGTGCGGTGGTCACTCCTACCGATACTGTCATGGACAGATGCATCTGCGGCAGGCAGGTTGGTGAGGATGAGGTCAAGTATGTTTTTCCCTCTTGTTGGTTCCCTCACCACCTGCCGCAGACCCAGCCCAGCAGCTAAATCATTTAGGTTCGGCCAGTTCGGGCAGCAGTGGTGTTACCGAGCCACTCTTGGTGATGGACATTGAAGTCCCCCACCCAGAGTACATTCTGCACTCTTGCCACCCTCAGTGTTTCCTCCAAGTGATGTTCAACATGGAGGAGCACTGATTCATCAGCTGAGGGAAGGTGGTATGTGGCAACCAGCAGGAGGTTTCCTTGCCCATGTTTGACCTGATGCCATGAGACTTCATGGGGCCCAGAGTTGATGTCGAGGACTCCCAGGACCTGTTATATAACCACAAGTAGCTGCCACAATGAATTTTAACTACAATATAAACCACAAGCACATAACACTCTCTGCTAACACACCTTGTTAGCACCATGTCTGGTTCTTCCACAGTGGGGAAGAAAACTGCAGGAACAGAGAAAGAGGAGCCCCTCCTTCAGATGGTGACCTGTGTACTTTATCCTGTAACCTTTACTGCTCAATTACAAAGATTTCTCTTCAGGCTTATTTCATGGTTTCTTTTTTCCTACTCAGTGTAATGATTGACAATACACCGACCTACACCTTCAGCAACATCACAACTATTCTCACTGTAACACATCCTGCACCATATCATCAACACCACATGCATTAGGATTAGTCATTATTGGTTAACATATTGGGGCTAGGATTACAAGATTATATTGTCCGCTCTTTTGTCTCAAGACGAATCCTTTTCCAGTTCATGTTTTATCTGTCGCCGACAGGACATAGAATGGGCTCATGAATTGTTCCTTTAAGAACTGTCTTCTGGTTTGACACTGACCTTCTTTGACAAGGAAGACATTAAGGGCAGTAGACTTTGGTGTTACGGTTGCTCTGGTTACATTCAGTCATCAGACAGAACTGTCATCAGTCATCAGAATAAACTGATACCAGGTCCAAGTGATCACCTGATTCAGTTGGGATGTCTCCACTCATTGCTGCTTTTCACCTTCACCAAAATGTCCATTTCAGCCAGAGGTACTCGCACTCCCATTTCCGACTGACAGTGTAACTGATTGTTAGGGGGGAATATAGGGGTACATTAAGAACTTATTGAAAGGGAATGGATGACTTAAAATATCCAATGCCTGCAAGTACAGTTAAACGCCAGACTGGACAGAGAGGAATCTGAACCTTGCACACCCTCAGAGCCTGTGACCATCAGCAAGGTCAGGCCGAACAGAGAGGAATGCAAATGCAATAGGTTGGGTGTCTTAGGAGTCAGACTGGAGCCTTAGGTTGAAAAACAACCAAGATTGTGTCTGTTTATAGCAGATAGGGAAAGAACAGATGGTCCTAGTTGAGATGGGAGGGAAGGTCTCCGCCGGGGGTGAAAGTAGGGACAGATGATGCCTGTACCTTGGTACCTTTGTTACTAGAGAGATGTCTGTTTAATGTAAACCTATATGTTGACGAGATCAGAATCTGGAAACTGTTCTTGTGCGTGATCAATAATGTATAAATATGGTGAACACTTGCAGTTTAGCAGAGTGCTATCTCAAGCTACATTGGGATGGCTCTCCCCTTGCAATTGCTCGAATAAACAATCGTGACCTGTACCTGAGACTCCTGTGGTCCGTTTGTCAAAGTGACCACATCAATTTGGCACGGTCGGCAGGATACTCAGATCGGATCCTCGGGACGGCTGTGCAAAGTGGGTGAGTATATTTAATTACCACCCGTAGTTAGTGCAGTAAGCCTACCCGAGAACGGTCCCGTCAAGTATCAAAGAATCGGGAGGAGGACTCAGGACAGGAGATAGGAGGTGCCGGGGGTAAGAGGCGGAGCCGTGCAGGCGGGCTAGCGGTTTGAAATATAATCTTGGCCGAAGCCGCGCAGGGAGGCCAGACCCCAGTTAAGAGGAGGCGGAGCCGAGCTGGTGGGTTACGGTTTGAAATATAACCTTAGCCAAAGCCGCGCAGGGAGGCCAGACCCCAGTGCAATAAGTGAAACCGCACATACCGCAAGTAACTAAGTTGTTCGGGCCGCGCGAACATACCACGCAGAGATAGAGGGGAATAAGAACAGAGTCAGGAAAACAGAATAGCACTATGGAACTCAACTGGGGAAGCGCGGACTCCATTACGAGGTTCATAGCGGAACAGCAGTCAAAACTAATCACAAAAATGCAGAAAGAGGGGTGGAACCCACAGGGAACCTCCGGAGAACAAAAACAGTGGTGGTTAGAGCAGAAAAAGGATAAGGAAAAGAAAGGGGTGATGGTTATTATTATCTTGTACCTGCAGTTGTGCAGACAAATTAATACTAAGTTCCAGTCGATTAGAGAGAGAGAGAGACAAAGTCAGATCCAGGACAGATCAGAGCAGTGGCGGCAGCCTGTAGTGATACTGATTAAGAGGGGAGAGCTCCGAAGGAGAAACCTATGATGGAGTTGGGACAAAACCGCCCTCATATGAACCAACCGCCCCCACTGTGCCCGATGAATTCCATGGTCCCTATGGCAGTAACTGTTAGGAAAAGTAAAGTCAGGAAAGGCGAATTAAAACCCGAAGGGAGAAAGGGGGCTGAGGAATAGGGGGAGGATGAGGAGATTGAGAGGGTCACGGAGAAAGTTAAGCACGTACCATTCAGCCCGGGGGAGAAGCAGGTTTTGCTTAAAGAACTGCTGAGACTTAAAACTCGGCATAGCAACCCAGGTTTTCGGACCAAACTGCGGGAAATGCAAGATTTCCATGCAATGCACCGCCTTGATACCCACATACTGGTGAAGGCTAAATGCCCAGGGGATATCTGGGAAAGATTACGCCTGCAGTTTAGAAGTGGAGACTGGGCGAAACCTGGGGACGTCCCAGATCGGGAGAAGGCGATAGCCCTGCACAGGGACTTTGAGGAGGCAGTTAAGGAAACCTTGGGGGAGGGAGAGACGAATTGGGGGCGTAAAATGTCCCGTGCGGAATGATGAAATTTTCCTGAAAATGTGGAAGGATGATTGGGGCCCAAAAGGTCCGCTACTGAATTTTCTGTAACTTAAATAATGAATTGATCTAAGTTACAAGAGCTGCTTGTGCTGAAGAGAGAGAGAGAGAGGAAGAGAGAAAAGGGGGGTACCCCTAGGGAGGTTAATGAGCACTGACAGGCAGGAGCTGGGGAAATGTGAGCTTTTGTCAGTTTGATTGTCCCTATAGGTGGAGCCTCCAAGATCCCTTTATTCCCCCACTGCTATTTGAAGTTTTGTTTAGAATATGAGAGTTTTAAATCATTAAACAGGGTTAGATGAACCAACCTTTGTACCACCCCCTTGCAGACAAGTATCACCAGTTTCCAAGCTGATTGGGATTGATACATACGAGTTACATTAACTCAGAGTTAGTATTCTAAAATTCTGAGGGGAAAATTACCTGAAGTTCAAGGGATTCTAGAAAACCAAAAGGCATAAATACACAGTCTAGGTGGTTCCAATGGATAAAAAGGGGTTTATTTTGAAGAGATGAATTAAATATGAAAGGAAATCTGCAACCCAACAGCACTTTAATTTGAATTTGGGACAACCTTGAGATGTGAAGTGCAGTGAAATTTAACAGGTTACTTTGAATAACGAGGATGTTATCCAAAGGTAAAGAATGTGTCGATAAACATACGGGAATTATAACTTGGATACAAGTCAATACACATAAGAAAGAGGTTGTTTTAATTTTGATAGCATAAATTACATTTCTTACAAAGTTTAAAATTTGAGGTTTGGTTCCTGATAATTTCTCAAAAGGGAATTTTCATTTTAAAAGGTTTGACAACAATTGGCACTAATTCAAATGCTGCAAGCTTTTGTATTTGTAAGTCTGTTCCCCAAATATGAAGCTAAGCTCAAGACCTTGACAGAGTTTGGCAGAAATCCAATTTTTGGCAGAGTTAATGAATCTGGGGTAATTCTAAAAGAAACGGGTCAGACACAATTTAGTGAGTTACTTTTGAGACAATAAAGTGTTGTTTGAGAAAGGGATAAGGAACATGTCAATGCCTGATTTCTGTTTTTAAAACTGTTATGAGAATATTTTATTTATTTTAAAGTCTCTCCAGGCAACCTGAACAAGATAAGATGGCAGCTGTTGCATGTGTAAAATGTTATGAGGCAAATAGGAGAAAGAGTTAGGCAAAGAGGACACAATATACAAACTGTTTTAAGGGAACTGAATTTGATAATCTGGCCATCAACTGAGACATTGGAAATGCACAGGGGGAGATAAGCAAAGATCTAGAGACAGATCCTCGGTGACACGGAATAGTTAATACGGCCTAAAGAGCAAGGAAACATTATAAACGATCAAGGCAATAGAGAAACTGACCTTAAAAGAATCTTAGGATCATGGTCAGGGGAAAAAAAACTTAGAAGTAAAACTATGTGGAATCTTCAGAAATTGAAATGTAAGGAGAAATAATACTTAACAACAATTTACCACAAGGTGGATATAGGTAAAGGGAAGGCTGGAAAAAGGCTAAATAGATGTATTACTAATTGTATCAATGTGCCTGCGAGCTACAAAAAGTAAGACCACAGGATTAACACTATGATGACAGACAGTTAAGCAGATCCCAGAGAGAACCGTCACTGGAAGTGAAGATACTGAGCCATTGAAAGATAGGATAAGAAGGTGCACTGTAGAGTTGTGGAGGCAGTTTAAGGAATTGAGGTCCAACGTGGGACAGCAGCAGGAGACAGTAGACTGGAAAGAGTGGAGGGGGCCTATCCAGATGGATTCAGTTCGGGGAACTCATTTCACAGGAAGAGTCATTAAAGAAATGTATAAGCTTAAATTTAAACAGAAATTCCACATTCCCTACCAGCCACAGAGCTCGGGGATGGTGGAAAGGATGAACTGAACTTAAAAAAAATCAATCACAAAAGCAATTCAAGAGACAGGGAAAAGCCCAATATTCTAATGCGTCTCAGGGCTACCCCAAGCAGGACCGCCGGGTTCACCCCACTTGAAATAATGACAAGGAGAGCAATGCAGTTACCCGAGGGAATCATAGTAGGAGTGGGAGATGTAGGAACACTAAAAGGAAGGAAGTTAGAGACCGACAGGTGATTAAGGATATGGAAACAGGCAAATCCAAAGAGCAACAATGGACCCCAAGTGGGGAATAAGGTGATGGTCAAGGTGAGCCCGGAGTGAACAGGCATGGACCATACGAGGTAATTATGACAGGTGATACATGTGCACTTGTAGATATGAGAACGGGAAGTAAATGGAGGCATTACACACAGTTAAAGATACATGACAATTGACCAAGCGGTAACCCGGAGAACGGGAGCCGATGTTAATGTCTCCACAGATCTACGATCCTGGTCATGTGCGTATCTGTACTGGCAACAAGGTCGGGGATCATCACTGCTCATCCCGCATCGCAGGAGGAACTTTGGTACAGCACAGACAGTGCCGAATGTGACACGCAACGGGGAATGATAAATGTAACAGGAGGAGAACAAGTGCTTTCGAGTTGTATTAAGGGTTTGCTTCAGATCGCGCATGGGAGGTCCGCCAATACCCAGCCACCTTCTACCTCTACTTCCATAGTCCGAGTAGAGATAATTGAAGCCCCTCAAACCACACTGACTGACTCACCCTGTCCGAGTATGAATCCAGGACCGACGAATGGTTTGGTACTGATTAATCAGAAGTTTTGTATGATAATGTACATCAAGAGCTGGTACCCGTAGTCTTGAACATACCCAGAATTGCCCCACCCCAGTGGTGCTCAACCCATATTCGAGCACTATATACGGCTCTAATGGGTCAGTTGATGACTGAAGCATCTCAGTTCAACGGCGAGATGCGATCAGGCTTGGAAGGGAACCGCGTTAAGCGCAGCCTGGTAAATGATGCCGCTATGATATTCAATATAGGGACATCAGTGGTTAATTCAGAACCTGGCAACTGTTGACCAGAAGGTCCAGACCCTGAGCTTTAATCTTAGGGAGATTTTAGAGCAGGGACAGGGAATTCATAACACCCAATTAAACACAGACCAGGATATGACATGGTTAATCCAAAGCCTGGCTACCATGCTCGAAAGTCATGCGGGGATTATCAACAAACTGATTGAAATAGGAAAAATATTTCAGACGAAGCGAGCAGAAATGATGTTTGCAGCACCTATGGATCTTGGGCACTGGAACAAGCCCGAGAGAATTTAAGACAGATTAATGAAGGGGTAGTTCCTTTATGGGTAACTAATGAGCATTTATTTAATCTTTCATGACACAAGGATCATGACTTGACTGGTTGCCAGTTTAGAGGTTTAACGCGTATATAGAATTAATGTTGAATATATAGTGAATAGCAATATGCTAATAGGCATTCTATTAGTAATACCTGTCATACCTATGTCAACACCCGGCAGGACATTTTATAGAGTAGAAAATATTGGGGTGATATGGGGGGATTACTATATTAAGTACCACGATATTCCACCATACGCAGTAGAGATAGAAGGAAATATAGTTAGCACCACATTAGAAGGGTGTAGTATAAAGGCCACCGTAGTAGTATGTGCACATCCAATATATGAGACGGAGGAAGTGAAGTGTAGATTTAAAGCAGCTGCAAACTGTACAATGGAAACCATATGGGCTGCAAAAGAACAGACCCATGTTGCATATACAGGGAATGGGAGATATTGTATCACCACGTGGCAGGAAAGAATCCAGTATGGGAGCAACTGGTTATTCCCCATCCATAATCATTCAGTGTGCCTACACCCACAGGTGCCGGCAAGGGTGGGGAAGGTGGAACTGGCTGAAATATACAATAGGGGAATGACTACTACTCAGGTCGTGAAAAACCTTAAAGATAACCTGAAACAGTATCTGAACCAGTTCTCCTATGAAATTCCATTATTACCAGAGCACCTAACCGCAATTCGGAGACAGACTCAGCAGGTATACAGAACTTACTATACACTGCAGCAACAGGTTAGAGCCTTAAAGAAGGATATAGAACAAATAGATTCCTCCACATGGTGGGAGGACCTGTGGAATTGGGGCTGGAACGTACAGATACACCCCTGGATTTGGATTATCTCCCATGCTCTAGTTATACTTCAGCTGATATTGATTATGTATCTAACATACTTGATTCATCGCACCCGGGAGTCACAAAAAAATGTGGCTCTGGGGGAGTTTTAACAGGTGGAGAAGGAATTTGGCAAGTCAGAGGTTTAAAGTAAAGGACCAGATGATACAGATGGTCTGACCAGTATTTTTTATGTACCAACGCTGGATACTTGGCCAGTATCAATGGGTGGCGGTGCGTAAAGGGACAGACAGTACCACTGTAATTGGCTACCTTGGGCTAGACCCAGGGCCAAAAAGGGGGGACTGTTAGGGGGGAATATTGGGATACATTAAGAACTTATTGAAAGGGAATGGACCACTTAAAATATCCAGTGCCTGCAAGTACAGTTAAAGACCAGGCTGGACAGAGAGGAATCTGAACCATGAACGCCCTCAGAGCCTGTGACCATCAGCAAGGCCAGGCCGAACAGAGAAGAATGCAAATACAATAGGTTGGGTGTCTTAGGAGTCAGCCTTAGGTTGAAAAACAACCAAGATTGGGTCTATTTATAGCAGATAGGGAAAGAACAGATGGTCCTAGTTGAGATGGGAGGGAAGGTCTCCGCCGGGGGTGAAAGTAGGGACAGATGATGCCTGTACCTTGGTACCTTTGTTACTAGAGCGATGTCTGTTTAATGTAAACCTATATGTTGACGAGATCGGAATCTGGAAACTGTTCTTGTACGTGATCAATAATGTATAAATATGGTGAACACTTTGTAGTTTAGCAGAGTGCTATCTCAAGCTACATTGGGATGGTTCTCCCCTTGCAATTGCTCGAATAAATGATCATGACCTGTACCTGAGACTCCTGTGGTCCGTTTGTCAAAGTGACCACAACACTGATCCTTGGATTTGATCGCTCAGCGTAAGTGATCCCTGGATTTGGTCTCTGATTGGTTCAGGTGGTGTGTGATCACTTTCTGATTGGTTTCTTAAGGGAGATGGTCATCTACTGAGGCATGTGGAGCTTCTCGATGTCAAATGAGGATACAAGCACAAACCAGTCACGTGATGCTAGTGTCCTACATAGATTACAATTAAGGAGAATAAATATTGGGTTAATCGATTAATGCACACATTACTAAACCACAAAAGCAGCCTGAACAGGTCCCTTCCCTGCAATGGATTAGCTATCACAATATTCAGGTTGTTAAACCATGACAGCATTCAGGAGTTTCCAATGCGCTGAATGTTATATCATTCAGTGGTGTTCAGAAAGCTTCAGTAAGTCAAACTGGTGGCCCTTATGGAGAAATGTAGACCAATATCTTATTATTTGTGAATTTAAAGTTTCATTTCCCAAACTCTGGCTCTGAGGTGTCTCTCCAAAAGCTCCTGTCTAACATTCCAGACAGGAGTTTCGCTCCTCTACCCAACACTGGGCAGAAGCTGTGTCCACACTCCAATAAAACTGCATCAGGAAGAAATCAAGACAAATTGAACAAATTGAATCCCCTGTCAGCTCGCGACCCGCTGTCTGGAAGCCGTGTGCACACTCACCACTCCCAGATTCAAATAGCTTTAGTTTCGAGTTTCCTGTATTGCTGAAAGCCACTAGGGCAGTGATTTCCTGATTGTTGTAGGGTCTGAGTTACAGTTTGGTAGGTCTGAAGAAGCCTTAATAGTTATACGTAGGTTAACTGTAAGCCCTTACTGACTCTTAGAACTATTTGCGAATATACACTAAAGGGTATAAGCTCGGAGCTGTCTCCATGCTTGCTGGTACGCATGGCTCTGTCCAACACAAGATTGATTCTAGGACATGTGCTCTCTTACATCACTGCGTTGGCAGTACTGTACTCAGTTCCACAGTAACCCTACATGCACCAGGCTCTAATACCACACTGATGAGGTTTACTGCAGCACTCAAGGAATTATTAATATAAACTTGGTTCTGTCAGCTTTTACAGAAGGGTTAGAGGACACGCAGTGTAGAATTGGAGTTCATTACATGTCTGCCTTATCAGGAAACGTTAGATACTTTGCACTATGTAAACAGGGGGAGTGGGGGGCGGGGGGGTGGGGGGAGGCGGAGGGGGCGGGGCTAACGCCTGCTTGACTTCCCCTTTGCAAAGCTGCCTTCAACACAGCCGGGAAAGGGCCAACTCAGTCCAGGAAACCCTGTTTCACAAGCTGCCTATAACCAAAGGCCTTAAAAATAGATATCAAAATGTGCAGCCTTGGAAATGCAGTCAATTTCACTGCAGTTTCAGGACTAGCACCTTGGCTCCTCCTGATTGTGAAATCCTTTCCCGATCACTGGCAACAGCTGACTGGAAGATCAGTGCAGGTAAAGTTCACACTGCTAACATTGTAATCACCAGGAGAGCCGAGGCCATGTAATTGCTGTTCATAATCGAGATCTACATCGGTTTCTAACAGAGAGACGGAGAGAAAGTCACTTTCTGCAGCAAACAAAAGAGCAAAATTAAATGAACAGCCAAAAAAATGCACATTGGCCAATCAGGAGAAGGTTTAGAAGCAGGGGGGCAGGGCCTGTATTTCCATGGGCCATTTCAAATCATCACTGCAAGATTTTGTCCATCAGGAATCGATGAACAGCCTGACTCCTCTTTTATCGGATTAAGGGAGCCTAATTATGTGGCCCAATCTTCTTCTTGAGTTCTTTGCCCGACAGCGGGTCTGACCCATAGTGCCGCAACCTCCACCAGGGGCGGGACAAGGGGGAAGGTCCCGAGTCCACCCCAGCTGGAATGGGGGTCTAATCCTACGCGATTGGCACCAATCTGATCCACACCGGTCTTCCAGCCAATCTGCCCCCTACCCCCACCCCACTCACAAAGGAGATAGGGACTTGATAGGGGAGATACTGGGAGGCTGTTTCCACTTTTGGAAGAGACTAGAACTAGGGGTCACAATTTAAGAATAAAAAGTCTATCGTTTAAGACGGAGAAGAGGAGAGATCTTTTCTCTCAAATGGCCACTAGTGTGTGGAATTCTCTTCCCCAGACGCTGGGTCATTGAACTTATTCACGGCTGAGTTAGACAGATATTTCAGAGACAAGGGAGTCAAGGGTTATGGGGGGGGCAGACAGCAAAGAGGGTTTGAAGCACAACCCGATCAGCCATTATCTTATTGAACAGCAGAGCAGGCTTGAAGGGCTGAATAGCCAGCTCCTGCTCCTAAGTCCTGTGAGTCCAAGTTGCTACGGCAACATACACTTTTAAATGCATATGGATAGTGATGGTACAAGCTCCAATTTCTTTCCATCACATGTCCGATCAGGAATCTCTCCTACTCTTACCACTTGCTATTGCTGTATGTTGGAAGGAGTTTTACAAGTTGATAATCAGCCTGTCTGGCCAAGTTATGAATACATCTTCCTTGGTCATCAAGCCCATTGAACACAGATGACCTGTAAAAGAACGTCGACATCAGTAAAAACCTTTTTTTTTTGCAGTGAGAGGTTAGGAACTGGAATACTCTGCCTGAGAGTGTAGTGGTGTTAATCGAGGCTTTCAAAAGGGAACTGGATCATTATCTGAAGAGAAAAAAATTGCAGAGCCACATGGAATCGGTGGGACTAGGTGAGTTGCTCTTTCAGAGAGCCAGCACAAACATGATGGGCTGAAAGGTCTTCTGTGCAGTAGCCATTCTATGATGAGGAAGGATGGGGGAGGCTGAGGTGAAGGATAAAGGCTGACACTGGCTGGTTGGGCCTAAAGGCCTCTTTCTGTGCTGAATATTCTATGTAATTCATTGAGTGAACTCTGACCTACAATTTCACTTGTGAAGTGCAGCCACTTTCAGGACAGACACAGTTGTTAACCCACCAGGAAAAACTCAGCAGGTCTGGCAGCATCAGCAGAGAGGAACACAGTTAACGTTTCGAGTCCGAATGACCCTTCAACAGAACTAAGTAAAAATAGAAGAGAGGTGAAATATAAGCTGGTTTAAGGGGTGGGGGTGGGACAAGTAGAGCTGGATAGAGGGCCAGTGATAGGTGGAGATAACCAAAAGATGTCACAGACAAAAGAACAAAGAGGTATTGAAGGTGGTGATATTATCTAAGGAATGTGCTAATTAAGGGTAGAAAGCAGGACAAGCAAGGTACGATATAATTTATATAGATTTTTCTTTTCTTATTATGTTTCTGCTCTCACTTTCCCAAGCCCAGGAATCTGTCAAAGAATAACTACAGCAAATGCAGGTTACTTCAGGAAAGAGTACAATTTATTAAGCGCTGAACCGTACAATGGCCAATGGGAGAGATCATCTAGATCTGCTTGAAGTTACAGTGTTCAACAAGCAGTATTTATACAGTACAATTATGCGACTCCAGCATATTTACACAGTGATCTTATTAGCTTGAGTGATCTTATTAACTTGCCCTTCTTTATTCTCTTATAATTATATCTATGTTACTATGTTAGCTAATTGATTTTGCTTACCTGTACAGTTTCTTGATCATCCCTTATCTCTTCTAACATTCATTCCATGAAACACATCTTCTCCGCCGATGCTGCCAGACCTGCTGAGTCTTTCCAGGTAATTCTGTTTTTGTTTTGGATTTCCAGCACCCGCAGTAGTTTTTTGTTTTTAACATCTGTTTGTGTTTATTGTGTCATGCATCCTTTTTATCTACTCTTTGCCTAACCTTTGATCTCAGGTCATTTCACGTGCCCAGGCTTCTTGTTCCTATTTTTCTGTTCTTGCTTCCCTTTATAATTTAACCCTTTAGGTGATTTTTCTTCCTCAAATCCCCAGATTTTAGGGGAACAGCAAATAGGATTTTAGGACTGGACTCATTGTCACAACCACACTGACCCATTTTCACAGCCTCTCTCTCAATTCCTCTCTCCTCCACAAACACCTATTTGTGTCGGTCACCAACCCCAAAACGCTATCTCTCTTTTGTTAGAAAGTGAATATTGCCTTCCCCTTTCACATCTGACTTCCTCATTTTAATTTGGCACTCGACTGCTTCATCGCAGTAAACAGTGTGCTGGGGACAAAAGCCCCTTTATAATCTGCAAAGGTTTAATCCAATGATTTTGAGAACCCTTGTTTGTTTCTGTAAAAGAAGCTCTGGCTCCTGAACCTTTTCAAACAACCTTAATTGCTGTATTTCAGGTTGAACTGGGTGTGATGGCTCCACCATTGGTAAATGTTGACTCAGCCACAGGGCTTCACTCTACAACGACCAGAAAATCCAATTGTTTGCACAATTGATTATAATCTTCCACCCAGTTACTGAAGAAGGTTGTGAAATATGCCTGTGAGTGTTTGAGCCAAACTTTAAATATTTGTGTTGGTAACGTATGAATATTTTTCTGGCTGTTTGTATTTATACACCAGCTGCTTGCTCACAGCTGGGACAGGATTTTATGTCTCACGGGCAGGCGCCCGCCTGACCTGATCGGGTGTAAAATAGTGCGTGATGATGTCGGGCAAGCGTCCTGACGCCATCGCGCACTTGCACGATATTTTGGTCAGTGGGCGGGTGCGAGAGTTGGCAGCACGCCCACCGACGATTAAGAGGCCTATTAAGGCCCTTAATCAAGTAACTGAAAGCAATTTTTCGCTGCCCATCCAACTTTACGTTGGACGGGTGAGCGAATTGGCCAGGGTGCCTTTGGATTTTTCATGAAGCCTCATCCATGGACGGGATGAGATTTCCAACAGTAATTTAAAAAGTTTTTTCTTACACGTAATTTTTATTATGTATCTGCTCTCGTTACTGAGTTCAATGTCGGGGCATGTTTTTCACATTTTTAAATGGCAGCTCCTTGCTTTCGGGGTTGGGTGGGGGGGGGGTGGGTTTCAGTGCGTGCCCCTTACCCCATCCATGCGCAGACTTTTGCGCTCGCAATCCTCCTGCCCCCCAACCCAGGCAGCGCTGGGCTCCTCAGCGCGCCTTTCACGCTGGTTGGCTGTTAATTGGCCAGCCAGCGTGAAATCGCGGTCGGGGCCCGACTGCAGGTGGCAGATCGCTTCGCGGCCGCTCCCAGGCCTGCCCACCACGCCCACCTGATAATCAGTAAATCCTGAGCCTGGTTACCTTATACCAGGATGTTGTGCTTCAGCGCTGGGAAAGCACATCAGGAAATTCTTAACTGATCACCAATAATGTTTTAATGGTCAGAAAGTCAAGTGTCAGGGATGTGGAAAATCCCAATATCCACTTCCTGTGTGTGTGTGTGTGACAAAAATCCTGAAGTAAAATTGTTGCTTCACATTGCGTGAAGATTTGTTCCTCTTCTTGCTACATATCCCATTAACCTGTGGGACATGCAGGAGTGACATCCATTGGAGGTGGGGACTGCTGCTGTCTGCTTCCTTACACAAGTGGCCACTCTTTTTTTACAAGTGTAGATGGTGAGGATCAAACTTTTGAGGCCATCTCCCTTCCCCCTGAGTCTACCACAATCACCCAAATGATTGCCTGCAGGACTCTGGCCCACCAGAGAGGTGAGAACAAAGGAACAGGAGGAGGCCATTTAGCCTCTCAATCTGTTCAGCCATTCAGTGAGATCACGTGAGGGGCGGGTGGGGTGAGATGCAGTCAGACCTGCCAACCCCAGTAAGCCAAGGGTGGGGGAGTGTGGTGGGGCTGGGACAGCAGGGAGGCAAGCTGGTTAAAAGACTTTGGCCCAGTTGTTATAGAAACTGTTAGGCGCACTAACCCTCAGCACTCACACTCCCTCACCCCACCAGCATACGCCACATGGTGCCTCATACCCTCCATGCCAAGCCAATGTCAACTAATGCACTCCACCCATCTTCCATGATCTCACATACCCTTCATGCCATCTCCATAGCCACTCACCCAGTATCCACCATTGGCAGACCTCAGGAGCCATGTGGAGATTAGACAGGCTTCTAAAAATCTAGTGTAGCTCTCATTATATACATTTGATGCTGACTCATTAACATTCATTCCCTCCACCACTGATGCACAGTGGCAGCAGCGTGTGCCATCTGTAAGGTGTACTGCAGGAACTCACCAAGGCTAATGAGACAACACCTTCTAAACCTGAAGCCTCTACCACTTACAAGGACAAGGGCAGCAGACACATGGGGACATCACCACCTGTAAACTCCCCTCCAAGCCACTCACCATCCTGGCTTCGAACTATATCACCATTCCTTCACTGTCGCTGGGTCAAAATCCTGCAATTCCTTCCCTAACAGCACTGTGGATGTACCTACACCACAGGGACTGCAGCGGTTCAAGAAGGCAGTTCACCACCACCTTCTCAAGGGTAACTAGGGATGGATGACAAATGCTGGCCCAGCTAGCGCCACCCACATCCCATGAAAGAATAAAAGAAATCACCCCTTATAATTTTAAATTCAATGAAGTAGATACCTAGGATGTTTAATCTCTCCTCATAGTTTAACCTTCAGAGTTCATGTATTATTTTAGTAGACCTACTCTGGACTGGTCAATATAGGTGTGGAGCCCACATCTGCTCACAGTAACTCTGGATGTGGGCCGACCAGGACTATTACAACTGAAGCATGACTTCTACCTTCTTTTAATTTAATTCTCTAGATATAAATCATTCCATTATTCTTTTTGATTGTTTCCTGTACATGGTCTTGTTGTCCGCTATTTCGGCGAGCTTTTTGAAAGTACTCTGTTCTATCCATTTTGATCCAAAGTGTATGACCTCATATTTGCCCATGTCACAATCCACTTGCCACAGTTTGGCTCATTCGCTTCATTTATCAATAGCTTTGTTATTTTAAGCTTCCAGCAGCACTGCTTACGATGCTGCCTATCTTTGGATATATGGCTCTCTCTATGCCTTCAGGTCATACAGTGAACAGTTGAGGCCCCAGGACAGATCTTTAAAGAAGATGACTAGACACAACCTGCCAGTTATAATAGCTGCCCATCACCCTGATTTGCTGTCTCCTTCACTCATCCAATTTCCTAACCAGGTTAATAATTTGACTTCAATTCCTTGAGATTCATGTTTTAGGAGGGACTTTATCAAATGCCGACTGGAAGTCCACATAAATACCATTCTTCAATCCACTGCTTTAGTCACCTCTTCAAAAAAATTCAATTAGGTTCATCAGGCAGGAAGTACTCCTTATAAATCCATGCTGACTCACTCTGATCATTGGTTACAATGATGTTTCAGTCACTCTATTCTTAATAATAGACTAGAAACTCACTGGGTGGAATTTTCTGTGCCCGCTGGCAGCGGGTGTGATAGGTGGCACGTGTGGACAATATGGTGCGATATGGTTCATGACGGCGGGAAGGCAGGTCGCGATCATCCGCTTGGCCTGCCGATAGCGGGCCGCGTTTCCCGCCAACGCTTGGTAGGGAGCTCATTATAATACATCGGCATCTCATTGAAGGGCCATCCCGCCAGGGTCTTAGACCCCACTGGATCGCCCGTCCACATCAGCGGGAAAGCACGCCGCCGTGTTTCACAACAGCACCCAGGCGATGTGCACTTGGCGGCCTTCACTTTGGGGGAACTGAGGGGAGTGAGCAGCAGCGTTCTCCACAGCTCACCAGGGTCACCTGTTACTCTGCAGGCCTCAGGGGAGCTGGGGGGCCCGGGGTGATGTGCCACCCAGGCCCACAGGCGACTGCTGCCCTGGCACTGCATTCCATACACAAGCAATCGAGGTGGGAGACAGGGTAGGCGAGGGAAGTGGCCATGCAGTACGGACACCTGTATAAACTGAGCACCCCTCTGCAACTGAGACAGTTCAGGCGCAGCCACAGTGATATGATTGGGGTCGGGCTCCTAGCCTGCCCACCCACGCGAGCAATGTGGAGGCAGTGTGAGACTGGACCATCACTGTGGTCTGAAGCTGCACAGAGCACAGGGAAGAGGCCCTGGACTGAGACACCTGCCTTTTATCTTGTGCAGAAAGGTTTCACATCTGAGTGACAAGGACACTGCTCATCGGAACAAGCAGCCACAGGCAGGGAGACATTCTTAGGAGTTTATTGACAATAGTGAACAGTATGTACAATGATCAACACATGCCCAAGCTGTGCAACTATTTTTCCTTAACTGCCCTAACCCTGTCTTGGGGCTCCCCGGACATCCACAGCAGAGGTGGAGGCGGCCTGCTGACTGTGAGTGTCCTCTGAAGGGCCAAGACTTGGAGGGCCCCAGCCTGCTTTCGGAGGTCCTGCTGTGAGGCAGTGGCACCCTCCCCGGCCTGTGAAGTTGGATCTGCAGAGGTCACATTTAGATGGGCCGGACACTCCCGGAATCACCTGGGTGGATGGCCCCGGAGCGTGCACCTGCTGATGCTGCTCCCTATGGGTGTCCGAGGGCCCCAGGCTGACTCCTTGAGGAGCAGGGACAGCTGGAGTGAGATCGAGCTGCCCGGCACCCCTCTCACATACACACTTTAGAGGCCAACTATGGCATCAGCGATGGAGTTCAGCCCGCGCAGAAGTGCAGGAGCGACGTCCTGGACCAAGGTCTCCATGGCGGCCGCCATCCTGCCAGTGTTGCCCTCGGTGCATTGCAATGCCAGCGCTATCATCTCAGCCTGAAGGCGGATGGACTCCTCCGTCGTGCCTTGCAACCTGAGGAGTGCAGCTGACATCCCTTCCTGATGTTCCCGAGTTTGCCTTTGAAGCTCCAGCAACTGTGACACAGCCGAGTCCAGAGGCTCATCATCTGACTCGAACTCAACAGGTTCCTGGCCTCCAGCAGCCCTCCGAATGCTGGGGACCTGGGAATTCCCCGCCGTGGCCTGCTGTGGATCAGACTGTGCACTGTGCTCACCAGTATGTGATCCCGCGCATATTCTAAAGCCAGGTCCCACTGAAGTGTGTGTCCACGCACTGGTGGAGAGTGTGGGTGAGCGCTGTGATGGAACTTGTAGGGGGACTTTGGATGTGCCTTCCGAACTGGCTCAGAGGCCCTGGTTCATGGGCTCCAGCAGCTCTTGGAGTGATGTGCCTGCGGATGCAAGGGGAGATAACTAGTGCATGGCAGTGGCCTGTGAAAGGGGACACATCACTGAAGGCATGTTTGTCTGATGGATGTGGCACTGCTGGATCCTCACTGACCTCGAAATGTAATAAATTCTCCAGATATAGGCAGTGCTGTCATTTATTACCCGTCCCTAGTTGCCCTGAGAAGATGGTAATGGGCTGTCTTCCTGAACTATTACAGAGGCTAGTTGGGAGTTAACCAGGTTGGAGTAGGTTGGAGTAACAGGACAGTAATGAACTAACTGGCTTTTATGTGACAACCCAATAGTCACATGGCCACTTTTACTGGTACCAGTCCTTTTATTTCCAGAGTTTTGTTCAACTGGACTCAAATAGACTAGAGTGTTGGCTTTGACTCTGTGATGCTCCATTGCTTTGCTAATCTGATTCCTATCATGCTTCAAAGATCAAAGTCCAGGCCTCCCTGTCGCTTGCCATTTTAACACACCACCCTGCTCTCATGCCTACATGTCTGTCCTTGGCCTGCTGCATTGTTCCAGTGAAGCCCAGCGCAAATGGGAGGAACAGCAACTCATCTTCCGACTAGGCACTTTACAGCCTTCCGGACTGAATATTGAGTTCAACGCCTTCAGACCATGAACTCTCTCCTCCATCCCCACCCCTTTTTAAATCCCTTTCTTCAAAATTTATTTTTATTTTTTATCCACTCATTTCTATTTTTATTTATTTTTACTTTTATTGAATAATTCATCGTTTTATCCTCTTTTTTAATCCCCCCTTTTTCTATCCTTTTCTCCCCACCACTAACCCCTCCTCTACCCCACCCCCACTAGGGCCATCTGTCACTTGTTACATGTTGTTCTTTCCAGAGTGCTTACCCTTGTCCTGCTATTATCACATTCTGCTTTCTTACCTTAATGCCACCATCAGCACTTCCTTTAGCCAGTATCACTACCATTAACATTCCCTTTATCCTTTTGTTCATGATATCTCTGGCAATCTCTCCTTTGCCCCCACCTATCACTGGCCTTCTATCCAGCTTCACCTGCTCCACTCCCTTAAACAGTATAAATTTCATTACATAGATAAAAACAAAAAACTGCGGATGCTGGAAATCCAAAACAAAAACAGATACATTTGAAGGGACATGAGGACTTGAAACGTCAACTGTACTCTTCTCCGCCGATGCTGCCAGACCTGCTGAGTTTTTCCAGGTATTTCTGTTTTTGTTTTAAATTCCATTACATTTCTACTGCTCTGTAGCTCTGAAGAAGGGTCGTACGGACTAGAAACGTTAAGTCTGTTTCTCTCTCCACAGTTGCAGTCAGACCTGCTGAGGGTTTCCAGCATTTTCTGTTGGTGTTTCAGATTTCCAGCATCTGCAGTATTTTGCTTTTATCTTGGAAATGGCTGGCACGGCTTCGCACCGGATTTCTGTTTTAAGGAGGTACACAAGACCAGTTCGGAGAAGTACCTGTCATTTCCAAGTTCGTCGGATTTTTCCTTCTGGGAACTGGCCCGAGCTGCCCCTCCCGAATTGCACTGTGCTGATGACATGCAAACCTGGTATTTGTTTTGCAGTTTGTACAGAATGACTAACAGGGCAATTTATAGTCGGTTAATGAAAACTCCTTTCACTTTCATTTTGAGTACATTTAATACTTCTTCCCACTCAGCCTATCGGGAACAGCAGACAGTTCCTCGGTGGTAGTCGGATTGAAAGCAACTTCTCTTTTCAGCTCCAGCAGGCAGGTAATGTGTGAATTTAATAAAAGGGGTGATCGAGAATGTTTCAGTTGTTGGTGCTGTTTACCTTCATGCACCAAGACTGGGCATGGGCTGAAACAATGAAAATTAGTTTTACTAACTGGATTATAAATTGCTCCCACTTTACAGAAAAATAATTAACTATTTCTATAGCTTTTTTTATACACAGTCAAAAGGGCTTTTACAGCCAGTGAAGTCATTTTAACATGTAGGCAGCTGGAGCAGTGGGGGGATGGTGGTGCAGTGTTAACACCATTGGCCTAGTAATCAAGCATCCTGGGTGAATACCCTGTAGGGCGTGGGCCCAAATCCCACCACAGCAACTAGTGGAATTTCAAATCTGGAATATAAAATTAGTCTCAGTAAAATGAAATCATTGTGGATTGTTGCAAAAGCTCATCTTGTTTACTAAGATAAAAGCAAAAAACTGCAGATGCTGGAAATCAAAAACAAAAACAAAAGTACCTGGAAAAACTCAGCAGGTCTGGCAGCATCTGTGAAAGGGAGCACAGTTAACGTTTCGAGTCATGAACTCTCTCCTCCATCCCCACGCCCTTTCCGTTTCTTCCCCCTCCTTTTTGTTTTTTTCCAATAATTTATATAGATTTTTCTTTTCCCACCTATTTCCATTATTTTTAAATGTATTTCCATCCATTGTTTTATGTCTACCTTTTAGCCTTTTTCGATTCCTTCACCCCACCCCACCCCCACTAGGGCTGTTCTGCCGAAGGGTCATGAAGACTCGAAAGGTTAACTGATTTCTTCTCCACCGATGCTGCCAGACCTGCTGAGTTTTTCCAGGTAATTCTGTTTTTGTTTTGGATTTCCAGCATCCGCAGTAGCTTTTAGCTTTTTGTTTCTATCTGTACCTTGCTTGTCCTGCTTTCTACCCTTAATTAGCACATTCCTTAGATAATATCACCACCTTCAACACCTCTTTGTCCTTTTGTCTGTGACATCTTTTGGTTATCTCCACCTATCGCTGGCCCTCTATCCAGCTCTACTTGTCCCAGCCCCCCCTTAAACCAGCTTATATTTCACCTCTCTTCTATTTTTACTTAGTTCTGTTGAAGGGTCATTCGGACTCGAAACGTTAACTGTGTTCCTCTCCGCAGATGCTGCCAGACTTGCTGAGTTTTTCCAGGTATTTTTGTTTTTGTCAAGAGTAAGGACCCTGGCTAATTTCATTACCTCTTCCTCCCAAAGTGTGCTGAAGGTTTGCCGTGGACAGAGGATCTGTAGGGAGCTAAGACTTTGTGTGTGGGAACAATGTAAGCTGCTTATCTTTAGATTAGGCACAGAATATATTGGGTAGAGTTTGAGAGATCAGCAAGCAGAGCACTGGAGCTAATGAAGCCTTAGGCTGTGTGAATTGGACATTGAATCTGTTTAAACACAGCCTGGAGAATAAGCCAAGCCCCCATCGCTGCTTTGGTTGAGACTAGCTGTCTCAGTACTGAGTGGGGATTGAAACTGGGATCTTCCTGTTCTGATTTGTGTCAGTGTGACACTGTCTTGGAGGTGAGAACAATTAGGGCAGCTTTTTAGAAACTTCTTTATCGGTCGATATGTTCGATGAAGAGCGCCAAGTAACTGCAGCATTTTTATTATTTCAGGTTGTTAAAATGAATTCTGACACCTACATGCAGTGTCTGATTGAAAACACCCAGAAGGGGAAACTGGTGATCAATGAGGAAGCCCTGCAACTTCTCTCCAATATTAATGAGACGGTGGTGGTTGTATCTGTCGTGGGATTTTACAGGACTGGGAAGTCCTACTTGATGAACAGATTGGCAGGAAAGACTGACGGTGAGATTCATGGCCTGTTACTCGATGAGCTTTTGGTGACAATCTGAGAGGCGACTGTTGTGAGGGAGAGGGTACAGTGAGTTAGTGAACTGCTCAATGGATACTAGATAAACATGGGATCTTCCACTTCAGTCTTGATGGGCAAAATTGATCCCCTAGGCATGTGGTGAGGCTGTTGACCAATCACGTATGGTTACAGCATCCAAAAATTCTTCAGTTCCCATTCTATCACCAGAATTGTAACAGTATGACATCTCTCGTTTGCTATGATCCCTGTGATTGTGATGGGGGGAGCCATTTGCAGTTTGACTGGGCAATCTGATCCTGCTGGCAGTGTTGATGGGGGAGGAGTGGGGGTTCTGGAGTTTCACCTTGCCACAGTGTAAAGGTCATGGCTGCTCCAGCCGAAGATGTGGTGAAGTGGTCTACATATTAGTAGACTAGTAATCCAGCAGCCCAGGCTAATGCTCTGGGGGTGTGGGTTTGAATGCCACCACAGCATCTGGTAGAATTTAAATTCAATTACTTAAATCTGGAATTGAAAACGAGCCTCAGTAATGGTGACCATGAAACTATTGTCGATTGTTGTAAAAACCCATCTGGTTCACTAATGTCCTTTAGGGAAGGAAATCTGCCGTCCTTACCTGGTCTGGCCTACATGTGACTCCATCCCCACAGCAATGTGGTTGATTCTGAAGTGGCTGAGCAAGTCACTCAGTTCAAGGGCAATTAGGGATGGGCAACAAATGCTGGCCTTGCCAGTGATGCCCACATCCCATGAAAGAATACATTTTTAAAAAAATCAACGAATGGATAGATTTTGTGGGATTCAAGGTGATGTTTCCCTGAATGTAATTGATTCCCACTTGGAAGCTGATATTTCAGCATTTGTGGGCCTCATTTCCACCAAATGTTGCCTGTATCTTAAATGTAGTTAGAATTCTGGATAATAGAGGTGGAACTGCTGGGATTTTTTGCACTGATCCCGGTGATTTACTTTTCATCCTGCAACGGTTTCCTGGTGTTCACTGCTCTTGGTCCTCAGGCCTTAGCTCTCTGTCAATATGCCAAATCCACTGGAGCACAATATTAACCTGAGGCACCTCCAGAGGACTCCTTGATCAAACCTCGGCCGTCTCTGCTCCTCCATTTCTACTTGACCCTCTGATTTCACTGGACAATCTCCGGCTGTCAGATTATCGTAAAATCCCAATTGGATCAGCAATGTCCTTCAGGAACTCTTCTGCCCTTACACTATCTGATGTCCACATGACTCCAGTACCTCGCCAATGTAGCTGCTTCTTAGCTACCCTCTGAAGTGGCCTAGCCAACCGCTGAGGCGCAATAAATTCCAGGCTTGCCAGCGATTCTCACATCCCCATAATGAATTGTCTCTGTGGTTTCTTCCTCTGCTCCTCTTGCATCCTCTGCTTTTGAGGAGCTCAGCTTGTTACACCTCTCTAGCCTCTTCTTCAATGCCCTGGATCTCTACAAGAGTGCAGGTGGTGGCATAGTGGTACTCCAGAGACCCAGGGTAATGCTCTGGGAATCCGGTTTCGAATCTACTCAGTAGTTAAGAAACAGCTACATTGACGAGGTACTGGAGTTCGATGGAGGAATTTGAATTCAATGAAAATCTGCAATTCAAAGTCTGATGATGACTACGAAACCATTGCTGATTGTTGTATAATCCCATCTGGTTCACTAAATCTGCTGTCCTTACCTGGTCTGATCTGACCCACAGCAGTGTGGTTGACTCTTAAAATGCCCCTGAACAAGGGTAATTAGGGACGGGCAATTAATGCTGGTCTAGCCAGTGATGCCCATATCCCATGAACGAATAAAAAAAAGTACCAAGATTCCTACTGAGATCATCATCACTGCTTTCCCCCCTCAGCCTCTGCACTGAGTGACTTCTCACCCTCGATGGTTTTAACCTCCATGTCAACTCACCTTTCCTCCTGTCCTGTGAGTTCAATACGAAATAGGAGCAGAAGTAGACCATTCGGCCCCTCAAGCCTGCTCCACCATTCAATAAGATCATGACTGAAGTTCCACATTCCCATCTACCTCTGATAACTTTTGATTCCCTTGCCTAACAAGAATCTGTCTGCCTCTGCCTTAAAAATATTCAATGACCCCGCCTCCACTGCCTTCTGAGGCAGAGAGTTCCAAAGTCGCACAACCCTCTGAGAGAAAAAAAATTCTCCTCATCTCTGTCCTAAAAGGGCAATCCCTAAATTTAAAACAATGCCTCCTAGTCCTGGACTTATCCACAATATGATACATCCTTTCCACGTTCACCTTGTCAAGGCTTTTCAGGATCTTGTATGCTTCAATCAAATCACTCCTCCCTCTTCTAAACATGGTTTTTTATTCATTCATGGGATGTGGGCGTTGCCGGCTGGGCCAACATTTATTGCTCATCCCTAGTTGCCCTTGAGAAGATGGTGGTGAGCTGCCTTCTTGAAATGGTGAGTGACTTGGAGGTGTTCCCATCTATCTGCTGCCCTTGACTGTCTAGGTGGTAGTGGTCGTGGGTTTGGAAGGTGCAGTCGAAGGAGGCTTGGTGAATTCCTGCAGTACATCTTGTAGATGGTGCACACTGCTGCTACTGTGCGTTGGTGGTGGAGGGAGTGAATGTTTGTGGAAGTGGTGCCAATCAAGTGGGCTGCTTTGTCCTGGATGGTGTCAAGCTCCCTGAGTGCTGTGGGAGCTGCACTCATCCAGGCAAGTGGGGAGTATTCCATCACACTCCTGGCTTGTGCCTTGTAGATGGTGGACAGGCTTTGGGGAGTCAGGAGGTGAGTTACTCGTTGCATGATTCCTAGCCTCTGACCTGCTCTTGTAGCCACAGTATTTATATGGCTAGTCCAGTTCAGTTTCTGGCCAATGGTAACCCCCAGGATGTTGATAGTGGGGGATTCAGTGATGGTAATGCCATTAAACATCAAGGGGCGATGGTTGGATTCTTTCTTGTTGGAGATGGTCATTGCCTGACACTTGAGCGGCGCAAATGTTACTTGCCACGTTTCAGCCCAAACTTGGATATTGTCCATGTCTTGCTTCATTTGGAAATGGACTGCTTTAGTATCTGGGGAGTCGCGAATGGTGTTGAACATTGTGCAATCATCAGCGAACATCCCCACTTCTGACCTTATGATGGAAGGAAGGTCATCAACGAAGCAGCTGAAGATGGTTGGGCCGAGGACACCATCCTGAGGAACTCCTGCAGTGATGTCCTGGAGCTGAGATGACTGACCTCCAAAACCACAACCATCTTCCTTTGTGCTCGGTATGAATCCAACCAGCGGAGAGTTTTTCCCTGATTCCCATTGAGTCCAGTTTTGCTAGGGCTCCTTGATGCCACACTCAGTCAAATGCTGCCTTGATGTCAAGGACAGTCACCCTCACCTCACCTCGGGAGTTCAGCTCTTTTGTTCATGTTTGAACCAAGGCTGTAATGAGGTCAGGAGCTGAGTGGCCCTGGTGGAACCCAGTGAACAGATTATTGCTAAGCAAGTGTCGCTTGATAGCTCTGTTGATGACCCCTTCCATTACTTTACTAATGATCAAGCCTAAACGGATGGGGCAGTAACTGGCCGCAGCAAAAGCTGGCCATGAAGTTCCCATAATGCATAGAGGAGTTTAACCCAAATACATTAACGAATCCAACACTAATGATGCATCCATGAAAAAGTTGCTAGCCAATATAGGAGAGAATCTCTCTCTTATCATTGTCACATCACAGTAGGACTAATGAAACCATTCACCTCACCACACGGTGTGTTTGCAAATCTGGTTCAATAACAACTCTTTTTCATGAACACCACGGTCCCTTTAACACTTTCTCCTTCCCATGCCCCTGCCATTACGCCCCCCTCTACCCACCCCCCAGCCCCCACCCCCAACCCCCCCACCCCCACCCCAACCCACCCTGCTTCTGTGGTGTGCTGTGATGATAAATAAATTTAGGAGTAAAGAAGCTGCAGTTGTATAGAGCCTTGGTGAGACCTCACCTGGAGTGTTGTGTACAGTTTTGGTCCCTTTATCTAAGGAGGGATATACTTGCCATAGAGGGAGTGCAAGGGGTTTCACCAGATTAATCCCTGGGATGGCAGGATTATTTTATGAGGAGAGATTGGGGTCTGTATTCCCTAGAGTTTCCAAGAATGAGAGGTGACCTCATTGAAATGTACAAAATTCTTACAGGACGTGACAGGGTGGATGTAAATAAGAAGTTTCCCCTGGCTGGTGAGTCTAAAACCAGGGGACATCATCTCAGAATAAGGGGCAGGCCATTTAGGACTGAGATGAGGAGGAATTTCTTCACTCAGAGGATGGTGAATCTTTGGAATTCTTTATCCCAGAGGATTGTGGAAGCTCAGTCATTGAGTATGTTCAAGACAGAAACCCATAGATTTCTGGATACTAATGACATCGAGGGATATGGAGATAGTGAGGGGAAGTGATGTTGAGGTAGATGATCAGCCATGATCTGTTAAAATAGCAGAGCAGGCTCGATGGGCTGAATGGCCTTCTCCTGTTCCTATGATGTGTGAGGTGGCTGAGTCTGGTTTAACATGACATTCATTTTCCGATGTGGAGAAAAATAAATGTTGGCAGCAAGTGAGACAGGTAGTTTGTAGTTAGTGACACTGTACAGGACCATTCATTCTAAATGGTTGAGAATCTCCCAACCTGTCAATTAATCTTTGTGATTGTAATTGTGGTACCAGGTTTCTCTCTCGGATCTACTGTCCAATCCCACACCAAAGGGATCTGGATGTGGTGTATGCCTCATCCTAAGAAGCACAATCACTGCTTGGTGCTCCTGGATACAGAAGATCTGGGTGATATTGAGAAAGTAAGGAGATTTCATCATTTCCATTCAAAAGCTTTTAACTGGTGAACTAAGTGAGGTGATGAGGTAACTATATCTACACATCCACCTGACACAGGTGTCAGTCTTGGCTCAGTGAGTAACACTCTTTTTGTTGTGATATGTGCCTGCATGCATTGTAATGTAAAGGTGCTCAAGGATATAATTGTGGTAATCTGATGTGTATTATACCTTTAAGAAGAATGTTATAATAGAAGATCGCATGATCTTATTATCCAATGACAGAGTAGCGTGGGCTACCTCAGTGGTCTGTAGCCTGGAGTTAGTAGTCTAGAGTAAGATTCTGTAATGTAGAGACAGGGTTTGAGTTGAAAGCACACAAGTGTAGCTGCTGAGTTCCTTTGTAAAGAAATAGAATGTGTGCTACATAAGAATTGTCTACTGATCTGCTCTGTCTATGGTACCAACTTGCTCATCCCGAAACAAGCGTGTAACCTGGATCCATCAGTCTAACTGAACTCGTGACAAGGGTCCAACAAACTGGCGACAAGGTGAGAAAGCAAGAAAAAAACAAGGAAAGATGAGAAAAAAAAGCAAGAAAAAGTGAGGAAGGAAATCGAGTGAACCGAAATCGGGCCGTACCTCACACGATAATTGTAAATAGATTTTCTGTCCTAATCGTCGACACAGTCCCCTCAAAGTATGCCGCAGTTTGGAAGAGTTGATCCTTTTGACCCAATGGTGGACAATTGGTTTCATTACGTTGAACGCCTCACGTTCTTTTTCCAAGTTAATGACATTGTAGGGGAGGAGGAGAGGCTCGCGATTCTCTTATCTGCGTGTGGGAGTAAGGTTTATGGATTGATCCAAAGTTTAATGGCACCCCGTGCCCCGGATTGGAAAAGTTTTGATGATTTAGTGAACCTTGTGAAGAATCATTACCAGCCCAAACCCTCGGTACTGATGCAACTGTTCAATTTTAATTCAAGAACGAGAGCCCCATGGGAGACAGATGCTTATTATGTGGCAAGTCTGAAACAGTTAACAGGGTATTGTGAGTCTGGTACATCTATAAATGAAATGCTTAGAGAGCGTTTGGTGTGCGGTGTAAATAAAGATTCGATTCAGAAGAGATTACTCTCTGAAACAAGTTTGGATTTCGGAAGGCACCTGGAAATATTACTGGCCATGGAAAGCACAGTGAGGAACTCTAAAGCCATACAGGAAGCGCAAAATGGCGCCGTAAGACCATAAGACATAGGAGCAGAAATTAGGCCATTCGGCCCATCGAGTCTGCTCTGCCATTCAATCATGGCTGATAAGTTTCTCAACCCCATTCTCCCGCCTTCTCCCTGTAACCTTTGATCCCCTTACCAATCAAGAACCTATCTATCTCGGTCCTCCACGTTGGGTGGGGAACCCCTGCTAAAAAGGGCGTGAAATTGCACAGCTCTGACGAGAAGCAGGAAACAGCCACAGCTTTCAGACAAATAAAAAGAAATGACTGAGCAGCAAAAACATGGAATAATGTTAACAGGTGGAAGCAGATAACCTTGTACTGAATGGAAGGTTAAAAAAAATTGAATGTGTTTACTGTAATCGAAACGGACACCTCTTGAGACATTGTGAGGATAGAATCAGGCAGACTTTCAATCAAAAGAAAAAACCCCATGAGATTCATAACATAGGAGAGCCTAAAGTAACGGATTCAGATATTTATTCATTGCATAATTTAAAGGTAGGAAGAACAGAACCAATCTATGTAACAGTGAGGGTGAATGATAGAGCTATCAGAATGGAGGTGGATACAGCAGCTTCCACTATGGTGATAGATGAGTATACCTTCAAATAGCTGAATCATGGGGAATGTAAATTAAATTTGAAAGAAATAGATGTCAAATTGAAAACTTACGCAGGAGAAGACACCAAGATTAAAGGCAAAAACAGGGTTACTGTGCAGTACGGAAGTCAATCAGTAAAATTACCCTTGATGGTGGTAGCAGGAGAGGGGCCAAACCTCCTTGGATGAAACTGGCTGAAAGAAATTAAATTGGATTGGGCTAAGACCTTCCAACTGGGAGCCAGTGGCTACCTGAGCTCTTATAAAAATACACCTCAGTTTTCCAAGATGAACTCAGGAAGATCCATGGGCTACAAGCAAACATTCATGTTGTTCCATACTCTACCCCCTCCGATTTATGAAGGCAAGACCAATGTCTTATGCTATGTGGGAAAAGGTAGATGCCGAATTGGATAGATTTGGGAAACTTGGAATATTACAACGTGTGCAGTTCTCGGAATGGGCAGCACCAGTAGTCCCCATACTTAAGTCTGACAAAAGTGTTAGAATTTGTGGAGACTACAAATTGACTGTCAATAAAGTGACGAAGTTGGACAGACATCCTATACCAAAAATTGAAGAACCTGTTTGCTAAGCTGGCAGGTGGAACCGCCTACACGATGCTTGATATGAGCCATGCTTATCAACAATTGGAATTAGAGAAGGCCTCCCAGAAGTTTGTCACAATCAGTACACACACAGGGTTGTACCAATACACCCATTTGCCTTTTGGTGTAATGTCTGCATGTGCCATATTCCAGAGAACAATGGAAAGTTTACTGCAGGGACTGTCTCATGTTGTAGATTATTTAGATGACGTTCTAGTGACAGGACTCACCGAAAAGGAGCATTTGGCAAACTCGGACAGTTTTGAAGCGTTTTTCACAGGTGGGAGTGTGCTTAAAGAAACAAAAATGCACCTTCCAAGCGAAAGAGGTAACCTATTTAGGTCACAGGGTAGATTCACAGGGCCTAGCCTGGCTGAAGAAAAAGTGAGAGCCGTTAGAGAGACCCCAGCGCCAAGGAACACCCCTTTGAGCTCATACCTGGGGATGATCAATTACTATGGACGCTTTTTGCCTAATTTGTCGACAGAACTGGCATCGCTGTATTACCTACTCAAGAAAAACCATTGTTAGTCTTGGCAAACACCACAGAAAGACGCTTTCACAAAGGTGAGACAACTGTTACACTCATCCACCCTATGAGTACATTTTGACCAAAGAAACGAGTTAGTTTTGACATGTGAGACATCTCCTTATGGAGTGGGAGCAGTACTCTCCCATCGAATGGATGATGGCTCAGAAAGGCCTATTGGATAAGTATCAAGAACACTCAACACAATGGAAAAGGGAGACTCATAGATAGAAAAAGAAGGCTTGAGAATCATCTTTGGTGTCAAGAAATGTCACCAGTGTGTACGCGGTCGTCATTTTACTATTGTTTTGGACCACAAAGCCTTTGCTAGGATTGTTCAGCAAGGACAAGGCTATACCACCCATAGACTCAGCAAGAATACAGAGATGGGCATTGATCCTGGCAGTGTATGAGTACACTTTCATCCACAGGCTCAGGATTGCAAACACTGGTGCACTTAGTCATTTGCCTTTAAAGAAAATGATGAGGATGTTCCAGCTGCTCAAGAACTTGTTTTATTATTGATTTTCTTGGATTCATCACCGGTATGTGACAGATTAGAGACCGGACAAGTCGAGACCCAACCTTATCCAAAGTTTGAGAACAAGGTCTTCACGGTTGGTCACAAGAACAGGAATCTGACAAAATGAAACGGTATTTTCACAGAAGATATGAGATAACCAGCCAGGATGATATCTTATTGTGGGGGGCTCGAGTGATTGTTTCTCCAAAAGGGCAAAAGCCTTTGTTAACTGAATTGCAGAGTGCACATCCAGGTATTTCCCGAATGAAGACCATAGCACACAGCTATCTATGGTGGCTTGGGATGGATGGAGAAATCGGGAGTTTAATGAAAAGTTGCATGCAGTGTCAGCAAGTGCAAAAGTTACCTCCAACAGCTCCGTTACACCTATGGTAGTGGCCAGGAAGGCCATGGGTGCAATTGCATATTGACTATATGGGACCTTATATGGGAACAATGTTTCTCCTTATTGTTGATGCTCACTCAAAATGGATGGACAGATATGAGGTAAAGTCACCAACATCTTTGGCTACAATAGCCAAGCCATGCCAAAGTTTCGCCATCAACGGACTACCAGAAGTGGTCGTACCAGATAACGGCACGGCATTTACGAGTTCTGAGTTTCAATGGTTTATCAGCCTCAACGGTATCACTCATGTAAAAACTTCACCATACCACCCTCCTTTGAATGGACTGGCTGAGCGAGCAGCTCAAATATTCAAAACTGATATGAAGAAATTAACTGGAGACTCCAGAGTGACCAAGTTAGCACATTTCCTTTTCCACTTTAGAACCACCCCTCATACGACAGCAGGTGCCACACTTGCAGAATTGTCAATGAATCGCCATCTCAGAATGAGATTGAGCTTAGTAACGCCAAATTTAGTTGGAAAGGAGCCAGGGAAGTCAGAAAATTGTACATGATTGGCATTGTCCTGACAGAAAGTTCACCGTAGGAGAGGTGTTATATGTGAAACATTTGGTGAAGGACCTACGTAGTTATCAGGTGAAATATGTGCAGAGACTGGACCTCTTTCTTACCATGTGAAAGTAGAAGACCGAGTCATATAAGGAGGAGAGAAACAAAGTATCAGGAAATGATTCCTCCAATGTTTATGACTGTGTCAACGTCTCCTATAAAAAGAACTCAACTAAGTACAGATGTGTTTGAAGGATCGGCTGTATCTGCAAGAATTGAGGAAACAGATTTGCAGGTGCCCACCAAAGAACCTGATGTTCGGACAACACCAAGAAAGGAAGTTCCTGACAGAACATCTGAAGCTGTAGAGCTGAGGAGTTCTATACGCATAAGAAAAGCCCCAGAAAGACTGAATTTGTAAATTACTTATCTGTGTAGATAATTTGATATTTTGAGAAGAATTGTAATTGTAATTGTAATTGTAAAATGTATTTCTGAGTAAAGGGGAAGGAATGTGGTAATCTAATGTGTAATATACCTTTAAGGAGAATGTTATAATAGAAGATCGCATGATCTTATTATCCAATGACAGAGTAGCGCGGGCTACCTCAGTAGTCTGTAGTCTGTAGTTAGTAGCCTAGAGTAAGAATCTGTAATGTGGAGACAGGCACACAAGTGTAGCTGCTGAGTTCCTTTGTAAGTAAATAGAATGTGTTCTACATAAGAACTGTCTACTGACCTGCTCTGTCTATGATACCAGCTCGAGCATCCCGAAGCAAGCATGCTACCCGGATCCATGAGTCCAACTAAACTAATGACAAGGAACCAACAGTAATCCAGGCTGACACTCCAGTGCCGTACTGAGGGAGTGCTGCACTGTCGCACATGCTATCTTTCGGATGCGATCTTAAACTGAGGCTGCACCTGCCCTCTCAGGTAGACTTAAAGGATCCTGTGGCCACTATTTCCCTGGTGACCTAGGCCAAAATTTCTCCCTTAACCAATATCAATAATGCAGATTATCTAGTCATCTCCAACATTGCTGCCTGTGAGATCTTGCTGTGCACAATTTAGCCACCATGTTTCCCACATTACAACAGTGACTACATTTAGCTGTAAGGTGCGTTTGGGACACCCTGAGGTTGTGAAAGGTGCTATAGAAATGCATGTTTTTCATTCCTGTTTGTACAGTTCTTCATGTTATTGACAGTGAGATGAATGGTGTGTTTCTCATTATGTTCGTGTCCAACAGGGTGATCAGAAGAACGACTGCTGGATCTTCTCTCTGGCCGTGCTCCTGAGCAGCACGTTTGTGTACAACAGCATGGGAACCATTGACCAGTATGCGGTGGAGAAACTCCAGTATCTTTTTATCTTGTTCTAACTTTCAGGAGAAACGTCATCATTCAGAAAGTGGCGAGAATGAGAAACTCACTAACATGTGGAGCGGTAGAGATAAAAAGTGTCAATGCATTTAAGGGAGAAACAAGATAAGAAGATGAGTGGGAAAGGCAAAGCTTAAAGCTCCACAGTGTGGGAGGCAATCTGAACTGTGGGTTACTCCTCAACTTTCGGACTGACCGACTCCCTGTGGATCAGGTCAGTAACATTCCTCCCCAGTGATGGAGTTAGGAGAGAGACTTAATAAATTTGGGCCAGCTAGTGGCTTGTGCCTATAACTGCATGACAACAATCGATGGCAAAAGTTAAAGGGAAATGTCAACCTCGTAATTTACAGTAAATGTCAAAGAGTGTCCTGACCTTGGGGCATTTGGAAGTTGGATTTGTGAATGAGAAGTATGCTACTTCACACAACTGCTACAGCACTGAAGGAGGCCATTCGTGGTTCTCCAAAGGAGCAAATCACCCAGTTCCACTCCCCACCTTCTCCACATAATCCTGCACATTCTTCCTTTTCAGATAACAGTATAATTGCCTTTTGAACCCTGGGCAATTGACCCTGCCTCCACCACACTCTCAGACAGTGCATTCCAGACCCTAACCACTCGATTGACCTTGTCTCCACCACACTCTCAGACAGTGCATTCCAGATCCTAACCACTCGATTGACCCTGTCTCCACCACACTCTCAGACAGTGCATTCCAGACCCGAACCACTCGATTGACCCTGTCTCCACCACACTCTCAGACAGTGCATTCCAGATCCTAACCACTCGATTGACCCAGTCTCCACCACACTCTCAGGCAGTGCATTCCAGATCCTAACCACTCTATTGACCCTGTCTCCCCCACACTCTCAGGCAGTGCATTCCAGATCCTAACCACTCGATTGACCCTGTCTCCACCACACTCTCAGACGTGCATTACAGATCCTAACCACTCGATTGGCCCTGTCTCCACCACACTCTCAGACAGTGCACTCCAGATCCTAACCACTCGATTGACCCTGTCTCCACCACACTCTCAGGCAGTGCATTCCAGACCCTAACTACTCGATTGACCCTGTCTCCACCACACTCTCAGACAGTGAGTTCCAGATCCTAACCACTCGATTGACCCTGTCTCCACCACACTCTCAGACAGTGAGTTCCAGATCCTAACCACTAGATTGGCCCTGTCTTCACCACACTCTCAGACAGTGCATTCCAGACCCTAACCACTCGATTGACCCTGTCTCCACCACACTCTCAGACAGTGCATTCCAGACCCTAACCACTCGATTGACCCTGTCTCCACCACACTCTCAGACAGTGCATTCCAGAACCTAACCACTCGATTGATCCTGTCTCCACCACACTCTCAGACAGTGAGTTCCAGATACTAACCACTCGATTGACCCTGTCTCCACCACACTCTCAGACGTGCATTACAGATCCTAACCACTCGATTGGCCCTGTCTCCACCACACTCTCAGACAGTGCATTCCAGATCCTAACCACTCGATTGACCCTGTCTCCACCACACTCTCAGGCAGTGCATTCCAGACCCTAACCACTCGATTGACCCTGTCTCCACCACACTCTCAGACAGTGCATTCCAGACCCGAACCACTCAATTGACCCTGTCTCCACCACACTCTCAGACAGTGCATTCCAGATCCTAACCACTCGATTGACCCTGCCTCCACCACACTCAGACAGTGCATTCCAGATCCTAACCACTCAATTGATCCTGTCTCCACCACACCCTCGGACAGTGCATTCCAGATCCTAACCTCTTGATTGACCCTGTCTCCACCACACTCTCAGGCAGTGCATTCCAGACCCTAACTACTCGATTGACCCTGTCTCCACCACACTCTCAGACAGTGCATTCCAGATCCTAACCTCTTGATTGACCCTGTCTCCACCACACTCTCAGGCAGTGCATTCCAGACCCTAACTACTCAATTGACCCTGTCTCCACCACACTCTTGGACAGTGAGTTCCAGATCCTAACCACTCGATTGACCTTGTCTCCACCACACTCTCAGACAGTGCATTCCAGATCCTAACCACTCGATTGACCCTGTCTCCACCACACTCTCAGACAGTGCATTCCAGACCCGAACCACTCGATTGACCCTGTCTCCACCACACTCTCAGGCAGTGCATTCCAGATCCTAACCACTCAATTGACCCTGTCTCGACCACACTCTCAGACGTGCATTACAGATCCTAACCACTCGATTGGCCCTGTCTCCACCACACTCTCAGACAGTGGACTCCAGATCCTAACCATTCGATTGACCCTGTCTCCACCACACTCTCAGACAGTGCATTCCAGACCCGAACCACTCGATTGACCCTGTCTCCACCACACTCTCAGACAGTGAGTTCCAGATCCTAACCACTCGATTGACCCTGTCTCCACCACACTCTCAGACGTGCATTACAGATCCTAACCACCCGATTGGCCCTGTCTCCACCACACTCTCAGACAGTGCATTCCAGATCCTATCCACTCGATTGACCCTGTCTCCACCACACTCTCAGACAGTGCATTCCAGACCCTAACCACTCGATTGACCCTGTCTCCACCACACTCTCAGACAGTGCATTCCAGACCCTAACCACTTGATTGACCCTGTCTCCACCACACTCTCAGACAGTGCATTCCAGACCCGAACCACTCGATTGACCCTGTCTCCACCACACTCTCAGACAGTGCATTCCAGATCCTAACCACTCGATTGACCCTGCCTCCACCACACTCAGACAGTGCATTCCAGATCCTAACCAATCGATTGATCCTGTCTCCACCACACCCTCGGACAGTGCATTCCAGATCCTAACCTCTTGATTGACCCTGTCTCCACCACACTCTCAGGCAGTGCATTCCAGACCCTAACTACTCGATTGACCCTGTCTCCACCACACTCTCAGACAGTGAGTTCCAGATCCTGACCACTCAATTGACCCTGTCTCCACCACACTCTTGGACAGTGAGTTCCAGATCCTAACCACTCGATTGACCCTGTCTCCACCACACTCTCAGGCAGTGCATTCCAGACCCTAACCACTCGATTGACCCTGTCTCCACCACACTCTCAGACAGTGAGTTCCAGATCCTAACCACTCGATTGGCCCTGTCTTCACCACACTCTCAGACAGTGCATTCCAGACCCTAATCACTCGATTGACCCTGTCTCCACCACACTCTCAGACAGTGCATTCTAGATCCTAACCACTCGATTGACCCTGTCTCCACCACACTCTCAGACAGTGCATTCCAGATCCTAACCACTCGACTGACCCTGTCTCCACCACACTCTCAGACAGTGCATTCCAGAACCTAACCACTCGATTGATCCTGTCTCCCCCACACTCCCAGACAGTGCATTCCAGATCCTAACTACTTGCTGCATGGAGAGGGTTTTTCTCATATCACTTTTTCTCCTTGCCCTAAAATTTTAATAATCCAATAGATGATGTAGTTTGTGGTTACAATCATGCAGTTCACCCCTTTTGATCATCTGGAATCTTTGTAGGTTCCTCCTTCGTGTTTGGTGTTTGTATATTTTGTTGCTCTAAGTTGACAGACATGGTGGTTCCTTTCTTTCCTCTTGATTTGTTTCTATGTTTCAGTATTTGGATCTCCCTTTAGCTCTACCTTGTGTCTGGTCAGTTTCTCCTGTTAGGCTGTAACTTCTGGGCTCCCCAGCATCAGATTGCGGGGGGTGTAGGAAAGATGCACTGGGGAATCCCTCTCGGAACTGCACTGGTAAGGGTTTGCACGGCAGTTGCCCAGAAGTGCAAACTTCCTCTGGGCAATTGCCCTACTCCTGGAACCATCCGAAAATGCGGTTTCAATCGCAAACCTTGGATGATTCCCAATAACCATAGTTACCCAAAAAAAAGTTAGAATTAAATCCTTTTCTAACATCAGGGTAGCTGTTGTAAAGACCCAGACTCCCCACCTGCTCCTTAATGTCCGACCCCCCTCAACCCCCTCTTGAATGTTGGACCCTGCCCCATTCCCTCCCGAATGTCCAGCCACCGCATCCCCTCCTGAATATCTGATCCCTCCCTAGCCCCCAGTCCTGCACAGGACTCGCCATAAGCCCCCAATCCCCCCAGGGGCTTCCCCCAACCCTGACTAACCACCCCCCATCATGGTATGCCCCCAGCCCCAAAACCCCCACGGGACTCCGCCCACAGAACCCCTCACCCAAGCCCCCAAGCTTCCCTGGGGGCCCGACTCTCACCCCCTACCCCTGAGGCACCGAGCTCCCCAACCCACAGGCCCAACCCGAAACCCCTACCCCCCACCCCTGAGGCACAACTAGACACTCACCCATTCCAAGTCCAACCCCACCCAAACCCCCATGCCTGACCCCCCCCCCTCAACCCCCAGAATGTCCGACCCTCCACCTCATCCTGATGTTTGACACCCCCAGCCTCCCCTGATGTCCGACCAGCTCAACCCCCTCCCGATGTCTGAAACCCCCCACCGAATTTCCCATGCCCCCAGCCCCCCCTCGAAGTTCGACATCTCCCAGCCCCCCCAACGCCCCGAACGTCCAACCCCCACCCCCTCCCAAGTGTCTGACTCCCCCACCCCCTCCTGATGTATGACACCCCCCCCAGAATGACCAACCATTCCCGATGTCCGAAAACGCACCCCACACAAATCCTATCCACTTACCTTGGCGGCTAGTGCTGTAAAAAAGAGGTCATGTCCTCCTTCAATTCAACGGTGCTGGGTTGCGATGCTGGACTTCAGAGACAGGCGCACTGCCTGGATCTTGCCCACCCAAAGTCGGAAGGTCAGGTGAGACAGGCGCCGAACCAATTTGGCGTAGGTAAGTGGGCACGGGGTGGCAATCTTTGTCTCTCAGCTGCTCTGTCGGCTCCACCTCCTCTTCAGTCAGTTCACCTGAATCTTCCCTTTCCCAACTGCAGACCTTTCACCCCCTGAAGCTCCACCAAGTTCCTCCCGATCAGATTTGTTCCACTTTCTGGAATTTGCTCCCTTGGAATAACAGGCGCCCGATCTCTGAGCCGACTTGTTATTTCAACAACAACTATTTGTCGGCAACCATCACCTACAGTGTTTTAAAGTAATTGTCTGGTGCAAAAGACTGTAGTCAGTCATTTCCTTAACAGAATGTAGTTTTATTTCCAATCTGACGGAGCTCATCAAGGTGAAGTCCAATGGAGGAGATGATGATGATGATGAAGAGCTAGACTTATTGAAGATCTCTCCGGCCTTTGTTTGGGCAGTGCGGGATTTCACCCTGGAACTGAAAATCGATGGTCAGGATGTCACGGCAGATGACTATTTAAACTATGGGCTTCAACTCAAAAAAGGTAATTGCACAACTACAAATATCCAATATCTTTCACCCATGTGAGACCATGTGTTAGACTTTATGCTATTGTGTTATCACCAGTACTTTCCACTCTGGGCCAAAACACTTCTAGAATGACACAGCTCAGGAAGAGACCAATCAGCCCATCATGCCTATGCTGCTTCTGTGACTGAGCTCTCCAACTAAGTTCCACTTCCTCTTTCCTATTTCCAGAGACCTGAAAATATCTCCACTTCAAATAGTTATCCAATTCCCTTTTGATCGAATCTGCATCCCTCAACCTTTTAGACACTGCATTCCAAAACATAAAAACTCATGGTGTAAAGAATATTCTCCTCATCTCCCCTCCAGTTCTGTTACTAATTACCCTAAGTCCGACCCATCTCCTGCACCTCTGCCCTCACACCTTTCTCTCCCTCCCAGAACCATGATAGGGTCCTCGTGGCCCTCACTTTTCACCCCACCAGCCTCCGACATTTCTGCCAACTCCAGCATGACGCCACCACCAAACACATCTTCCCTTCACCCCGCCTCCCCTCTGTCGGCATTCCGTAGGGACCGTTCCCTCCAGTACACCCATGTCCACTCCACCATCAGCTCAAATAACTCACCTCCCTCCCACGGCACCTTCCCATGCAATCGCAGAAGGTGCAACACCTGCCCCTTTACCACCTCCTTCCTCACCCTCCAAGGGCCCAAACACTCCTTTCAGGTGAAGCAGTGCTTCACTTGCACTTCCTTCAATTTAGTCTACTGCATTCGCTGCTCCCAATGCGGTTTCCTCTACATTGGAGAGACCAATCGCAGTCTGGGTGACCACTTTGCGGAACACCTTCCGTCTGTCCACAAGCATGACCCAGACCTCCCTGTCGCTTGCCATTTCAATACACCACCCTGCTCTCATGCCCACATGTCCGTCCTTGGCCTGCTGCAATGTCCCAGTGAAGCTCAACGCAAACTGGAGGAATCGCACCTCATCTTTTGCTTCGGCACTTTACAGCCTTCCGGACTTAACATTGAGTTCAACACCTTCAGACCATGAACTCTCTCCTCCATCCTCACCCCCTTTATATCCCCTTTTTTCAATATTCATTCTCAGTTCATAATTTTTAAATTTTTATTTTTATCCACATTTTTATTTCTATTTTTATTTAAATTCATTTTTATTCATTGTTTTATCCTATTTTCTATCATTTTCCCACCACCGTCCCCTCCCCCCACCCCACCCCCACTAGGGCCATCTGTCACTGGTTACATGTTGTTCTTTCCACAGTGCTTACCCTTGTCCTGCTATTATCACATTCTGCTTTCTTACCTTAATGCCACTATCAGCACCTCCTTTAGCCAGTATCGTTAATCATTAACACCCCTTTGCCCTTTTGTCCATGACATCTCTGGCAATTTCTCCTTTGCCCCCACCTATCACTGGCCTTCTGTCCAGCTTCACCTGCTCCTCCCACTTAAACAGTAAAAATGTCATTACATTTTACTTCTCTTTAGCTCTGAAGTGGAGTCATAAGGACTCGAAACGCTAACTCTGTTTTTTTTCTCCACAGATGCTGTTGGACCTGCTGAGTTTTTCTCGCATTTTCTGTTTTTGTTTCAGATTTCCAGCATCCGCAGCATTTTGCTTTTGCCTTATATTTGTGTTCTCTGGTCACTGAGCCTCTTGCCAGTGTCTCTTTACTCGATCAAAATCCCCTCATTGTTTTATTAAATTTCCCCATTGCTTTATGTGCTCTAAGGAGATCAATTCCAGCTTCTCCAGTCTCTCCAGGTAACTGAAGTCCCACATCTCTGGTACCATTCTAGTAAATCTACTCAGCATCCTCTCTAACTCTCGACTGCCTAACAGGACTCCTATTGGACTTGGAGCGGGTGCAGCTCAGATTCACCGGAATGATACCAGGGCTAAAAGGGCTGAATATTGAGGACAGGTCACATAAACTTGCCCCGTATTCCTGTGCATTTAGAAAGTTGAGTGGAGATCTAGCTGAGGTCTTCAAAGTGATAAAGGGATTCAGTCGGATATATAGAGAGAAACTATTTCCTCTGCTGGAGGAATCCAGAGCAGAGATTATCAACAATCTTAAAGTGAGAGTCAGTTATTCAGGAGTGAGCTCAGAAGGCAGTTTTTTATACAAAGGGTGGTGAAAATGACTAACTCTCCTCAAAAATTAAGGGTAAATTTAAATTTTCCAAGATTGAGACGGATGGAATGTTGTTGGTATCAAGGGATTTTTAAAAAAAAATTCATTCATGGAATGTGAGTGTCACTGGCTAGGCCAACATTTATTACCCATCCCTTGTTCATAAGGGCATTTCAGAGTCAACCACATTGCTGTGGGTCTGGAGCCACATGTAGGCCAGACCGGGTAATGACAGCAGATTTCCTTCCCTAAAGGACATTAGTGACCTTAGTGGGTTTTTAAAATAACAAAAAAGACAATGGTTTTACACTCATCATCAGACTTTTATCAAATTCACATTTCACCACCTGTCATGAGATTTGAACTCCTGTCTCTGAAGTATTACCCTGGGTCTCTGGAATATTACTGCAGTGACACCACTCTGCCACCCTCTCCCCTTAGATGTGGCTATGAAATAAAGAGGAGGAAATAGATTTAAAGTACTCCAGGGCTTTTAATTCATGTTATTCTGAACTCTCGTACTGGCAGCCAAAGTGGATTTGGTTTTGTTTTCTCTTTCTACCGAATTCAGGTATCTCGAGAAAAGTGATGGAATACAACCAGCCCCGTGAGTGCATCAGGAACTATTTCAGGTCTCGCAAATGTTTTGTTTTTGTTCAGCCAACGGCCAGTTCGAATCTAAACCAGATGGAAAAGCTCCCGGAAAGTCAGCTTAACCCCAAATTTGTTGACATGTGCCATGAGTTCTGCCAGTACATCCACCTTGAATCGCAGCCTAAGACAATCAAAGGTGGTCACAGGATCAATGGTAGAAGTAAGTGCATCACAATTGGACAAGTATGTGTGTCAGCTCATTGAAGTGTTGATGGCTGTTGTTATATACAACAAACTCTGTAATGGCTCTGACGCTGAAGTGCTGAATCTAACCAGGTCTCTCTTTTCTCCTGTCTATGTTTGCTGCTCATCGAGATGAGGGATGTTAGTAGTGAGAAAAGAGACACTTTCCAATTCAGGCACTCAGTTTCCCACCTGAGTGTTCACATCGAACACTTCCAGGTCACCAATAAATGAACTGAGGCTCCTTCATTGATGTGTTTCAGTCCAAACCTCATAATGTTGACTCTTATTACACACTGTGGCAATTTCCAGTTTTACATCCTGAGTCTAGCTTTAGTCTCTGAATAACATTAGCAATTTAATGGCAGTCAGTGCTGGATTGGAGTTGGTGTTCTTGAGAGTGCCAACCTCACTAAGAGGATTTGATCCTCCATATTTACAAATGTTCTGTAATGAACTGTTTGTCCTGTCCTTTGTTGCAGAGTTGGCAATCTTAGCTAAAACCTACGTTGAAACTATTGCCAGTGGGATGGTACCTTGCATAGAGGATGCTGTTAGCAGCATGGCTAAGATTGAAAATACAGCTGCCCTCAAAGATGGCCTCGCTCACTACAAACAACAGATGGACCTGATGGTGAAGATACCAACTGAAACTGAAGAGCTGGCAAAGATGCACACACAGTGTCAGAAAGAGGCCTTTGACCTCTTCATGAGGAGGTCCTTCAATGACCAAGATCAGGCTTATTACAAGCAGATGGTGGTGAGGGTCTAAACCACGTTTCAAAAATAAAATGAGGACATTAAAATAAGCATGGAATTGGAATGGCCATTTTAAAGACCTGGCCTCTTCCACAGACCTTGTGCAAACAACTTCAGCATGGACTCTTACGTTGACCTTTTCATCTCACGATCAAAACGCTCCCTGATTCCCTAAAGTTGATCAAATAGTCATTCATCCTTACATTTTGCACTGCTCAGGCCTGACTTGTTGTTTTTCTAGACAATCTTTACCCCGACTGACATTCCCCTCACACCACACCCCACCCCCACCACCCCCCTGCCGAAATGCCCTCCCCTCCCCATTGCCCCAACACCATCCCCACACACAAACAGCACACGATTGTCTATCCTTGGGGTTAGGGTGCAGTCACATAATGATTATGGCCGGGATGTTCCACCCTATCGAAAGTCAATGGGCTTTTGCCTGGCCTGCCACACCCCCCACGGAGATTCCTGCTCTGGCAGGGCCAGGAAATCCTGCCCCATGTTACTGGACTAGTAAATCATAAATCAAAGTATTGAGTATAGGAGTTGGGATGTTATGGTGAGGTTGCATAGGACATTGGTGAGGCCAACTTTGGAGTATTGTGTGTAGTTCTGGTCGTCTAACTACAGGAAGGATATCAGTAAGATTGAGAGAGTGCAGAGAAGATTTACTAGGATGTTGCCGGGTCTTAAGGAGTTGAGTTACAGGGAACGATTAAACAGGTTAAGACTACCTTGGAGCGTAGAAGAATGAGGGGAGATTTGATAGAAGTTTACAAAATTATGAGGGGTATAGACAGAGTAAATGCAAGTAGGCTCTTTCCACTTAGAATAGGAGAGATAAACACGAGAGGACATGGCTTTAGGGTGAAAGGGGAAAGGTTTAGGGGGAACATTAGGGGGAACTTCTTCACTCAGAGAGTGGTGAGAGTGTGGAACGAGCTACCATCTGACGTGGTAAATGCAGGCTCACTCTTAAGTTTTAAGAATAAATTGGATAGATACATGGATGGGAGAGGTCTGTAAGATTATGGACGAGCTGCAGGTCAATGAGACTAATGGAATAATATTTTGGCACAGACTAGAAGGGCCGAATTGCCTGTTTTCTGTGCTGTAGTGTTCTATGGTTCTATGGTTCTAGTAATCCAGAGGCCTGTGGTAATGATCTGGAGAGTTAAGTTCAAATCGCACCATGGCAGCGGGCGGGGGGGGGGGGATTTAAATTCAATTCACTGGAGAAATCTGACATTTTTCTCTTAAAAAATAACTAGTATCAGTAATGGTGACCATGTCGCAAGGGGGGTGCAAATGGCACAACTAAAGAAATAAAAGATGTGTCGGAGGAGGTGTTCATCTCGCGCCCCCGTCTCCCCAACACCATTTTCCCCTGGCTCTGCACTTAGTTAACCTGCCATTTGTCTAACTTCTTCCAGTTCTGATGAAAGTTCATTAACCTGACATATTTACATCATGTAACCAGCCATCCTATTCCTAACCCAAAATTAATCCACCTTGTCAGCTTCCACCAAATTTAATTCCAGACCTGCATTTACAATTGGTTTCTGCTTTGCAAATTTCCACCTGTTTTTCCACGGGTTTATCTATCACCAACGTAGTGATTTGTACATTATATTTTGTAAACTAGCACGGCCAACAGCTGAGATGATTCCATAGCTGGCCTAACTACCTCCTGCTTTCCTTTCAAACAGGTTACAGAGTATCACCTTCTCCATTTGTAATTGGTCTATTCGTTGATTGCACTTGCCTCTCTCCTCTCCTTCCCCCCCAACCCACCCATGACCAATATATGCTTATTTTGTTCATGTTGAATATGTTTAATGTCTGATTATGCTATATTGTTCTCGCTAGAGATGTTTACTGCCCTGCAATGTATTTCTCAGCATCCACTGTTTTTAACAATGTTCTGAGTATTTTCAGGCTAACTTGACACAGCCAATCAGATACTTGCTCCAATGTTGTCACCAGGCCTGGTTACACGATCTGGATTTTCTGTCATTGTCAGGCCGATGTGCAAACACATTATTTGGAGCTTTGTGGCAAGAATGAAGCTGCTTCCATGGAGGCGTGCACCAACCTGCTGGAGATCCTGTCCTCCAAGATAGAGGAGAAAATGCGAGAGGGACTTTATGCTCAGTCCGGTGGCTATCGACTGTATGAAGAGGATCGCCAGAAGATGATTCTGAAATTCCACTCCACCCCTGGAAAGGGGAATAAGGTAAATATTTCTCACCCATTTGGCCAAGCTTTCAGCAGGGAATCGATTGCAATTTTACGCGAAACGAAACCCTCCCCAAATTACCTTCATCGTGTCTCCATCGTGCCTCTCCTCAGCAATAAACCAGTGAGCACTCCTGCCCCAACATGTAGATCAGATTTAATTCTCAGTAATAAGTCAGTGAGCACTCCTGCGCCAACATGTCTTTTTGTCAGTGTTAAAGCAGTGTGAAGTCCTGCCTAAATGTATTTGCCTTCTCGCTATTTCTTTAATTGTATTTTAAATCCCCCACTCCCACAGGCCGAAGACGCCTTGAACAAGTTCATAAAACGCAAAACTCCGGAAGCTGACTCCGTGCTACAGGCTGACAAGAAGCTGACAGACAAGGATAGGGAACTGGCAGGTAAGCTAGTTCCAGTAACTTTGTTGGTGGAAGGAAGAAAAGGCTTAAGTGGAAAGGCTTAAGTGGAAAGGAATTTAATGCGCAGGAGCTGCAGCTGTACAAGAGAGAGTTGGAAAGGCAGTAGAGTTAATGACAATGTGAAGATTAGCAATGCTTGAAGTGCACAACAGCTTAACACAGAATGAGAAGGTAAAAAATGTAGGTACATAAGAAATAGGAGCAGGAGTAGGCCATTCAGCCCCTCGACTCTGCTCCACCATTCAATAGGATCACAGCTGATCTGATTGTGGCCTTAACACCACTTTCCTCCCTGTCCTCCAAAACCCTTGACTATCTTGTCAGTCAAAAATTTGTCTGACTCAGCCTTGAATATATTCAGTGATGCAGCCCCCACTGCTTTCTGGGGAAGAGAATTCCTAAGATTAATGAACATCAGAGTGAAGAAATTCCTTCTCTTCTCTACCTTAAATGGGATTAAAAACTGTGTCCCCTAGTTTTAGATTCCTGCATGAGGGGAAACATCTTCTCAGCATCTACCCTACCAATCTCCCCCCTCAGAAACATTTTATTTCAATAAGATCACTTCTCATGCTTCTTAACTGCAATGCGTATAGACCCAACCTGGTCTACCTTTCCTCATAAGACAACTCCTTTGTCCCAGGAATCAGTCTAGTGGACCTTCTCTGAACTGCTTCCATTGCAAGTATATCTCTTTTTAAGTAAGGAGAACAAAACTGTACACAGTACTCTAGATGCAGTTGCACCAATACCCTGTACAGTTATAGCAAAACTTCCCTACATTTGCCTTCCTAATTACTTGCTGGACCTGCATGTTAAATTTTTGTGATTCATACACAAGGACACCCAGATCCCTCTGTACTGCAGCATTCTGCAGTCTCTCTCCATTCAAATAATATTCTGTTTTCCTATTCTTCCTGCCAAAGCAGATAGTCTCACATTTTCCACATTATACTCCATCGGCCAAGTTTTTGCCCATTGACTGAACTTACCTATATCCCAGACTCTTTGTGTCCTCCTCACAACTTGCTTTTGAATCTACAAAACAGTTAGTCCCTTTATCCAAGTTATTAATGTAGATTGTACATAGTAACTGGGTTAATATTTCAGTTATGAACCCTTCATCAGAATCATCTTAACCGTAGAGAGTATCAGAGCTGAACCCAGTCATGTTCACCTTCATCATTTACACACATGCACTTTACAGGAGGGAGCATTAGACAGTGATGTGGAAGTTATCTCCTTCTTTGGTTCATTGTCCAGGTTATTTATTCTTTAAACAGCCTGGGACATTGTTAAAGACACTACATAAATGTGTGCAGTACTCGTAATAATACGAGTAGCATTGCATTAGTTACATCTAGTACCAGCAGCATCAGTAGTAGCAGCCATAGCAGCAATGCAGTAGTAGTTGTAGCATTCACAATAATCAGTAGCTTTAGCAGTAGCAATACCAGCAGTAACAGTAATGGCGGGGTCTATCCCAATGGTAGGAGCAACAGCAGGAGCAGCAGTAATAGCAGTAGGATCATAGGATCATAGAGCCCAGGGATGAGAGGATTGTCCAATGATGAGAGGTTGAATAGAGTGAGCCTATATTCTGGAGTTTAGAAGAATGAGAGGCAATCTCATTGAAACACGTAAGATTCTGAAGAAGGGTAGATTCTGAGAGGCTGTTTCACCTGGTGGGAGAATCTCAAATGAGGGAGCAACTAAAGGATTGATAATTTAAGACTGAAATGAGGAGAAAGTTCTTTATTCGGAGCATTATGAATCTCTGAGGCTATGGATGCTCAGTCATTGAGTATCTTCAAGGCTGAGATGGACTCTAGGGATATCAAGGAATATGGGGCTTGGGCAGGAAAGTATAACTGAGATCACCAATCAGCCATTGCAGGCTCAGGGGGCCTAATGGGGGCTACCCCAGCTCCTATTGCTTATGTGTTTGTTTCTCCGTGTGTACATGTATCTGTGTGTGTGTTTGTATTGTGTGTGTCTGTGTGTGTGTCTGTGCATGTGCATTTTTCAAAATTCATTCATGGGATGTGGGCTTCGCTACCTGGGCCAGCATTTATTGCCCATCCCTTACTGCCCTTGAGAAGGTGGTGGTGAGCTGCCTTCTTGAACCGCTGTAGTCCATGCAGTGCAGGTACACCCACAGTGCTGTTAGTAAGGGAGTTCCAGGATTTTGACCCAATGACAGTGAAGGAATGGCGATATATTTCCAAGTCAGGTTGGTGAGTAGCTTAGAGGGGAATTTCCAGGTGGTGGAGTTCCCATCTATCTGTTGCCTTTGTCCTTATAGATGGTAGTGGTTGTAGGTTCAGAAGGTGCTGTCTAAGAAGCCTTGGTGAACTCCTGCAGTGTATCTTGTGGATAGTACACACTGATGCTACTGTGCGTTGGTGGTGGAGGGAGTGAATGTGGATGTGGTGTCAGTCAAGCGAGCTTCTTTGTCCTGGATGATGTTGAGCTTCTTGAGTGTTGTGGGAGCTGCACTCATCCAGGCAAGTGGGGAGTATTCCATCATATTCCTGACTTGTACCTTGTAGATGTCTGTATATTACCAAAAAATGTCAATCTGGCTTCACAATTCCTTGGTGGGGTCTTGTTTGCTTTGGCATTGTTTATGGTGGTATAGTGGTATTGTCACTGGACTGGTAAGGTAATCCGGAGAACCAGGGTAATGCTCTGGGGACCTGGATTTGAATCCCACCACAGCAGAAGGTGCAGTTTGAATTCATCTGGAATTAAAAGTCTAATGATGACTGTGAAACCTTTGTCGATGGTCACAAAAACCCATCTGGTTCACTAATGTCCTTTAGGGAAGGAGATCTGCCATCCCCACCCGGTCTGGTCTACATGTGACTCCAGACCCACAGCAATGTGGTTGACTCTTAAAAATGCCCTCTGTATAAGGGCAATAAACGCTGGCCTAGCCAACAAAGTTCACACCCCACAAATGAATTTTTAAAAAACCTTGGAAGGTGTCCTTGCACTTTAAAACAGTTTTCTCTATCTCATTTCCAATTTCAGACATCAGATGACCTATGGTGGCCATCATTATTGTCTTTTAAAAAGGATCCCCTTTAAACAGTCCAGTATGTTTTTGGTTAGCTGGTGATATTACCGGCTGATATCACTCAAGTGATATCGAGTGACTTTACATTAGTCACAATTTTCCAACATTGTGGCACCGTGTAAGTGTGCGTGTGTGTATGTTTGTGTGCCCTGTGTATGTATGAATGTATGTATTTGTATGTGTGTGTGTACGTGCATCTGTGCGTGTGTGTATACCTGTGTGTGTGTACCTATGTGTATATATGTGTGTGTGTATATTTGTGTATGTGTGTGTGTACATATGTGTTTGTGTCTGCGTATGTGTGTGTCTGTATCTGTGTGTGTGCGTATCTATGTGTTTGTGTGTGTGTGTGTGTGTTTATGTGTGTGTGTTTGTGTGTGTGTGTGTCTATGTGTGTGTGTGTGTGTGTGTGTGTGTTTATGTGTGTGTGTTTGTGTGTGTGTGTGTCTGTGTGTGTCTATGTGTGTGTGTGTATCTGTGTGTGTGTATATGTGTGTGCGTATCTGTGTATGTGTGTATCTGTGTGTGTGTGTATCTGTGTGTTTGTGTGCGTGTGTGCAAAAGCAGGACAATGGCACGAGATGATAATGCTCAGTTGGAGAGCCGGTGCAGACACGATGGACTGAATGGCCTCATTCTGTGCCATTAAGATTCAGTGATTCTGCAGGTTCTGGTGGGAAAAGGAACTTTTTATTAGCCGGCTGCAATGGCAGCTTCTCATGCCATATCATCCCAATCCCGCCTAATTATTCATGCATTCCCGGGAAACATGCCGTTTCGATGCTGAGCAGGCTCCGATTTGCTGCCATGCCACCACCTCGCCACTTCGTCACGCCGGACGCCACATTTAAAGTTCAGTCGCGCGCACACCTCTCAGTGCTTCCAGCCCAGGACTGCTGCACAGAAGACATGGCCCCGAAAGGCAAGAATACTGCTGTCCCCAGGTTTAGTGACGCGCCCCTCGAGCACCTTTTGTACACTATGGAGGCTCACTGTGATGTCCTCTAACCCCACTCTGGCCACAGGAGGGGCAGCAACATTACCACTCAGGCTTGGGAGGCGATAGCAGTGATGGTCAGTGCCAATGATGCACAGAAGAGGTTGGCTATCCAATGCAGATAGAGGGTGAATGGTCTCATCCTTGCCGCCAGGATATGGCAACCATCTCATCACTCTAAACTCACAAACTCAAGCCCTTCACATTCACTGGCATCTCACTCACTGCCAGCTCAAGGGACATCACTGCTCAGTCTCTCACAAACACCCTCACATGTCCATTTGGCCTCCTCTGCTCTGGAGACTGCCTCCTCAGCCCTCATCATCTTGAGGCCACTTTCAATCAACAAGATCAAGTTGTGCCCCCCACACACCCTGGGATACTCCCTTCCCCAGTGCCCTCGCCCTGCAGCCTCTTCCCTTGCCTGAGCCCACTTCTCCCCCTTCCCCAAACAAGCCCTAGCCCTGCAGCCATTGAAAAGTCATCCACATATGGCTGATGTGGTTAGTCGAGACCTGCCTGTGAGCCCCCTAAAAGTGATGTGGCTCTGTCTGTGAAGCCTGGCACTGATGACTGCCCGTGCTGCCCGAAACAAGATAGGCAAACAAAGCTTGAAGTCGCGAGTGAAGTGCAGCCCCCAGGTGCCCGTCGCTTATGTACAGTTGTGAAACACATCGGCGTGATGTGCTTGGCTGATCCAGCGTGGTGTGGGGTTGGGGGTGATTCCGGCGAGCTGGGCTTATAACAATATACAGATATCTTACAATGCAGTTCCCGACATCCGACAGCGGGAAACATGGCCCACCATTGACGGGTGGAGCGGTGGGTTGCAAACTGGTTTCACAATGGCGGGAAACTGATTTTTGACCTTCTCGCCGTCTTGTCCACTCACGCTGCCAAACCCGCCCGTTGCCAATGGGCACAGAAAATTCCGCCCATCATCTTTACATCTACCCTCCCCTTTCATAACATTAAAGGCCTTGATCAGGTCTCCCTCTCTGTCATCTCTTTCCCAGAGAAATGAGCCCCAGCCTTGTTACTCTCCAGTGAGGACACAACTGAGCTCAGCTCTGCTGTTCCCGAGTCGCCAGTTGCTGCCTTCAGAAGAAGAGATGAGGAAATTGAGGCTGAGGGACGTCTGAAAGAAAGTCACATTATGAGTGTGTTTGACTGTGTTGCTGCTCTGCTTACTGTGCCAGAGTGTACACTGCATCAACACACGGGAATCTCCCAGTCTGAGCTGTGCTGCCTTAGGAGCTGGAGTGAAATCTCCTTTACAATTCTTAATGCATTGAGAACTGTTGTACTTTCCAGATTATTTATTCATGAGGAAACTCTGGCACCAGAGTGTGGAATATTTAATTTCCTTTTTTTCCTCCATCCCCTCCCGTGTCACACATCAGTTCCTAGTCGATGGGACTCATTGGGGAATTGTTCCTACCAGGCAAAGAAAGTGAAAATTCTGGCAATGTCTGGAAGTCCATTCAGTATGTGTGATGGGGAAAGACAAGTGAATGATGTTTTAAATGTGTATCCGTTGATCAGAACCCACGAGGGGGTTTCTGGACCTGAAACACCTTTTCCATTTCAGATTTATTTCATTGTTGGTTTTATTTTTATAATCTCATTCTCGTCAGGTCTCTGCTGAGACACCAATGAATTCTGAAATGCAGCCTAGAAATGCAAGGAATGAAGCTCAGAACTGAGATGAAGCTGTCGTGTTCAAATAAGCGACCAGCAGCAAACTATCTCCTAAACTCCTCACTACTCACATTGACAATGTTGCTGACCCTTTTTACCCCACCCTTGGAAGGGGTTTTGCAAATTGTGGGCTGCCCGCCTGCCTGTTTTGCCAGTGCGACGAGGACGAAATCGCACGGGCGGCAAATGTAAAATCGGGTTCCATTGGGTTTTGAATGGCCTTAAGTGGCCTTTTAATTGATGGCGGGCGCAGCTCCGACAGCTGCGCGTGCCCGCCGACCTGGAGATTGCGCGTGTGCAGGATGACATCGGGACGCGTGGCGTAAAATTCTGCCCCTGATAAACAACGTGGTGGGTGTTTGAATCCCAGATATTGTAAAACCCTTTTGTGATGCATTAAACTGGGAACAGGATTTATTTTTACATTGAGGCTCCAGTTCCAGCTTTTGCTCATTTTCTTATTTCTATCCCCACACAATCCCACAGAGCTGAGGAGGGTGGGTGTAATGTTTGATATTTCCAGAAGCTGTGACCTCCCTCTGTGGAAGTCCCAGTGTTTTCTGCTGTTGTCAGATTCTCATTTCCTCCCCTCAGGGCGGCCCTTTTTCATGTTGGAAAACAAATCAAAAACGGTCAAATTGAGGAGAGAATTTTCACCGATCCCCAGTGAGTCTATCCCCTGATCCCCAGTGAGTCTCTCCCCCCCGATCCCCTGTGAGTCTCTCCCCCGACCCCCAGCGAGTCTCTCCCCCGATCCCCAGCGAGTCTCTCCCCCGATCCCCAGCGAGTCTCTCCCCCGATCCCCAGCGAGTCTCTCCCCCGATCCCCAGCGAGTCTCTCCCCCGATCCCCAGCGAGTCTCTCCCCCGATCCCCAGCGAGTCTCTCCCCCGATCCCCAGCGAGTCTCTCCCCCGATCCCCAGCGAGTCTCTCCCCCGATCCCCAGCGAGTCTCTCCCCCGATCCCCAGCGAGTCTCTCCCCCGATCCCCAGCGAGTCTCTCCCCCGATCCCCAGCGAGTCTCTCCCCCGATACCCAGCGAGTCACTCCCCCGATCCCCAGCGAGTCTCTCCCCCGATCCCCAGCGAGTCTCTCCCCCGCTCCCCAGCGAGTCTCTCCCCCGATCCCCAGCGAGTCTCTCCCCCGATCCCCAGCGAGTCTCTCCCCTGCTCCCCAGCGAGTCTCTCCCCCGATCCCCAGCGAGTCTCTCCCCCGATCCCGTCAGTTGCTCCCCCGATCCCCAGTGAGTCTCCTCCCTGATCCCCAGTGAGTCTCATCCCCAAAAATGCGGGCGGAGTGAGAGGGGCAGAGTGGGAAAGGGGAGGAGAGAGAGAGAGAGAGTGGGAAAGGGGAGTGTGGGAGAGAGAGAGTGGGAAAGGGCGACAGAGTGTGGGAGCCAGAGTGGGAAAGGGGGGAGATTGAAAGAGAGTGGGAAAGCGGGGAGAGTGAGAGAGACAGGGTGGGAAAGGGGGAGAGGGAGAGCGACAGAGTGGGAAAGGAGATAGTGAGAGAAACAGAATGGGAATTTTTCTAATTATTTTCACAAATGATTTTGTTACTCAAGGTTTATTTCTGTCAGAATATTTATTCAATTTTTGGGGGTTTTAACAGAGAAGGTTGATGAGGGTGATGATGTTGATGTGGTGTACATGGACTTCTAAAAGGCATTGGGACAGTGTCTGCAACAGACCTGTGAACAGGGTTATAGCTCATGGAATAAAAAGGAGAATAGCGATATGGACATGGGATTGGCCGAGAGACAGGAAATAGAGAGCAGTGGTTAATGGATGTTTTTTCGTTTGGAGGAAGGTTTCGTGGAGTTCCCCAGGGGTCAGTGTTGGGACCTTTGCTTTTCCTGCTTCATATTAATGACCTAGACTCTGGTGTACGGGACACAATTTGAATATTTATGGATGATACAAAACTTGGAATCATAGTGAACTGTGAGGAGGATAGTGGAGAACTTCAAAAGGACATAGGCGAGTTTGTGGAGCAGGTGGATAAATGGTGGATGATGTTCAATGTGGAGAAATATGAAGTGGTTCATTTTGGTAGGAAGAACATAAAGAGACAATATAAAATAAAGAATTCATCTCCAAATGGTGTTTAGGAGCAGAGGGAAAGAGGTGTATGTGCGCAATCACTGAAGGTGGCAGGACAGATTGAGAGAGCAGTTTATAAAGCATACAGTATCCTGGGCTTTATTAATAAGGACATAGAGTACAAGAGCAAGGGGGGTTTTGTGGAATTTGTATAAGTCACTCGTTCGGTCTCAGCTGGAGTATTGCGTCCAGTTCTGGGTGCCGCACTTTAGGAAGGATATGAAGGCATTGGAAAGAGTGCAGAAAAGATTGATGAGAATGGTTCCAGGGATGAGGAACTTCAGTTAAGAAGATAGATTGGAGAAGTTTGGACTGTTTTCCTCAGAGAAAAGAAGGCTGAGAGGAGATTTGATAGAGTTATTCAAAATCATGAGAGATCTGGACAGAGTAGATAGGGAGCAACGGTTCCCACTCATGAAAGGATCGAGAATGAGGCAGCACAGATTTAAAGTACTTGGCAAAAGATGCAAAAGTGACATGAGAAAAAAGCTTTGTCACACAGAGAGTGATTAGGGTCTGGAATACACTGCCTGAGAGTGTGGTGGAGACATGTTCAATTGAGGTATTCAAAAAGGAATTTGACTGTGATTTGGAGAGAACGAATGTGCAGGGTTACGGGATGAAGGCTGGAGAATAGCACGAAGTGAATTCAGGGACCGGTGCAGACATGATGGGCTGAATGGGCTCCTCCTGTGCCTTAACAATTCTGTGATTCTGTGAAATTTTATTTATCTGCAATCTATTTATATGCTTCATTTCCCCTTTTCTGGGTGTAGTTTATGTTGCTGCTGGAATCAGGAAATGAAACTGAAAGTATTTCACTTCATACTGATCACCATTTTACATAGAGCACAGAGCAAGGTTATCAGTCCTTCGAGATGGAAGCTGATCTTTCCTGTGCTATTTGCCATGGTCTGTATAAAGATCCTGTCTTAATCGACTGTGATCACAGCTTCTGTCGATCCTGTATAACCCGTTACTGGGAGAAAGCTGGCACTACCTCCTGTCCTGTTTGTCGAAAGGAGACTTCATCCATGGACCTCAGACCCAACCGCACCCTCTCCAATGTCGTGGAGACATTTGTAAGTAGTGATAAAGGTGGTGAAATTCAGCAGGAATGCAGCCGTCACAAGGAGAAGCTGAACGTTTTCTGTAAAACTGACAATCAGCCCATTTGTGTCATTTGTCAAATTTCAAAAAGTCATCAAAACCACGAGGTGCTGCCAGTGGAAGAAGCTACTGAAGAGTTAAAGGTGAGGAGATACTGTGTAAAATAAGATACAGGAACAGATAACAGAATCCCACACAGGGAACATTAATAGATTCTGTTTGAGCATTTCTCAATATTTATTATTTAATTACTCAGTCTTTAGATGAACTGCCATTTGTATCTCTGCTGCAGAAACCAGGGTGAATGTAATTTTTTGTGGGTGTTTAACTTCCAAATCCGTGAGTCTGCCCTCACTCAACATTAATTTGTCCTTTTGAGACTTTAACCATTCAGGCAATAGGAGACAATCTGGTGATGTAACTCAGGAAATGTTTATTAAGTAACAAAAGTAATACTTAACAAGTTAGGCAATGACTTCACTGGCTCAGCATGGTTCTTGCTTCCTGATTCAGCTCAGGGCACAAGGTGACATGTGATCTTCTCTCTCTCTGTCAGTTGGTTCTGTGGTCTTCTCCCTCTCTCCCTCCCTGTTGGTTCTGTGGTCTTCTCCCTCTCTCCCTCCCGGTCGGTTCTGTGGTCTTCTCCCTCTCTCCCTCCCGGTTGGTTCTGTGGTCTTCTCCCTCTCTCCCTCCCGGTCGGTTCTGTGGTCTTCTCCCTCTCTCCCTCCCGGTTGGTTCTGTGGTCTTCTCCCTCTCTCCCTCCCGGTTGGTTCTGTGGTCTTCTCCCTCTCTCCCTCCCGGTCGGTTCTGTGGTCTTCTCCTTCTCTCCCTCTCCCGGTTGGTTCTGTGGTCTTCTCCCTCTCTCCCTCTCCCGGTTGGTTCTGTGGTCTTCTCCCTCTCCCGGTCGGTTCTGTGGTCTTCTCCCTCTCTCCCTCCCGGTCGGTTCTGTGGTCTTCTCCCTCTCTCCCTCCCGGTCGGTTCTGTGGTCTTCTCCCTCTCTCCCTCCCGGTTGGTTCTGTGGTCTTCTCCCTCTCTCCCTCCCGGTCGGTTCTGTGGTCTTCTCCCTCTCTCCCTCCCGGTCGGTTCTGTGGTCTTCTCCATCTCCCGGTTGGTTCTGTGGTCTTCTCCCTCTCCCGGTTGGTTCTGTGGTCTTCTCCCTCTTTCCCTCCCGGTCGGTTCTGTGGTCTTCTCCCTCTCCCGGTTGGTTCTGTGGTCTTCTCCCTCTTTCCCTCCCGGTCGGTTCTGTGGTCTTCTCCCTCTCTCCTTCCTTCCCGGTCGGTTGTGTGGTCTTCTCCCTCCCAGTTGGTTCTGTGGTCTTCTCCCTCTCTCCCTCCCGGTCGGTTCTGTGGTCTTCTCCCTCTCTCCCTCCCGGTTGGTTCTGTGGTCTTCTCCCTCTCTCCCTCCCAGTTGGTTCTGTGGTCTTCTCCCTCTCTCCCTCCCGGTCGGTTCTGTGGTCTTCTCCCTCTCTCCCTCCCGGTCGGTTCTGTGGTCTTCTCCCTCTCTCCCTCCTTCGCGGTCGGTTCGTGGTCTTCTCCCTCTCTCCCTTCCGGTCGGTCAGTTCTGTGGTCTGCTCCCGGCTGGAAAGCAGTCTCTTGTCTTCAGTTTCTAATTCAATGCATGTCTGGTAGCTCAAAGCTGGTGCTTTTAAACTCTTTCCAAATCACAGCCCACATTCATGATCAATCATGCTTTTGAATTTTTATTGGCTCGGGCAGCAAATGATCACTCCCGATTGGTTTAAGTGGTGCATGATCAGTTTTTGATTTGTTTCTCACGTGTAACGGTCATCAATTGATGTCATTTCCTGTTGACTCCTGATTGGCCCTCCTATGTCTCAATTACTCATGGGACAGTCCCTCTCATTGTAGCTTTTTCTCTTCTTTCATTAAATGTTATGACTTTCAACAGAGATAACAGGGGTCTTAAGTTAATTTTGGTGTCCGCTTGTTTGAGATAGTAGAGGGTATGATGTCAGTAACACTCAGTGATTGGGCTCAGTGTGTCAGGTGCCTATTGATATGTAGGTGTCAATATCGTACGTCCCCTAGAACTCAGATTAAGACAGGTACTTATCAGTGTGTTTTGGTTGAGAGCAGAGCTTCGATGTTTTTGTTGTATCTACCAGTGCTTGGGACAAATTAATTAAAAATAGTAAACGAGGACAGAGCAGTGCATAGCCTTTCAGAAATTACAAAGTTACAGAAATTACATAAAGCCCATAGAAAATACAAACAAAATTAGTGCAAAAAACTGATTGGTGTGCTCAAGTTGAGGTATCAGGATACACATACAAGATGCAGCACAATACATTATATCTTCATAAGGAATTAAAGGCAAGAGAACAACATAGCGATAAAAACTGATTGCAGAACTTAACTCTAAGCTTAACAGAACCAAAGATGGTTTCGTGTTGTGAAGGAAAGTGACTGCTTTTACCCTTCTTACAATACTACAAATTAAAAGGACTAGACTAATTATCAGGAATGAGGACTAACTGCTTAAAACCTTCACATGATAGGCTTTGGAATTTTAGGGAATATAAACTGGTAAGTTTTAATTGCTAGGGAGGATGATGGTTCCAGACCAGGACTGCTGAACCGTGATGTCTTTGAAGCATTGTCTTGTGGCCATGTGGTGTTGCCCACTTGTCGAGTGTGGATGTGACTGCTAAGACCTAGTCACATGATGTACTAGTGTCCTGCATTGACTACAATTCATCAGCATATCATATTGGATTAATTGATTAATAAACTTGAATTACTTGATCATTAACTAAGCTAAACTACAAACTAATTGTAAATAATTATTAAACCTAAACTCTTCTACAACAGAGGATGAAAGATTCACTTTAGTATAAAAGGAGTCTCACTTTACATCAACAACAAAAACCTATATTTATCTAGCACCTTTAATGTCATAAAACATCCTCAGGTCCTTCACAGGAGTGTTGTAAAGTAAAATTAGACACTGAGCCACATCGGGAGATATTAGGACGGATGGTGCAAAGCTCAGGCAAAGAGACAGGTTTTAAGGAGTGTTTACAAGGATTAAAAGTCGAGAGGTGAAGGGGGTTAGGGAGAAAATCCCAGAGCTCAGGACCTCTGCAGTTAAAGGTGCAGCCACCAATGGTGGAGTAATTAAAATCAGGGATGGTCAAGAGGCCAGAATTAAATGAGAGCAGATATCTCACAACATTGTGGGGCCGAAGGAGATTACAGACCTAGCGGGGAGCAAGGCCATGGAGTGATTTTAAAGGATTTGTAAGATTTAAAGTTCTGGAGGCTCAGATTACCCAAAATAGGGAGTCGAGAACTCATCCGTGAATTTAAGGTAGTTTAAATTTATTAAGAAGGAACGGTTTAGATATGATGTGTAATCTAAATAGGCAGAAAATGCATAAGTAACAAGTGAGAACAGTTTATTGGTCCTGGATTGGACAAACAGCGGGGAACAGCAGGGGGATGCTGATCCCCATGGCTGATGGTGACAGTCTCCTCAGAATGGTTTACAGTCCCGGATTGGGCAAATGGAGGAATGAAGCTGATCTTCATAACTGAAAGGGGCAGTTTCTTCTGTTTTCTTCAGTCTTCTTTAGCTAGTCAAAATGTTAGGCCGAAGCCAGCATAGATCATTTTGAAAAGCTCTCCTTTGTCCAAAGTCTTCTTGGACTAACCAGGGTGCTAGGCTGGAGCCAGCACTGGTCCACCTCGAGAGGCTCCCTTCTGTCCAAAGTGTTGTTTTTCCCGTTCAAGAATCCATTTATTTACCTCATTTCTGGCAAGTTTTTATGCCATTAATTTATTCATTTGTCCATTGGCAAGGGACAGGTATTCAAAGTAATCCCTCTTATTTCCATGAGAAACCCAGGACCATCAAACTATTCTGAGGAGGCTGCCACTATCAGCCATGGGGATTAGAATCACCCTGCTTCTCCCAGCTGTTTGTCCAATCCAGGACTAATAAACTCATTTCTTGCCAGGACATCCTGTTTAATCTTCAGACAGTTGGTTTATGTTTGAGTCATAAGATCACCTCCCATCCCTGCTATCAGGATTAATAATGGCTTGTTTCAGTGCTTGTGATAGAGACGTGCCCTTGGCAGAGGTAACGGGCGTCGCTGTTTTAGGATTTTATAAAGTTATTACACAATGTTTTATTACAGATGCAAACTTTAAAATCGAGGTGTTTTTTGCGGGAGCCAATGTAGGTCAGCGAGCACCAGGATGATAGGTGAATGGGGCGTGGTGTAAGAAGATGGGCAGCAGGGTTTTGGATGGCCTCAAGTTTATGGAGGGTAGAATGTGGGAGAGCAGCCAGGAATGCGTTGGAACATTCTGGAGGTAACAAAGGCATGAATGTGCTTTTGTTCAAAATTCAAACCAGGTCAACTGTGATTGGTCAAGGCTTTGCCCTGGGGAGTGAACCAGGGAATGGCTGTTCCCCAAGCTTTTGTTTAGTTGTAAAAGGTGCAGCATGTGGGGCAGGCTCCATCTGCCTGCTAAGCACAGGGCCCTGTGTGTGAATATTTGTGGCTTCTAGCATGCATAAGTGAGCCACACTGAAAGACCGACTGATAATCTTAAATTGATTTTCAGTGTAATTCTTAGCACAATCAGGATTGGACAACACTTGCTAAATGTTGTGTTCTCAATACCCATTTGCTGGGACTAAAGAATACGGGTTGCACGCATGATTCAGAATGGCCGAGTTGGTACAGAAGAAAGAACAGATCAGCAGACCAATATTAGATGATGCACATACTGTTTATTTACACAAGAGACACAGCTGTTACACTTGTGTGCTTCTAACACAAAACCTAACTCAAGACGACTAACTACAGAGGTAGCCCGAGCTACACAGCTATTGGATGACAAGATCATGTGATCATCCTGTATACCATTCTTCTTAAAGGTATATTACACATCAAATTACCACACTAAACAATCAGAAATTCGCATCTGGGCAGTTAACTGTTCCATGCTGCATTCTGCATGGCAACGCCTCCACCAATCAGAGTCCACTTGCCAACCAATCAGCACTCTTCCCAGCAGTATAAATTGTTGTCCCCTTAATGTTGGCAATTTCTTGTGAATTGTCCTGATGAGGGCAAGATGAAAACCTTTGATAGCATTTTTCAACCAAACTGCTGAATGTGAAGCAATAGGTACCCCACAATAAGAGCCTTCAGATTTTTAATTTTAACTGTATGATGTTTAATTTTGGGTGTTTATTTTTGAAAAATGTACAATTTAATTGTTATTCTTTCATCAGGAGGAACTGCAAAATTTACTGAAGCCGATCCTGGACAAGAAGAAGGAACGTGATGCTGTAAAAAGTGATTATGAGAAAACATTAACCCACATTCAGGTACTTCTGATCTTATTTTGTTTGACATTCTGTACAGAATTATAGACATCCAGAATTGTACTGTGCAGAATTCTGTCTCCGTATTATAAAAAGGATAAAGAGGTAGTGGAGAAGGCGCAAAAGTATAATTACAAAGATGATACCAGAACTGAGAGGTTTTACCTTTAGGGAAAGATTCAACCAGCTGGAAAAGAGAATCTGTGAGGTGACCTTAGAGAGTCCTTTAAAATTATGAAAGTTTTTGATAGTGTAGATGTTAAGAAGATGTTTCTGTTTGACAGGGAGTCCAAAACTTGGGGTTTTCAATACAAGATAGTCACCAATAAACCAAATAGAGAAATTAGCAACTTGATCCTCAGTTAGAGCTCCCTCTTCTGAATAAATTATCGTCTGATCATCTATCATCTATTATATCTAATGTATAATGAAGTAACTAGATTTCAGAACATTAGAGAATAACTTTCTCTGTATAAAATAAATCATACAGACATCTCAATAAATTATCTGGATGTGGATTAACAAGATTGGGAATATTTTTTCTGTATAATATTCTGATATGAACAGAACTGCTCAGGCTGAATAACCTTTTTAAAATCCTCATTTGATTTTTCAACCTCACTGATAATTTCCAAAGGACCAAAGTGTAAATACAGAGAAACAGATTACAGCCGAATTTGAAAAACTTCACCAGTTTCTCCGTGAGGAAGAGAGAATCGTGTTGGAAGATCTGAACCTGGAGAAAGAGAAAAAGAGTCAGGAGATGAAGGAGAGGATTGAGAAGATAACGGAGGAAATCTCATCGCTTTCAGTCACTGTTCGGGATATTGAACAAGAGCTGAGTGAACAGGACAACATCAAGTTTTTAACGGTGCCTGTTATTTATTTCTCTCTCCTTCACCTCTTTTCTTTGAGACTGTCGTGAAGAATGAACAGGTTGTGTCATCAATATCTAGAATATAAAATTCACTGACCAGAATAATACCAATCACCTGTGACATTTTGTTTCCTCTGTCTCACACCCAAGGTCACTAACGGCTGCCTTTAACTTGGAAATTGCTACATCTGGAACTTGTTTATATTCTGTATGGTTCAGGTTTTCAGGTTACACAGAGTGGTCTGAGACGCTATCTGTAGTATAACTGCAGACAAAGATTCAAAGACAAGTTTGATTAGCCCCAAGGCTGAACGTAAAACTAACATTGCAGATTTCCCCGTCTTTCTAGGATAGTCCGTGATTTCTATTGGACAACACTGGTACAGAGTCACAGAAACATTTGTCTCCAGGACACATACAAATTATTAAATGAAATCATTAAAGTAATTCTCTTTAAACAATTAATTAATTATTGCTGAAAAGAGAAAATAATCTTTTCATCTGAAATTTTTTCACAAGTAACGTCTCTTTTCATCAATATTCAAGTTCTGTTCTACCAAGCAACTGTTTTGTTTATTCCTTCATGGGAAGTGGGCATTGCTGGCTAGGCCAGCATTTGTTGCCCATTCCTAATTGCCCTTGAAAAGGTGGTGGTGAGCTGCCTTCTTGAACAGCTGCAGTCCCTGTGGTGTATGTATACCCACAGCGCTGTTAAATTAATTCCAATAATTGGACATCCATCAGGATTTTACAATTGGATTGTACCTCTGAGTTGTGTTGTGCAGTAAGATCGAGTCATTTGTAATATTGTGGAGTAACTCACAGTCCAGTGAGGACAGGAAGAAGCAGTCCAATAACTTGCGAAATTTATAATGTACTTTTCTTTGGAATCCAGTTTGTTTCTTTACTTTTTGTGATAAAATGTTCTCCAAACACAAACATTAATTATTGTTCTTGTTCCACAGAAAATTCAAGATCTACAGAAAAGGTAAAATTTACACCCTTGATTTGATTTTTATTTCTAACATGTTTCTCCCTCACCCTGGAATGATCCAACACTGACCTTTATCTCCTGTTTCAGAGTGAAGCGAACTCTCCCAGAGCCACAGAAGGTTTACCCTTTAATAAATGTGGGGAAGTACATTGGGTCACTGCAGTACAGAGTGTGGAAAAAGATGCTGACGGTGATTAATACAGGTGGGTGTGAGCTTCCTGACACCAGCTATTAAACAGCTTTCTCTGTTATTAGTTGAAGGGATCTGTCTCTTTATAATAAATATCTAATTGTATTGTAACTGACTAGATTTTACTTCAGTCAGTTTTCTGTTAAAATATATAATTGTCTGATCTGTTTCCATTTGATATTTTTTTGCTGAACAATTAGCCTGGCCCAGAATTCCCAATGGATGTATTTTCAGGACAGATCTGGGATCTGCTGAAATTCCATCTGTTCCGTTCCTGACGCTGTACCAAATCCTGGAGTCTTGGGGATTTCCATATTGTCCGTCGGTGCCAATTCTATTTCCCACTCGATCAGTAGACTGGTCAGAAATGTAAGGGACAGGCGGGAGCTACATTTGAAAACTGAAAAATGCTGCTGCTTTTACTGGAGGCTGGTTTTCTGAAAGCCCACGATCAATCAGTGATCGATTACATTTGGGAATCAAACCTTTCAAATGTTCAATATTCCTCATGTCTTCAGTAACACTGAACATAAAATAAACATACTAAATGATAGGGGGAGTGAGTGGGCCAGTGGAATTTGTTTGTCTGGATTGTCCTATGATTTCCCTCTCACTGTGGGTGCTAAATGGAGTTAAATAGGCAGGAATTGTGACTGCCTTAACTCTGCCGGTTTATAATTCACCTCAACAAAGTGTCTTTTCCCTAATGTCCACACAGAGTCCACTCCACCACAGTGTGGGTGGTCAGCCCGCCCACACAATTTTTTTAATTATTATTCGTTCATGGGACATGGGCATTGCTGGCTAGGCCAGCGTTTGTTGCCCTTGTTCAGAGAGTATTTTAAGAGTCAACCACATTGCTGTGAGTCTGGAGTCACATATAGGCCAGACCAGCTAAAATGTCCTTCCCTGTAGGACATTAGTGAACCAGATGGGCTTTCACAACAATCAACAACATCATTAGACTTTTTTTAATTCTACATTTTTTTATTGAACTCAAATTCCACCATCTGTTGTGGTGGGTTTGGAACCCAGGTCACCAGAACATTACACTGGGGCTCTGGATTTCCAGCCCGGTGAAAATACCACTATTCGACCCCCAATTTAATCCTCAACCTCAACCCTAGTTAATCCCGGCAGTATATGGGGGAATCCCCACTCACCAGGATTGATGATCAAGAAGATGACACTTAGATTTCTCAGTGTCTCACCTCCGAGGAAGGTGCAGCCTCTCCTCCAGTGGAGTTTAGGGAGATTTGTCCACTGATAGCTGGACTTTCACCTGGACAATATCGGCTGAACTTTACGGACCATTCGTGGATGGACAAACAGGCAGGTGGACCTGTAAATTAGGGTGCTATGTCCTTGGTGACATACCCGCCACTGGTTCACCCATTCCCACAGAAACATAGAAACATAGAAGTAGGCCATTTGGCCCTTTGAATCTGCTTCACCATTCATTATGATCATGGCTGATCATCCAATTCAATAGCCTCCTCCTGCTTTCTCCCTATACCCTTTGATTCCTTTCGTCCCTAGTGCTACATCTAACTCCTTCTTGAAAGCATATAATGTTTTGGTCTCAACTACTTTCTGTGGTAACGAATTCGACAGGCTCACCACTCTCTGGGTGAAGAAATTTCTCCTCATTTCAGTCTTAAATGGTCTACCCCGTATCCTCAGACTGTGACCCCTGACTCTGGACTCCCCCACCATCGGGAACATCCTTACTGCATCTACCCTGTCTAGTCCTGTTAGAATTTTATAGGTTTCTATGAGATCTCCCCTCATTCTACTGAACTCCAGCGAATATGATCCTAATCAACTCAATCTCTCCTCATATGTCAGTCCTGCCATCCCAGGAATCAGTCAGGTAAACCTTCACTGCACTCCATCTATAGCAAGTATATCTTTCCTCAGATAAGGAGACCAAAACTGCACGCAATATTCCAGGTGTGGTCTCACCAAGGCCCTGTACAATTACAGCAAGGCATCCCTGTTCCTGTACTCAAATCCTCTGGCAATGAAGGCCAACATACCATCTGCCTCCTTTACCGCCTGCTGCACCTGCATGCTTAGCTTCAGTGACTGGTGTACAAGGACACCCAGGTCTCGTTGCACATTCCGCTCTCTCAATTTATAGCCATTCATATAATCATCTGCCTTCCTGTTTTTGCTACCAAAATGGATAACCTCACATTTATCCACATTATACTGCATCTACCATGCATTTGCCCACTCACTCAGCTTGTCCAAATCACACTGAAGCATCTCTGCGTCCTCCTCACAGCTCACCCTCCCACCCAGCTTTGTGTCATCCGCAAAGTTGGAGATATTACATTTAATTCCCTCCTCTAAATCATTAATACATATTGTGAATAACTGGAGTCCCAGCACTGATCCCTGCGGTACCCCACTAGTCACTGCCTGCCATTCCGAAAAAGACCCGTTTATTCCTACTCTTTGTTTCCTTTCTGCCAACTAGTTTTCTATCCATCTCAATACACTACCCCCAATCCCATGCACTTTAATTTTACACACCAATCACTTATGTGGAACTTTGTGGAAATCCTTCTGAAAATCCAAATAAACCACATCCACTGGCTACCCCTCATCAACTCTACTAGTTACATCCTCGAAAAACTCCAGTACATTTGTCAAGCATGAGTTCCCTTTCATAAATCCAAGCTGACTCTGTCCGATTCTGCCACTGTTTTCCACATTCCAGCTATTAATTCTTTTATAATGGACTCTAGAATTTTCGCCGCTACCGACATCAGGCTGATTGGTCTATAATTCCCTGTTTTCTCTCTGCTTCCCTTTTTAAATAGTGGGGTTACATTAGCTACCCTCCAATCTGTAGGAACTGTTCCAGAGTCTTTGAATCTCGGAAGATGACCACTATTTCTAGGGCCACTTCCTTAAGTACTCTGGGATGTTGATTATCAGGCCCTGGTGATTTATCGGCCTTCAATCCCATCAATTTCCCCAACACCATTTCCCTACTAATACTGATTTCTTTCAGTTCCGCCCTCTCACTAAACCCTGTGTTCCCCAACATTTCTGGTATGTTATTTGTGTCCTTCTTTGTGAAGACAGAACCAAAGTATGTATTTAGTTGGTCAGCCATTTCTTTGTTCCCATTGTAAATTCCCCTGTTTCTGACTGCAAGGGACCTACATTTGTCTTCACCAATCCTTTTCTCTTCACATACCTATGGAAACATTTACAGTCAGTTTTTATGTTCCCTGCAAGCTTACTCTTGTACTCTATTTTCCCCTTCTTAATCAATCCCTTGGTCCTCCTTTGCTGAAATCTAAAGTGCTCCCAATCCTCAGGTCTGTTGTTTTTTCTGGTCAATTTGTATGCCTCTTCCTTGCATCTAATATTGTCTCTAATTTCCCTTGTAAGCCATAGTTTGGCCACCTTTCCTGTTTTACTTATGCGCCAGACAGGAAGAAACAATTGTTGCAGTTCACCCATGCGCTCTTTGAATGTTTGCCATTGCCTATCAACCGTCATCTCTTTAAGTAACGTTTCCCAATCCATCATGGCCAACTCGCGCCTCATACCATCGTAGTTTCCTTTATTAAGATTCAGGACCCAAGTCTCAGAATCAACTACGTCACTCTCCATCTTGATGAAGAATTCTGTCATATTATGGTCGCTCAACCCCAAGGGGCCTCGCACAACTAGATTGCCAATTATTCCTTTCTCATTACACAATACCCAGTCTCACCCCACCTCATAATTTTAAGGCTAGCAGGGGAGGTGTCAGGTGGTCACCTGACTTTGGCCGAATTGAGGCTAGTTGACTCAGCAGCAGTGTGATTGCCCCTGAAATTTACATGAGGGTGTGTGGATCCCACCCTCAGCATAAAATCCAGCCCTATTACTGTTCGTGGCAGTCACGTTACTGCTGTCCTGAATTTCTCTGCACCTGGATCCTTCCAGGCAACAGGGAGGCATTGGCATTGTCATTGGACTAGTATTCCAGAGGCCCAGGGTAATGCTCCAGGGGCCTGGGTCCGAATCCCACCACAGCAGATGGTGAAATTTGAATTCAATTAAAATCTGGAATTATAAGTCTAATGTTGACCATGAAACTATTGTCGATTGTTGTAAAAACCCATCTGGTTTATGAATGTCCATTGCGGAAAGAAATCTGTCGTCCTCACCTGGCCTGCCCTACATGTGACTCCAGACCCACAGCAATCTGGATGCCTCTTACAATGTCCTCTGAAATAGTCTAGCAAGCTTCTCGGTTGTATCAAACCGTTAAAAACAAGTCAATAAGGAATGAAACTGGATGGACTACCTGGCAATGACCTAGGCACCGGAAACAACAAAGGCAAACTCAGCCCTGTCAACCCTGCAAAGTCCTCCTTTCTAAAAATTGCCAACATTGGGAGAGCTGTCTCTCAGACTAGTCAAGCAACAGCCTGACATACTCATACTCACAGAATCATAGCCTACAGGCAATGTCCCAGACAGCACCATCACCATCCCTGGATATGTCCCCTCCCACCAGCAGCAGGGGTGGCGTCACAGTGGTATACAGTCAGGAGGGAGTTGCCCTGGGAGTCCTCAACATTGACGATGGATCCCATGAAATCTCATGGAACGATGTCAAATATGGGCAAGGAAACCTCCTGCTGATGCCACTTAGCGAGCCCCTGTCAGCTGATGAATCAGTACTGCTCTATGTTGAACATCACTTGGAGGATGCTCTGAGCGTGACAAAGGCTCAGAATGCACTCGGGGTGCGGACTTCAATGTCCATCACCAAGAGTGGCTCGGGAGCACCACTACTGACCAAGCTGGCCGAGTCCTAAAGGACATAGCTGATAGACTGGGTCTGCGGCAGGTGGTGAGGGAACCAACAAGAGGGAAAAACATGCTTGACTTTATCCTCACCAACATGCCAGCTGCAGATGCATCTGTCCATGACAGTAATGGTAGCAGTGACCACTACACAGTCATTGTGGAGGCAAAGGCCCGCCTTCACTTTGAGGATACCCTCCATCATGTTGTGGTGTTTCAAACAGATCTAGCAACTCAAGACTGGGAAACCTTGAGGTGCATGATCAGCAGCAGAATTGTACTCAACCACAGTCTGTAGCCTCATGGCCCAGCGTATCCCCCCCTCTCCAATTACCACCAAGTCATGGGATCAACCCTGGTTCAATGAAGAGTGCAGGAGGGCATGCCAGGAGCAGCACCAGGCATACCTAAAAATGAGGTGCCAACCTGCTGAAGCTACAACACAGGACTACTTGCATGCCAAACAGCATAAGCAGCAAGTGATAGACAGAGCTAAGCGATTCCACAACCAATGGATCAGATCTAAGCTCTGCAGTCCTGCAACATCCAGTTGTGAATGATGGTGGACAATTAAACAACCCACTGGAGGAGGAGGCTCCACAAAATTTGCATCCTCAATGATGGGGGACCCCAGCACATCAGTGAAAAAGATAAGACTGTAGCATTTGCAACAATCTTCAGTGCGGAGTGGATGATCCATCTCAGCCTTCTCCGGAGGAACCCAGCATCAGAGATGCCAGTCTTCAGCCAATTTGGTTCACTCCACGTGATATCAAGAAATGGCTGAAGACACTGGACAGTGCAAAGACTATGGACCCTGACAATATTCCGGCAATAATACTGACTGATGCTTCAGAACTTGCTGCCCGCCTAGCCAAGCTGTTGAAGTACAGCTAAGACACTGGCATCTGCCCGGCAATATGGAAAATTGCCCAGGTACGTCCTTTACATAAAAAGCAGGACAAATCCAATCCACCCAATTACCACCCCATTAGTCTACTCTTGATCATCAGTAAAGTAATGGAAGGGATTGTCAACATTGCTATCGCACAGGACTTGCTTAGCAATAACCTGCTCACTGATGCTCAGCTTGGGTTTCGCCATGTTCACTCAGCTCTTGACCTCATTTCAGCCTTGGTTCAAACATGGACAAAAGAGCTGAACTCGCAAGGTGAGGTGAGAGTGACTGCCCTTGACACCAAGGCAGCATTTCACTGAGTGTGGCATCAAGGAGCCCTGGTAAAACTGGAGTGAATGGGAATCAGGGGGAAAGCTCTCCTATGGTTTGAGTCATACCTAGCACAAAGGAAGATGGTCATGTTGTTGGAGGTCAGTCATTTCAGCTCCAGGACATCACTGCAGGAGTTCCTCAGAGCAGTGTCCTAGGTCCAACCATCTTCCACTGCTTCATTAATGACCTTCCGTCTGTCATAACATCAGAAGTGGGGATGTTCACTGATCATTGCACAATGTTCATCTTCTTAGGCAGTCCCTGGGGTCGAGGATGAATTGTTTCCTCACCAAAAATGAGTTCTCAGGTGACTGAACAGTCCAATGTGTGACCTACAGGCTCTGTCACAGGTAGGGCAGAGGGTGGCAGGGTGTAGGGTGGGTGGAGTGGTAGGGGTACAGTGGGTGGGGTGCCCGGGTTGCCATGCGCTCCTTTCGCTGTCAACGTTTGGCTTCAGATAGCCCTTGGCGATGAGGTTCAACGTGTTCAGCACCTTCCCGGATGCTTTCCCTCCACCTCATGCAGTCTTGATCTGGGGACTCACAGATGTTGGTGGGGTGTTGCACTTTTTCAAAGAGCCTTTGTTGGTTTCCTTGAAGTGTTTCCTCTGCCCTCCTGGGGCTCACTCGCCCTATTGAGCACTTGTTTCAGGAGTCTCGTGTCAGGCATGCGGACGATGTGGCCCGTATAGCGGAGCTTTGACAAGGATAGTTCCTCTTGAGGATGAGTCCAGAACTAGGGGGCACTGTTTTAAAATTAGGTGTTGCTCTTTTAGGACAGAGATGAGGAGAATTTGTTTCTCTCTGAAGGTTGTAGGAATTTGGAACTCTGCCTCAGAAGGTGGTGGAGGCGGGGTCACTGAATATTTTGAAGGCAGAGGTAGAGAGATTCTTGTTAGGCAAGGGGACCAGAGGTTCTCGGGGGTAGACGGGAATGTGGAATTTGAAGCACAAGCAGATCAGCCATGATCGTATTGAATGGCGGAGTAGCCTCGAGGGGCTGAATGGTCTACTCCCGTTCCCATTTCATATGCTGTTATGTCCGTCATGCTCCCTCTCCCTATGTTGTGCCCCTTCTTCCGCTCTGCTTGTCGTGGCTACCTGTCACCCTCTCTAACTCCCTCTCTCTCTGCTCGTCACTCTCTGTCTCTCTCTGTCTCTCACTGACAGTCACTTGCTCTCTCTGCCTGGCACATACTCTCTCTCCCTCTTTCTCTCTGTTTTTGTCACCCTCTCCCTCTCACTGCCGATTATGCCCCCTCTTTCTCTCTCTCCCCCTCTCTGTGCACGTCACACACACTCTCTCTCTGTCACTCATGATCTCACCTCTCTCTCCGCCTGTCAATTTTCCTCTCTCTCTCACTCGCTGAAAGTTATGCTCACTGCTCTTTGTTTGAATGTCACCTTCCCCTCTTTCAAAGAAGTATAACTATTTACAATACACGCTCATGTTTAGTCCCCATTACACAAGTGCATTGAACTGATGAATCTGTGAGTCTCTAAAGCGTAAAGATAATCAGCTGGTACTCCCAGATCTTGCAATGGTAACCTCGTCTGGAGGTTTCTTTAATTGCTCACAGTGATCTGTGGGATTGTCATTCTTGGATGTTGTTCCTGGTTGTATTTGGGATCTTGTCCTGGATGCAATAGGACTGTACGGTGGTCGAGGAGCTGGAATGGATCTGATTTGTCTCCGGTTATGCTTCACTGTTGCACCTTTGTGTGTAATGACTTCATAAGACCTTGATTCTGAACAAATCCTTGTCACCTCAGCTGGTTGCTTGTGGGATCCTGGATGCAAACTCATTGACCCAACTGTAAATTTCACAATTCTGTACCTGAATTTTTATTGTGCATATTAGTCACCTTATCTTGTAGTTTTAAAATTTGCTCTCTAGTTTCTGAGGAATTCAAGTGGGTAAGAGTTGGTAAGTTGGTATGTACTGGCCTGCCAAGCATGTGCCCTGCCGGTGATGGAATAGTTGCATTTAAGGTGTTGTCTGAGATGTAACATTGCAATGTGTAGATCTTGCTTGGTCTGTCTACATTTGAGAATTAGGGATTTCACTGCATGAATGATTCGTTCAGCTAGGCTGTTCGATCTAGAGTAATGAGGAGAAGAAGTAGTGTGACTGATATTCCATTTCTCATACATATCCCAAAATGGCTTACCAATAAATTGCGGACTGTTATCCATAATGATCTGTCTAGGCATGCCAAATAAACTGAAAATAGCCCTTAAGAGTGCACGTGGCAGTTATGCTTAACATATTGTGCAATTGTTGAATAATTAGGTATTTGTAAAGTAGTCGACCATGATGATGAAGAACGTGCCATGGACATGAAAGAGGTAGAATCTGACTTTGGGCCAAAGATGCGTAAGAACTTTATGTGGAATCAATGGTGCTTTGTGTTGATTGACATGTGCTCTTGACATGCCTTGTACTCCTTGATGATGACTTCAATGTCATTGTTCATACCCGGCCAATAGACTGACCCTCTTACGAGTCTTCTCGTCTGATCTATGCCCATGTGTGAGTGCTGAAGTTGTTGAAGAGTATCAATATCATCAGAGAGCCGCTGCTCAGGAATCTGTACCTCCACCATTTTCGGTGGCTGGCGGAGAGGAGGGCTGTGGCTGCTGGGGTGACCAGGACAGGGGATGTGTTGGATGGCGGAGGAGTGGGCTGGATGCTTCTGCAGGATTTGGCACATAGTGCATCAGTATGTATCTGGCTCACAGCCAATGTCATTCAAGACCTTAGGACAGTCATGCCCAGCCCTGATGTCATTCTGGGTCTCGAGATGGTGCAGGTGTGCGGTGGCCTTCCTTCAGAGCGTACCCCTGTTTGGACAGAATTCCACATTCGCCCCAAATCCCAAACCCTCCCTCTGGAGCTGGAGCCCTGCAAACTGAGTCACCTCACGGAAATGCCCTCTGTGTCCTTTAGCATGGTGCGAAGGGGGTTCCTGTATGGGCTGCCGCTGCACACCCTTCACTCCCTTGCCCTCAGCCACTGCCCAGACACGCCCTGGCATACCTTGTTGCCCTTCAGTGGCAGAGGTCCCCAGTGGGGGGGCTCTCTACATGGAAGTCCTCCTCCTTTCCATCAGGGACCTGGGGTGGAGGGTGTTGCAGGCAGCAGTCACATACAACCGTAGCATGTGTCAGTTCACGGAGTCCCAAGATGTCTGCGTCTTTTCCGGCCTTGTGGAGTGCGAGGACCACACTTATATAGGTTGTTATAAGCTGCACCCCCTTTTTAGTTACTTGAAGAACCTTTTGCCTCTGTTTTGTTTGAACTTCAGTCCCACGCTCCTGATCTGCGGGCACCCAATGAGGAGGGAGACGGGGAGGGAGGAGCATCTCCTCGTGAACCTGCTCCTGGGCCCGGCCAAGTTGGCCATTTTCAGGCCCAGGCAGTGGATGATCGAGGGGGTCATCAGGCCCGACTGTCTCCCCGTCTTCTGTGCCTATGTTTGCAGCCGGGAGTCCCTGGAGATGGAGCACGCAGTCCCCGCTGGCACCGCCGAGGCCTTCCGTTCTCGGTGGGCACCGTGGGCACTGGGGTGTTTTATTGATCACTTTGATCACATTTTGGATTAATGTTTGTAAGTTTGCTTCAAATTTTGTCTTTTGTTTCTGCAGTTTCCCTTTAAGGGGCTGCCTTTTCATTTGTCCCTTGGTTAATTTAGTTTATCTGGTTTTGACTCAAAAGAGTTACAAAATGTAATTAAATCCCATACACAGACAGACCTAACTATTTACCCCCATAAACCTACTTTACAATAAAACAGAAAAATATTGTGAAAATTATGACACCTCATGACATCCACTATGGCCCTGGTGCTGCTGTGACTCTCATTGTATCTCCTTTCTGTGTCAGTTCTGGGCACCCTCACAGGCATCATTAGAGATCTTTTCAGTGAATAGCTCTTAATGTCTAGAATCCATCCCTCTAACGCATCCGGGCTGGTGAAGAGGTCTGGAATCTGAGAGTTCCTGAGGGTGTATGAGTTGTGTCTGCTGCCTGGGTACCTGGCACACACCTGCATGACCTACCGAATATGGTCACACACCAGCTGGACATTGATCGAGTGGAAGCCCTTTCTGTTTCTGAAGGTGCATGGCTGTCCAGCAGGAGACTTAGTGGCTACGTGCGTGCAGTCAGTGGCTCCCTGCACCCGGGGGAAAACTGCAATCGCTGCAAATCCTCAGCCTTATCCATTTGGCCCTGGACATCCTGCGTGAAGGGGATGTAATTCTCAGCCCTTTGGAATATTGTATCTGTGAACACCTTGATGCAGTGGTGTGCAGCAGGCTGTGTTATCCCACTGAGATCTCCACAGGCTGCCTGGAATGTGTCTGTTGTGAAGAAGTAAAGCTCCACTGTTACCTTCAATGTGACAGGCACCAGGTGATTGTGTGAGATCTCCCCTGTCAGCATCTCACATAGTGATGTCACAGTGACTCCTGAAAGTCACTGAGTCTCACTCAGTTGCAGGTAGCTGAATCTCTGCCTGTATATTCTTGGGACAGAATAAGTTCATTTGTGCCTCCGCTGAGGGTTTCTGGGTTCCTCCTGCCCATTGGGGTCTGGCATTACTCTGCCTCCTTCCTGAGGAACCACAGCATCCTGAGCGCCCCTGTGCTCCCTTCTTCCTCTCACCTTTCTCATCCTGCTTCTCCTGTTAATCGTTCTCTCCTCCTCACTGGAGGATGTCTCTCCAACTGAGACCACAATGCCATCTGTCTCCGAGACTTTTCACCCCTGGGTAACAAACAGGAAAATAATCAATCGAAAGAACCCTCTGAACCAAAGGAGAGTCCTCCTGATGAAACAGTATCCAAAAGATTCCTCTGCTCAGTCACACGAGCAGTCTCTGCTGTCAATGAAGTGTTAATTGCAAAGCTGAGACTCTGGTGTGAGCTGCAGTTTTAAAACCCGCCCTAACAAGCTCGCTTATGAAAAAAACAAAATCCCCACCAGTCGTGATTCTCACCCTGAAGGGGTATTATTATCTTTTTACCGTATTATTGCAGTGAGATGGGTAGTTAAATAGCTCTATTGCCTTTTAAATTGATATTTAAATATCGCGGGCAGGTTCCTGACTTTTTGACCCGCCCGCGTACTGTATTATCAGCAACCGGCGTGATGATGTCATAAACGCGCCCGACATCATCATGTCCCATAATACTCTCCGTGAAGTTGGGTACGCTTCTGATCTCAGAGCTGATTATTCAGCTTTTCATACCTGTTTGCTTTCATAGTCCTGCTCTTTCAATCCACGAGCAATACCTTGCAACGTGAACTAATTAAATTAGACAATTCAATATAATCCAAATGGACAGGCCGGATTTTCAAATTGGAAGCAGGAACCTGACATTCGGATGAAATGGATCTACTTATCCACTCTATCTAGACCTCTCCTAATTTTATACACTTCAAATAGGTCTCCCCTCAGCCTCTTCTGTTCCAAAGAAAAGAACCCCAGCTTATCCAATCTTTCCTCATAACTAAAATTTCCTCTGTATCCTCCATAGTGCAATCACATCTTTCCGAGAGTGCAGTGAGCAGAACTGCAGGCAGTACTCCAGATGTGACCTAACTAGTGTTTTATACAGTTCCAGTATAACCTCACGGTGAAAGTCATAAGATGATTGGCTGGTGAGTATTGCTGCTTAGGGACTGAGTTTAAAAAATGTTAAAAATATTACCTATTAATAACAAATTAGTAGCTGGCGAGTTTTGTCTTCCATTTTTAAGTAAGGTTTATTCCCACTAGTAAGGCATATTAAGTATTAGTAGGATTTATCAATATTAGTAAAGCTTATTAATACTAGTAAGGTTTATTAGTATCGGTAAATCTTTATTAGCAAATTCCGAGTGTGAGATTTTCCACGTGCACAGAATCGAATTGAGATGAGCACATGGGCAGAATGAACCTGAGAGGCTCGACTGGGGATGCAGCCAGAAGTGTGGCCTGGTGAAATATGTTGCTTTGTTGAGTCTGGAGCCTGAAGCAGTGGATTATCTGTGAATGTTCATGTCTGGGTTTGGAGTGTAGTGTGGTCCCATATGTGACAGGGATATAAGATGGTCAAGAGGGTATACGGGATCCTTGCTTTCATTGGCTGGGGTATAGAATATAAATGCTGTGAGGTTTTAGTGGAGCTGTAAAAAAAACTTTTCACAGTTTGCTTTCATTTTGAAGCCCTGTAACCATTTTCTGTCCTAAATCACTATTTTGTGGGTGAAGCATAAAGTTAAACCAGGAGAGAAGAAACAAAGCTGAACAGCAATGCCATTGCAGTCAAGCAGCAACCAATGATCATCTAAGGCAGTTTCCACTTAAAGTGCTGCAACCTAGAGATAAACTAAGTTCAAAAGCTGTAAAAGAAAATCTGAATAGCTGTTACAACTTTCAGATAGCATTAAAAATCCTGAAAAAAGCAAAAAGATGACCACAAAATTTCTAACACTCAACTGGAACGCAACTGATCTCCTATCTGAGTTGACTTTGTTCTGATAACGCGTCAAGCTGTGTTTTCTGGACCTCAATATTTCTGAACGTGATAAACAACATTGAAATGAAAATTGCTGTCGGGAATGAAGGCCTCCACAGACTGAACATGTCAAGTCCATCAGATGGCCACCTTAAAAATCTGAATAAAATATGGTCTAACACTCGAAGATCAATTACGACTGAAGCTCAACTTCAGAATACACCTTCTGGAATTCATGTCCTTTAGTGAACAACCGACAGAGACCATTGATCAGTAGCTGCCGATACAAGGGGTGTGATTGTGAATTCACGGCAGCAGAGCTAGCCGACAGAATAATCGAGCTTGTTATAGCATCTACTCCAATAGAAGTGTTCCAAAAAGACCTCTTGGACCAGCCCAAAGTCTACACTATAGAAGTGACTACAAAGCAGATACAAGTATGAAACCAGACTATTGGGTAGAAAAAGTCTACAGGCTATGCCGAATTTATCCACCATTGGCACCATTGCCAATACAGGTTAGACTAGTAAGCAATGCAGGAGATACAATCTCATACATACATCCAGAAATTGCCCAGCTTTTAATGCTGTATTCAATGTATGTGGCATCAGAGGACATTGGAAGTGTGAGTGCTGAAAGCAAAGGCCAAAAGAAGTGGTTCAATGTCATGAGAAACCACAACCAGAGGCCGGACAGATGCAGCATTCCAACAAACCAAGGGTGTGCACCAAACATCATCAAGAGAAGATCCACGACATGTCTGGCCAAGCTACACGGTCAGGTGAGAATGACCAGACCACCAACAGTGAAAGTGAACAATCAGCCTGGTGAACATCAAAGAATATATTGGCACAGTGATACCAACAGAAGCCTTTGCCAACATCCAGATAAATATGCCCATAGCTGAAGGGGCAGCATAACCCACGTGCAAAACTGGATACCAGTACTAGTGTAAACATCATTCCATTTCACACACTGAAATGTATGTACCCACAGAAATGGCAAGTGATGATTCAACCAACCAACGCCAAACTCACTGCATACAATGACCGGGAGATTCCATCCCTGGGATCTATTACATTCAAATGTCACTTCAACAACTCACTCTGATTACCCCAGATATTTTACATTGTGGACACCACGGGTCCAGTGATTGCAGGCCGACCGGCGGGCAAGGACCTGTCCTTGGTCACCATCCATAGTAACATCAAGACAAAGATGAGGAAGACAGAGCCCAAGGAGAACCATTGGAAACCCGGTGCTTACATTGGGAGAATATCACCAAACTCTGCAATGCACATCATCGGCCAGCAGGCTGAGCGGCACAATTTGAGCTGAATTTAATTTTTTATTATTCATTCATGGGATGTGGGAGTCACTGGCTAGGTCAGCATTTATTGTCCATCCCCAGTTGCGCTTGAGAAGGTGGTGGTGATCTGCCTCTTTGAACCGCTGCAGTCCATGTAGTGTAGGTACACCCACAGTGCTGTTCAGGAGGGAGTCCTAAGATTTTTGGAAAATTATGAACATATTTGCACTTCATTACCTATCACTGGTTCCTCCTGTTTTATCTGTACACAAACCACTGGATTTTCCTGTGCCTGAAACTCAGAACCCACTGTCCTCTTAATTCCAGAACTTTTCTGCACCCTATAATTCCAACAGGTTTCCCCTGCAATTTCCAGCGGACTGAGTTCATGTGTCTAACTTTATTACAATGAAATCATCTCAATTTTCGAATGTGACTTCTACCCTCAGCACCTTCCTTTGTATTCTTAGGAAAAACATCCTGACAATTTCCACCTACTCTTTCTCACCCCTAACTACAAACCTTCCTTTCACCTTCCCACTTTCTATCCTTTTCCAATTTGAAAGGGTGACGAAAAAAAGGTTTAGCTTTCTGAACTAACTCACAATCATCAGCTATCTCTGCTGCTTGCCTGACAGATTCAACCCTCTGTTCCACCACATGAGTTCTCACTACCGAAGGAATTGAATCTTTAAATTCTTCCAAAATAATTACCTCTCTAAGAGCTGCATATGTTGTCTCTATCTTTAATGCCCGTATCTACCGGTCAAAATTACTTTGTTTTACTTTTTCAAGCTCAATATAAGTTTGCCCCGGCTGTTTTCTCATATTCCTAAATTTCTGCCTGTCTGCCTCAGGAACCAACTCATCTGCACTCAAAATAGCCTTTTTTCACCACATCATAGTTCATTGACATTTCTTCTGACAGCAAAGCATAAACCTCATGTTCTCTACCCACCTACCTGGATTGTAACAACAATGTCCAGTTTTCCTGTGGCCATTTCATCTCTTTAGTTATCTTCTCAAATGAAATAAAGAATGCTTCAACATCTCTTTCCTCAAACTTTGGAAGAACTTGTACAAATTTAAACGTCTCCTCACTGGGTTTTAAATTAAAGGTTTTTACATCATCAGAACTTTCCTCAGAATATGAGGTCTCTTTTTTAACTTCCAGCCTTTGAAGTTGGTATGCCCTTTCTCTTTCCTTCTCACTTTCCCTTGCCTCTCTTTCTTTATCCTTCTCTCTTGCCTGGAATTCCAGTTCTAGCTTCCTTTCTTTCTCTTGTCTTTCTGCTTTCTCACTTTGAAATGCCCTTTCCTTTTCTGCTGCCTCTCGCTCAATTTTTCTCGTTCCTTTCTTTATTCAAGTTTAAACTTCTTCATTTCTAACTGAAGTCTCGCTACCTCCAGCTGTGACTCACTAGTGCCAGGTATCACTTCCAACTTCAAATGTTGTGTTATACCTTCAATTATATCTGCTTTATTAACCCCTGCAGGTAACCCCAATTGTAATGTATCCACCAATTCCAGTAACTTAACTTTAGATATCTTTTGTAAACAGGCCAAACTATAATTTCAACTCCCAAACAAGTCTGAGCAACTGCCAAAGCCATATTGCAGCCTCACCACTACAAAAGGCCTCAGCCAAACTTCTCAATTCAAAGTGCTTCTCCTACTCGTAGCCTTAAGATTCACCAACTCCAAACAAATCAAGGAATTTCAAATATATCCCACAAGAATGTTATGACACAGCCGACGGTAAATGCTGAGCTGTTCAAATCCCAGAGGGAAACTTGAAACAACTGTCACAATTCATTTTCAATTTGTATAAATGTTGAGATGCCTGCCTTGAATTCAGTAGTAATAAGACCACCAAATCTAATAGGTTTTTTTACAAAACTAGAGTGAACATTTACTAATAGAGAAATGATTTTTAATCCATACACAGATCTACAAATTACTACTATGATAACTTCAAATTCCCTACTCAATCTAACTCCAAGTTACACTTTTGTCAAGGCAACAGAAAGACACATAGATTTTAAAAGACCCAGGGAAAGAATCATGATACCCTGAACAAGTCGCATTCGGAGCGCATTTTCTTCACTTTAGTCCCTGGAGACAGCAGCTTGAGGCATAGATGCTGAAGGCTTTTTCACATACTTATAAAATTTTAAAAATGCCATCCCTTACAAAACAGTCTTTATACATATCTTCCTCTTTGAATGCAAATACCCATTGTTTCACTCTGTCTTTGGACTTTATCTCCCTAATAATAAAACCCTCTTATAGCACTAAGTTTTTCCAGTAATCTTCAGGAAAAATAAACACACTGTTTCTAAACTTCACCTGACGAGGTGACACATTTCACCCCTCCTTTGAAAACAATCTAGTCTGGTTTATTTCAAAATGCAAAGGTTCCCCTGACACCTATCTTTCTAAACTTCCCCATGGTTATCTATCTAACATTTCAAAGCTGACCTCCCTTCTTAGACCAAAGCACCCAGACTAATTCATTTAAGTCTCATACACACACTGACACGTATAGACACACAGACACATCCCACTATTAGTCTATTTTACAATAAATTCCAATAACATTATAAGGATTATTACATCTTCTTAACAGTTATTCGCTACAGGATTCCTAGCCTCTGACCTGCTCTTGTAGCCACTGTATTTATATGGCAAGTCCAGTTCAGTTTCTGGTCAATAGTAACCCCCAGGATGTTAGAAGTGGGGGATTCAGTGATGGTAATGCCATTGAATGTCAAGGGGTGATGTTTTGATTCTCTCCTGTTGGAGATGATCATTGCTTGACACTTGTGTGGCGTGAATGTTACTTGCCACTTGTCAGCCCAAGCCTGGATGTTGTCCAGGTCTTACTGCATTTGAACATGAACTGCTTCGGTATCTAAGGAGTCGTGAATGGTGCTGAACATTGTGAAATCATGTATACCTATTCCAACCATGTACACTTCATCATACTGCAGAACCAATACAGAATTACTATTCAGTGAACAAGCGCAGACAAATCTCCCAAGTCATCACCTGTCAGTACTCCCAAGAGATGTGACGTATTACACGAAAAACAAGGGAATGGGCACTACACAAAGGAAAACCAATCTTGGTGGATTTCTGCAATGTTCATGCACAGAGGCTTTTAAATATGTTGATAGTATCTTATTGAAACTTATATAATCCTGAGGATCTTATTGAAACATATAAGTTTCTTAGGGTACTTGATAGGGTGGATACCAGGAGGGTATTTCCTCTTGTGGGGGAGACTAGAATTAGGGGACAAGGTTTAAAAATAAGAGGTCTCCCATTGAAAACTGAGACAAGGGGATTTGATTTCTCTCTTAGATGGTCATTAGCCTGTATTCTTTTCACTAGAGAGCAGTGGAGGGTGGGTCACTGAACTTATTCAATGCTGAGTTTGATAGAATTTTGACACACAAGTGAGTCTAGGGTTATGGGGCTGCAGACAGGAAAGTAGAGTTGAGGCCACAATCGGTTCAGCTATGATGTTATCAAATGGGAGAGCAGGCTCGGGGATCTGCCTGGCCTACTCCTGCTCCTTGATCCTGTGTTCCTATGTCAACTCAATCCAAATTATGGCCCTTCGTACCCTTATACCTAGTGTACACTATGTACAGAATTAATGAGCCATATAGTAACAATGACCTGTGTGGAAGTGCTATAAAAACACCCATTCACAAATCGTCTTTTGAAAAAAACACTGTTGTTCCTACAACCCTGTAAAAGTGTCAGTCAGACAGACCATTAAAGTATCAAACACAGCAGCTTCAACACCTCTTAATGTTGTGAAAATAAACACTGAGACATCAACAAAGCTGATCACAGACAGAAAATGTATTATAACTACTGAAAGGTGTCAATCAAGCAAAGGCAAGCCTTCTCTCCATGTGTCAAAACAGAACCTCACTGAGATAATCCTTTAATGAGTCTGGACTCTCAGCCCCTTCGGCTGTAAAAACAGTAATACGTTTTCAAAAGACAATTTGTGAATAGCTTTTTATTTCTGAGCAGTTCCCCGAGTGCCATTGTTACTTACTGGCTCATTGGTTCTATACATTGTGTACAGTGGGTTAATGGGCATGGAAGGGCCATGAGTTCACATGGAGGCTATAAGGGATGATGGGATGGATGGAGGGAATGGGTTGGCACTGGGTTGGAATGGAGGGGGGAATGGTAGGTGCATGAAAAGGACATGGGGGGCATAAGTAAGACCTTTTGACCTTAGCTTTCAAAAGGCTCCTAAATCCGGACTATGTGTCACAACTCCTCTGTGAGGCCATGAACCATGAGTCATGGAGAAGCTGGCCCGACTCGACAAAAATTCGGGAGGGCTATGATTCACCTGACCCCACAATGGAGCTGGCAAGGTCGAGAGTGCAGAGTGTGGGCTTGCTCCTCACAACCTTATCCTGTGTCAGCAAAAATTGGGGTGTGGGGGGGTGCGGTGGCGGGTTGGTGGGGGTGGGTGGCGTGCGGTGGGGGTGGGGGTTGGGGGTGGGTGGGGAACGGGGAGGGGTGCGGTGGGGGGCTGGTGGGGGTGGGGTAGCTCCTTCATTTATCCTTTCTCTCCCTTAAACCAATTTTCAATTTCTGATGTTTGCCACTTAGCCTCATTTGGAAAAATAGTCAGTAAGACATTACTTTAATTGGATGTCTACCAAAAGCAATAGTAGTTTCCTTTTAAAGAAAAGTTCCTCTAATAAAATTTCAGCAGTGTTTTTAAAAGTTCAAATTGAATTTCAGACTTCAAAGCTTCAAGGCTGAAACTTAACTCATAAACAAACTCGCTGGTCCCGTTGCCTTTCCATACAAATTTTTTTTTAATATTTATTTTTTAATTTTTATATATTTTTTTCTCACCTATATTTCTCATATTTCTCACCTACATTTCTCATATCCTGGCTCACTTCAAGGCCAAAAGGCAGGAATTTGTACTGTCCAAAACATGTGCTGAATGTTGTCACAGTGAAGATTCTTTGTCAAGCTTTAAGTCCAGTAGCCATTTCTGGCATCAAACATGGTGAAAACCTTTGCCCCTGTTGGTGCTGGTGTGATCTCTTCCAGTGTTGGAATGGGGCAGTGATCTCTCTTAATTGCTTGATTACGATCTTTGGGATCCAGGCAAACTCGTAGACATCCATTTGGCTTCTCTCTCATAATGATGAAACTTACCCAATCTGTAGGCTCTGGGACTCTGACAATCACTTTCTTTTCTTCCGTCTCCTGGAGTTCGTTTTCTAGGTTTCCTTTTAATTCTATTGGTATTTATGTGATTGGTGAATCATCAGCTTCTTCTCTGGGTCAATGGTGATGTGATAAATCATTGACTCTATACTTAAGATCTTTGGATTTTTGGTTTCTCAGTGAATTAAGGGAAATGGGGAACGGGCAAGAAAATGGAGTTGAAGACCCAAGATCAGCCATGATCATATTAATGGTGGAGCAGGCTCGACAGGCCTACTCCTGCTCCTATTTCTTGTATTTTTGTACTCAAAACTCTCAAAGCATCCAACCGTCTCAACAAAACACTCTGGGTACATTAGGACCAGATCTTTCTTGCATCTGATTGGAGGACATTTTCCAGTGGATGTACTACCTACAACCCTCAGTGACGCCTCCATCATCTCATGGTTTACTGAGTAAGCTACAACTCTTCACATCTGCTCAACCCAGGAAAGCAGGACCACCTGTTTCAGCAACGCAGAACACGCAGTTAACGGCTTTCCCTTTGTGTGTCCCTCTGATTTGGGACATTCCAAGCTGTCGAATCTCAGTTCCACCAGATGCTGTCAGTTTGACATTGCTGAATTTCAGAGCATCTTTCTTTAGGTAACCATTTTCTTTCAAATTTTCAGGAAAGATCTTCTGATATAGTCTGAGCAGGATGATGTTACTCTGTGCTTCAGTATCAAGCTTCAGCTACAGATTTATGTTTACTTCATGTCAATTTACACTCTTGTTTAAACTTATCAAATGCCTCCATAACATCATTGGCCTCTCATTTCATCCTGAGTTAGAGCTGTGTATTCATGGTTGTGGCAGCAATCATTTCGTTTTCATGCAGTTCACTCAGTTTTTTTTCATTCTATACTAATTTGAGTTGATTTTTCTCAAACTAATTCAGCATTTATTTCATTTATATGGTTTGGGGTTTACTCACAAACACTTGCTGCCACCATGTTACATCTTATGGTTCCCAGAAGTCCAAAATAATTAGAATTTTAGATACAAATATCGGAGCTGAGATGCAGTGCATTTCTCCAGAACTCTCCATGTGCTGTGGAATGATACATTATTACTTTGGTAAACTAACCATCATGCGATAGTCAGTGATGTGGCATTCTGGATATATGTGTATACCTACATGTCAAAATATAGTTCCTAAATCATTTTGGAATATATATAACGACCTTGTGGTCTATAACATGGAATAAGGGGGAAGAATTTCCAATATCTCCTTTATTTATCCTTTCTCTCCCTTAAACCAATGTTCAATTTCTTAGCCTCATTTGGAAAAATAGTCAGTAAGACATGTCTTTAATTGGATGTCTACCAAAAGCAATAGTAGTTTCCTTTTAAAGAAAAGTTCCTCTAATAAAATTTCAGCAGTGTTTTCTGGTCCCGTTGCCTTTCCATTCAAAACAGAAAATGTTTCCTATTCATTTGTCTGAGCAGTTTTAACCTCTGTTGTGGGACTTTTAAACCTATTTTTTCTCAGGTGGGGGTTTCAGGTGGGGTTCAGTTATTGCCGGGCAGACCCCTTTCTGACCCTCTATCTGACTCTCCTTCACTCGGATGTGTGACCAAGAGTCACAGTGACTAGCTCCACCTGCTGGGCACTCATAGTATCGGGCAGGGATATTGCTCATTCAACCTCCCTTTGTGGATCATTAATCCAGCATTCTGTTTTTCTTTTCATTTTTTTCCCCCTTTTTTCATGTCAAAGACTACAAGGTCATTGTTATATATATATTATTCCAAAATTATTGAGGGGTTATATTTGACATGTAGGTATGCACTTATATCCAGAATGCCACATCACTGACGATTGCATGGCAGTTAATGTACCAAAATAATAATGTGTCATTCAACAAACAGAAACTAGAGCCATCAACATAAATATCTCATCCCTCAGGGTGGATTCCTGCCTTGAATCCTCCCTCAGTTTCCCAAACCCCCTGTAAGGTACAAGTAAGGGGTTCTCCCAGATAGTTGAGATTAGCTATGAGTTTAGGGTCATCCATTCTGTTTACCTTAATGTTTTTCCCACTTCGCAAGAAAGTCCATCTGGTTATTCTGGCACTAGATCCTGTTCCTTCTTTCATTTTTCTGTCCAACAACAGTCGGATTGGGTTGTGCTGGGTCAGTAATGGATGCCGGTGAAAATGGTAAAATGTTTCACTGCCCAACAGGTCACTAGCAGATGTCCCTCACAGAGGGAAAACCCCTCTGCTAGGACTTTGGACACATCGGCTACTGGTCACAAGTGACCGTTTGTTTCCTGCAGAAGGACTTCACTGAAACTGACGTCAGTGGCTGCAGCTTCCAGATAAAAGTCCTTGTCGGGGTCCACAGGTCCCAGAGCTGGGCCAGTCTGCAAGCCCATTTTCAGTTTAATGAAAGCCTTTTCACATTTGTCATCCCAGTCCCAATGCTCCCTGTTCCACTAGGGAGGCTACAGCCTTTTCCAGGTCTTTCCCCACTTCCTTAGGGAAAGTGTATTGTTTCTATGGTTGGGACATGGGGTCTCCCTCTATCCTGACTTCTCCCCCAGTCACTCATCCACAATCATGTTTGTGAACAGTGGAGACTTCCCTATTTTCTTCTACTACAGTCCTATACATTTCCCGTGTCCGAGTTCTCAGAGTTTTTAAATAATAGGATCCTATTGATGTCATTTCCCATGTCTCACCGTGACGTGGAGGAATAACCAACACCTCGTCCGCTATCCATTCCACCCCACAAACAGTTATTTACCACGAGAGGCAACTTCCAATCTGAACCTAAAACTCCCATCCCAGGCTGGTCCCATCTCACTAAAACACACGTCCACTTTGTTGGGGTCCCACCCTTAACATTTAAGGGTTTGGATATCGCTCCAGCCACTGTGTCACCTGTAAATCTTCCCAATACAATGGATTCTCCTGTAGATCATAGGAGAGGGTGAATCTACCACCGTGCTGGATACTCCAGTGTCTACTACCTTTCTTTCCCTCCACTATAATATCTACACATTGTCTATCATACTCATCATACCTGAGTGGACAAGGATAATCAGGCTGGGTGCAGCCCCTTCCTGCTGAATTTCCCGGGACACCCTCTCCCTGGGCGACATGGACCTGACCCTGGGGAGTGTTTTCGTGCTGACACCATTTCATTGATGGTTGGAATTTCTGTAAACTAGGGGTGTGTGGGTCGAGTCTCTCTTGACTCCGAGTCTGACTCTGGCGCGTGCCCAACGGATGAAAAATTCAGGCCCATGGTCCAAGTGTCCATCTCGTGTGGCTGCTTGTTCCTGTACCACCCTGATGTCACGCTCTCGCTGCCCCTTCTCACTCGACCTCATTCTGTCAGTTGAGCTCCCTCTCTCTCTCTCTCTCTCTCTGCTTATCGCGGATTTGTTTTGCAAGTTGCATTCACTCTCTCATTCTCTCTGTTCTTCCCCTTCTCTCTCTCAAGAAATAAGGAGGGAGAAGATTAAATATGAGGGTAAACTAGCCAGTAATATAAAAGAAGATTGCAATAGTTTTTTTAGATATGTAAAGGGTAAGATGGAGGCAAAAGGGGACATTGGGCCACTGGAAAATGACACTGGAGAAGTAGTAGTGGGGAACAAAGAAATGGCGGAGGAACTGAATAGGTACTTTGCGTCAGTCTTCACAGTGGAAGACACGAATGACATCCCCAATGTTTAAGAGAGTCGGGGGGCAGAGGTGAGTATGGTGGCCATTACCAAGGAGAAGGTGCTAGGAAAACTGAAAGGTCTGAAGGTGGATAAATCACCTGGACCAGATGGATTACACCCCAGAGTTCTGAAGGAGATAGCTGAAGAGATAGTGGAGGCATTAGTGGTGATCTTTCAGGAATCACTGGAGTCAGGGAGGGTCCCAGAGGACTGGAAAATCACTAATGTAACCCCCCTGTTTAAGAAGGGAGTGAGGCAAAAGATGGGAAATTACAGGCCGATTCGCCTGACCTCGGTCGTTGGTAAGATTTTAGAGTCCATTATTAAGGATGAGATTTCAGAATACTTGGAAGTGCATGGTAAAATCGGGCAAAGTCAGCATGGTTTCATCAAGGGGAGGTCATGCCTGACAAATCTGTTAGAATTCTTTGAGGAGATAACGAGTAGGTTAGACAAAGGAGAGCCAATGGATGTTATCTACTTGGACTTCCAGAAGGCCTTTGACAAGGTGCTGCACAGGAGGCTGCTCAGTAAGATAAGAGCCCATGGTGTTAGAGGCAAGGTACTAACATGGATAGAAGATCGGCTGTCTGGCAGGAGGCAGAGAGTGGGGATAAGGGGGTCCTTCTCAGGATGGCGGCTGGTGACTAGTGGAGTTCCGCAGGGGTCAGTGTTGGGACCACAACTTTTCACTTTATACATTAATGATCTAGATGAAAGGAACTGAGGGCATCCTGGCTATGTTTGCAGATGATACAAAGATAGGTGGAGGGACAGGTAGTATTGAGGAGGCGGGGAGGCTGCAGAAGGATTTGGACAGGTTAGGAGAATGGGCAAAGAAGTGGCAGATGGAATACAACGTGGGGAAGTGTGAGGTCATGCACTTTGGTAGGAAGAATAGAGGCATAGACAATTTTCTAAATGGGGAGAGAATTCAGAAATCTGGAGTGCAAAGGGACTTGGGAGTCCTAGTCCAGGATTCTCTTAAGGTTAACTTGCAGGTTGAGTCGGTAGTTAGGAAGGCAAATGCAATGTTGGCATTTATTTCGAGAGGACTTGAATATAAAAGCAGGGATGTGCTGCTGAGGCTTTATAAGGCACTGGTCAGACCACATTTAGAATATTGTGAGCAATTTTGGGCCCCGTATCTCAGGAAGGATGTGCTGGCCCTGGAGAGGGTCCAGAGGAGGTTCATGAGAACGATCCCAGGAATGAAAGGCTTAACATATGAGGAACGTTTGAGGACTCTGGGTCTATACTCGATGGAGTTTAGAAAGTTGAGGGGGGATCTGATTGAAACTTACAGAATACTGAAAGGCCTGGATAGAGTGGACGTGGGGAAGATGTTTCCATTAGTAGGAGAGACTAGGACCCGAGGACACAGCCTCAGAGTAAAGGGAAGACCTTTTAGAACAGAGATGAGGAGAAACTTCTTTAGCCAGAGAGTGGTGAATCTATGGAATTCATTGCCACAGAAGGCTGTGGAGGCCAGGTCATTGAGTGTATTTAAGACCGAGGTTCTTGATTGGTAAGGGGATCAAAGGTTACGGGGAGAAGGCGGGAGAATGGGGTTGAGAAACTTATCAGCCATGATTGAATGGCGGAGCAGCCTCGATGGGCCGAATGGCCTAATTTCTGCTCCTATGTCTTATGGTCTTACGGTCTCTCTGCCTGTTGTGATTTTGTTCTGTCAGTCGTACGTTCGCTTTCTCTGCCTATCGTACGCTCTCCCGCTGCCTGTTGCACACACTCGTGCTCTCTCTCTCTCAGCCTTGGAGATGGTTCAAATGAGATTTACTAGGTTTTTAGCTGGAATGAGCGGGTTGTCTTAGGGGGAAAGTTTGGACAGGCTGGGCTTGTTTCCACTGGAGTTTAGAAGGGCGAAGGGTGATCTGATTGAAGTATACAAGTTCCTGACCAGTCTTGGCAAGGTGGTCGTGAAAAGGATATTTCCCTTGTGGGTGAGTCCAAAACTAGGGATCACTGTTTTAAAATTGGCGATCGCCATTTTAGGACAGAGATGAGGAGAATTTTTTCCTGTCAGAGGATTGTGCGACTTTGTAACTCTCTGCCTCAGAAGGCAGTGGATGCAGGGTCATTGAATATTTATAAGGCGGAGGTAGATGGATCCTTGTTAGGCAAGGGAATCAGAGGTTACCAGGGGTAGATGGGAATGTGGAATTCGAAACACAAGCAGATCAGCCATGATCTTATTGAATGGCGGAGCAGGCTGGAGGGGCCGAATGGTCTACTCCTGTTCCTATTTCTTATGTTCTTATGTCTGTCATGCTCTCACTCTCTCAGTTGTGCCCCTTCTCTCGCTCTGCCTGTCGCGACCTCGTTCCGCCTGTCATTCTCTCTATCTCCCTCTCTCTTTGTTTGTCTCTCTCTCTCACTGTCAGTCATACCCTCTCTCTGTCTGGCACATTTCTCTCCTTCTTTATTTTTCTCACCCTCTCCCTCTCACTGCCTATTACGCTCTCTCTCTCTCTTTCTCTCTCTGCCTTCATGAACTAATTCTGCCCTTCCCACCCTTAATCTCTCTGCCAGTCACTCTATAACCCTCTCCCTCTCCCTCTCTGTGCATGTCATACACACTCTATCTCTTGTCAGTCATGATCTCACCTCTCTCTCTCTCTCTCTGCCCACCACATGCTCTCTCAATCTCTGCCTGTAACACTCTCCCTCTCTCTACCTGTCACGTTGTCTCTCCCTCTCTCTGCCTGTCACATTATCTCTCTCACTCACTTTAAGTCACAGTCTCTGCTCTCTGTTTGTATGTCACCTTCCCTTAATCTTGCTGCCACCTGTCTTACCACTGCTGATCACCATGTCGTGTTATTAGAATGATATAATACCTTGGGCTTATTTACTCTACAAGAGACAAGGCACCAATTTCTTATCGGTGATTGGGTAAACACGTTGTGGGTCAATCATTAAGACTAGGCACATGGTTCTACATAGGTATAAAGCTTGAAGGCATCAGAGCTGTGTGTGTGTGCTCTGCTCAAAGCAAAATGAACCAAGACTGGATCACGTGGCATACTTACCTTCTAGTGATATCACTTAAAGGCATATTATAATCAGTGCTCTCTCTGTGTCATTCATGCTCTCTCATCTCCCTCTCACATGCTCTCTCTCCATCCTCACCTGTCCCTCTCACTCTATCACAATCTCGTTCTGCCTATCACACTCTCCCCCTCTGTTAACCTCTCACTTTCATTTTATTTATTCTTTCATGGGATGTGGGCATCACTGGTAAGGCCAGCATCTATTACCCATCCCTAATTTCTCTTTATTTGAGTGACTTGCTCAGCCATTTCAGAGGGCAGTTAAGAGTCAACCACATTGCTGTGGGTCTGGAGTCACAGGTAGGCCAGACCAGGTAAGGATGGCAGATTTCTTTCCCCTAAACAACATTAGTGAACCAGGTGGGTTTTTACAACAATGGTTTCAAAGTCATTATTACTGAGAACAGCTTTTAGTTTTAGATTTTATTAATTGAATTTAAACTCTACCAGCTGCTATGGTGAGATTTGAACCCATGTCCCCAGAGCATGAGCCTGGGCCACTAGATTACTGCTCCAGTGACATTACCACTACGCCACCATCTCGGTCATGCCCCTTGCCCTCTCTGCCTGTTATGACCTAATTCTGCCTGTTGTACACTCTCTTGCTTTCTGCCTGTCACTCCCCCTTCCTTTCTCTCTCTCTCTGCTGCGTTCCCTCTTGTTCTCTGCCTGTCGTGGCCTTGTTCCGTCTGTTGCACTGTCTCTGCCAGTCATGCCCCTTCTCTCTCTTTCTCTGACTGGCATATCCTTGTTCCATCTGTTGCTCTCTCTCTCTCTCTCTCACACACACCATCAGTCATGCCCTCTTGCTCTCTCTCTCTCAGATGCGCCCTCCCTCTCTGCCTGTCCCTGTCTCTTTCCGGTCCTATCTCTTTCTGTCTCACTTCCCTTCTCCCACACTTCTCTCCCTCTTTCTCTACCCCTCTCTCTCCCTCCTTTGCCTCGCTCTCTCTTGCTTCTCCCTTTCCCCTTCTCTCTTCCTCTCTCCTTCTATCTGCCTGTGTCTCTCTCTTTCTCTCCCCCTCTGCCTGTCCCTCTCTTCCCTCCTTTCTCCCAGTCTCACTCTCCCTGCTTGTCTCCCTCTCTCTTTCACACTTTCTCCCCCTCTCTCCACCTGTCTCTCCCCATCTCTTTCTGCCTCTCTCTTCCTCCCTCTGCCTGTCTCTCTCTCTCTCCCACTCTCTTCCCCTCTCACCCTCTCTCCGTCTCTCTCTCTGCTCTTTGTTCCTCTCATTCTCTCTCTCTTCCTATCTTTTTCTCTCTTTCTGCCTGCCTTTCTCTCACTCTGCCTCTCTCAATCTGTCTCCCCATTTCTTCCTCTGTCCCCTTCTGTCTTTCTGCTTCCTTGTCTTTCTCTCTGTCTCTCTTCCCCTCTCTCTCTCCCTGCCTGCCTGTCTTTCTCTCTCTCTCTCTGCCTGTCTCTCTTCCCCTCTCTCTCTCCCTGCCTGCCTGTCTTTCTCTCTCTCTGCCTGTCTCTCTTCCCCTCTCTCTCTCCCTGCCTGGCTGTCTTTCTCTCTCCCCGTCTCGCTCTGTCTCTCTGCCTCTTTCTCTCTGCCTGTCTCTCCCCACTTTCTCTGCCCGTCTTTCCCTTTCTCTCTCTGCCTGTCTCTCTCTCTCCCTCTTTTCCATGTGTTCTTGTTGTCTTTTGGTTTCCAGATGTTGTTAATAATCACACTTTATATTCGTAAAGATAAAAAACTGTGTTTAATTTTGCCACCCTGTCTGATTCAAAAGAAGAAGCAGATTGAACTGGTTACATACACATCACTTCAGTCTCTGGTGCAGCTGTGAAATGTGGCCTCCTGGAACACTTGCACATAACACATTAGTTTGAGATAAGTAGTTCCCTGAAGCTATTTACAGGTATTTACAGATAAAACAACATATAACTGTCTGTCTCTCTATCTGCCTCTTCCCCCTTTCTCTCTCTCCCCTCCTCTCTCTGCCTTTCTCTCTCTGTCACATCCTTTCCCTCCCTACCTGGCATGACCTCACTCCATCTGTCATGCACGCTCTCACTCTCTGCCTGTCATACCCCCTCACTCTCTCAGCCTGTGCCCTCTATCTCTGTTGCATCTTCTCTCAGCCCATCGCACCCCCTCGCTCTCTGCCTGTTGCGCTCAATCTCTCTCTTCCTGTCATCCTCACTATCTCACTGCCTATCAAGCCCTCTCTTTCCTTTTCTCATTGCCTGTCCCACCCCTCTCTCTCTCCCCCCTGCCTGTCACACCCTCTCTCTCTCTCTGTCTCTGCCTGTCACACCATCTTTCTCTTTGCCTGTCACACTCTCTTTCTCATTGTCTGTCACCCCTCTCAGACTGCCTATCAGGTTATCTCTTCCTCTCTGCCTGTCATGACCTCATTCTGAATGTTGCACTCTCCCTCTGTGCCTGTTGCTCTCTCCCTCTCTATCACGCCCTCTCTTGCTCACTGCCTGTTGTGAGATCATTCTGCCTGTCGCACTCTCGTCCTCTCTGCCTGTCACTGTCTCTCACTCTTTCTCTGTCTGATGCACTCTCACTCTGCCTGTCGTGGCCTTGTTATACCCTCTCCCACACTCTCTTTCTCTCCCTGCCTGTCACATTCTCTCACTGTCAGATACTATCTCTTCCTCTCTCTCTGCTTGTCTCTCTCTCTTGTCTGCCTCCGTAATCTCTCTGCCTCTTTCTCTCTACCACACCCCCTCTCTACCATTCTCTCTCTCGCTCACCCTCTCTTTCTCGCGCACCCACTCTCTCATTCACCTTCTCTCTCACCTCTCTCACACTCCCTCTCTCGCTCACCCTCTCGCTCGTTCTCCCTCTCTTGCTCTCCCACTCTTGCCCTCCCTCTCTCTTCCCCTCCCTCCCTCTTTATCTCACTCTCCCTCTCACACCTTTTATCACACTCCCTCCCTCTCACTCACCCTCCCTCTCGCTCACCCTCTCTCTCGCTGACCCTCCCTTTTGCTCAACCTCTCTACATCTCCCTCACCCTCCCTCTCTCACTTGCCCTCCCCCTCTCTCTCACCCCCCCTCTCTCTCTCTTGCTCTCCATCTCTCTCACTCATCCTCTCTCTCTCTCACGCTCACCTTCTCTCTCGCTCTCCCTCTCTCTCTCACTCAACTTCTCTCGTTCACCCTCTCTCTCGCTCACTTTCTCTCTCACTCACCCTTTCTCTCTCGCACTCCCTCTTGCTCACCCTCTCCCTCTCTCTCTGCCCCTTTCCCTCCCTCTTTCTCTGTGCCTTTCTTTATCTCTGCCTGTCTCATCTTGTCCCTCCTTGTCTCTCGCTCTCCCTCACTCTTCTCTTTTTCTCTGCCTGTCTCTCCCTCTGCCTGTCTGTCTCTCTCTTTGCCAGCCCCCTTCTCTCTGCCTTTCTCTCTCTCTCTCTCTCTCTACCTATCTCTCTCTCTGCCTGCCACTCTCTCTCTCTCTCTCCTCCAGTCTCTCTGTCTCTCTCTATTCCAGAAACTGTAGATCCCTGATTCAGTGCAGTCCTGAGGCCTTGTCACCCTCCCTAGCCCCTCCCCCATCTGTAACGGGGTTTCCTCAGCCTCACTGCAGGGTGTGGGCACCAGGTAAAACCTTCCCCCCGGGCAGTGTCTTCCCGTTTCCCCTGTGCTCTGTTTAAACTCTTCCCCGGGTGGGGGGTTGAATTTCTCATTCTGGTTCATTGCTGATTTTCCCAATCACTAACCGGCTGTGAAAGTTACAGTGAGTGTGACTAACATTTTATTTGTGTCCATCTGTTCCCAGCTCCAGTGACCTTCGACCCTAATACAGCCCATCCTAACCTTCTCCTGTCTGAGGACCCGAGGAACGTGAGAAACACCGGGAAACGGCAGCAGCTTCCCGACAATCCGGAGAGATTTGATTCCTGTCCCTGTGTCCTGGGATCAGAGGGATTCACATCAGGGAAACATTCCTGGGAGGTGGAGGTGAGGAACAAGACTGAGTGGGATGTGGGTGTGGCCAAGGAATCCAGCAATAGGAAGGGGCAAATCTACCTGAGTCCAGGTAACGGATACTGGACAATGTTCCTGAGCGAGGGGAATAAATACTGGGCGTGTGAGAAATCACCGAAACTCTTAGAGCTGAGTGTGAAACCGAGAAAGATTCGAGTCTGTCTGGATTATGAGGGAGGGAAGGTGTCCTTTTATAACTCAGATAACAAGTCCCATATCTACACTTTCACTGCGACATTCACTGAGAAACTCTATCCTTACTTCTATCCAGGTACCACTGATGGTAAAAACACAGAACCACTGAAAATCTGTCCCCGGACAGTAACAATCCAGGAGGATGAGGGTTTTATCCCTTCATCCAAATAAAGATTGTTTCTTGTATGTGGGTGGGGGAGGGGGGTTTGTTCCTCTGTCGATGAGGGGCTGGTGTCCTTCACGGATCCTGCCCCCCCCCTCCCATTATCACGCACTGTCAGCGGGGGTCGTCCATTCTTCAGGAACCACGGGCTGATATCCCCAGGACCTGCTCGACCTGGTCGAGGATTCAATTAAAAAGGCCCCACACACGGGGTCACTGGGCGGTGGTGGGGGAGAAGAAGGCCTCACACACTGGGTCACTGGGCATTGGGGGGAGGAGAGGAGGAGAAGGCCCCACACACTGGGTCACTGGGCATTGGGGGGAGGAGAGGAGGAGAAGGCCCCACACACTGGGTCACTGGGCAGTGGTGGGGGAGGGGAAGGCCTCACACACTGGGTCACTGTTCGGTGGTAGGGGAGGGGAAGGCCCCACACACTGGGTCACTGTGTGGGGGAGGGGAAGGCCCCTCACACTGGGTCACTGTGTGGGGGAGGGGAAGGCCCCTCACACTGGGTCACTGTGTGGGGGAGGGGAAGGCCCCTCACACTGGGTCACTGTGTGGGGGAGGGGATGGCCCCACACACTGGGTCACTGTTCGGTGGTAAGGGAGGGGAAGGCCCCACACACTGGGTCACTGTGTGGGGGAGGGGATGGCCCCACACACTGGGTCACTGTGTGGGGGAGGGGATGGCCCCACATGCTGGGTCACTGTGTGAGGGAGGGGATGGCCCCACACACTGGGTCACTGTGTGGGGGAGGGGATGGCCCCACTCACTGGGTCACTGTGTGAGGGAGGGGAGGGGAAGGCCCCACACACTGAGGCACTGTGTGGGGGAGGGGATGGCCCCACACGCTGGGTCACTGGGCGGTGGTGGGGGAGGGGAAGGCCCCACACACTGGGTCACTGTGTGGGGGAGGGGAGGGGAAGGCCCCACTCACTGGGTCACAGTGTGGAGCAGGGGAGGGAAAGCCCCACACACTGAGGCGCTGGGCGGTGGTAGGGGAGGGGAAGGCCCCACACACTGGGTCACTGTGTGGGTTGGGGGATGGCCCCACACACTGGGTCACTGGGTGGTGGTGGGGGGAGGGGAAGGTCCCACACACTGGGTCACTGGGTGGTGGTGGGGGGAGGGGAAGGTCCCACACACTGGGTCACTCTGTGGGGGAGGGGATGGCCCCACACATTGGGTCACTGGGCGGTGGCGGGGGAGGGGAAGGTCCCACACACTGGGTCACTGTGTGGGGGAGGGGAAGGCCCCACACAGGCACTGGGCGATGGTGGGGGAGGGGAAGGACCCACACACTGGGTCACTGGGCGGTGGTGAGGGAGGGGAAGTTCCCCATTCTCCGTCTCTGATTTTGGCTTCGGGGTCACTGGTTCTGGGATGGAGCTTTTCCCTGAATCGTCGTGTGACCCAGTGCCTGAGGCAGAGCGGGGCCCTGAACCACTGTCTCCCTCCGACCCAGAACCTCCAGAGCAGCCCAGGGAGGAGCCCTTTGTCGTCGATCCTGGGGGTGGGATGGTGACAGAGGAAGGGCCGACTAGTGTGGCTGGGCCACCTGCTGCCCTCTGTGTGGTGGGGGGAGGGGGTTCGATCACTGACAGTGACAACCCGGAGGAGGAGGGCAGGGGAATGGGGGGGAAGAGGAGGAGGGCGGGGGGATGGGGGGGAGGAGGATGGCAGGGGGATGGTGGGGAGGAGGAGGGCAGGGGGATGGGGGGGAGGAGGAGGGCAGGGGGATTGGAGGGGAGGAGGAGGGCAGGGGGATTGGGGGGAAGGAGGAGGGCAGGGGGATGGGTGGAGGAGGAGGGTGGGGGGATGAGGGAGCTGCTGGTGGACAGTGGGCGTGATTTAGTCCATCACGAGTGAGTTGGTGGACACCCTCATGTCACCACCACGTCTCCCCTCATCCCCCTCGGGGAACTCTGGGAATTCCTAGCCGACAGCTTGGGTCAACGTGACAAAGTCCAGCTGGCCCTCGACCGCTGGTCGGAGCTGACACTGCTCAACAGGTCCGCCTCACAGAGGGCTCATGTCTTCTGTCAGGAGCACAGAGGAGGTGGAAGGCCAGCTCGAGGGGTTGGAACAGGAGGTGCTCGACCTGGAGTCCCATCTCGGTCAGGCCGATGAGGACCCGGCCCTGTGGAAGGTGTATGAGGTGAAGAAGGATGCGCTGAGGGACCTGCAGCTTATCCGGTCCTGAAGTGTGTTCGCAGGGTCACAGATCCGGCTCCTTCAGGACCTGGACTGTGGCTCCCCCTTCTTCTACTCACTGGAAAACAGGCAGGGGGTCCATAAGCAGCTCCTGGGGCTGCTGGCCGATGACAGATCCCTGGTCTCAGATCCACAGGGTCTCAGTGTCCTCCTCCTTCCCACCCCCAGGGTCCGTGTCTGCCCCCAAGTCCCCAACAACCACCCCGCCATCCCTTCTCTGTTACCAATGCACCCCCACCCTCCCACCCTACCAGCTCCCTCTACCCCCCCTCTCACACACACCATTCCCTCCTATCATGCCCACACTCAGTTCACTCCCCAGGAAGCAGTCACTGACTCCATGGAACCTTCCCTTGCACATTCACCTGGGCATCCTCACCCCCTTATTCCCTCCTCCGTGCTTTCTCCCTCCTCCCCGCTGGACACCTTTCCTCCTGCAAACTCCCTCCTCCCTCAGACAACTTCCCCTCTCCAAACTCCCTCCCTTACACCGTACCCCCAATACCTTCCTTCCCACTTGCAGCATTCTGCCCCGTTACACCCTCCCCCCCCACCAATACTCCCTCTTCCCTCTCCCAACCTCACTCCCCCGACATCTTCGTCCTCCACCTCCCAACTCACCACCGCCCTCCCACCCCCTCTCCCACTCACACCTAGACCTTCCTCTCTCCTCCCCACCCCACCCCACCCCCTTCGCTGATTATCTTTAGCAGCCCAAGGTCAAGAACAAGGTGATGTTCTGAAGCAGACCTGAAGCATCAACTGAGACCTCCCACCTTCCAAGAGCTGCTTCGTGCTAGAGCCATGTCTATGTGGATCCACCCAGCATGTGATGCATGTGTTCCTCCAGGGTCCAGTGGCTGGAGGGCTCCAGCATCTTCTCCTCCTCGGATATCCGTGATCTTAGCAAGGCTCTAACACTAAGCCCTGACTCCTGCACGTCACAATCATCCAGATGTGCTCTGGGCCGGTGTGTTTTCCCGCTGGTGTAACGGTAAATCGGGCCCCACTCTGACATGGCAGTCTCTGCTGCATTTCCTGCAGATGCACCATTCTCTTAGATCACGGACATCCGAGGAGAAGGTGCTGGAGCCCTCCAGCCACCGGACCCTGGAGGAACACATGCATCACATGACCACCACGGCACAGACCATTGTCTCACATGATGCCAGAAGATCGATGCAGAGAACAGTGGGTGGTGCTGACAGTAACAGACACTTTGTAAAAGCAGACTATCAAGCAAAGTATGAAATCACTTATTAAACATTATTAAACACGCTTTCACAAGTACTTTATACAAATTGTTGTCTGCACTGACTGTGGTTTCAAAGCCTATGTTTTATTCAGACAGTCGCGAACCGAAACGGAAACCAAGGGTGGAATTTGAGTACCTGCTCTTTGGCGAGTTTGGTGGCACGGGCATTTAATTGGATGGGAGGGTAACAGGTGGGGATGCCATCATCTTCCTGCCTCTGCCTTGATTTTGTCCGGGACAGAAAGAACCCGGAATGGCTTTCCTGCCCAATGCCAATTGAGGCCCTGAAGTGGGCAATAAATGCCCAGTTCAGGGCCTCAGCCTGCCGTTGTTGAGGTTGCTCGCAGGCACCCAGGAAGTTTCCCTCCTTCAAAGCTACTTGGTGCCCAATTGAGGGACTCAGTATCAGTGGGAGGGAGGTACAGAGAGTCTCACTCTGACCCCCACAGTGCAAATATCTCCCACCCCACTTCCGCTGCCATCAGTCACCTGTGCCCAGGTCCTTCAGCAATCCTGAGCCCAAGTGGTTGTAGTACCAGTAACAGCCACTGTCTCCTGGTGGCATTGCTGAGCAAATAAGAGCTGCCAGCCTCTAATGATAAACCGACATTGTATACAACCCCATATCCCCAGATTTCTGGGAGGGGTAGGTATAAGTTAGAATTCCTGACTGTAACATCAGACTTCTGAGAACCCAGCCTGTGGCTTAGATTGCCAGTGAAATGGAAACGGATTCGAAAGCAAAGAAAACAAACCGGAGAGTTCGAATTTCAGCCAGTGGTCAGAGTAGACACAAGGGCCAGAATTTTCCGACTTCAGCGCGAGGCATCGTGATATTTCAGTCGGCGGGTGCGCTCAGCAGCGGGGCGTTCGGCTGCCATTAAGTGAAGGCCTCGTTAAAGAGCTTAACTTGCCAATTGTGCTGGATTTTGAGGGGCCCGTGCGAACTTCAGGTCGGCGCACGGGCCCAATGGGCAGGCGGGTAGGACATTTTATAATAAAACTCATGCATGTCGGGATATGTGGACTCAGAGGGGTTGTTCATGTGTTACATGAAGTTTTAATTGCTGATAGTGTTTAAAAGTTGCCTGTGTGCTTGTTAGCAGTTCTCATCGATTTCCAAGAGCTTTTTGTGTACTTTGAAACCAGTCCTCAGACAGTAATCTTCCTCGGGCCTGCAGCTTTCTGGAAGCCTCCATTTAACCTGGGGGTATGGGTTCTGACCTCTCCACTGAGGCAGCTCCCCTGAGGAGGAAGGGAGGGATAGAATAAGGAGGAGGCCAGGACTGGACAATCAGCCTCCAGGGGAGCCACCTTTGGGAGTACAGGCGCAGGCACAAGGGACACAGGGACAAAAGCTTGTCCAAGGTGGAAGGGGCATGAGAAGACGCCACTATCCTGCTGCCAGGGTATACAGGCGGTGAAGCAGCTACCTCAATATGAGGTGCAGTGCCGAAGGAGGCTCCAAATCTCAAGGGAGGCAGTCAACTATATCTGTCAGATGATTGGCCCTGAGATCTCCCCTAACTGTGTGGGTGGACATCTCATGCCAGCGGCTCTGAAGGTCACAGTTGCCCTCCACTTCTATGCCACTGGTTCCTTCCAGGGCTCAGTGGGTGATCTTTGCGGTGCCTCCCAATCAGCTGTCCCCACTTGTATCAGCAGGTTACAGACGCTCTGTTCAGACGGGTATCCACCTTCATCCACTTCCACTGCGACCAGGCAAGTCAGGCACAGTGAGCCAGAGGCTTCGCGGCCATTGCTGGCTTCCCCCGCATCCAGGGTGCTATAGACTGTACACATGTGGCCATCAAGGTGCCAGCAGGTGAACCCGGTGCTTTCATCAATAGAAAGGGCTTCCACTCCATGAACGTGCAGATAGTGTGTGACCACAGGATACTGATTCTACAAGTCTGTGCAAGGTACCCAGGCAGCTTCCACGATGCCTACATCCTCAGACACTCCCAGGTGCCGCGGCTCTTCAGTGCTCCGGCTCGGCTGGATGGTTGGCTGCTGGGTGACAAGGGCTGTCCCCTCAGAAGGTGGCTCATGACGCCTCTTCGCCATCCAAGAACAGAAGCTGAGCAGCGGTACAATAGGAGCCAGCGCACCACAAGGGCTGTGGTGGAGAGAACCATCGGTCTTCTCAAGATGCGCTTCCGTTGCCTGGACCGCTCAGGGGTTGCACTCCAGTACCCCCCAGAACCCGTCTCTCTGATAGTGGTAGCATGCTGCGCTCTGCACAATCTTGCGCTGCAAAGGGGGGATGCAGTTGGCGATGAAGACCTTGACGCAGTGGATGAGGCTGCAAATGATGAATCCAGCAGTGCCTCAGAGGATGAGGAAGCACAGGGCGATGATGAGGGCCACAACGACGACCTGCGTTTACACCAAGGAGGCAGGGACACCCGGGACACTTTAATCCAAAGAACCTTCAGCTAGCTCCACACACATGGATCAGCAGGAACAGCATTGCCTGGCGCTTCCACACGTGGCACTTAGGTGCCACAGCTTCCACCTGTTCAGCTGCAACTAAGGGCTTAGGACAGAAACATCAATGTCCACTCAAACACTCATGATAAGTATGTGAAAAAGAAAAATGCACCACAGACAAAACACCCTCAGCCATGGTAACAAAAGTGGACTTTATTCTGTCCAAAAGAAAACCAAACAATTCTCCACTGCAATGAGAAAAATTTGGGTCCCTATTCTCAGGCCAAAACAAAATCACCAGTGACATATCCGTGGAGTGCCTAAGGTGCCTTATGCTTACGTTTTCGGGTGCTACATCTAGGTGCCGCCCCATCGCTCGGAGTGGCTTGAGAGACTGCCTGCTGACTCTGCTGTCCTGTTGGCCTCGATGACCTTGGCGGGTGTCCTCTGGCCCGTGAAGCCTGTGATGGCTCCGCCTGGGAGGAAGTGGCCAGTTCCAGAACTGGCACCTCCCCAGTTGTTGCAGCCTCAACGGAAGAAACGTTGACTGGCAGAGAGGCGGAGGAGCTGCTGCCCTCATCCTGAGCGCCCTGAGAGGAGCTCGCAGCGACGTCAGGCAGCTGCTGCGCCAACATGAGGTCCAAATCTACCTCCCTGCTCACCGCAGATGCATGGGCACCGAGTGCCAACGCTTGGTGTCCACAACATTTCCCACATTGGGAATGACCACCCGTGGCCAGTATCGCTGTGAGGGCTTGCAGGTCAGAGGGTATCCCAATCATAAAATGTTCCATTCGATCGAACCCGCTCTCTATGAGAGTCGCCGATCTCTCATTGGAGGAAGCCTGAAGCTCTGCCCTGATGGTCAAACCTTCACGTGCACTCTGCCTGGACTCCTCCGTCGCAGAGACCAACTGAAGCATTCCCTCATGCAACCCTGCCAGATGCAAACGCACTTCCTGCCGCCTGTCCTGCAACTGCTGCATTGGGGACAACTCCAGAGGCATGTCATCAGTGCCAGACTCAGCATGTGCCTCATTCCCTGCAGCTCTCCAGCTGCTGGCGCCATCGGCACTCTCTGCCCCTACCATCTCCTCCAGCGATTGTGGTGTGCCCTCTCCACTGGAACACTTGCCAACGGTAAAGACCCCACCAAGGTGTATGTGTCTGCGCTGGTGCCTGGCTGGCTGAAAAGATGTGCTGCAAGTTGCACATGTTGGCCCTCAGGTGTGGAGGGGGGGCTGCGGGGTCGGGGTGTGGGTCGCTGTGGTGGTGATGCTGAAATTAACAACAAGGACAGTTCCTCAGTTAGCGGACAGTCAGTTCAACGTTTCATCCCTTTCCCCCCCAGCCTCATATGTCGCTCACCCCTCAAGACCCTCAGGAGACGAACATTGGTGAGGTGGAAAAGAGTCAAGAAGAGCCCCAACCATTAAACGCACATGCAGACAGGCTGGTCAGATGGCCTCAGGAATGCCTCATGGCATGTTATGTACCATTGGAGTGGGGAAAGTGCAGAGGTACCTGACCTGGATGCATTCTGGCCTTGAGAGTTGCAGGGCTGAGGAAACATCGCAAACACTTGCGGCATTTGCTGAATAACATGGTGGCATTTATTTAGGTTGAGTGCCATGAGGTTCACAGCTGAGGTGCTGAGGACCTTTTGGACAGAGTAATGTGGGGCGCACTGGCTGAAAGGGTGGTGGAGGTCCCAAACCCCCTAAGATGCAATAACTCTTTGGCTGTGCAGCAGCGATCCAATGGCATGTTAGACCATGGTGATAATGGTCACAAACGGGATAGGGTGACTTTGGAAGGTGGTGGAGACACGAATCTTCAAGGGGATGAGCATCCCTTCTGTATGACCCACACATCAGAGTGTCTCACTCTATGAATGAGCATTGTTTCAGCATTAACGATTGAAGCAACCATCAGTGGTTTGGATGGTGGGCAGACAGAGTGGATGGAACTGTGGACCTCAAATACCTGGTAGCTGGACCCCAGCCTCACCGCCCCCAGCCGCCCTGGCCTCCTGCCCAGCTCCATGGCCTGCTCTTCAAAGGTTGTGAGGTGCTGGAGGAGGGCGTGCCCACCTCCAGTCCTCTGGCGCTCCCGGGCATAGTGGCAAAACAGAGAAGAGGATTTATTGGGGCTGATAACTCATGTACTCTGCACGCGCACGCCGCACCCCAACCACAGTGGCCCATCTGAGGCCTCCAGCGGCTCCTGTCCACACTACTTGTGATCAGTCCCCAGAAGATAGTACGGCTGGTCCCAACCCCCACCCCCAACGGCCACCTTGGACACATTCGGCGTCCATCACTTTGATAACACATGGGCCTTAGCGCCCATGGCAAGGAGGCGTAACTAAGTGTGGCGCCGATGCCAGCAGATGTCACTTGGTCAAAACACCTTGAGGCTCCCCTTCCACCATCTCTTCCACCATCAATATGACAAGTGTTGGAGTTCTGAGTATGTGTCTAGCTGCCTCCCCTGCAGGTTGCCCCCAGACTACTCAAATGCCACACACACCAACATATGCTGCAGTGAACACCCTCCTTCTCCTCAACCACTAAGGCTGGTGTAAGCATGGTTAGTACCCGTTTGGCCACCCAGCATGCACCAGATGCCCTGTGCAGTAACGACAGCAAGACATGGGGGGGGGCGGGTCAAAGGCTAAGGCCACCTTCTGGGTCAAATGGCCAAGACTGACATGGTACTCACCCGTCCAGAGCGCAGCAAATCATTGAATCTTTTTCTGCACTGGGTGCCAGTGCACTGCACATCATCATGGGCACTGACAGCGTCACCTACCTCCTCCCACGCCTGGCTGGTGACATGGGGGGTCCTCCTCCTCCCAACCCCAGATACAGCAGGTGCCGACGGATAGACACCTCTTGGAGGAGGACAGGAAGGCGTGCATCAGAAAATTGGGGGGCACAGTAGCCCCCCTCTGGCCTCTCCTGCAGCCTGCCCCCCTCCTTCTGCTCATGCTGCTGTGCAATTGGTCCTCCCTCCCTCTCTCCACGAGTGGCCATGGTGCACTGCCTCAAGTAGGCTGCCTGGCCACTCTTTATACAGGCTGCAGGTTCCCCAATGGATCCGGCAGTCTGAGGCAGCCCGCCCCCGCCACTATTTTCCCGTTCTCCACGGGAGTCGCTAACCCGCTTGCCGGGCCTTAATTGGCGGTGCCGCCCGTTTCACCAACGGCAATCGCCCACCGCCAAGTCCGACGGGCCCGCCCGCCCGACAAACGGAAAATTCTGCCCATGGGGTGGAATTTTACAGCTCCTCATGCCGGTGGGATTTTCCAGTCCCGCCGAAGTGAATGCGCTTTTGATCGCCCTGCTGCATTTTATGGCCCCATCCCCACCGCGATAGGTCATAAAATTCCACCTGTGGTTTTTGTAGCTCAGTTTTTCAGCAGGAGATGAACAGTTCAGTGACTATGGGTGTTACACAGCTAACATAGAAAGTCATGGCACAGATAGAAAAGAAGATCAAAAAGGCTGGTTCCGGGAACAGAGTTGAGAGGGTTCCAGAAAGATGTGCCTTTGGTGTTCTCTGTAGCTGTGGAAGTCGGGTGAAGTAAAGCTGCTGTCAGATGGGTCTAATTCCTGCATGAATAAAGAAGCTGAAACTCTACCTAGTAAGAACAATGTTTCGAGGGACTGCACATAGTGCCATATGTGCTGGGGAACTACCAGTGAATCTGTGAGATCTACCTTTCTTAAATCAGCTGCTAAAGTGCATGGTCGCTACTGAGTACAATGTGCCTGTTAATTTATGTTTAATTTAAATTGATTTTGGTTTGGTTGCTGCAGTGAAAGTTTTAAAAAGTGAAATCTTGCCCATTGGTTTCTTCTTGAGGTTATTTTGGGAGTCTGGTTTCTGTACATTATTGGTCTCCATGGTGACCATAACAAGGGGTAAAATAGCAAAGGTGTCTCAGTGTTTCGTTACACAAATTCTTAAAAACAATTGCAGATCAGCAAAAAAGTTAAAAAAGCTAACTTAGAACTTGGAATTATTTCTAGGGCTATAGAATTCAAAAGTAGTGAAGTTATGTTAAACTTGGACAGGACTTTATTCAGGTTGCACTTAGTGCTGTGCACAGTTCTGGTCTCCAGACAGAAAAAGGAACCATAGAATGACTAGGAAAAGTGTAAAAAAATTTCCAGAACTGGGATATTGCAGCTCTTGGGAAAGATCAAACAGCTCAGGTGTTTTTTCTTTAGGAAACAGGAGACTCAGAGGAGATCTGAGGGAGATGTATAAAACTGAACGGGTTGTAAAGGGTAGCTGTGGAGAGAATGTTTCCACTTGTGGGAGAATTCAATCATAGCGGCTGTAAATACAAGAAATGTTTCGAAGATACTAATAAATCCAACAGGGAAATGAGGAATTATTTAATTACTCAGAGTGGTTAGAATGTGCAACTCACTAAATAGTTTAACTGACTCCTGACGGATGAGCTCAGACAGAATATAACAAACTAGTGGCCCCATCACAACAGAAATGTCAGAAAGAGATAGTAAATTATTAATCAAATTTTTTCCATGCCTGAGCTCAGACAGTAGATTTTTAAAAATGTATTCATGGGATGTGGGTTTCGCTGGCCAGGCCAGCATTTTTTGTCCATCCCTAGTTACCCTTGAGAAGGTGGTGGTAAGCTGCCTTCTTTAACCGCTGTAGTCCATGTGGTTTAGGTACACCCACAGTGCTGTTAGGAAGGTAGTTCTAGGATTTTGACCCAGTGACAGTGAAGAAACGGTGATATATTTCCAAGTCAGGGTGATGAGTGACTTGGAGGGAACTTCCAGGTGGTGGTGTTCCCATCTATCCGCTGGCTTTGTCCTTCTAGATGGTAGCGGGTTTGGAAGGTGCTGTCAAAGGTGCCGTCGTAAATTCATACAGTGCATCTTGTAGATGGTACACACTGCTGCTGCTGTGCATCGTTTGTGGATGTGGTGCCAATCAAGCAGGCTGCTTTGTCCTGGATGTTGTCAAGCTCCTTGAGTGTTGTGGGAGTTGCTCTCATCCAGGCAAGTGGGGAGTATTCCATCACATTCCTGACCTGTGCCTTGTAGATAGTGGGACAGGGTTTTGGGAGTCAGGAGGTGAGTTACTCGTTGCACGATTCCGAGCCTCTGACCTGCTCTTGTACTCATAGTATTTATTTGGCTAGTCCAGTTCAGTTTCAGGTCAATGGTAACCCCCAGGATATTGGTAGTGGGAGATTCAGTAACGGTAATGCCATTGAACATCAAGGGGCGATGGTTGGATTCTCTCTTGTTGGAGACAGTCATTGACTGACACTTGAGTGGTGTGAATGTTCCTTGCCACTTATCAGCCCAAGCTTGGATATTGTCCAGGTCTTGCTGCACTTGGACATGGACTGCTTCAGTATCTGGGGAGTCATGAATGGTGTTGAACATTGTGCAATCGTCAGTGAGCACCCCCACTTCTGACCTTATGATGGAGGGAAGGACATTGATGAAGCAGCTGAAGATGGTTGGGCTGGGGACACTACCCTGAGGAAATCCTGAAGTGATGTCCTGCAGCTGAGATGACTGACCTCCAACAACCATAATCATCTTCCTTTGTGCTCGGTATAACTCCAGCCAGCAGAGAGTTTTCCGCCTGATTCCCATTGACTCCAGTTTTGCTCAGGCTCCGTGATGCCACCCTTGACTTGGTGTGGGGTTAGGGGGTTGGTGAGGAATTGGAAACCAACCAGGACAAAATTCTGATCCTCTTGGGATCAATGTGCAGAGATGGGACTATCTGAAGCTCTTCCCCACCTACATTACCTGATCCTAATAATATCCAGGTCAAAGTATTTCAGCAAAGCCAAAGTAGTGAAAATGCTCCAAATGAAATAAAACACAGAAAATAAAGAAAACACTCAGCAGCATCTGTGGGGGGGGAAACAGAGTCAATGTTTCATGTCCATAGCCTTTCAGCAGAACTGGAAGAGCTTTGCGATGAACTTTTAAAATGAATGAATGTGACAAATAATGGTGGAGTTGGAGGAGGAAAGCACAGAGAGGAAAGTCTCTGATTGGCTGAAGGGCAGGAGGGAGGGATTCAATGATCAAAAGGAAGGTGGTACAAGGTGAATGGGGTTATTGAAGAAAGTAAAGATGGATCCAGAGGAAGTGTCCATGGCTGTAGAAAAATAACAAAAGGGAAAGGAAGCAAAGAAAACATGTCTGGGAGGAGAGGCTCCCATGTCACAGGAATAAAGGCGGGGGAGGCAGTGGTGCTGTGGTAATGTCGGTGGGCGAATAATTTAGAGGCACAGACTAATGCTCTGGGGGCAAGGGTTCAAATCCCACCAATGGCATCTGGTGGAATTTCAATTCAATTAATAAATCGGGATTTCAAAAACAATCATTAATGCCATTGAGGGAAATCTGCCATCCTGACCTGGTCTCACCTACAAGTGAACCCAGACAAACAGCAATGTGGTTGGCTCTGAAATGGCCTTGCAAGCCACTGAGTTGTATCAATTCACAACTGGACGGACCATCCGGCATCGGCCTAGGCACTGTAAATGGCCAGGGTTCACCTAGCCCTGTCCACCCTGTAAGGTTCTCCTTACTAATATCTGGGGGATTGTGTAAAAATTGGTATAACTGTCCCACAGACTAGTCAACCTACAACCCGACATAGTCATACTCACAGAATCATACCATAACAACTGTGGCTGTACGTACATGACATGGCCTGCAGTGGTTCAAGAAGGCCACTCAATGCTACCTTCTCAAAGGCAATTAGGAATGGGCATAAGTCCTGGCCAAACCAGCGATGCCCCACACCCTGTGAAAGAATAATAAAAAGTGATGTGCACCTGCCTGTTGACCAATAGTGAAGCCCCACCCAGAGCGCCAACACACATCTCCTCCACTTCCAGTGACTCTGAAATAACCACACTACATTTGCAGCATGTGTCATTGGAGAGGTGATTATGATCTGATGGTTTTAATCCCAGTACTCAGTCTGACAGACAATGGCACGTCTAATGGGAAAACAGGATGCTCTTCCTCAATCAGTTTCAAAGTAGAACACTCTAGCAGGCAGAGGATTGAGAAACTAGAGTCGATGTTTTATTTCCCACCCCAGAATGTGAGAGGAATTCCAATGGGAATGACACATGAATGGAACAAAACAGATCAATTCCCGATGGGGCCTGAGGAATATCCCAGCAGGACAGCATGAGGGTGGGCAGAATGGGGGGAGGGGGAACTAATCGGGCAACAACATTATGGTGTCAGGCAAGACGCCTTATTCTGAAACTATACCCCTAGTTTTAGATTCTCCCACAAGGGGAAACATCCTCTCAGCATCTACTCTGATAAGCCCTTCAGAATCTTCTCTGCTTCAATAAGGTCATCTCTCATTCCTCTAAACTCCAATGCGTATAACCTCAATGTGTTCAACCTTTCCACATAAATACAACTCCTTTATCCCAGGAATCATCCTACTGAACCTTTTCTGAACTGCCTCCATGCAATAAGCCCACTTAAATAAGATGACCAAAGTTGTATTAAACTCAAAACAGAAAATGCTGGAAAAACTCAGCAGGTCTGGCAGCATCTGTGGAGGGAGAAACAGAGTTAATGTTTCGAGTTGTGTGGCTCTTCTTCAGAGCTCTGAATACAGACTCGAAATGTTAACTCTGTTTCTCTCTCCACAGATGCTGCCAGACCTGCTGAGTCCTTCCAGGATTTTCTGTTTTAATTCAGAATTCCAGCATCTGCAGTATTTTGCTTTAATTTGAGACCAAAATTGTAGGCTGTACTCTCAGCATGGTCTCAGCAACTCCCTGTATAGTTGTATGAAAACACACCCACTGTTATACTCTTTGATACTTGTATCAAAGGACATTAAAACCATGTTGACTCTACTTGATTGTATGATTTTTAAAATGTCTTGCTACAACAAAAGCAGGAATAGGGGTTAAAGGTCTTCATTTAGAGAGAATCTAACCATCACCCCTTGACATTCAATGGTATTACCATCATTGAATCCCCCACTATCAACATCCTGGGGGTTACCATTGACCAGAAACTGAACTAGACTAGCCATATAAATATTGTGGCTACAAGGGCAGGTCAGAGGCCAGGAATTGTGCGAGCAACCCACCTTCTGACTCTCCAAAGTCTGTCTACCATCAACAAGGCACAAGCCAAGAATGTGATGGAGTACTCCCCACTTGCCTGGATGAGTGCAGCTTCCACAACACTTAAGATGGTTGATACCATCCAGGACAAAGAAGCCCACTTGATTGACACCACATCCACAAATGCTCACTCCCTCCACCACCAATGCACAGTGGCAGCAGTGTGCACCATCTACAAGATGCACTGCAGGAATTCACCAAGGCTCCTTCGACAGTACCTTCCAACCCCACGACCACTGCCATCTAGAAGGACAAGGGCAGCATATAGATGGGAACACCACCACCTGGAAGTTTTCCTCCAAGTCACTCATTAGCCTGACTTGGAAATATATCGCCGTTCCTTCACTGTTGCTGGGTCAAAATCCTGGAACTCCCTCTCTAACAGCACTGTGGGCGTAGCTTTACCTCAGGGAGTGCAGCAGTTCAAAAAGGCAACTCACCACCACCTTCTCAAGGGCAACTAGGGATGGGCAATAAATGCTGGCTTAATCAGTGAAGCCTAGATCCCGTGAATGAATAAAAAAAATTTAGACTGGTGGAAGGTGAGAAGTGATTTCCACAAGGACCAGGACTGGGACAACTGTTGTTAACCATTGGGCTAAATGATAAGGAGTCAGGAAGCAGAAGCAGAAATGCAGAATCTGTAGACAAAATAGTAATTGGAAATGCAGTTAATAGAGAGGAAAAGTGCTTAAAAAAAAAATCTTGCAGCTATTAATAAACTTGCAGATTGGGTGTTTTACCCAAAAAATTATTTCAATACAAATGTGAGGTGTTTGATAGGAAGAATGAAATTCCCAAAAATTCCCTGAAAAATCTGAATGGGAGAGATGGGCAAAGACTTTCACATGTGCAGAATCAGAATGAATCTAAAGTAACAGCACACGTTATCAAGGCCATAAACAATAAAACACTGGAGTTCATTCTAGAGCAAGGAAATGAAAAGCAAAAATGTGACATTGGAACTCAACTGGAACCTCGGTTATCAGACACTGGACACAGTGTGAACAGTTTTGGTTTCCACATTTCCATGTATCAAGACAGAGAGGTTATTTTTACAAAGACGACACCAGATTGAGAGATTATAACTCACAGGAATAACTGAACAAGGTGGGCTCTATTCTATAGGTATGAGGAAGCTGAGGGGTGAGCTGGTAAAGATCTCCAAAAAGATCCAGGTCTGTTGTGAGATTGAGATAAAGAAGGTATTTCCAGTTGAGTGGGTACAAATTGGACTGCAGCAGTTAAAGAAGGCAGCTCACCACCACCTTCTCAAGGCAATTAGGGATGGGCAATAACTGCTGGCCTAGCCAGTGATGCCCACATCCCATGAACAAATGAAAGAAACCTGGATGTTCATCAAGGTCACTAATAAATCCGATAATGGATGTTGGAGAGATTTTGTTTCTCAAAAACGTGTTAAATTGTGGAACTTGCCAAAACATGGAGTAGACGAAGCGATAAACAAAGCTGGATTTAAGAGAAAGAAGGATATGTACATGAAAGAGAAAGGTATGGAAGGTTATGCTGTTCAGATTAGATGGGCTTGAATGGAGAGAAGCTCACCTCAGAATTCCCAGCCTTTGACCTGCTCTTGTAGCCACGGTATTTATGGCTGGTCCAGTTTCTGGTCAATGGCAGGATCCAGCATGTGGATGGTGGGGATTCAGTGATGGCAATGCCTTTGAATGTCAAGGAGAGATGGTCATTGCCTCATACTTGTGTGGTGTGAATGTTGCTTTTCACTTATCAGCTGAAGCCTGAATGTTGTCCATGTTTTGCTGCATGTAGGCAGGGTCTATTTCATTATCTGAGGTGTTGCGAATGGTTCTGAACACTGCAGTTATCAGCAAACATCCCCACTTCTCCCCATTTATGAGGAGGGGAAGCTCACCTCAGAATTTCCAGCCTCTGACCTGCTCCAGTGGCCACAGTATTTATATGGCTGGTCCAGTTTCTGGTCAATGGTAACCTCCAGGATCTTCATGGTGGGGGATTCAGCGATGGTGAGAACTTGTGTGGTATACCTTCACTAAATTGATGACAGTGTTTGCATGGGGTAATATTACTGGATTTCTATGCTTAAAATCGAGAAGGGGGCTGTTGCCAAGTCATTTACTTATGTGTTCTGACCAAGTGGAGCTTTTTGGGGTGATGTTTTGTAAGATTGTTTTAACTGTGTGACTTTAATCTTGTGTGTTTAAGATTTTTTCCTTCTTGCTAATAAATCTTTTAATTTTAAAACCCTAAAAAGTGTTCCTGGGATTCTACGTTTTTGGGATCAGTAGTTCTTTCCTTCATTTTCAAAATATAAAATAAAGGTTATGATCAGTCAGGCAAGTTTCCCTCTGGGTTTTTGCTTGCTGAATAACATCAGCTGTGGTCATAACATTTGAAACTCTCCTCCTAAAAAGGCAGTGGAGGCAGAGTCTTAGAATATTTTTAAGGCAGAGCTGGATAGATTCTTGATTAACAAGGGGGTGAAAGGTTATCAAGGGTAGGTGGAAATGTGGAGTTGGGGTTACAATCAGATTATCCATGATCTTATTGAATGGCAGGGAAGGCTCGAGGGGCCGAGTGGCCTGTTCCTGCTCTTAACTCTTATGTTTATACGTCAGACAGTGAATCTTTGGGCATCGTATTTATTGAATTGATTATTACCAATCACATATCTGCATAACGATCATCATTAGACCAGAGTGTAACATTATCAGGCACAGGCAAAATCAGGAACCAGCTCAGATTTATAAAACTTCAATAGTTATCGTTACTTACCAGGAATACCAATAAAGGCAAGGACTGTGTAGTATATTCCTTCAACACCATCAATTGGTAGGTGCATTTTCTATGAGAAGAAATCTGTCCCTTTGTGCTACAGGTTATCCCTGTGATTTAAAATATGAGGCCATACATTCTCAGACCCTGTAATTTATATCCTGTGGGATCTCCACAGGGACACTGTGGTTGCAACATCTCCCAAAACAGTTGTTATTTAAATTTGAAAAAAACAGGTTATGACAGTTGTGCTAAATCCCAGTTGTGATAGTGCTGAGATTGAATTAGAAAACCTCAAAGATTGTACAATTCTGCTCAATTCATTAACTAAAGGAGATTGAACACTTTAGCCTTAAGGCGATGGTCCTTTCCTATGAACACTACCAGCATCATCTGTAAACCTCATATTGTTTCAGGGATGTCTTTCAGTCTGCTATTTCTTTAGGCATCAAATTTCAAATGGATGAGTTTTCTCTCATGCTGCTTCCTGAACCCAGGGATGTGTTTGCTCCCTTTTCCTGTAGCCATTCAGTAATTAATTTTTATTCATTTACAGGATGTGGGCTTCGCTGGCTAGGCCAGCATTTGTTACCCATCCCTAATTGCCCTTGAGAAGGTGCTGGTGAGCTGCCTTCTCGAGCTGCTGCAGTCCATCTGGTCGAGGTACACAGAGTGCTGTTAAGGAGGGAGTTCATGAATTTTGACTCAGCAACAGTGAAGGAACAGTGATATATTTCCAAGTCAGGATGGTGAGTGGCTTGCAGAGGTGGTGTTCCCATGTATCTCCTGCTCTTGTCCTTTTAGATGGTAGTGTTTGTAGGTTTGGAAGCTGCTTCCTAAGGAGCCTTGGTGAGTTTCTGCAGTGCATCTTGTAGATGGTAAACACTGCTGCTACTGTGTGTCCGTGGTGAAGGGAGTGAATTTTTGCAAGCTACAGCATGAACTTCATTACACCATCGCTGTGCTGTAGTCTGAGGCTGCCTCATGTGTGTCATCAGCCACAGCCTCTGTCGGTAGTCCTGTCTCCAAGGAACAATCCCTGCAACTTCTGTGGACCCTGGAAGACTGCAGGGGTCTGTGACTGACTGAGCATGTAGAAGTCATGCACACTCCCTGGAAAACGTGTTTCTGGTGGTCACACACCAGCGGCACATTCAGCGAATGGAACCCCTTGAAGTTAATATGGTTTACCGTGTGTTTCGATAGAGGCCTGAGCTCCACATGAGTGCAGTCGATTGCACCCTGAACCTGTTGGAAACCAGAGATCTGGGCGAATCCAATCACTCTTGCATCCTGGCTGTCCTGGTCCTAGGTGAAATGCACAAAGTTGTGTGTCCTCGCAAAGATGGCATCCGTGACCTCATGGATGCATTTGTGGGTGGAGGCTTGTGAGATCCCACAGACGTCACATGTGGAGCCCTGAAAGGAGACACTGGTGAAGAAAATGGGTGCCGCGGTCAATTTCACAGCCACTGGCACTGGATGCCCTCCATGCCCCCATGGTGCTAATTCCTGCAGTAGCTGGCAGATGTGACAGGCCAGTTCCCTAGACAATCATATTCTTCAGTGACACTGGTTGTTGGTCAGCTGCAGGAGTGACAGGCGGCGTCTATAGGCCCAAGGTGTCGTTAGGCGTTAACCAGTGACAGCTCGCTGTGGCTCTTCGACTGTGTGTGTGAGAGACCCAGCTGCTCCTTCTTCCTGAGATTGCTCCTCCTGCCTCTGAGCAGCCAGAAGCCTCAGTCACTCTCTCCTCCGACATCTTCACTCTCTGTAGGCCATCAGACATAGAGCTAGGTCACCAGGCTCCATGATCCTGGAAGAAATCCAATTGGAAATCTGAGAGAAACTTCTTCACTGTTATGATACCCAGCTGAGGTTACCCCAGGACAAGCCTGACCCCAGAGTGGAACCCAGCTTGATAGATCCTAACTTTTAATTTGTTTGTTTAGATACGTGGAGAATAGCTACTGAACAGAGTCACAGGAGTCAGCTGATGAAATTTTAACAAGAATAAAATATATATCCAATAAGAAAAGACGAAATATATTTGAAATGCTCCTTCACCAACAACTATACCATTACAGGTATATGCAGATTTGTAAGAATAACACAAGTTACAAACGCTATTTTATACTGTAATGTCCTCAGCAAGTACACTGTCCATTTACCAATAGGCACCCCGTGGTCAGACACACCAGCCTCTGAAACCAAATGGCAGATGCCACCTCAAACAGATGCTATAGATATATCCTCAACTACCCTGCGCCACCCCCACCCCCCACCCCCAGATATATGTCACACCATGAGCCAACCAGTCTCACTGCACTCTGTTTTTCACACGTGGGTTTCCAATCTCTACTCTCCAAGGACTCGCTTTGGAATCTTCTCCCAAACTGACACTTTCTCTCAGACGCCTTCTGCAAGGGTTCACCTACAGGGTTTTGAGCTATCCTTCTGATGTTCCTCTTCCATGGGTCACCATATGCATTCAAGCTGTCTTGCACACACCCATCTCACCGACTAAGCTGACAACAGCATGCCGCTGTTTTTCATACCCATAGCAAAGAGTTACAGACCTTTAATTGTCTCTTTGGACCTTCTTGCCACTTCTGAAGCCTTTATCTCTTGAAGCTTGAAACTTTCACCTTGAAGCTTGGAACATTTCTCTCTGCCCCCCCACTCTTCACTTAAGAAGAGCTTTTTCAGGTTCCAGTCCTTCCTTTGATGAGAAGGTCTGCTTGGGACTTTCCCCTGTTCCACTCCCCTGGATTTTTGGGGTTTTCCTTTAGCTTGGGACTTGCTATCTGTCCCCTTCTAGGCTGCTCCTGCCTGGCAGCAATCTTCAAAAGCAGCTGAACTCCAACAGCTTCCAAAACCAATTGCTGTTTCTAACTTTTCTGTGTGTGCCTGTGGGAGGGACCTGCCTCTTTGGGTCCCTGTCACCAGGCAACAGCTTAATTCTTCTGCCCTTGTGTTCGCTTTACTTCTTAAGTCATAAGCTCTCATTCAAAATGCAAGCACCTTTTTAAAGTGAAACTGAAACTACATTTGACCTTTCTTAATACACGGATACGGAAATACAAATCAAACTTAAACATTAAAGGTAACACTCATTCCTAACACCTCCAAATGCGATCTCTATTTCCTGAAAACCAACCCTTTGGAGGAAAGAGAGCTTCACAACAATGAACATTTCTTTACAATGGCCTTACATCTGCCTCACACAAACTTACCATAAACCCCTGGCAATAGCTTATTACATACTATATAAAATACGTATTACGTTTTGTTTCACAATTATATATGTTATCGTACAATTACAAATATTTAAGCAAAACAAAGTCAATGTAATATTAGTTGAGTTTGCACATCATAGATTTATCATAATTTAATTCTTATGTTTCTTTTTCCTCTTATTCCGAGTCATGAACTCAGCAAAAAATGTTTCATTTAAGCCTACAGCCCAATTGTCCTTTTTGTTCGCTCTAGGTGTAATTCCATCTTCAAGATTACTTTCCAAACTCAAATATGGTAAATTCTCATTTTGATTTAGCAAAGTCAAAATTGAATTCTTGTGCATTAACATTTCATTTCTTCTCTGACCAAAATCTCTTATTGCCGTTTCAAGGATGTTATTGAGATGCTTCTTTTGTTCACACAAAAGTGTTTCATAATCCTGCTTGGTTTGATCTTTAACCTTTGTGATATTGCTGTTTCTCCAAATCCCATTTCGAATTGAACTTTTCCACTTCTTTTTGAGCAAAGTCAATTATATTCTCCCTGTAGAGTTTCATAGTTTGTTCCAACACTTCAATTCTTTTGCATAATCCATGAACTATATCATCCCACTCTTTTCCAGGTTTAGAATGGTCTTTTGCAAACTGTCCATTTGCCTGGATTCTAACTGCTGTATTTTGCATATTAGCACTGGCAAGCACTTTCAAATCAGTGTCTCTGTTCATTGACTTTGCCAGGCCATTTTGCACTTTGTTCTTTTTGTTGTCAATTCTTGATTTCCAATTTTGCATACACTTCAGCTATCTTCACATTGTCCATGACTGAGTTTGATACATCAATAATTTTACGTGGATCCGTTCTCTGCTCAACTGGGCCTCAATTCAGAGTTTTTATTCACAGGAACAACTTTGGAACTGTGACACTCCATATCACATATCTTCTCCTTCATCTTTCCCAGATTGTTTTAATGTTGAAGAATCTCATTATTATTTTCACAACGAAATCCTGACAGTTCATTTAATTTGGTTTTTAATTCTGCATTCAACCAATTCTGATTGACCAACAATTTCTTTTCCTGTTCAAGGCATTTTCCCTGATATTTCATAGCAACTGCCGATGCTTGAAGTTCAAGTTTCAATTGAAGATTGACTTTTGTTAAGTTTGCTTCTACAAGTTTATCACTTAGACATTTCAAGTCCTCAGTCAAGTGTTCCACTTTCTGTGACTGATTCTCAATTGATCTAATCAATTCTCTTCATTAGCAAACTCCTCTTTCATACATGAATGTTGTTTTTCTACCTTAATTAGTTGTCCTTCTTCCAATTACTTGTTATCTGCGGTAAGTGTTTCATTTTTGGCCACAGTAGTTTTTTGAAGTTGGTTGAGCCCAGCATGATCAACTGCCTGCTGCAGTACAGTCATTGCCACATTACTGGCTCCACTAACCAAATCATTACTCAGAATAAAATCTACCCCTTCAACAGGTGATTTAGGAATAGTTCCCATCATAACAGTTCCATTCACAAAGTGACTTTGTAAGTTAACTTGGATAAAGAAACAGGTTCATAAATTATATTAATATCTCATCAATATTTTTTCTTTCATCAAACTGCCTGGAACACAAATTGGACCATCAGCCACCATTAATGATTGATCTGCTCCTGTATCTCTCAAAATTTTTATCTGTTTACTTATTTTGTTTGAGGAGTAAGGGAACATGTCTCCCTTTGACATAAAACATCCTGGTTAGCCTGGCTTCCTTCACCAGTAATCAAAGAAGAATTCTCTGGGCTCTTATGTACCATATCCCCCTTTCCTGTGTGTTTTCATGGAGCACGTTTCACCTTTACTACTGCTGCAGTTTTAACAACAATTTCCTTTTCTGATGCAACCTTTTCTGAGGAATCCTTTGGCATCCCTATTAATGCAATAGGGCTATAATTTTAACTCCAGCAATCTGCCCCAACATGCCCCACCTCATTACAATGAAAATGCTTAGGATTTTGAAGTCGCTTCCGCCCTTAGCACCTCCCTTTCCGGTCTGAGGAGAAATTTCCTGGGAATTCTCAACTGTCCCTTCTCTTCCCTGTCTACTTGACTTCCTTTCACCTTCCCATCTGCTCAGCTTTATAGGGATGACAGAAGAAGGGTCTAGATTTATGAACCAGTTCATAACCATCAGCCATTTCCGCAGCCTGTTTAGCTGTTTTAGCCTTCTGATCTTCAACATGGGCCCTAATTAGAACAGGAAGTGAATCTTTAAATTCTTCCATGAAAATTATTTCCCTAAGAGCTTCATACATCATCTCGACTTTTAATGCCCGTATCTCACAGTCAAAATTACTTTGCTTTACCCTTTCAAACTCAATATGGGTTTGCCCAGGTTGTTTTCTTCTCTTCTGACATTTCTGCCTGTATGCCTCAGAGACTAACTCATATGCACTCAGAGTAGCTTTTTTTACTGCATCATAATCCACCAATTCTTCTTCTGAAACTGAAGCATAAACCTCATGAACTCTACCTACTGACCTACTCTGCCACAGTAATGTCCAGATTTTTTTTGGCCACATCATTTGCCTAATTACCTTTTCAAACGAAATAAAGAATGCCTCTACATCCTTTTCCTCAAACTTTGGGAGAGTTGCACAAAATTAACCATCTCCCTACTAGGATTTAGATTGAAAGGTTTCTCATCATCAGAAGTTTCCTCAGAATCTGAGATCTCTTTTTTAAGGTCAAGCCTTTTAGGCAAATATTCCCTTCCTCATTCCTTCTCTCTTTCTTCCATTGCTAATTTCTCCCTCTGGAGGTCGAATTTTCGCATTTCCATTTCTCTTTGAAATGCTCTCTCTTTTTCCTTTTCTGACCTTTCTTTCCCCATTTCCTTCCCCTTTGCCTCTAATTCAAGTTTTTTCAGTTGTAACTGAAGTCTCACTACCTCCAGCTGTGACTCACCCACCTGGAGAATGTGGTCTTTCTGTTATCCCTTCCAGTTTTAAATGCTGTGCTATTACCTCAACTATGACTGTTTTCCTCATCCCTGCTGGTATTTATAACTCCAACATACCCCCAACTCCATTAGCTTACTCTTGGTTAATTTCTGTGAACCAGTCAGTTACATTTTCCATCTGCAGAAAAGTCTTAGCAACCTGCAAAGACATTTCAAATTCCAACCTGTACAACAGACCTCACAGCAACTCCAATTCATATGTCCAGTTCCTCTTTACCTTCACATATTCATTTTTTGAGATTCATAGATCCAACCAATGTTCAAGGTTTTCCAATTCCACCTTATCATAAATCCTGAACCAGTTATTATTCCATGTCCAACTTTAATTTGTTTTGGTTAGATAAGTGGAGAGTGGCAACTGAACAGAGTCATATGAGTCAGCTGATGAACTTTTAATAAAAGAATAAAACATTTATTCAACAAGATGAAGTATATTACAAGACTCCTTCACCCACCACTATACCTTTAAGATATATGCAGATTTGTAAGGATAACACAAGTTGCATAAGTTATCTTATACAGTAATGTTCAAAGAAAATACACAGTACATGTACTAATAGGCACCAACTGATACAGTGCATAAAATGAATGCAACATCCAATATTGATGGAACATCTCAGAATATATTTTCTTCTCAGTCCTCTGACCAAAAGCAGTTCAAACCCACAGCACCATGATCTCCAGCACAGGTAAGACAAGGAGGCAGCTCCCAGATCCACCCCAGCTGGAACACGGATCAAACCCCATGCTGTCGGCACCAATCGGATCCTCACCAGCCAATTGGCCCCACAAAGTCTCTGAGTTGCTGAGGCAACACACACTTTAACACATGGGCAACCATACCCACATCCCATGAATGAATAAAAAAATGTTGTGAGCTGGAGCTATGAATATTGCTGGTAAGTGCTCCAGATTTCTTTCCATCACATGACTGACCAGGAATCGTTCCCATTCTCATCGCTGCCATAAGCACATGTTGGAAGCTTTTTCAGGTTTCTGCTCAACCTGTTTAGCTGCCTTCAAAACAGGGGCCTTGCATTGTCCATCAAGCCCTATGATGGGTCTTGAACTGTCAGCTCCTAATTTAGAGGCAGGGATGGTACCGCTGTGCCACAAAACTTCCTCTTAAGTTAATGCAGCACTTCAAACTACACCATGGCTAGTTAGTACAGCACAGTAAAATAATACAGTACGTCAAACTGAATCCCAAGAGAAACTAATACTGACTCCTCTGCCAAGCTCCCCTCTTATCAAACCCCACCCAGTAAAATTAACTCACTGCCTGTGAATCTCTTCACCTGTGTGTAAATCTACTTTCTCTGGGAAACATCTCATGCCTTGAGGCTCTCCCCCTCTGTGAAACTCCCAATCAGAAAAAAAAACCCTTAAAATCCTGAACACTGTGAATTCCCAGGCCCTGTGGAAAGCTCCCTTTGAAACAGGGAAAACAGTGAAACTCCATCAACTGTGAAATTCCTCCCACTGTTTGTGGAACTCCAAAACTCATAGTGTGTGAATTTCCACCCTGGGAAACTCCTCCCAGTGCCACCCACCCCCCACCCTGCTGTGAAACTCCTCCCAGTCACACACACCCCCCACCGCCCTGTGAAACTCCTCCCAGGCACACCGACCCCCCACCGCCCAGTGAAACTCCTCCCAGTCACACCCACCCCCCACCGCCCTGTGAAACTCCTTCCAGTCACACCCACCCCCCCACCGCCCTGTGAAACTCCTCCCAGTCACACCCACCCACCGCCGCCCTGTGAAACTCCTTGCCAGTCACACCCACCCCCCACCGCCCTGTGAAACTCCTCCCAGTCACACCCACCCCCCACCGCCCTGTGAAACTCCTCCCAGTCACACCCACCACCCTGCGAAACTCCTCCCAGTCACACCCACCCCCCACCGCCCTGTGAAACTCCTCCCAGTCACACCCACCACCCTGCGAAACTCCTCCCAGTCACACCCACCCCCCACCGCCCTGTCAAACTCCTCCCAGTCACACCTACCCCCCAACCAACCTGTGAAACTCCTCCCAGTCACACCAACCCCCCACCGCCCTGTGAAACTCCTCCCAGTCACACCCACCCCCCCACCATCCTGTGAAACTCCTCCCAGTCACACCCACCCCCCACCGCCCTGTGAAACTCCTCCCAGTCACACCCACCCCCCATCGCCCTGTGAAACTCCTCCCAGTCACACGCACTCCCCACCGCCCTGTGAAACTCCGCCCAGTCACACCCACCCCCCACCGCCCTGTGAAACTCCTCCCAGTCACACCCACCCCCCACCGCCCTGTGAAACTCCTCCCAGTCACACCCACCCCCCACCGCCCTGTGAAACTCCTCCCAGTCACACCCAAACCCCACCGCCCCGTGAAACTCCTCCCACTCACACCCACCCCCCACCGCCCTGTGAAACTCCTCCCGGTCACACCCAAACCACACTACCCTGTGAAACTCCTCCCTGTCACACCCACCCCTCACCATCTTGTGAAACTCCTCCCAGTCACACCCGCCCCCCACCGCCCTGTGAAATTTCCCCTGTGAAACGAATCTCTATGAAACTCCTGCCCTGAGTAAAAATTCTCTCAAAAATACTCCCATCTATCCCCTCCAGTGTGCTAGGTTGGCCACTGATGGAACTCAGGAATCCCAGACACTCTCCCTCACCATCCCCCGTGCATGCAAATTCACAAAAATAATTAGGAGCTTATGGCCAGGCCAATATAATTGATTAAAACAAGCACTGAGATTGTATTGATACACTGAATTACTTTATTGATCAAGTTTAAAGAATAATTGTTTATAACCACTGAACTAATAACTGATATCAATACTGTATACATTGAATATAGTAATCGTGGGGATGTGCACAAGGCACATCCTTTCTCCTTGCCTCCCGGTCCTGCGCTTTCCTCTTCAGTTTCTTTCCTATTCTGTCATGAGGAATGAGTGTCACAGCGTTAATTGAGTGGCAAGGCTCTGGAATGCACTGTCTGAGAGTGTGGTGGAGACAGGGTCAATCGAGTGGTTAGGGTCTGGAATGCACTGCCTGAGAGTGTGGTGGAGACAGGGTCAATCGAGTGGTTAGGGTCTGGAATGCACTGCCTGAGAGTGTGGTGGAGGCAGGGTCAATCGAGTGGTTAGGGTCTGGAATGCACTACCTGAGAGTGTGTTGGAGGCAGGGTCAATCGAGTGGTTAGGGTCTGGAATACACAGCCTGAGAGTGTGGTGTAGGCAGGGTCAATCGAGTGGTTAGGGTCTGGAATACACAGCCTGAGAGTGTGGCGGAGGCAGGTTTAATTGACTCATTCAAAAGAGAATTAGATTGTTATTTGTAAAGGGATAATTCGCAGGGTTACTAGGAGAAGGCAGGAGAATTGCACTAATTTATTGGTCATTTGGAGTGCCAGTGCTGACATGATGGACTGAGTGGCCTCCTTCCACACCTTCTGCTTCCTATTACCTCCCACATGTGTGGTTAAATGAAGCACAAGTCTTTTTCCCAAAGGATCCTCCGCCCATGACCAGCTGTTGTCCCTGACGGTTTGAGCTCTTCCACCATCACCACCCAAAATTTGCTGGTTCCACCGTGGGCCTTTTCTCCGAACCCTGAGCGAGGAACAATTAGCTGAGCCTGGGTGAACTCACAAAAGGGCGGAGACAAGCACCCCCTGAGGTCTCACATAACCCTGCTGCCCTAAACAACTGATACATGTGGTGTAAGAATTGGAAATAAAACCAATAACTTAAAGCCAAAGTACCCCCTGGAAATGAGCAGTGTTTATCTGTTCCCCAGTGGCTGCTATTGGCACAAGCTGCAGAATGCAGGATGGTCTTTCTCTTGGGGATGGTGAATTGGTGAATGGTGTCAGAGACAGGGACACACTGTTCATCGTGGTGTGGAATGTGAGGGTGGTGATGTCAAGACAGACACAGCAACCAGGCAGACCCAATCGGATCATTATTTATGAACACGCGCTCATAATTGGAAATGATCTTACGTGATATTGGTATCAGCTAATGAGAATTCGAGGCTGGGAGAGGAAGCAATTGGCACCACCCAATGTCTAATCTTTATTGGTTAATATGGGTTACTTGCGTGTCAAACAGCATAAACAGCAAGTGATAGACACTAACCGATCCCACAACCAACAGGTCAGATCTAAACTCTGCAGTCCTGCCACATCCAGTCATGAATGGTGGTGAACAATTAGACAATTCACTGGAGGAGGAGGCTCCACAAATATCCCCATCCTCAATGCTGTGGGAGCCCAGCACATCAGCGCAAATGTTAAGGCTGAAACAGCCAGAAGTGCCAAGTTGATGATCCATCTCGGCCTCCTCTGGAGGTCCCTAGCATCATAGAAGCCACTCTTCAGCCAATTCAATTCACTCCACGTGATATCAAGAAAGGGCTGAAGGCACTGGATACTGAAAAGTCTATGGGCTCTGACGATATTCCGGCAATAGTACTGAAGACTTGTGTTCCCGAACTTGCTGCGCCCCGAGCCAAGCTGCTCCAGTACAGCTCCAACACTGGCATCTACCCAGCTATGTGGAAAATTGCCTGGCCAATTACCATCAGTCTACTCTTGATCATCAGCAAAGTAACGGAAGGGGTCATCGATAATGCTATCAAGCAACACTTGCTTAGCAATAATCTGCTCACTGATGCCCAGTTTGGGTTCCGCCAGGGTCACTCAGTTCCTGACTTCATTGCGGTCTTGGTTCAAACATGGACAAAAGAGCTGAACTCCTGGGGTGAGGTGAGAATGGCTGCCCTTGACATCAAGGCCACATTTGACTCCGTGTGGCATTAAGGAGCCTTAGCAAAACTAGAGTCAATGGGTATCAGGGGGAAAACCCTCCACTGGATGGAGTCATACCTATCACAAAGGAAGATGGTTGTGGTTGTTGGAGGTCAGTCTTCTAAGTTCCAGGACATCACTGCAGGAGTTCCTCAGGCTAGCATCCTCGGTCCAACCAACTTCAGCTGCTTCAACAATGGCCTTCCTTCCATCATAAGGTCAGAAATGTTCAATGACGATTGCACAATGTTCAGCACCATTCACAACAGATACTGAAGCAGTCCATGTCCAGAAGCAGCAAGACTTGGACAATATCCAGGATTTGACTAACAAGTGACAAGTAACAATCGCACCACACAAGTGTCAGGCAGTGACCATCTCCAACAAGGGAGAATCTAACCATCGCCCCTTGATGTTCAATGGTATTACCATCAATGGATCCCCCACTAACAACATCCAGGCGGTTACCATTGACCAGAAGCTGAACTGACCAGCCGTATAAATACTGTGGCTGCAAGAGCAGGTTAGAGCTCGGAATTGTGCGATGAGTAATTCACCTCCTGACTCCCCAAAATCTGTCCACTATCTACAACGCATAAGTCAGGAGTGTGATGGAATACTCCTCTTTTGCCTGGATGAATCCAGCTACCACAACACTCAAGAAGCTTGACACCGTCCAGGACAAAGCAGCATCTTGATTGGCACCACATCCACAAACATTCACACAGTAGCAGCAGTGTGCACGATCTACAAGATGCATTGCAGGAACTCAGCAAGCCTGCTTAGACAGTACCTTCCAAACTCACGACCGCTAATATCTAGAAGGACAAAAGCAGCAGATAGATGGGAACACCACCACCTGGAAGTTTCCCTCCAAGCCACACACCAGCCTGACTTGAAAATATATCACTGTTCATTCACTGTCACTGGGTCAGAATCCTGGAACTCCCTCCCTAACAGCACTGTGGGGTGTACCTACACCAGATTGACTGCAGCAGTTCAAGAAGGCTGTTCCCCACCACCTTCTCAAGGGCAATTAGGGATGGACAATAAATGCTGGCCCAGCCAGCGAAACTCACATCCCATGAATGAATAAAAAACATTGCATGGAATCGTTTCCATTATTTTAAACTGAAAATAATTGCCTGAGAATAAAGAGACTATTGGACGAGCCAGGCTGGCCATTTCCAAATTCCAAATACTGGACATGAGGACACCCGATAATGGAATGGAGATGGACCCACTGACAGTCAGATTGTCTGCTACAAAACCTGACAAATGACCACATTACCTCTGAGACACCCCACTGAGGAACTCCTCACTGTCAGAATCCTCATCTTGTGAGGCTCCACTTCCTGTGACACCCATCCTCATTTTAGTCTCCTCCCCCTGTGAAACTCCTCCCCCTGTTAAACTCCTCCCTGTGAGACTCCTCCCTGTGAGATTCCTCCCTGTGAGACTCCTCCCTGTGAGATTCCTCCCTGTGAAATTCCTCCCTGTGAAACAGCTCCCGGTGAAACTCCTCCCCTGTGAGACTCCTCCCTGTGAGATTCCTCCCTGTGAAACTCCTCCCGGTGAAACTCCTCCCATGAAACTCCTCCCCCTGTGAGGCTCCTCCCTGTGAGAATCCTCCCCTGTGAGACTCCTCCCCTGTGAAACTGCTCCCTGTGAAACTCCTCCCCTGTGAGACTCCTCCCCTGTGAGACTCCTCCCTATGAGACTCCTCCCCTGTGAGGCTCCTCCCTGTGAGACTCCTCCCCTGTGAGACCACTACCCTCTGAGACTCCTCCCTGTGAAATTCTCCCTGTGAAATTCTCCCTGTGAAACTCCTCCCCTGTGAAACTCCTCCTCTGTGAGACTCCTCCCTGTGAAACTCCTCCCCTGTGAAACTCCTCCTCTGTGAGACTCCTCCCTGTGGAACTCCTCCTGGTGAGACCCCTCACTGTGAGGCTCCTCCCTGTGAGACCACTCCCCCTGTGAGTGCGCACTCCATGTGATTCCCCTCCCCTCTCAAAAACTATGAGCTGTGGCTCTCCAATCTGCCTTCACTTTCATCACTTGCTGTAATATTTTTAACGTTCCCCAGCGAACTCACATTCTCTGTTCAATCTTTCTCTGAGGTTTGACACATAATCCAGGAGAGTAGGTTCCAAATTTTGAGCCATCAATTTCCCATCATATAACTTCAGTGGTCCCCTTACCTCATGATCACAGGCTAATTCAAAAGGACTAAAATCAGTCAATGCATTAGGAGCATCCCCAATAGCAAATAACAAAAATGGAAATCCCCTATCCCAATCCTGTGGATCGTCCTGACTCTCAGCCCTCATCATGGCTTTTAAAGTTTGATGCCATCTATCCAAAGCCCCTCATGACTCAGCTTGATCAGCTGTTGATTTATACTGTTTTATACCCAAACTCTTTGTTATTTCCTTAAACAGTTGTGACGTGAAATTTGAACCCTGATCCAATTGTATTTCTTTTGGTTATCCATATCTTATAAAAGATTGAATCAACTCTTCCACAATTCTCTTTGCTGAAATATATCTCAAAGGTATCACTTCAGGAAACCTTGTAGAAATATCCATTATTGTCTAGTTTCCACCTTTAGTATTAGAAAGGGATCCTGCAAAACCAATCATGACCCTAAGCAAATGTTCCTCAAATGATTGACTTGGAATTAAAGGTGCTGTGCTGGCTTAAACACTGCTTGTGGTTTACATATCACCTGATATATGTGATATGTTCTACAGAAATTGATTACATCTCTATGCAATCCAGGTCAGTAAAAATGTTTTTGCATTTTCACATGTGTCTTTAAAATTCCTAAATGCCCCCCTATTGGAATTTCATGAGCTATTCTCAGTATTTCATTTCTATACTGAGATGGTATAACACCTGATGCACTTCCATCCATTTTTCATCTGCTGGAACTTGATATTATCTCTGCTTTCTCATTAACGCATTACCCTTAAGGAAATAGCATTCTGGACTACACTCTGCCTCTGTTTCTGAGTAAGCTGAGTAAACTGTTTTATACATGGATCCTTTTGCTGTAACTCAAAACACTTCAGCTGCATTCTTTTCCAATCTCTCCTCCTGAACAATCTTATCAAAGACAGTATCAGCTATTTGAACTTCAATGCCTTTTCCCTGCCTTTTAACTTTCTCTTCTTTCTGTTTCAACCCGTGAGCGTGTGATATCATTACCATACAGTCTGGAAACAATCCAGGATGCTCTTTCTGCAACACTCCTGTTGAAAGCACCTCTACAAGCAGCTCAACTACCATAGGCAGCACCCACATCTGTGACCGAGCTATATCAGTATCTAAAATAAATTGAACCCTTGCAATGGGCAATTTTTAAATTCTCCAACAATTACGTCACCTGTTTTCCACTTACTCTTTAAATTTACCTTCCAAAATGGGAAAGGCTTAGCATCTCCATGAATCTTACTTATTATCTCCTGCTCCTGCAATACTCCCTTTAAACAACAAATATCGTTATCCCACAATTAAGGATTGACAAGCCCCTGTGTCTCTTAAAATTTTAAAATCTTTACCTGCTCCACCCTGCACACTTGGAAAGACTTTCCCTTCACATAAAAAATCTTTAAACATTTCTGCAACCTGATCTTCAGAAATCCTTTGGGTAAATTGTGAATTCATTCCCACTTCTTTACCTGTCACTGATTCGTCTTATATAATACCCCCTATTGGAATTTAATGAGCTATTCTCAGTATTTCATTTCTATACTGAGTTGGTATAACACCTGATGCACTTCCATCCATTTTTCATCCCCTGGAGCTTGATATTATCTCTGCTTTCTCTTTAACACATTACCCTTAAGGAATTTTTCTAGGTTCTTCTTGGTTTACCTGTACATAAACCACTGGTTTTTCCTGTGCCTGAACCTCAGAACAGACAGTCATTTTACTTCCAGAATTTTTCTGCATTCCAATTTTTGCAACAGATTTTCCCTGTAATTTCCAACACATTGGCTTCTTGTGCCCAACTTTATCACAATGAAAACGCCTCAATTTTCGAGTGTCACATCTACCCTCAACAACTTTCTTTTTAGTCTGTGAAAAAAACTACCTGGGAATTTCCACCTACTCCTTCTCTTCCCTGGCTACCTACCTTCCTCTCACCTTCTCTGTTAAAAGGATGATGAAAGAAGGTTTAGATCCAAGAACTAACTCATAATCATCAGCTATTTCTGTTGCTTGGCTTACTATTTTAACTCACTATTCCTCCACCTGAGTTCTCACTACCAATGGAATCGAACCTTTAAATTCTTCCAAAAGAATCACTTCTCTAAGAGCTGCATATGTTGTCTCAACTTTAATAACTGCATCTACCGGTCAAAACTCATTTGTTTTGCTCTCTCAAACTCAGTATAAGTTAGCCCAGGCTGTTTCCTTATATTCCTAAATTTCTGCTGTTATGCCTCAGTAACCAACTCATATGCACTCAAAATTGACTTTTTTTTACCACATCATAATCCACAAACACTTCTCCTGACAGTGAAGTGGAAACATCATGAGCTCTACACACTAACCTGGGCTGTAAAAGCAATTTCCAGTTTTCTTGTGGCCATTTCATCTGTTTAGCTATCTTCTCAAATGAAATAAAGAATGCCTCAACATCTGCAGTCATTTCCAGCAGCCTTCGTGACACAAATGGAACCTTCAGCAGTGTCATAGAAAATGGGGGAACTCAATGGTCGCAGCCTTTTGAGTTAGTTCAGATCCAGGGTGTGGTCAACAATACAATAGAAAAATCACAGTCAAAAGAAATTGGACATTTCTGCTAGATCTAACAATCAATAGGAACGGAGCAATAATAACAGAAGAATGAGCCTCAGGAATGTCCGGGGAATTGGTAACCAGTGTTTCAGATGTAATTCAAAATATCATAATGCAGTAAATTGTACAAAACAGAAAAAACAAAGTTTTTGGGGCAACCCTCGACATAGAAAGTTCCAAATTGGAGGATGATATTGATCAAGCTGAGGGAATTGTACCTGGTCATAAGAAGATTCAGTCCAATAATTAGTGCACTACTCATTGATTCATTTAATTGTGCCGTGTTGGATAATGGTTGCATATCGAAAGTATGTGGAATGAATTGGTTGAAAGATTATTTAGATTCACTCGGTAGTAATGACTGAAGTAAGACCAGGGAATATGAAAGTTCTACTTGTTTCAGGTTCGGGGATAACAGTATATTGGGGTCACTGAAAAGATTGGTGATTTCATGCAGAATAGCTGGAGTAAGCCATTTTGTTAGTACAGGTGCAGTCTCCAGTGAGATACCTTACTGCTGTGCAAGCCTTCCATGAGAAAAAGCACAAATGAAAGTGGACATGGGACACAATAAGCTAATTGTCTTGGAAAGTAAGTAGATTTGCAGCTTACCCAATCAGGACATTGTTGCATTCATTTAACAAAACCCAGCCTCTCTAATCCAAATGTTAAACATGTATTAATGACATCAGGTGGTAGGTGTTTGAGAAAAAAGACACATTTTCTTAAAGTTACATCGACAATTTACTCATCCCTCCCTCTTCTCACAGATTAATAATCCTGCTAACGGACACAGGAATGGCTGCTGAGTGCACAAAGCTTAATGAAGAGGTTAGTGTAAATGTGATATATGCAAAAGTATTGGAAGATGCCATCACAGTCTATTTAATGTCTCACATTAGTATGAGGCTTTAATGAAGGTACAGCTATGGATTTAAAGGTGTGGAACAAGGTTAGAAACATTTCATTTTTAATTTTATAGATATGGCAACAAGATGCAGTCTGTCTACAGTAATGTATGTTAAAACAAGGAATAATTGTAGATAAAATCATACAGACGACAGTAGGGGCACCAGCAAAATTCCTAACTAACAATGAAGGGAGTTTGCGAATGAGTATTTTTGAGACTTGTGCGAAAATATGCACATTGTAGTGATGAACACTGCAGCTAAAAGTCTCTTTTGTAATGGGCTTTGTGAAAGAACTCCTGTGGTGGTCGATGGGATACTCCATAAGATCTTAGCTGACCAACAAACTTATCAGCTAATAAGCTAAAACCTGTCTTGCCATGGGCAGTCCATGCAAATCATTTGTTTCAAATGATTGGGGCCTATGGTCTGTATCAGTTGGTTGATGGGAGGACTCCCAAAATATCTTCGATGCTGTTTGATAATGTACGAGCCCAGAAGGGATTACAATTAGTTGCACCTTCTCTCTGCACTTTAATGCTCTACATGCAGTGGTCAGGGCATTCCTTAAAGCAGAAGTCTCAGGCAAAATTTAGCAAGCTTTACGGCATTGCATAAGATCATCAGAGATAAAGTTTAATCCTGGGGATTTAGTATGCTATGAAAGAGAGAGCGAGAAAGAGTGGAAAGGTCCAGATAAAGTGACAGGGTGTGAACGGAAGACAGTAATTCTCCAACATGGTAGTCAAACTATTAGGGTACATACATCTAAGTTAATTGGGACTGATAATAAACTTTCACAATGTGAGCAATTAATAGAAGATGAACAGGTATCCTGTACCTCACATACTCAAATGTTTGACAGTTAAGAGGAACAGAATACAATGGACAAAGGGCCAGATGAATGTAGACAAAGTGATGCCAATGCACAGGATAGGGCTAAAATATCCAAAATACAACTGCCTAAGGTACTTGGGTAATGTGCATACCAGGAGGATCCGGTGAAAGGAGAGATGTAACCATTATAGGGAGAGCAGGGGAAGCCTCTGGCAATATTTAAACTGGGCGAAATGTCCAACATAGTGGGCAAGAGATATGATCTATGGTTGGCAAAATGAGGTGGAAAGCAAGGAAATGCAGCGTGAGTCCCCATAATGGATCTAGAAGTGACTCAAGCACCAGGAAACAATCACGTTACTGGAAACAGATCTTCTGGTTACGGGAGGGAGGTAGGAGGGCAAGTAGAGGTTGTAGTTTGACTTGGCTATGCGATAGAACAAAGGCAACAGAACAACCCAGAAACAACGCTTGAAGTGGAAGCCCTAATGATCTGGAAGTTTTGTGGATGAAACAAATTGGAAGATAAATTAATAAGAGAGGAAAAACAAAAAGAATATTTGGAAGGAATTTGGTGTCCACCCTAAAGTGCCAGATAGAGTACAGCCAGTCTCATCCCATAGATGGAAAAAGTAATCCCAGATGGGACACGTAAGGCTAAAGTGAGACTGATGGTTTTTGAAGAGAGACTTGTTGTCCAAGATGTTACAGAAGACTCCCCCATGGAAGGAAGAGTGATTGTGAAAGTTCTCTTAGCTCTGTTAGCCACATTCGTGGCAATGTAGGGCGATTGATATGAAAGCTGCATTTTGCAGGATGAAAAATTTCAAAGAAAAGTGTTTTTGAAACTGGCTGAAGAAGTGAGTGATATAGAAGGGAGGCTGTGGAAATTTTTTAAAAATGCATTTCTGAATTGAATGATGCATTAAGGGTCTTGTATTTCTTGGTTAAGCCTAACTTGCTGAAAGTAGGCTGTATTCAGCTGAAAACATGTTCTACTGGTATCACAAAGAGAGACTCACAGGCATCATTATGATGCTTGGTGATTATTTTCTATGGGGAGGCTCTGTGGAATTTGAACAATTGATTCTAGGTAAGATCAAAAGGGAAGTTAAGATTGGAAGTCAGGCCTAAGGCAGCCTTTAAATATACAGGTTTAGACATTAATCTGATTAGGTCAGTAATAACCTGGAATTAACAATCGTATCGAGAAGGCATTAACCATATCATGATAAATTGGGCCAAAATTGTCACAGAAAACTGATCTTCCATCCAAAGAAGGGACTGAACATCTAAGAAGCTTGATTGGACCGAATGACAGTTTTAGGTGTATTGGAACTGATTACTGTGACAAAACACTCTCCATTTAGAGAGATTTTGAGGGCAAATAAAAGATTAAAGAAATTATGTTCGGAAATATGTTTATTCATGTTTCCAGCCCTTGGTGACCCGAAAGATATGAAAATAATTTTTTCCAGCGACGCTTCCCATGTCACTCTACTAGGTGGGTATCCAAGCACAGATGGGTTTATAATATTCTTTCCACATCAAATTGGAAAATGTTGACCCTTGGCCAGGGAAGCCAAGAAAATAGAAAGGTTGGTGAAAAGTACCCTAGCTGCAGAAATGTGGGCTCGAGCAGAAGGGATAGATATGGTCCTTCACTTTTCAAACATTTTGAAGCAAATTCCAGACAAAGGGAAAGAGAAAGGTTTACCCATTGAATGGCATGTGGGTAACCGTTCCTTGTGAGATAATGTACATCTGACCAAGAGCTTGACTGAGAAAAATTTAAGGCTTGACTTTACAAGTATAAACTAAACGTTAGAAAGAAAATAGACCTGTTAAGATACATGAGTCAATCCAAGTCAGCGTTTATTGAATGCTTTACAAAAAGGAATATTAGCTCGAAGAAATTGTTAGAGATCCTAAAAGAGAGATATATTTTTTCATGATGGGTTATATGTAGAGATGGAAAATCAGTTTTTTCCCTGATTGGTTTTGTAATTGCTTGAGTGTGTTTTAAAGTTTTTGTTTAAGAAAGGAAGGGGAATCTGTAAATGGTCTGTTAATTAGATTAAGATACAAAGCTGAAGGGCTATGTTTAATTACTTAGACTACTCATGAAGGGACACTGGTCACTTTAACCCCATCCCCGGAGTTTGTCACAAAAACCCAAAAGATGCTCATCGACTTCTTCTGGGACAAAAAGCTGCACTGGGTCGCTGCTGAGGTTCGGAGTCTCCTGCTTAGGGAGGGCGGTCAGGCGTTGGTGTGCATTCGTACCCAGGTGGTGACCTTCCACCTTCAGACCCTACAACAATACCTTCACGTAAAGCCCTCTCCTAGATGGTGTGCCCTGGCGATGTATTTTTTCACCAGCTGCACGGCCTGAATTACGACGTGCCGCTCCCGTTCATCAACCTGATTCGTGGCTCCTTGCAGGTGTTGCCCATATTTTGCCAGGACCTGATCAAAGCCTGGATCATGGTCACCTGGTGCCGCAGCTCTCACCCATCAGGGAACCACTGCTCAGGAATCCGCAGCTCCACCAATAGCACTTCAGGTGGCTGGCGGAGGGGAGGGCTGTGGTTGCCGGGGTGACCAGAATCAGGAACGTGCTGGGGGGTGGAGGTCTGGGCTTGATGACCCCAATTAAACTGGCTCTTTGTGCGTCAGTGAGTGTCCAGCTCACGTCCAATGTCGTCCAACACCTTAAAACGGTGGTGCCCGGCCACGACGGCACACGTGGTTTAGAGGCGGTTCTGGTGTGCGGTGGGCACCGATCTGACTGTATCCCTGCTCGGACGGAATTCCATGTTGGACCCAAGCCATGGAACCTTCCTTGGGAGCTGGAGCCCAACCACTTGACCTGAGCTGTGGAAATTCTTTCCGTGCCCTTTCGGTGCAGAGGGGTTTTCTGTTTGGGCTGCTCCTGCACACCCTTCACCTCCTTACCCTCACCCGCTGTCCAGACCCGCCTTGACATGCCCTTTTCCCATCTGGCAATGGAGATACCCAGTGGGGAGGTCTATACGCATGAGTCCTCCCCCTTACCATCAGGGACCTGGGCTGGAGGGTGCTGCATGTAGCAGTCAGAAAGAACCGTAGGTTGCGTTGGTTCATGGACTCCCAAGATTCCTGTGTTTTTGCTGCCTTTTGGAGTCCGTGGACCACGTGTATATTAAGTGCATTAAAATACACCCCTTTTTTAGCTTTCTTAAGGACATTTACTTAATTTCTGGTTGCACTTCAGCCCCACGCCCGTGATCTTTGGGCACCCGTTGCAGAGCGGGCGGTGAGGGAGGAGGACCTCCTTGTGGGCCTGTTCCTGAGCCTGGCCAAATTGGCCTTTACCAGGTCCAGGCAGCAGGCAGCTGAGGGGGTCCCCTGGCCCAGCTGTCTGCCCCTTTCCCACGGCTGTGTTCACACTTAGAGAGGGAGCATGTGGTGTCTGCCAGCACGATTGAGGCCTTCTGTAACTGGTGGGCACTGTGGGGGCTGGGGTGCATTGCTGACCCCCAAAACAACATTTTGATTTAAAGTTTAGTAAGTTCCCTTTTCCGATTTTGTTTTTGTTTGTTGGTCCTTTAAGGGACTGCCCCCATTAACTTGTTAATTTGATAGTTTGTCCTTTTGTTATTTTGTTGATTCAATGCCATTTGTTTTTCGAAAAAGAGTATAAAGGGAGACTGGGTGGGACACTGGGTTAATACATAGGAGACAGACATATGTAATGCCACATTCTGTAAATGAACAGGCTATCAAGAATTTGCATCTAGTTTCATATTTCAGCTCTGGCTTAGCATCCATTTATCACTACGGGGAGAAGGCTGGGCAGTGACTAGGTAAATTGCTCCTATGAAGAGGCAATGCAGACACGATGGGCCAAATGGCCTTTCTGTGCTATTAACAATTCTGTGGTACTGAAATTTGTGCTTTAAATTTAAAACCACGACCTGACTCAGGGCCACATCAGACATCCAGTACCTGAGAAATGATTGTCACGGTGATAGAAATGAGTTTGTACATCACCGCCCATCATTTCTAGCTCACTACACATTGTTTCCATCAGCAGGAGGCCTGAACATTAACACCAAAGAGATTCAATATGTGGACTGAAGTTCCAGATAACGTAATAGAGACAAAAGCCTTGCAAACATTTCAGAAACAATTTGCTGTTGCATTGGGAGGATATTAAATTGTGCTGGAATGGATCAAATTGTCAGAATGACCTCCCTTATCTGTAATTATCTTGATATTGAATTTTTTTATATTGTACATTCATGAGATGTGGGCATCACTGGCGAGACTAACATTTATTGCCCATCCCTAATTGCCCTTGAGAAGGTGGTGGTGAGCTGCCTTCTTGAACCGCTGCAGTCTATACAGCTTAGGTACGCCCATAGTGCTGTTAGAAAGGGATTTCCAGTGTTTGGTCTCAGCGACAGTGAAGAAACAGCGATGTATTTCCAAGTCAGGATGTTGAAAGACTTGGAGGGGAATTTCCAGGTGGTGGTGTTCCCATCACCCGCTGCCCTTGTCCTTCTAGATGGTAGTGGTCATGGGTTTGGAAGGTGTTGTCGAAGGAGCCTTGGTGAATTACTGCAGTGCATCTTGTAGAAGCTATTTAAAGACACATCCGAACAATAGTTTTTCACCAACCAATGAATCACGCTTTTCTTGTGATGTTGCTCTTCATTTTTTTCTTCAATCCTATCAGCCTAGAACTGAAGCTGAAACAGCCTCTCTCCCGGGTAAATGTAGGTGTCGCCTGTACCTTCTCCAACCAGGGTCGCTCTCTGCCTCTCTCCTGGGTAAATGTAGGCCCCGAGCTGCGCTCTCTTTACATCCTCACTGTCTCCTGTATGTTCTCCAACCAGATTCGCTCTCTGCCTCTCTCCTGGGTAAATGTAGGCCCCGAGCTGCTCTCTCTTTATATCCTCACTGTCTCCTGTACGTTCTCCAACCAGTTTCTCTCTCTGCCTCTCTCCCGAGTAAAATGAGATCCTTTAAAGTGGGGGATTTTTTTGGTGAATGTTTTTCAGATTGACAGCGGGATCTCGGTTATCTATGAGAAAATGAGTTGGAGTCAGACTGGGTTTGAATAAAATGAGTATATGCAACAGAGCGTGTTTTTAAACTGATTTTTCACAGACTCCGGGTTACTGCCCCAGCAGGATAAGACGTTGTTATCTGGGTGGACATGGAAATCCATTTGTCATTTAAAATGGAAACATGGTTTTGTGGGCACACACTGGACACGTGGTCATGTCAACAAAATAAAACAAAAAGCTAAACAACTGTGTGTGAGACTAATTACGGGAAACTCGATTATTGACCCATTTCCATATCTATTGGGGTTCCCAGTCTCACAGCAGATGATTGAGGTTCTAGTATTGTTTATTTCGAGAGAGAGGGAGATGGAGAGGAGATTATTAGGGTCTCTCTCTCTCCCTCTCTCTCTGCACTGATTAGATCAATTCCTATTGCTTGATTACAGTTTATGTTTTAGAGCTCCTCATGTGTGGCTCTGATTGCTCAGTGGTTAAATGCACCGACTGGTGTGATACTGAGACACACAGAGCAAGGAGGGCTCCTGTACTGAGTTCACTGGTCTCAAACAGAACAGTGCTGGGGATATGACAGTTGTCACAGAGTAGCCTGGGTGATAGATTTCTATTACACATTATTACACGCTACTTACAGCTCAGAAACTGCTCATTCAATCCAGCCCATCTATGTTGATGTTTAATTTCTACAGAAGCCTCCTCTAACCTCTGCTCATCTCACCCCATCAACATATCCCTCACATGTTTATCTAGTTTCTCCTGAAATGTTTCTGTACTAGTACTCAAGTACTCCATGTGGCAACGAGTTCCACAATCTAACCACTTTCTGGGTAAATGTTAGGAAATAGAAATAATTTCATTTAGTCATTTGGTACTTGTGGGTGTTAGGAATGAGTTTTAGCTTTAAAGTTTAAGTTCAATTTATATTTCTGTATCTGTGTGTTAAGAAAAGTCAAATTGAGTTTCAATTTCACTTTAAAAGGTGCCTGCATTTCTAATCAGGTTTTTACGACTGTTGCAACTTGGTTAAACAAACAGGAGTGGAAAAAAAAACAGGGCTGTTGCCTAGCAACAAGGGTCCAGAGAGGCAGGTCCCTCCCACAGACACACACACAGAAAAGCTAGAAACTGCAGTTTGACTTATAAGCTGTTTTGAGTTTAGTTTTGAAGACAGCTGCCAGGCAGAAGCAGCCGTGGAGGCTCAAATAGCCAGTTCCAAGCTGAAGTTGGTTGAAAGTAGGTGCCAGGAGAGACTGGAGCAAAGGGGACAGATAGACAGTCCCAAGCTAAAGAAAAGACCACAACATCCAGGGGATTGGAGCAGGAGAAAGCCCCAAGAAGACCTTCTAGCCAAAGGGAGGACAGGAACCTGGAAAAGGTCTGGTTAAGAGAAGTTAAGAGTGAGGGGCAGATAGAACGGCTCCAAGCCTCAGATTTAGAGACAAAAGCTGCCAAAAGCGAATTCTGGCAATGTCTGGAAGTCCATTCAGTATCTGTGATAGGGAAAGACAAGTGAATGATGTTTTAAATGTTTATCTGTTGATCAGAACCCACGAGGGGGTTTCTGTACCTGAAACACCTTTTCCATTTCAGATTTATTTCATTGGTCGGTTTTATTTTTATAATCTCATTCTCGTCAGGTCTCTGCTGAGACACCAATGAATCCTGAAATGAAGCTTTGAAATGCAAGGAATGAAGCTCGGAACTGAGATGAAGCTGTCGTGTTCAAACAAGCGACCAGCAGCAAACTATCTCCTAAACTCCTCACTACTCACATTGACAATGTTGCTGGCCCTTTTTACCCCACCCTTGGATGGGGTTTTGCCAATTGTGGGCTGCCCGCCTGCCTGTTTTGACTGTGCGACGAGGATGAAATCACACAGGCGGCAAATGTAAAATCAGGTTCCATTGTTCCAGAGTCTGTGGAGAGGAAGGACTAGGTCAGTCTGAGCCCAGAGACTGGATTCTGGACCATTGGACGGTTTGGGGATCAGCTTTTTATCTTGTGTCTCTCCTTCCTTCATTTACTCCCTGCTTCAGTCAGTCAAACCACCCAGTCCCATCCTTCATCTCTTCACCTGTTTCCCAGTCTGTAGCTGGGATTTCTTCTGTGTTTCCATTTCTCACTCTGCACTCAGAACATGAAAACCTGAGAGTGAAATCCAGATATTGAAGGGTGACAATACTGCATTTCCACGGCGATTGGGAATTTACATTTTTCTCTCTTCAACCCCCTCACTTGGAGCTGACCCTTCCCCCAGAGTTCATGCTGAGACTCTCTTTCCACATTCCCTCTCAGTTTAATATTGACACACTCCTTCCTCACACCCTAAAGAACCAATCCGAGGATCTGCCCCTTTCCCTCTCTGCTCCTCTGTCACCCATTTCCCCACTTTCCCTTCATTTCACTTATGACTCTCTGGAACATCACCCATCTCCACCCCCACCTAGCTCACACCCAGTGCCTTATCCCTGCCACTATCATCCCCACACTTGATAACTCCAACACTTTCCTCGTTGAGGTTCCATGTTCCACCTTCAAACTGAGAGGATCACACTGGCAGAGCAGAGCAGAGGTGCTCAAAGCTGTTCCCTAATCATTATCTCTGCTCAATGTTCCTGAAATGTAATAGGATAAAAATATTGTTGGATAGTTTTCTAATATTCTTCAGGAAAATGTGTGCATCCGGCAACAGCTCCATCAGCCCTTTCTCATCACTCCCACTGTCACGTATATTAAAAATCAGGTTAATATTGTATTCTGAAAATGGGAAGATTCCTCGGGTATTCAGCACCTCAAATACACAAATTAGCTTCTTCAAGGATACGGGGAGTTTGGAAATCTTGGTTTTAAAGAGCAGAAATCACACGTGTAAAACACGCGCTGATCCGCTAACGCCAGTTTTGTGACCGCTGATCAAAGTGAAAATTCCTCCCAGTGTTTAACTTTCCCTTGCAGTTCATTGTAGTGCCAATTGCAGCCAGCAGATGGTGCTGTTGAGCTGTACAAAGATCAGTCAAGTTTTACAGCGCAGTACCGCCACCTGCTGCTGGATACCTGGGACTGGCGGCAACACCAAAAACAGAAAATACTGCAACACTCGGCTGATCAGACAATTCAGGCAGGGACCTTTCTTCACAACTGAAAGAGAATTGGATCAGAAAAATAGGAGGGAAAATAAACATGAGCCTGTACTTCCCACTTCCATGTTCCTGTCACACACCGAGTCCCTATCGGGAAATTCCACACTGCCGGTCTGTATAATGTTCAAAAAGTCCAGGTTGGGAGTGTGAAATTTCCCAGTTTGGGATCTTGATGTGTGTCAGGAGAGACAGATTCAAAAAGCTGCGCCTGTATTCTGAGTACAGAGAGGAGATTCACATTTCCAGCATCCGCAGTATTTTGCTTTTAACAGAGAGGATAAGAACTCCCTCATAGTTAAATAACTGGGGACATTGATGGATAGTTAGAATGTGAGAATGAAAGGAAAATTAGACTGTGCAACACCACCACCGCCTGGCCCAGACGGGTATTGCAGGAATAAAATCAGATTGCAAAAAACCGTGCAGCGCCTCCACCTAGTGGCTTCTGGTGATACTGCAACATCAAGTTTCCTGTTCTATTCACCAGCAAATTAAAATAATAAAAACAGTCAGCGCTGGAAAAGTGCCCACCAGATGCAGTCTGTGGGGAGAGAAACAGAGTTGACGTCTCTTCTTAAGATGATTTCCAGCATCCGCAGTATTTTGTTTTAATTACAACAGACCAAATTGTTAAATTGTATAAATATAGTTTATTGGTGCAACAACACTACTTGTCAGCAAAACAGTAAACCTAAAACCACAAACTGTCTACGATTTTTTTCCTAACCGAGTAATTTCTCAGAATCTTTGTTATTTAGTGAGAAGAGTTGGTGGCCATTCAGGCCCTCGAATTTATTTCCATGCTCAATGAGATCACTCAGCTTCATTTACTGCCTGAAAGACGATATCAGAACTTCAGTCACTACTGTCTGATGTTAGCTCTCCAGGGCTCCTGTGTATCGATGTTGATGAAGATAGTTGGACAAAAACACTTTTTTGACATCAAAATCCTATTTTGCATGGAGCAACACCGCCACCTGCGGGCTGTGATCGGGACTCCACGGATTTATTTTCTCCTGCATTACCGAATGTAGTCAGCTGGTGGGGGTAGAGCACCGTCATTCCTTTCTCTTTGGAGCCGATTCTGTTGACTGGATTATCAGCTTTAAATGACTTTAAATAATGACTTTTTGTGCCAGTGAATGGCTCCATTAGTCTGTGTAGATATTAGGGATGGGCAACAAATACTGGCTTTTCCACTGACTCCTACCTGTTCTGAACTGCCACCATCTTCTGAGATTGGGTTTATCTGTCTTGGACACCAGGCGTGGGACTTGGTTCTTTGACAGGCTGTAGACATACTTTAGTATCTGTTTAACAATTGTTTATTAGTACTACTTCTAAACAGATTACAGAGTAGGCAGGTAGCTCTTAGTCATGATTCCAATCTCTCATGTGAGAGTCTAATTCATGACTGACTCATCATCCATGTCATATATTAACATATCCCGTCTGTTAATCCTATATACTACAAGTTAACCTCTCCCCAGGTATGCTGTCCTACTTTTAACAACAGCATGAAACTATGTCTTTAACTATTCACATTGCATTTCTGTGACTTGTTTTTTACAATTTCTCCAAATCCCATTTTGAATTGATCTTTTCCACTCCTTTTTGAACAAAGTCAATTATATTCTCCCTGTGGAGTTTCATAGTTTGTTCCAACACTTCAATTCTTTTGCATAATCCATGAACTATATCATTCCACTCTTTTCCAGGTATAGAATGGTCTTTTGCAAACTGTCCACTTGCCTGGATTCTAACTGCTATATTTTGCATATTAGCACTGGCAAGCACTTTCAAATCAGTGTCTCTGGTCATTGACTTTGCCAGGCCATTTTGCATTTTGTTCTTTTTGTTGGCAATTCTTGATTTCCAATTTTGCAAGCACTTTAGCTGTTTTCACATTGTCCATGACTGAGGTTGATATATCAGTAATTTTACTTGGATCAGCTCTCTGCTCAACTGGGCCACAGTTCAGAGTTTTTATTCACAGGAACAACTTTGGAACTCTGACACTCCATACCACATATCTTCTCCTTCATACTCATTTTATAAGGATTCATAGATCCAACCAATGTTCAAGGTTTTCCAATTCCACCTTATCATGATAAATCCTGAACCAGTTATTATTCCGCATCCAATCACCCGCAGTCCACGTTTCAAATCCGGCAATAGCCCCCAGTTTGTTTTGATCCCTGGACAAGCCTGATCCCAGGGTGGAAGCCAGCTTGATAGATCCGAACTTTTATTTGTTTGATAAGATAAGTGGAGAGTGGCTACTGAACAGTCATATGAGTCAGCTGATGAACTTTTAATAAAAGAATAAAATATTTATTCAACAAGATGAAGTATATTACAATACTCCTTCACCCACCACTATACCTTTAAGATATATGCAGATTTGTAAGGATAACACAAGTTACAAAATTTATCTTATACAGTAATGTTCAAAGAAAATACACAGTACATGTACTAATGGGCACCAACTGATACAGTGCATAAAATGAATGCAACATCCAATATTGATGGAACATCTCAGAATAATTTTTCTTCTCAGTTCTCTGCCCAAAAGCAGTTCAAACCCACAGCACCATGATCTCCAGCGCAGGTAAGACAAGGAGGCAGCTCCCAGATCCACCCCAGCCGGAACACGGATCAAACCCCATGCTGTCGGCACCAATCGGATCCTCACCAGCCAATTGGCCCCACAAAGCCTCTGAGTTGCTGAGGAAACACACACTTTAACACATGGGCAACCATGCCCACATCCCATGAATGAATAAAAAAATGTTGTGATCTGGAGCTATGAATATTGCTGGTAAGTGCTCCAGATTTCTTTCCATCACATGACTGACCAGGAATCGTTCCCATTCTCATCGCTGCCATTAGCACATGTTGGAAGCTTTTTCAGGTTTCTGCTCAACCTGTTTAGCTGCCTTCAAAACAGGTGCCTTGCCATGTCCATCAAGCCCTATGATGGGTCTTGAACTGTCAGCTCCTAACTCAGCGGCAGGGATGGTACCACTGCGCCACAAAACCTCCTCTCAAGTTAATGCAGCACTTCAAACTACACCATGGCTAGTTAGTACAGCACGGTAAAATAATACAGTATGTCAAACTAAATCCCAACACAAACTAATGCTAACTCCACTGCCGAGCTCCCCTCTTATCAACCCCCCCGCTCCCCCCCAGTAAAATTAACTCACTGCCTGTGAATCTCTTCACCTGTGTGTAACTCTACTTTCACTGGGAAACATCTCATGCCTTGAAGCTCTCCCCGCCTGTGAAATTCCCAATCTGAAACACAGCCCCTTAAAATCCTGAACACTGAAATCCCAGGCTCTGTGGAAAGCTCCCTTTGAAACAGGGAAAACGGTGAAACTCCATCAACTGTGAAATTGCTCCCACTATATGTGGAACTCCAAAACTCAGCGTGTGCATTTCCACCCTGTGAAACTCCTCCCAGTGACACCCACCCCCCAGTGAAACTCCTCCCTGTCACACCCACCCCCCACCGCCCTGTGAAACTCCTCCCAGTCACACCCACCCCCCACCGCCCTGTGAAACTCCTCCCTGTCACACCCACCGCCCTGTGAAACTCCTCCCAGTCACACCCACCCCCCACCGTCCTGTGAAGCTCCTCCCAGTCACACCCACCGTCCTGTGAAACTCCTCCTGTGATACGAATCCCCGTGAAATTCCTGCCCTGCGTAAAAAATCCTCTCAATGTGGGACTCCAAAAATACCCCCATCTATCCCCTCCAGCGAGATAAGGTGGCCATTAATGGAACTCAGGAATCCCAGACAGTCTCCCTCACCATCCCCCCATGCATGCAAATTCACAAACATAATTAGGAGCTTATGGCCAGGCCAATATAATTAATTAAAACAAGAACTGAGATTGTATTGATACACTGAATTACTTTATTATTCAAGTTTAAATAATAATTGTTAATAATGACTGTACTAATAACTGATAAAAATACTGGATATATATAATGTAGTAATAGTGGGGATGTGCACAAGACCAGCTCCTCTGCTCCTTTCTCCTTGCCTCCTGGTCCTGTGCTTTCTTCTTCAGTTTCTTTCCTATTCTGTCAAGGGAAATGAGCGTCATTTGCTGCCCATCCCTAGTTGCCCTTGAGAAGGTGGTGGGGAGCTGCCTTCTTGAAGCGGTGCAATCCATGTGGGGTAGATACACACACAGTGCTGTTAGGGAGGGAGTTCCAGGATTTTGACCCAGCGACAGTGAAGGAACAGCAATATATATCCAAGTCAGGATGGTAAATGGCTTGGAGGGGAACTTGTAGGTGATGGTGTTCCCATGCGTCTGCTGCCCTTGTCCTTCTAGATGATAAATGTCCTGGGTTTGGAAGAAAAGAGAACCAGAGGGCACGGATTTAAAGTAATTTGCAAAAGAAGCAAAAGTGATATGAGAAAAAAACTTTCCCACTCAGCAAATGATTAGGCTCTGCAATGCACTGTCTGAGAGTGTGGGGGAGACAGGGCCAATGGAGTGGTTAGGATCTGGAATGCACTGTCTGAGAGTGTGGTGGAGACAGGTTCAATCGAGTGGTTAGGATCTGGAATGCACTGTCTGAGAGTGTGGTGGAGACAGGTTCAATCGAGTGGTTAGGGTCTGGAATGCACTGTCTGAGAGTGTGGTGGGGACAGGGTCAATCGAGTGGTTAGGATCTGGAATGCACTTCCTGAGAGTGTGGTGGAGACAGGGTCAATCGAGTGGTTAGGATCTGGAATGCACTGTCTGAGAGTGTGGTGGAGACAGGGTCAATCGAGTGGTTAGGATCTGGAATGCACTGCCTGAGAGTGTGGTGGAGACAGGGTCAATCGAGTGGTTAGGATCTGGAATGCACTGCCTGAGAGTGTGGTGGAGACAGGGTCAATCGAGTGGTTAGGATCTGGAATGCACTTCCTGAGAGTGTGGTGGGGACAGGGTCAATCGAGTGGTTAGGATCTGGAATGCACTTCCTGAGAGTGTGGTGGAGACAGGGTCAATCGAGTGGTTAGGATCTGGAATGCACTTCCTGAGAGTGTGGTGGGGACAGGGTCAATCGAGTGGTTAGGGTCTGGAATGTACTGTCTGAGAGTGTGGTGGAGACAGGGTCATCGAGTGGTTAGGATCTGGAATGCACTGTCTGAGAGTGTGGTGGAGACAGCGTCATTGAGTGGTTAGGATCTGGAATGCATTGTCTGAGAGTGTGGTGGAGACAGGGTCAATCGAGTGGTTAGGATCTGGAATGCACTACCTGAGAGTGTGGTGGAGACAGGGTCAGTCGAGTGGTTAGGATCTGGAATGCACTGTCTGAGAGTGTGGGGGAGACAGAGTCATTCGAGTGGTTAGGATCTGGAATGCACTGTCTGAGAGTGTGGTGGAGACAGGGTCAAACGAGTGGTTAGGGTCTGGAATGCACTGCCTGATAATGTGGTGGAGACTGGGTCACTCGAATGGTTAGGATCTGGAATGCACTTCCTGAGAGTGTGGTGGAGACAGTTTCAATCAAGTGGTTAGGATCTGGAATGCACTGTCTGAGAGTGTGGTGGAGACAGGGTCAGTCGAGTGGTTAGGGTCTGGAATACACAGCCTGAGAGTGTGGCGGAGGCAGGTTTAATTGACTCATTCAAAAGAGAATTAGATTGTTATTTGTAAAGGGATAATTCGCAGTGTTACCAGGAGAAGGTAGGAGAATTGCACTAATTTATTGGTCATTTGGAGTGTCGGTGCTGACATGATGGACTGAGTGGCCTCCTTCCGCACCTTCTGCTTCCCATTACCTCCCACATGTGTGGTTAAAGGAAGCACAAGTCTTTTTCCCAAAGGATCCTCTGCCCATGACCAGCTGTTGTCGCTGACGGTTTGAGCTCTTCCACCATCACCACCTAAAATTTGCTGGTTCCACCGTGGGCCTTTTCTCCGAACCCTGAGCGAGGAACAATTAGCTGAGCCTGGGCGAACTCACAAAAGGGCGGAGGCAAGCACCCCCTGAGTTCTCACACAACCCTGCTGCCCTAAACAACTGATACATGTGGTGTAAGAATTGGAAATAAAACCAACAACTTAAAACCAAAGTACCCCCCCCTGGAAATGAGCAGTGTTTATCTGTTCCTCAGTGGCTGCTATTGGCACAAGCTGCAGAATGCAGGATGGTCTTTCTCTTGGGGATGGTGAATTGGTGAATGGTGTCAGAGACAGGGACACACTGTTCATCGTGTTGTGGAATGTGAGGGTGGTGTTGTCAAGACAGACACAGCAACCATACAGATCCCATAGGATCATTAGTCACGGACACACACTGATAACTGGAAATGATTTGACATGATATTGGTGTCAACTAATGAGAATTCGAGGCTGGTAGAGGAAACAATTGGCACCACCCAATTTCTAATCTTCATTGGTTAACATAGACTACTTGCGTGTCAAACAGCATAAACAGCAAATGATAGACAGAGCTAACCGATCCCACAATCAACGGATCAGATCTAAGCTCTGCAGTCCTGCCACATCCAGTCGTGGGTTCTGGTGAACAATTATACAACTCACTGAGGAGGAGGCTCCACAAATAATCCCATTCTCAATGATGTGGGAGCCCAGCACATCAGTGCAAAAGATAAGGCTGAAGCATTTGCTGCAATCTTCAGCCAGAAGTGCCGAGTGGATGATCCATCTCAGCCTCCTCCGTAGGTCCCCAGCATCACAAATGCCAGTCTTCAGCCAATTCAATTCACTTCATGTGATATCAAGGAACGACTGAAGGCACTGGATACTGAAAGGCTATGGGACCTGACAATATTCCGGCAATAGTACTGAAGACTTGTGCTCCAGAAGTGGCCGCACTCCTAGCCAAGCTGTTCCAGTACAGCTACAACACTGGCATCAACCTGGCTATGAAGGAAATTGACTGGCCAATACTGCCCTATCAGTCTACTCTCGATCATCAGTAAAGCAATGGAAGGGGTCATCAACAGTGCTATCAAGTAACGCTTGCTTAGCAATAACCTGCTCACTGACGCCCAGTTTGGGTTCCACCAGGGCTACTCAGCTCCTGACCTCATTACAGCCTTGGTTCAAACATGGACAAAAGAGCTGAACTCTCGGAGTGAGGTGAGAGTAACTGCCCTTGACATCAAGGCCGCATTTGATTGAGTGTGTCATCAAGGAGCCTTTGCAAAACTGGAGTCAGTGGGAATCAGGGGGAAAACTCTCCACTGGTTGGAGTCATGCCTAGCACAAAGGAAGATGGTTTGGTTGTTGGAGATCAGTTTGCTCAGCTCCAGGACGTCACTGCAGGAGTTCCTCAGGGTAGTGTCGTCGGCCCAACCATCTTCAACCGCTTCATCAATGACCTTCCTTCCATCATGAGGTCAGAAGTGGGGATGTTCGCTGATGATTGCACAATGTTCAACACCATTTGCAACTCCTCAGATACTGAAGCAGCCCATGTCCAAATGCACCAAGACTTGGACACTATCCAGGCTTGGGCTGACAAGTGGCAAGTAACATTTGCACCACACAAGTGCCAGGCAATGACCATCTCCAACAATAGAGAATCAAAGAAAGCAGGCAGGTTGGCAGAGGGGTGGGGTTGCTTTGTTAGTAAGAAATGAAATTAAATCGATAGCAAGAAATGACATAGGGTCAGATGATGTAGAATCTGTGTGGGTAGAGTTGAGGAACTGCAAAGGTAAAAAAACCACAATGGGAGTTACGTACAGGCCTCCGAACAGTAGTCAGGATGTGGGACACAAGATACACCAGGAGATATAAAGGCGTGTAAGAAAGGCAAGGTTACAGTGATCATGGGGGATTTTAATATGCAGGTAGACTGGGAAAATCAGGTTGGTAGTGGATCCCAAGAAAAGGAATTTGTGGAATGTCTACAAGATGGCTTTTTGGAGCAGCTTGTGGTGGAGCCCACTAGGGAACAGGCAATTCTATGTTTAGTGATGTGTAACGAGGCAGATTTGATAAGGGAGCTTAAGGTGAAGGAACCCTTAGGAGGAAGTGACCATAATATGATAGAATTTGCCCTGCAATTTGAGAGGAAAAAGCTGGAAGCTGGTATTACAGTTGAATAAAGGCAATTACAGAGGCTTGAGGGAGGAGCTGGCCAGAATTGACTGGGAGATGAGCCTAGCAGGAAAGACAGTGGAACAGCAATGGCAGGAGTTTCTGGGAGTAATTTGGGAGACACAGCAAAAATTCATCCCTAGGAAGAAGAAGCATACTAAAGGGAGGACGAAGCAACCATGGCTGACAAGGGAAGTCAGGGACAGCATAAAAGCTAATGAGAAAGCATACAATGCGGCGAAGAGCAGTGAGAAACCAGGGGATTGGGAAGCCTACAAAGACCAACAGAGGACAACTAAAAAAGAAATAAGGAGGGAGAAGATTAAATATGAGGGTAAACTAGCCAGTAATATAAAAGAAGATTGCAAGAGTTTTTTTAGATAAATAAAGGGTAAGAGAGAGGCAAAAGTGGACATTGGGCTGCTGGAAAATGACGCTGGAGAAGTAGTAGTGGGGAACAAAGAAATGGCGGAGGAACTGAAAAGGTACTTTGCGTCAGTCTTCACAGTGGAAGACACGAGTGACATCCCCAATGTTTAAGAGAGTCGGGGGTCAGAGGTGAGTATGGTGGCCATTACCAAGGAGAAGGTGCTAGGAAAGCTGAAAGGTCTGAAGGTGGATAAATCACCTGGACCAGATGGATTACACCCCAGAGTTCTGAAGGAGATAGCTGAAGAGAGAGTGGAGGCGTTAGTGGTGATCTTTCAGAAATCACTGGAGTCAGGGAGGGTCCCAGAGGACTGGAAAATCGCTAATGTAACCCCCCTGTTTAAGAAGGGAGTGAGGCAAAAGACGGGAAATTACAGGCCGATTAGCCTGACCTCGGTCGTTGGTAAGATTTTAGAGTCCATTATTAAGGATGAGATTTCAGAATACTTGGAAGTGCACGGTAAAATCGGGCAAAGTCAGCATGGTTTCATCAAGCGGAGGTCATGCCTGACAAACCTGTTAGAATTCTTCGAGGAGGTAACAAGTAGGTTAGACAATGGAGAGCCAATGAATGTTATCTACTTGGACTTCCAGAAGGCCTTTGACAAAGTGCCGCACAGAAGGCTGCTCAGTAAGATAAGAGCCCATGATGTTTGAGGCAAGGTACTAGCATGGATAGAAGATTGGCTGTCCGGCAGAAGGCAGAGAGTGGGGATAAGGGGGTCCTTCTCAGGATGGCGGCCGGTGACTAGTGGAGTTCCGCAGGGGTCAGTGTTGGGACCACAACTTTTCACTTTATACATTAATGATCTCGATGAGGGAATTGAGGGCATCCTGGCTAAGTTGCAGATGATTCAAAGATAGGTGGAGGGACAGTATTGAGGAGGTGGGGAGGCTGCAGAAGGATTTGGACAGGTTAGGGGAATGGGCAAAAAAGTGGCAGATGGAATACAGCGTGGGAAAGTGTGAGATCATGCACTTTGGTAGGAAGAATAGAAGCATAGACTATTTTCTAAATTGGGAGAGAATTCAGAAATCTGGAGTGCAAAGGGACTTGGGAGTCCTAGTCCAGGATTCTCTTAAGGTTAACTTGCAGGTTGAGTCGGTAGTTAAGAAGGCAAATGCAATGTTGGCATTTATTTCAAGAAGACTCGAATATAAAAGCAGGGATGTGCTGCTGAGGCTTTATAAGGCTCTGATCAGACCACATTTAGAATATTGTGAGAAATTTTGGGCCCCGTATCTCAGGAAGGATGTTCTGGCGCTGGAGAGGGTTCAGAGGAGGTTCACGAGAACGATCCCAGGAATGAAAGGCTTAACATATGAGGAACGTTTGAGGACTCTGGGTCTATACTCGATGGAGTTTAGAAGGACGAGGGTGGATCTGATTGAAACTTACAGAATACTGAAAGGCCTGGGTAGAGTAGACGTGGGGAAGATGTTTCCATTAGTAGGAGAGACTAGGACCTGAGGGCACAGCCTCAGAATATTGGGAAGACCTTTTAGAACAGAGATGAGGAGAAACTTCTTTAGCCAGAGAGTGGTGAATCTATGGAATTCATTGCCACAGAAGGCTGTGGAGGCCAGGTCATTGAGTGTATTTAAGACCAAGATAGATAGGTTCTTGATTGGTAAGGGGATCAAAGGTTATGGGGAGAAGGTGGGAGAATGGGGTTGAGAAACTTATCAGCCATGATTGAATGGCGGAGCAGACTCGATGGGCCGAATGGCCTAATTTCTGCTCCTATGTCTGATGGTCTGATGGAATCTAACTATCGCCCCTTGATAGTCAATGGTATTACCATCAATGAATCCCCCACTATTAACATCCTGGGGGCTACCAATGACCAAAAACTGAACTGACTAGCCAAATAAATACTGTGGCTGCAAAAGCAGGTCAGAGGCTAGGAATTCTCAACGAGTAACTCACCTCCTGAGTCCTCAAAGCCTGTCCACCATCTGCAATGCAAAATTCAGGAGTGTGATGAAATATTCCCCACTTGCCTGGGTGAGTGCAGCTACCACAACACTCAAGAAGCTTGACACTGTCCAGGGCAAAGCAGCCTGCTTGATTGGCACCACATCCACAAACATTCACTCCCTCCATCATCGACACACAATAGCAGCAGTGTGTACCATCTA